>NC_142489.1:12031921-12656921 GCF_049115385.1 Moschus berezovskii | reverse complement strand
TTCACCTAGACCCAGACATCCTGGACTGTGAAGTCAAGTGGGCATCAGGAAGTATCACTGTGATCAAAGCAGTGGAGGTGATGAACTTCCAGGTTAGCTATTTCAAGTTCTAAAAGACGATGCTGTGAAAGTGCTGCACTCAATATGCCAGCAAATTTGGAAAACTCAGCAGTGGTCACAGGACTGAAAAAGGTCAGTTTTCATTCCAATTCCAAAGAAATGCAATGCCAAAATGTTAAAACTTCCACATAATTGCACTCATCTCACATGTTTGCAAGGTAATTTTCAAAATTCTCAAAGCAAGGCTTTAACAGTACATGAACCAAGAACTTCCAGATGTTCAAACTGGATTTAGAAAAGGCAGAAGAAACAGAGATCAAGTTACCAACATGCATTGGATCATAGAAAAAGCAAGAGAATTCCAGAAAAACATCTGTTTCTGCTGCATTTACTACACCAAAGGCTTTAAGTGTGTGGATCACAAAAAACGGTGGAAAATTCTTAAAGACGTGGGAATACCAGACCACCTTACATGTTCCCTGAGACACCTGTATTCAAGTCAAGAAACAACAGTTAGAACTGGACATGGAAAAATTGACTGTTTCAAAATTAGAAAAGTGTATGAGACAGCTGTATATTTTCACCCTGTTTATTTAATTATATACAGGGTTCAGTTCAGTTCAGTCGCTCAGTCGTGTCCAGCTTTCTGCGACCCCATGAATCACAGCACGCCAGGCCTCCCTGTCCATCACCAACTCCCGGATTTCACCCAAACTCATGTCCATAGAGTCGGTGATGCCATCCAGCCATCTCATTCTCTGTTGTTCCCTTCTCCCGCCCTTGGCCACCTCATGCGACGAGTTGACTCACTGGAAAATATGCAGGGTACCTCCTGCATAATTCCCAACTGGATGAAGCACAAGCAGGAATCAAGATTGCCGGGAGAAATATCAACAATCTCAAATATGCAGGTGATACCATTCTAATGGCAGATATGAAGAGAAACTTGAAGGTAAAAGAGGACAGTGAAAAAGTTGTCTTAAAACTCAGCATTCAAAAACCTAAGATCATGGATTTCAGTCCCATTACTTCATGGCAAATAGATGGGGGAAATGGAAACAGAAGTAGATTTTATTTTCTTAGGTTCAAAAACCACAGTGGATGCTTTCTTCAGCCATGTAATTAAAAGAAACTTGCTCCTTGGGAGAAAAGCTATGACAATCCTAGACAGTATAATGAAAAGCAGAGACATAACTTGGCCAACAATGGCCCATGTAGTCAAAGCTGTGATTTTTCCAGTGGTCATGTATGGATTTGATAGTTGGAACAAAAAGAAAGCTGAGTGCTGAAGAATTGATGCTTTCAAACCATGGTGTTGGAGAAGACTCTTGAGAGTCCCTTGGACTTGGACTGCAAGGAGATCAAACCAGTCGGTCCTAAGGAAATCAGTTCTGACTGTACATTGGAAGGACTGGTGCTGAAGCTGAAGCTCCAATACTTTGGTCACTGATGAGATGAACTGACTCATTGGTAAAGACCCGATATTGGGAAAGATTGAAGATAGGAAACAGAGGGGATGACAGAATGAGAAGGTTGAATGGCATCACTGACTCAAGGGACATGAATTTGAGCAAGCTCTGGGCATTGGAGATGAATAGGGAAGGCTGGCACACTGCAGTTCATGCAGTTGGAAGGAATTGGACATTACTGAGTAACTGAACTATGCTTCAGTTCAGTTCAGTTCAGTCGCTCAGTCATGTCCGACTCTCTGCGACCCCATGAAGCACAGCACGCCAGGCCTCCCTGTCCATCACCAACTCCCGGATTTCACCCAAACTCATGTCCATAGAGTCGGTGATGCCATCCAGCCATCTCATTCTCCGTCGTCCCCTTCTCCTCCCGCCCCCAACATTTCCCATCATCAGGGTCTTTTCCAGTGAGTCAACTTGTCGCATGAGGTGGCCAAAGTATTGCAGTTTCAGCTTTAGCATCAGTCCTTCCTGTGAACACCCAGGATTGATCTCCCTTAGAATGGACTGGTTGGATCTCCCTGCGGTACAAGGGACTCTCAAGAGTCTTCTCCAACACCACAATTCAAAAGCATCAATTCTTCGGCAATCAGCTTTATTCACAGTCCAACTCTCACATCCATACATGACCACGGGAAAAACCAGAGCCTTGACTAGACGGACCTTTGTTGGCAAAGTAATGTCTCTGCTTTTTAATATACTATCAAGGTTGGTCATAACTTTCCTTCCAAGCAGCAAGCGTTTTTTAATTTCATGGCTGCAATCAGAATCTGCAGTGATTTTGGAGCCCAAAAAAATAAAGTCTGACACAGTTTCCACTGTTTTTCCATCTATTTCCCAAGAAGTGATGGGACCAGATGCCATGATCTTTGTTTTCTGAATGTTGAGCTTCAAGCCAACCTTTTCACTCTCCCCTTTCACTTTCATCAAGAGGCTTTTGAGTTCCTCTTCGCTTTCTGCCATAAGGGTAGTGTCATCTGCATATCTGAGGTTATTGATATTTCTCCCAGCAATCTTGATTCCAGCTTATGCCTCTTCCAGCCCAGCGTTCCTCATGATGTACTCTGCATATAAGTTAAATAAGCAAGGTGACAATATACAGCCTTGACGCACTCCTTTTCCTATTTGGAACCAGTCTGTTGTTGCATGTAGAGTTCTGACTGTTTTTTCCTGACCTGCATACAGGTTTCTCAAGAGGCAGGTCAGGTGGTCTGCTATTCCCATCTCTTTCAGGATTTTCCACAGTTTATTGTGATGCACACAGTCAAAGGCTTTGGCATAGTCAATGAAGCAGAAATAGATGCTCTTCTGGAACTCTCTTGCTTTCTCCATGATCCAGCGGATGTTAACTATTATAATACTGCTGCTTATTTCTCTGCTTAGCACTGTTAAGTTTTTGCTACACACACTTAGGGATTCCAGTGTTGATTGTATACTAAACTGACCCCTTGTTACTGTATAATAACTTTTTTTCTGCTTTACCAGTTTTTAGTTTATTCTATTTTGCATGATGTAAATAGAGCTGTGTCTTTCTTATTGGTTGATTCCCCTCACTCTGTGTCTTTGTCCTTGGCTAAATTGATTCTATTCCTGGCAGCATATCATTGGATTTTTGTTTTATCCATTCAGCCTTTATTTGACTTGTGATTGGATAATTTATCCCAACTTACATTAAGTAATTGTTGAATGATAAGAATCTCCTGTTGCCACTTAATTAACTGCTTTCTGGTTAACTTGTAGATCCAAGATTTCTTGCTTCTTATTATGGTCCGTTCTTGGGTTTCATTTCTTTTGGTTTCAATATGCTTTGATACATTTATCATGTTCTTTTCAGAGCTTTCAAATAACTTTTATCCTGCACATAAAGCTAGATGTTCCTTTGGGAAATAACTTGCTATCTGTCTGAATGTTTAATAGAGAGTGTGTTGCATCAACCCAGACAAACTTCTCCATTCTACACTATAAAAAATTAAGGAGATGGTTCCTAAATCAATTACTCTCAAATTTTCTTTCAATAAGGATTTTTCAGGAAGTTGAAGACATCAGTTCTAAAAATGAACCATCTGCACTTTATACACTCTGATGTCAGTAGTTTATTGTCTCACAGTTTCTACCACATGGTCAACCCTCTTGGTGATCAGATGGAGACCATGGTCTCCCTCTTTGTGACCAGGGCTGTCTGTCATTTCAGCATGATTTCCTTGGTGGTGTCTCTGAGGTTAAAGATCAAAGCTTGAACTATCCAAAATATAAGCTCATCAAAGTGCAAACATGTGTGTCAAGATAATTCCTTCATTTTATTTTTGGTAATATAGATAACAAAAACAAAGATAATATATACTTAGCTTGTTTTTTCATAATTGTGTATTATATTTTTTATCCAAAGAGCCAGTATGTAAGAGGTGGACTTATCACATCTAAATTGGTATCAAAGATTGGTATCAGTTACCCCAAGGAACTATTCACAGCATAGCTGCTATTTCAGATGATATGTCTCAATAATATGGGAATTAAAAATTAATCAGCTCTTTCCCATTCATCCTTCCTTTTCCTAAATAATTTTTCACCATTTTTCAGTGAGTTAGTTATTCTAGTGTATGTCAACTATGACATCAGTTGTATGAGAGTTTCCAAGATTGCCTGCATATTTGATGATTCAATTACAAAGACTCAAAGGAATAAAGAACTGTCATATTCATCAGTTCAGTTCAGTTCAGTCGCTCAGTCGTGTCCGACTCTTTGAGACCCCATGAGTCACACCACGCCAGGACTCCCTGTACATCACCAACTCCTGGAGTTCACTCAAACTCATGTACATCCAGTCGGTGATGCCATCCAGCCATCTCACTCTCTGTCGTCCCCTTCCGCTCCCACCCCCAATCTTTCCCAGCATCAGAGTCTTTTCCAGCAAGTCAACTCTTCGAATGAGGTGGCACAAGAATACAGATTATTACACACAAAAGACATAGATTCAAGCCAGCAAAGCGGAAAAGCACATAGAATCTAGGAGAAAACCACAGAAGTTTCCAGGTGTCCACATCAGCAGTTCAGTTGCTCAGTTGTGTCCAACTCTTTGTGACCCCATGGACTGCAGCACACAGGCTTCCTTGTCCATCACAAAGTCTCAGAGCTTGCTCAAACTCATGTCCATCGAGTCAGTGGTGCCATCCAACATATCATCTTGTGTCATTCCCTTCTCCTTCCTTCAGTCTTTCCCAGCATTGGGAACTTTTCTACTGAGACTGGTCTTCATATCAGGTGACCAAAGTATTGGAGTTTCAGATTCCGCGTCAGTCCTTGCAATGAATATTCAGGACTGATTTCCTTTAGGATGGACTGATTGAAGCTCCTTTTATCCAAGGGACTCTCAAGAGTCTTCTCTAACACCACAGTTTAAAAACATCAATTCTTCCGTGCTCAGCTTTCTTTATAGTCCAACTCTCATATCCATCCATGACTACCGGAAAAAGCATAACTAACTAGACATATTTGTTGGCAAAATAATGCCTCTGCTTTTCAATATGCTGTCTAGGTTGGCCATAACTTTCCTTCCAAGGAGAAGGCATCTTTTCATTTCATGGTTGTAGTCACCATCTGCAGTGATTTTGGAGCCCCAAATAATAAAATCCATCACTGTTTCCATTGTTTCCGCATCTATTTTCCATGAAGTGATCAGACCAGATGCCATAATCTTACTTATCTGAATGTTGAGTTTTAAGCCAACTTTTTCAATCTCCTCTTTCATTTTCATCAATAGGCTATTCAGTTCTTCTTTACTTTCTGCCACAAAGGTGGTGTCATCTGAGTATCTGAGATTATTGGTATTTCTCTTGGCAATCTATATTCCAGCTTATGCTTCATCCAGCCTGGCATTTTTCATGATGAATTCTGCATATAAGTTAAATAAGCAGGGTAACAATATATAGCCTTGATGTAATCCTTTTCCTATTTGGAACCAGTGTGTTGTTCCATGTCAAGTTCTAACCGTTACTTCCTGAGCTACATACAGATTTCTCAGGAGATATCATTGGGAAAGAGCTTAATTGTCTCACTAATACTGTGTGATAACATGTGTGAAGTTGAAGCTCTGCCAACAGGGGGCCGCATTTTAGCCTTTAGTCCAGATCTTTTATTGGAAGTCAGTTATGTATGCATATATCTCCCATGCTTCAGGTGGGGCAATCTGAAAGACAGCATCCACCCAAGTTGACCCTTGCCCTGATGAGTGAGCACATCAAGCAATTGATGTACACCCAGCTGTACATTCTAGTCCTGGGGTACTGTGCAGAGGAAACAAGTCCCCTTGGCTACTGGGAGAACCAGTGGGACAAATATAGGGGCTGGAGAGGCATAGGTTGTACTTATGAAAATTCCATGAGTACCAGCTTTCCAACAGAAGGGCAGAAGTAGCTCTGCAAATGATGTCTGCCTCCTTAACTTTTCCCTAATTTGAGCCAGGTAAATACCCTACCTCCACTTATTCTACACCATATGGGTACATTGTATGGGTATGAAGTTTGGGCCTTCCATACCTTGCAAAAAGATTCAGTCTAGCTATGTAGACAACCCAAAAGCCTGAAAGAGTCATTGACTAAATTAGGGCTGAAAAATTCCCAAACATAAAGGAAATAAATTTATAAATATAGGAAGCACAGAGAGTTCCAAACAAGATAACACAGACATAAACCAACATAACTAAAATGGCAAAAGTTCAAGAGGATTCTAAAAGCAGCAATAGAAAAGAGTTAATTACAAGGAAACCCCCATAAGGCTATAAACCTTGGTTGTTACCTAAAGACCTTTGCAAGCCAGAGTGGAGTGGCAAAATATATTCAAAGTCCTGAAAGGGAAAAGTCTGCAAACTAGGAAACTGTTACCAGCAAGATTATCATTTAAAATAGAAGGAAAGACAGAGAATTTCACAGACATGTAAAAACCAAAAGAATTCAGCAATAATAAACTTATCCTAAAAGAAATATTGAACTGTCTTCCTTAAATAGAAGAGTCACAACACTTAAATATATAGAATGATTAAAATTCACTTAAATATGTCAGTTGTTACAGTTCAATCGCTCAGTCATGTCTGACTCTTTGCAACCCAATGAACTGGAGCATGCCAGACATTGCTGTCCTTCACTGTCTCCCAGAGGTGGCTCAAATTCATGTCCATTGAATTGATGATGCCATCCAACCATTTCATCCTCTGTTGCCCACTTCTTCTCCTGCCCTCAACCTTACCCAACATCAGGGTCTTTTCCAAAAAGTGGTTCTTTGCATCAGGTAGCCAAATATTAGAGTTTCAGAATCAGTTTTTCCAATGAATCTTCAGGGTTTATTTCTTTTAGGATTGACTGGTTTGATCAGTACACAGAATAAACACAAACCTAAATTATAAAAGTCATTATAACTATGATAAATAATAAAAGGATAGTATGAAATATAAACTATAATATCAAAATAACAAAATGTAGGCAGATATTTTAGAATGTGTTTGAACTTGAACCAGCTAAAAGCAATTAGACATAGTTACCTGTGAACATACATGAATCCCATGGTAAGAACAAATTGAAATCACAACACATACAAAACCCTGAAGCATAATAAAAAAAAATCATAAAATACAAATAGAAGGACAAAAAAGAAATGAACAAGGAAGAATGACAAAAACATTTGGAAAATAATGAATAAAATGTCAGTAAACACAGTTCAGTTCAGTTGGTCAGTCATATCCGATTCTTTACGACCCCATGAACTGCAGCACCCCAGGCTTCCCTGTCCATCACCAACTCCCAGAGTCCACCCAAACCCATGTCCATTGAGTCAGTGATGCCATCCAACCATCTCATCCTCTGTCGTCCCCTTATCCTCCTGCCCTCAATCTTTCCCAGCATTAGGGTCTTTTCCAATGAGTCAGCTCTTCCCACCACGTGGCCAAAGTATTGGAGTTTCAGCTACAACATCAATCCCAACATTGAACACCCAGGACTGATCTCTTTTAGGATGGACTGATTGGATCTCCTTGCAGTCAAAGGGACTCTCAAGAGTCTTCTCCAAAACCACAGTTCAAAAGCATCAATTCTTCAACATTCAGTTTTCTTTATAGTCCAACTCTCACATCCATACATGACTACTGGAAAAACTATAGCCTTGACTAGATGGAGCTTTGTTGACAAAGTCATGTCTCTGCTTTTCAATATGTTGTCTAGTTTGGTCATAACTTTCCTTCCAAGAGTAAGCTTCTTTTGATTTCATGGCTGCAATCAACATCTACAGTGATTTTGGAGCCCGGAAAAGTAAAGCCAGCCACTGTTTCCACTGTTTCCTCATCTATTTGCCATGAAGTTATGGGACTGGATCCCATCATCTTGGTTTTCTGAATGTTGATCTTTTTCACTCTCCTCTTTCACTTTCATCAAGAGGCTCTTGAGTTCTTCACTTTCTGCCATAAGGATGGTATCATCTGCATAGCTGAGGTTACTGATATTTCTCCCAGCAATCTTGATTCCAGCCTGTGCTTCCTCCAACCCAGCGTTTCTCATGATGTCCTCTGCATAGAAGTTAAATAAGCAGGGTGACAATATACAGTCTTGATGTACTCCTTTTCTTATTTTGAACCAGTCTCTTGTTCCATGTCCAGTTCTAACTATTGCTTCCTGACCTGCATTCAGGTTTCTCAAGAGGCAGGTCAGGTGGTCTGGGATTCCCATCTCCTTCTGAATTTTCTACAGTTTATTGTGATGCACACAGTCAAAGGCTTCAGCATAATCAATGTAGAAGAAATAGATGTTTTTCTGGAATTCTCTTGCTTTTTCCATGATCCAGCAGATGTTGGCAATTTGATCTCTGGTTCCTCTGCCTTTTCTTAAACCAGCTTGAACATCTGGAACTTCACAGCTGATCTTTCAATAGAAACTCTTCAGGCCAGGAGGGAATGGGAAGACATACTTAAAGTGATGAAACAAAATAACCTACAGCACAGATTACTGTACCCAGCAAGGATCTCATTCAAGTATGAAGGTGAAATCAAAAGCTTTACAGAGAGGAAAAAGCTGAGAGAATTCAGCATCACCAAACTAGCTCTCCAACAAATGCTAAAGGACCTTCTCTAGACAGGAAAAACAGAATGAGCATATTAACTCGAACCCAAAACAATAAAGAAAATGGCAACAGGATCAGTTCAGTTCAGTTCAGTCCCTCAGTCATGTCCGACTCTCCATGACCCCATGAGTCACAGCACGCCAGGCCTCCCTGTCTATCACCAACTCCCGGAGTTCACTCAGATTCATGTCCACAGAGTCGGTGATGCCATCCAGCCATCTCATTCTCTGTCGTCCCCTTCTCCTCCCGCCCCAAAACTTTCCCAGCATCAGAGTCTTTTCCAGTGAGTGAACTCGTCACATGAGGTGTCCAAAGTATTACAGTTTCAGCTTTAGCATCAGTCCTTCCAATGAACACCCAGGATTGATCTCCTTTAGAATGGACTGGTTGGATCTCCTTGCAGGCCAAGGGACTCTCAAAAGTATTTATCAATAATTACCTTAAACGTAAATGGATTGAACGCCCCAAACAAAAGACAAAGACTGGCTAAATGGATACAAAAACAAACCACCATATATGTTGTCTACAAGAGACCCACCTCTAAACGAGGGACACATACGGATTGAAAGTAAAGGCTGGAAAAGGATATTCCACACAAATAGAGATCAAAAGAAAGCAGGAGTAGCACTACTCATGTCAGATAAAATAGACTTTAAGACAAAGGCTGTGAAAAAAGACAAAGAAGGACACTATATAAAGATCAATGGCTCAATCCAAGAAGATATAACAATTATAAATATATACATATATACCCAACATAAGAGCAACACAATATGTGAGACTAATACTAACAAGTATGAAAGGGGAAATCAACAATAACACAATAATAGTGGGAGACTTTAATACCCCACTTACACCTATGAAAAGATCAACTAAACAGAAAATTAACAAGGAAACACAAAAGTTAAATGATACAATAGAACAGCTAGACCTAATAGATATCTATAAGACATTTCACCACAAAATAATGAATTTCACCTTCTTCTCAAGTGCACATGGAACCTTCTCCAGGATAGATCACATCCTGGGTCATAAATCTAGCCTTGCTAAATTCAAAAAAATTGAAATCATTCCAAGCATCTTTTCTGGATCTTGCAGTAAGACTGGATCTCAATTACAGGATAAAAACTATTAAAAATTCCAACATATGGAGACTGAACAACACCCTGCTGAATAACGAAATAATTGAAGAAATCAAAAAAGAAATCAAAATATGCATAGAATTGAATGAAAATGAAAACACAACAACCCCAAACCTGTGGGACGCTGTAAAAACAGTGCTAAAGGGAAGATTCATAGCAATACAGGCATACCTCATGAAACAAGAAAAAAGCCAACTAAATAACCTAACTCTACACCTAAAGAAACTAGAAAAAGAAGATATGAGGAACCCTAGGGTCAGTAGAAGGAAAGAGACTATAAAAATTAGGGCAGAAGTAAATACAAAAGAAACAAAAGAGACCATACCAAAAATCAACAAAGCCGAAAGCTGGTTCTTTGAGAGGGTAAATAAAATTGACAAACCACTAGCCAGACTCATCAAGAAACAAAGGGAGAAGAACCAAATCAATAAAATTAGAAATGAAAAGGGAGAGATCACAACAGACAATACAGAAATACAAAGGATCATAAGAGACTATTATCAGCAATTATATGCCAATTAAATGGACAACTTGCAAGAAATGGACATATTCTTAGATAAGTATAACTTTCCAAAATGAACCAGGAAGATATAGAAAATCTTAATAGATACATCACAAGCATGGAAATTGAAACTGTAATCAGAAATCTTCCAGCAAACAAAAGCCCAGGTCCAGATGGCTTCACAGCTCAATTCTACAAAAAAAATTTAGAGAAGAGCAAACACCTATCCTACTCAAACTCTTCCAGAAAATTGCAGAGGAAAGTAAACTTCCTAAATCATTCTATGAGGCCACCATCACCCTAATCCCAAAACCTGACAAAGATGCCACAAAAAAGAGAACTACAGGCCAATATCACTGATGAACATATATGCAAAAATCTTTAACAAAATTCTAGCAATCAGAATCCAACAACACATTAAAAAGATCATACATCATGACCAAGTGGGCTTTATCCCAGGAATGCAAGGATTCTTCAATATCCTCAAATCATTCAGTGTAATACACCGCATTAACGAATTGAAAAATAAAAACCATATGATTATTTCAATAGATGCAGAGAAAGCCTTTGACAAAATTCAACATCTTTTATGATCAAAACCCTCCGAAGGTGGGAATAGAAGGAATATTCTCAACGTAATAAAAGCTATATATGACAAAACCATAGCAAACATTATCCTCAATGGTGAAATATTGAAAGCATTTCTCGTAAAGTTAGGAACAAGACAAGAGTGCCCACTCTCACCATTTCTATTCAACATAGTTTTGGAAGTATTGACCACAGCAATCAGAGCAGAAAAAGACATAAGAGGAATTCAAATAGGAAAAGAAGAAGTAAAACTCTCACTGTTTGCAGTTGACATGATCCTCCTCACAGGAAACCCTAAAGACTCTACCAGAAGATTCAGTTCAGTTCAGTTCAGTTCAGTTCAGTCATTCAGTCATGTCCGACTCTCAGCGACCCCATGAATCACAGCACGCCAGGCATCCCTGTCCATCACCAACTCCCAGAGTTCACTCAAACTCATGTCCACAGAGTCGGTGATGCCATCCAGCCATCTCATTCTCTGTCGCCCCCTTCTCCCGCCCCCAACCTTTCCCAGCATCAGAGTGTTTTCCAGTGAGTCAACTCGTCGCATGAGGTGGCCAAAGTATTGCAGTTTCAGCTTTAGCATCAGTCTCTCCAATGAACATCCAGGATTGATCTCCTTTAGAATGGACTGGTTGGATCTCCTTGCAGTATAAGGGACTCTCAAGAGTCTTCTCCAACACCACAGTTCAAAAGCATCAATTCTTCGGCGATCAGCTTTCTTCACAGTCCAACTCTCACATCCATACATGACCACGGGAAAAACCATTGCCTTGACTAGACGGACCTTGGTTGGCAAAGTAATGTCTCTGCTTTTTAATATACTATCAAGGTTGGTCATAACTTTCCTTCCAAGCAGCAAGCGTCTTTTAATTTCATGGCTGCAATCACCATCTGCAGTGATTTTGGAGCTCCAAAAAATAAAGTCTGACACTGTTTCCACTGTTTCCCCGTCTATTTCCCATGAAGTGATGGGACCAGATGCCATGATCTTTGTTTTCTGAATGTTGAGCTTCAAGCCAACCTTTTCACTCTCCTCTTTCACTTTCATCAAGAGGCTTTTGAGTTCCTCTTCACTTTCTGCCATAAGTTAGTGTCATCTGCATATCTGAGATTATTGATATTTCTCCCAGCAATCTTGATTCCAGCTTGTGCTTCCTCCAGCCCAGCGTTCCTCATGATGTACTCTGCATAGAAGTTAAATAAGCTAGGTGACAATATACAACCTTGACGTACTCCTTTTTCTATTTGGAACCAGTCTGTTGTTCCATGTACAGTTCTGACTGTTTCTCTTTCAGAATGTTCCACAGTTTATTGTGATGCACACAGTCAAAGGCTTTGGCATAGTCAATGAAGCAGAAATAGATGTTTTTCTGAAACTCTCTTGCTTTCTCCATGATCCAGCGGATTTTGGCAATTTGATCTCTGGTGCCTCTGCCTTTTCTAAAACCTGCCTGAACATCTGGGAGTTCACGGTTTACATACTGCTGAAGCCTGGCTTGGAGAATTTTGAGCATGACTTTACTAGCGTGTGAGATGAGTGCAATTGTGCGGTAGTTTGAGCATTCTTTGGCATTGCCTTTCTTTGGGATTGGAATGAAGACTGACCTCTTCCAGTCCTGTGGCCACTGCTGAGTTTCCCAAATCTGCTGGCATATTGAGTGCAGCACTTTCACAGCATCATCAGAAGATTACTAGAGCTAATAAATGAATATAGTAAAGTCGCAGGATATAAAATCAACACACAGAAATCCCTTGCATTCCTTACACTAAAAATGAGAAAATAGAAAGAGAAATTAAGGAAACAATTACATTCACCATTGCAACGAAAAGAATAAAATACTTAGGAATATATCTACCTAAAGGAAAAAAAAAGACCTATATATAGAAAACTATAAAACATTGGTGAAGGAAATCAGAGATGGAGAAACATAAAATGTTCATGGATTGAAAGAATAAACATTGTGAAAATGAATATATTACCTAAAGTAACTTATAAGTTCAATGCAATCCCTATCAAGCTACCAACGGTGTTGTTCACAGAGCTAGAACAAATAATTTCACAATTTGTATGGAAATACAAAAAGCCTCGCATAGCCAAAGCAATCTTGAGAAAGAAGAATGGAATGGGGGAATCAACCTGCCGGACTTCAGGCTCTACTACAAAGCCACAGTCATCAAGACAGTATGGTACTTGCATAAAGATAGAAATATGGATCAATGGAACAAAATAGAAAGCCCAGAGAGAAATCCATGCACCTATGGACACCTTATTTTTGACAAGGGAGGCAAGAATATTCAAAAGAGAAAAGACAATCTCTTTAACAAGTGGTGCTGGGAAAACTGGTCAACCACTTGTAAAAGAATGAATCTAGAACACTCCCTAACACCATACACAAAAATAAACTCAAAATGGATTAAAGATCTAAATGTAAGACCAGAAACTATAAAACTCCTAGAGGAAAACGTAGGCAAAACACTCTCTGACATAAATCACAGCAGAATCCTCCATGACCCACCTCCCAGAATATTGGAAATAAAAGCAAAAATAAGCAAATGGGACCTAATTAAAATCAAAAGCTTCTGCACAGCAAAGGAAACTATAAGCAAGGTGAAAAGGCAGCCTTCAGAATGGGAGAAAATAATAGCAAATGAAGCAACTGATAAATAATTAATCTCCAAAATATACAAGCAACACCTGCAGCTCAATTCCAGAAAAATAAATGACCCAATCAAAAAATGGGCCAAAGAACTAAACAGACATTTCTCCAAAGAAGATATACAGATAGCTAACAAACACATGAAAAGATGCTCAACATCACTCATAATTAGAGAAATGCAAATTAAAACCACAATGAGGGACCATTTCACGCCAGTCAGAATGGCTGCTATCAAAAAGTCTACAAGCAATAAATGTTGGAGAGGGTGTGGAGAAAAGGCAACCCTCTTACACTGTTGGTGGGAATGCAAACTACTACACCCACTATGGAGAACAGTGTGGAGATTCCTTTAAAAACTGGAAATAGAACTGCTGTATGATCCAGCAATCGCACTCCTGGGCATACACACCGAGGAAACCACAATTGAAAAAGACACATGTACACCAATGTTCATTGCAGCCCTGTTTATAACAGCGAGGACATGGAAACAATCTAGATGTCCATCTGCAGATGAATGGATAAGAAAGCTTTGGTACATATACACAATGGAGTATTTTTCAGCCATTAAAAAGAATACATTTGAATCAGTTCTAATGAGATGAATGAAACTGCATCCTATTATACAGAGTGAAGTAAGCCAGAAAGAAAAACACCAATATAGTATACTAACGCGTATATATGGAGTTTAGAAAGATGGTAACCATAACTCTGTATCAGTTCAGTTCAGTTCAGTTGCTCAGTCGTGTCCGATTCTCTGCGACCCCATGAATCACAGCACTCCAGGCCTCCCTGTCTATCACCAACTCCCGGAGTATGCTCAAACTCATGTCCACAGAGTCGGTGATGCCATCCAGCCATCTCATTCTCTGTCGCCCCCTTCTCCTCCCGCCCCCAACCTTTCCCAGCATCAGAGTCTTTTCCAGTGAGTCAACTCGTCGCATGAGGTGGCCAAAGTATTGCAGTTTCAGCTTTAGCAATACAGCAAAAGAGACACAGATGTATAGAACAGTCTTTGGGACTCTGTGTGAGAGGGTGAGGGTGGGATGATTTGGGAGAATGGCATTGAAACATGTATATTATATGTGAAACGAATCACCAGTCCATGTTTGATGCTTGATACAGGATGCTTGGGGCTGGTGCACGGGGATGACCCAGAGGGAGGATATGGGGAGGAGGAAGGTGGGTGGGTGGTTCAAGAAGGGGAACACATGTACACCCGGGGCGGATTCATGTCATAGTATGGCAAAACCAACCAATATAATATTGTAAATTAACTAGCCTCCAATAAAAAATAAAAAAGTTCAATATACTGGCTAAAGAGACTCACTTTCTGTACACAGACTACAAATGAAAGGATGAAGAAAGATAATTCAGGCTAATGTAAATGATAGTATAGTGTGTCTAGTAATATTCCTTTCCGGCAAAAGATACCTTAGGACAAAAGGTAACAGAAAACACAAATAAATGGTGTTTATCTAATGATAAAGGGAGTAAATAAAAGAAGAGAATGTTATACTCCTTAACACATAGGCACCCAATATGGACTATTTAAGTAAGAAAGCAAGTAAGACCTAAAAAATAATTCACATTAATACAATAATAGGAAGAATATTTAACACCTCACTGACATCAATGAAGAGATCATCCTGACAGTAAATCAATAATGCACCAGAGATCATACATGACACACTAGAACAGTTCGACAACTGATATTTTTACAAGGGTACATCTTCTCATCCCCCACCACCCCTCCAAATACACATTCTCCTGTTTCAAGCACATGGAACATTCTGTAGATAGACCACATACCAGATCACAGAAGAACCTCAACGAACCTAAAAGCATAGAAATTGTATCAAGAATTGTTTCTGGTCATAAAATATGAAACTAGAAATCAATCGCAGAAAGAAAAACGGGGAAAGGATAAACATAAGAAGACTAAACAAAATGCTACAAAAAACCAATGGGTCAATGATAAAATCAAAGAGGAATCAGAATATGATGCACAGACAAGTGAAAAAAAAAAACAGTATGATAATCCAAAATCTATGAGATCTGAGACCAATGTCCCTGGTGTAATGTAGGGGAGATTGTTGGCAGGGCTGCCTTGGATTTTGCCTCCCTGCCCTTTCAGGGGAAGTAGACTGATGTTATGTAGCCTTCTTTCAGAAGTGTATGGTAGAGCTGAAGAAGAAGACAACCAACAAAAGATCATTTTAAATTACTATTGGTCAATAATCTCAGGACAAGATTAGAGAATCACTTTCAAGCATAAGACCTTTACAAAATGTTTTGATATAAAAGCTTGAGTTGGATATGTTGTGAAATGGGCTAAAAAGGATCCTTATACCTTTCTTACAACAGTTATTTTGGTGCTTATGCCAGTGATTCTAGAAAGTGCTATACTTAACAGTGCTAGAACTGTCAGTTGACAGTGATATAAATTGACATTTATTATACTACAAATTCTGTATAATTGTCTTAGTTTTTGTCTTTGTGTTGCTTAGGTACTAAAATGAAAATATCTTCAGATGTTTTCTAATAAAAATGACTAGACTAAGAACTATTCAAATAATGGTTTCAAATGGGGGACTATTCTGCACAGTATAAACTAAGAATGTAATAATAAGACTTGTTCTGAGATAGGAGCAAGACCAAAGCCCCCAGTTAAAGCAAAAACCTTTTGCTTTCCCTTCCATTATCTTGTGTTAGCAGCAGCTGTTCATCAATCACCACTTCTGCTTCCGTGATCTTGCTTGCTCCTTATATCCATGGGTACTTGGGCTACCAGGGGAACGGAGGAATCTGAGCTGTTTGAGTGGGAAGTTTATGGTATACAAAAGACACCCAGAACAAAGCCTGGGCACTCTGCTTTCGGGGGTGAACCTGCTGAGCTTGCTTCAGTTCAGTTCAGTTGAGTCGCTCAGTCGTGTCCGACTCTTTCCGATCCCATGAATCACAGCACGCCAGGTCTACCTGTCCATCACCAACTCCTGGAGATCACTCAAACTCATGTTCACCGAGTCGGTGGTGCCATCCAGTCATTTCAATCTCTGTTGTCCACTTCTCCTCCCGCCCCCAATCATTCCCAGCATCAGTATTTTCCAGTGAGTTAACTCGTCGCATGAGGTGGACAAACTATTGGAGTTTCAGCCTCAGCATCAGTACTGATGCTGAGCCTGCTTAGGTGCTGAATAAACTCTGCTATCATGCCAACCAAGGTCCGTCTAGTCAAGGCTATGGTTTTTCCCGTGTTCATGTATGGATGTGAGAGTTGGACTGTGAAGATAGATGATCGCCGAAGAACTGATGCTTTTGAACTGTGGTGCTGCAGAAGACTCTTGAGAGTCCCTTGGACTACAAGGAGGTCCAACCAGTCCATTCTAAAGGAGAACAATCCTGGATGTTCATTGGAAGGACTGATGCTAAAGCTGAAACTCCAATACTTTGGCCACCTCATGTGACAAGTTGACTCACTGGAGAAGAGTCTGATGCTCGGAGGGGTTGGGGGTGGGAGGAGACGAGGACGACAGACAATGAGATGGCTGGATGGCATCACTGACTCAATGGACATGAGTTTGAGTGAACTCCGGGATTTGGTGATGGACAGGGAGGCCTGGGGTGCTGTAATTCATGGGGTCGCAAAGAGTCAGACACGACTGGGTGACTGAACTGAACTGATCCTGCATCTTTGAGTGCTGATTGTGTCTTTTCAATGCATGGTTTCCATAACAGTTCTGAAGTGAAAGCATGCTTTCACTTAACACAAACATACTGTATTAATTAAATATTTTATCATTATTACTTATTTCTTGATATAAAATCGTTTCTGGCTTCCTCAAAGCAAAATAATATTATTCAATGACTAATTATATGATACATATTTTTCTCAATTTAGCTTTTGTGAAGGTAATTACCAGACATTTTGTATTTTTACATTCCAATTATATAAGGAATTCTCTTATTGTCTTTACCAGGTAAAATACCAGTTTTTGAATAAATATTTTTTGTGCTTATGAACACTGCCAATATTTTAGAGATGACTATATAATTTGCTAGTTATGTAAATATCACTCTTGGTTTTATTCCATTCTTTGTTTCAGTCCATGTGGTAGTGATGTTCTTTATTTTTTGATCAAACAGATTCAGTTGTAGAAAATAAAATTTCAAATTTCTTTTAAGGAACTTTAAAAGGGTAAACAGGTATATTTCATAAGTGGTAAACAGACGATTAATATTTGAGGGAAAAATAACCTTTTTCTTGCTTTGTATTTAGTTGGTGAAAAAAGGTATCAGTTCAGTTCAGTTCAGTCGCTCAGTTGTGTCCGACTCTCCACGACCCCATGAATCACAGCACTCCAAGCCTCCCTGTCCATCACCAATTCCCAGAGTTAACTCATTCTCCATCGTCCCCTTCTCTTCTTATGTCAAAATGAGAATGTGCTATCGTTAGAAATTAAGAACTAAAGGATATTTCCTTCAGTTAAGTAGTATAATTATTTAGTGTTGCTTTTATAAAAACATGGTTAATAACTTTATTTAACTCAATGTTTTCCTAATGTTTAATGCTTAATTAAATTAGTTAAACATTAATTAATGCTTAATTAAATTAGTTAAACATTAATTAATGCTAAATTAATGTTTAACTAATTAATAGCTTATTAATGTTTTCCACATCCCTAAATCAAATCCTTTATGATTATACAGTGGAAGTGAGAAATAGATTTAAGGGACTAGATCTGACAGATAGAGTGCCTGATGAACTATGGATGGAGGTTCCTGACATTGTCCAGGAGACAGGGACCAAGATCATCCCCATGGAAAAGAAATGCAAAAGAACTAAATGGCTATCTGGGGAGGCCTTACAAATAGCTGTGGAAAGAAGAGAAGCGAAAAGCAAAGGAGAAATTGAAAGATATAAGCATCTGAAAGCAGAGTTCCAAAGAATAGCAAGGAGAGATAAGAAAGACTTCCTCACCGCTCAATGCAAAGAAATAGAGAGAAACAACAGAATAGGAAAGACTAGAGACCTCTTCAAGAAAATTAGAGATACCAAGAGAATATTTCATGCAAAAATGGGCTCGATAAAGGACAGAAATGTTATGGTCCTAAGAGAAGCAGAAGATATTAAGAAGAGGTGGCAAGAATACACAGAAAAACTGTACAAAAAAGATCTTCATGATCAAGATAATCATGATTGTGTATCACTCACCTAGAGCCAGACATCCAGGAATAGGAAGTCAACTGGACCTTAGAAAGCATCACTACGAACAAAGCTAGTGGAGATGATGGAATTCCAATTGAGCTATTTCAGATCCTAAAAGACGATGCTGTGAAAGTGCTGCACTCAATATGCCAGCAAATTTGGAAAACTCAGCAGTGGCCACAGGACTGGAAAAGCTCAGTTTTTATTCCAATCCCAAAGAAAGGCAATGCCAAAGAATGCTCAAACTACCGCACAATTGCACTCATCTCACACGCTAGTAAAGTCATGCTCAAAATTCTCCAAGCCAGGCTTCAGCAATATGTGAACCGTTAACTTCCAGATGTCAAGCTGATTTTAGAAAAGGCAGAGGCACCAGAGATCAAATTGCCAACATCCGCTGCATCATGCAAAAAGCAAAGTGTCCCAGAAAAACATCTATTTCTGCTTTATTGACTATGCCTTTATTGACAAAGCCTTTGACTGTGTGGATCACAATAAACTCTTGAAAATTCTGAAAGAGATGGGCATACCAGACCACCTAACCTGCCTCTTGAGAAACCTATATGAAGGTCAGGAAGCAACACTTAGAACTGGACGTGGAACAAGAGACTGGTTCTAAATAGGAAAACGAGTACGTCAAGATTTTATATTGTCACCCTGCTTATTTATCTTATATGCAGAGTACATCATGAGGAACACTGGGCTGGAAAAAGCACAAGCTGGAATCAAGATTACTGGAAGAAATATCAATAACCTCAGATATGCAGATGACACCACCCTGATGGCAGAAAGTGAAGAGGAACTAAAGAGACTCTTAATGAAAGTGAAAGAGGAGAGTGAAAAAATTGGCTTAAAGCTCAACATTCAGAAAACAAAGATCATGGCCTCTGGTCCCATCAGTTCATGGGAAATAGATGGGGAAACAGTGTCAGACTTTATTTTCGGTGGCTCCAAAATTACTGCAGATGGTGATTGCAGCTATGAAATTAAAAGTCGCTTACTCCTTGGAAGGAAAGTTATGACCAACCTAGAATCCTGGGTGTTCATTGGAGGGACTGATGCTAAAGCTGAAACTGCAATACTTTGGCCACCTCATGCGACGAGTTGACTCACTGGAAAAGACTCTGATGCTGGGAAAGGTTGGGGGCGGGAGGAGAAGGGGACGACGGAGAACGAGATGGCTGGAAGGCATCACCGACTCTGTGGACATGAGTTTGAGTGTACTCCGGGAGTTGGTGATGGACAGGGAGGCCTGGCATGCTGTGGTTCATGGGGTCGCGGAGAGTGGAACACGACGGAGCGACTGAACTGAACTGAACTGAGATAGCATATTAAAAGCAGAGACATTACTTTGCCAACAAAGGTCCGTTAGGTCAAGGCTATGGTTTTTCCAGTAGTCAAGTATGGATGAGAGAGTTGGACTGTGAAGACAGCTGAGCGCTGAAGAATGGATGCTTTTGAACTGTGATGTTGGAGAAGACTCTTGAGAGTCCCTTGGACTGCAAGGAGATCCAACCAGTCCATCCTAAAGGAGATCAGTCCTGGGTGTTCATTGGAAAGACTGATGCTAATGCTGAAACTCTAATACTTTGGCCATCTCATGCAAAGAGTTGACTCACTAAAAAAGACTCTGATGCTGGGAGGGATTGGGGGCAGGAGGAGAAGGGGACGACAGAGAATGAGATGGCTGGATGGCATCACCGACTCGATGGACATGAGTTTGAGTGAACTCCAGGAGCTGGTGATGAAAAGGGAGGTCTGGCGTGCTGTGATTCTTGGGGTCTCAAAGAGTCGGTCACGACTGAGCGACTGAACTGAACTGACGTGAATAATAATATATTTTTTTATTTCCTTGTTTCCATTTTTATTTTAACAAGAACTTGACACTTTTAAAGATAAACGTTTGTTTTGTTTCTTTTTTTTTTTTATCTTTATTTATTTATTTATTTTACAATATTATATTGGTTGGTTTTGCCAAACATTGACATGAATTCGCCCCCGGTGTACATGAGTTCCCCCTCCTGAACCCCCCTCTCACCTCCCTCCTCCCTTTATCCTCCCTCTTGGTCATCTCCACACACCAGCCCCGAGTATCCTGTAACATACATTGACCCTGAACTGCTGATTTGTTCCACATATGACAACATACATGTTTCAATGTCATTCTCTCGAATCATGCCACCTTCACCCTCTCCCACAAAGTCCCAAAGACTGTTCGATACAACTGTGTCTCTTTTGCTGTCTCGTATACAGGGTTATATTTCCATCTTTCTAAATTCCATATATATGTGTTAGTATACTGTATTGGTGCGTTTCTTTCTGTCTTACTTCACTCTGTATAATAGGCTCCAGTTTCATCCACCTCATTAGAACTGATTCAAATGAATTCTTTTTAATGGCTGAGTAATACTCCGTTGTGTATATGTACCAAAGCTTTCTTATCCATTCATCTGCATATGGACATCTAGGTTGCTTTCATGTCCTGGCTATTATAAACAGTGCTGCAATGAACATTGGAGTACATGTGTCTCTTTCAATTCTGGTTCCCTCAGTGTGTAAGCCCAGAAGTGCAATTGCTGGATCATATGGCAGTTCTATTTCCAGTTTTTTGAGGAATCTCCACACTGTTCTCCATAGTGGCTGTACTCGTTTGCATTCCCACCAACAGTGTAAGAGGGTTCCCTTCTCTCCACACCCTCTCCAGCATTTATTACATGTAGACTTTTGGATAGCAGCCATTCTGACTGGTGTGAAATGGTATCTCATTGTGGTTTTGATTCGCATTTCTCTGATGATGAGGGATGTTGAGCATTTTTTCATATGTTTGTTAGCCATCTTTATGTCTTCTTTGAAGAAATGTCTGTTTAGTTCTTTGGCCCATTTTTTGATTGGGTCATTTATTTTTCTGGAATTGAGCTGCAGGAGCTGCTTGTATATTTTGGAGATTAATTCTTTATCAGTTGCTTCATTTGCTATTATTTTCTCCCATTCTGAAGGCTGCCTTTTCACCTTACTTATAGTTTCCTTTGCTGTGCAGAAGCTTTTGATTTTAATTAGGTCCCATTCGTTTATTTTTGCTTTTATTTCCAGTATTCTGGGAGGTGGGTCTTGGAGGATCCTGCTGTGATTTATGTCGGAGAGTGTTTTGCCTACGTTCTCCTCTAGGAGTTTTATAGTTTCTGGTCTTACATTTAGCTCTCTAATCCATTTTGAGTTTATTTTGGTGTATGGTGTTAGGAAGTGTTCTAGTTTCATTCTTTTACAAGTGGCTGACCAGTTTTCCCAGCACCACTTGTTAAAGAGACTGTCTTTTCTCCATTGTACATTCTTGCCTCCTTTGTCAAAGATAAGGTGTTCATAGGTCCGTGGATTTATCTCTGGGCTTTCTATTTTGTTCCTTTGATCTATATTTCTGTCTTTATGTCAGTACCATACCGTCTTGATGACTGTGGCTTTGTAGTAGAGCCTAAAGTCAGGCAGGTTAATTCCCCCAGTTCCATTTTTCTTCCTCAAGATTGCTTTGGCTATTCGAGGTTTTTTGTATTTCCATACAAGTTGTGAGATTATTTGTTCTAGTTCTGTGAAAAATATTGTTGGTAGCTTGATTGGGATTGCATTGAATGTATAAATTACTTTGGGTAGTATACTCATTTTCACAGTATTTATTCTACCAATCCACGAACACATTATATTTCTCCATCTATTAGTGTCCTCTTTGATTACTTTCACTAGTGTTTTATAGTCTTCTATGTACAAGTCTTTTGTTTCCTTAGGTAGATATATTCCTAAGTATTTAATTCTTTTCATTGCAACAGTGAATGTAATAGTTTCCTTAATTTCTCTTTCTATTTTCTCATTATTAGTGTATAGGAATGCAAGGGATTTCTGTGTGTTGATTTTATATCCTGCAACTTTACTGTAATCATTGATTAGCTCTAGTAGTTTTCTGGTAGAGTCTTTAGGGTTTTCTGTGTAAAGGATCATGTCATCAGCGAACAGTGAAAGCTTTACTTCTTCTTTTCCAATTTGTATTCCTTTTATGTCTTTTTCTGCTCTGATTGCTGTGGCCAAAACTTCCAGATCTATGTTGAATAGTCGTGGTGAGAGTGGGCACCCTTGTCTTGTTCCTGACTTTAGGGGAAATGCTTTCAGTTTTTCACCATTGAGGATAATGTTTGCTGTGGGTTTGTCATATATAGCTTTTATTATGTTGAGGTATGTCCCTTCTATTCCCACTTTCTGGAGGGTTTTTATCATAAATGGATTTTGAATTTTGTCGAAGGCTTTCTCTGCATCTATTGAGATAATCATATGATTTTTATTTTTCAGTTTGTTAATGTGGTGTATTACATTGACTGATTTGCGGATATTGAAGAATCCTTGCATTCCTGGGATAAAACCCACTTGGTCATGATGTATGATCTTCTTAATGTGTTGTTGGATTCTGATTGCTAGAATTTTGTTAAGGATTTTTGCATCTATGTTCACCATATCTGATATTGGCCTGTAGTTTTCTTTTTTTGTGGGGTCTTTACCAGGTTTTGGGATTAGGGTGATGGTGGCCTCATAGAGTGAGTTTGGAAGTTTCCCTTCCTCAGCAATTTTCTGGAAGAGCTTGAGTAGAATAAGTGTTAGCTCTTCTCTAAATTTTTGGTAGAATTCAGCTGTGAAGCCGTCTGGACCTGGGCTTTTGTTTGCTGGGAGATTTTTGATTACAGTTTCAATTTCCGTGCTTGTGATGGGTTTGTTCAGATTTTCTATTTCTTCCTAGTTCAGTTTTGGAAAGTTGTATTTTCTAGGAATTTGTCCATTTCTTCCAGGTTATTCATTTTATTGCCATATAATTGCTGATAGTATTCTCTAATAATCCTTTGTATTTCTGTGTTGTCAGTTGTGATCTCTCCATTTTCATTTCTAATTTTATTGATTTGGTTCTTCTCCCTTTGTTTCTTGATGAGTCTGGCTAGTGGTTTGTCAATTTTATTTACCTTCTCAAAGAACCAGCTTTTGGCTTTGTTGATTTTTGCTATGGTCTCTTTTGTTTCTTTTGCATTTATCTCTGCCCTAATTTTTACGATTTCTTTCCTTCTACTGACCCTGGGGTTCTTCATTTCTTCCTTTTCTAGTTGCTTTAGATGTAGAGTTAGGTTATTTAGTTGACTTTTTTCTTGTTTCTTGAGGTGTGCCTGTATTGCTATGAACTTCCCCCTGAGCACTGCTTTTACAGTGTCTCAGAGGTTTTGTGTTGTTGTGTTTTCATTTTCATTCATTTCTATGCATATTTTGATGTCTCTTTTGATTTCCTCTATAATTTGTTCATTATTCATCAGCGTGTTGTTCAGTCTCCATATGTTGGCATTTTTAATAGTTATTCTCCTGTAATTGAGATCTAATCTTACTGCATTGTGGTCAGAAAAGATGCTTGGAATGATTTCAATTTTTTTGAATTTACCTAGGCTAGATTTATGACCCAGGATGTGATCTATCCTGGAAAAGGTTCCGTGTGCGCTTGAGAAAAAGGTGAAATTCATTGTTTTGGGGTGAAATGTCCTATAGATATCTATTAGGTCTAACTGGTCTATTGTATCATTTAAAGATTGTGTTTCCTTGTTAATTTTCTGTTTAGTTGATCTATCCATAGATGTAAGTGGGGTGTTAAAATCTCCCACTATTATTGTGTTATTGTTAATTTCCCTTTTCATACTTGTTAGTAATTGTCTTACATATTGCGGTGCTCCTATGTTGGGCGCATAAATATTTATAATTGTTGTATCTTCTTCTTGGATTGATCCTTTGATCATTATGTAGTTTCCTTCTTTATCTCTTTTCACAGCCTTTGTTTTAAAGTCTATTTTATCTGATATGAGTATTGCTACTCCTGCTTTCTTTTGGTCTCTATTTGCATGGAATATCTTTTTCCAGCCCTTCACTTTCAGTCTGTATGCGTCCCTCGTTTTGAGGTGGGTCTCTTGTAGACAGCATATATGGGGGTCTTGTTTTTGTATCCATTCAGCCAGCCTTTGTCTTTTGGTTGGGGCATTCAACCCATTTACGTTTAAGGTAATTATTGATAAGTATGATCCCGTAGCCATTTTCTTTATTGCTTTGGGTTCAAGTTTATACACTCTTTCTGTGTTTCCTGTCTAGGGAAGATCCTTTAGCATTTGTTGGAGGGCTGGTTTGGTGATGCTGAATTCTCTAAGCTTTTGCTTGTCTGTAAAGCTTTTAATTTCTCCTTTATATTTGAATGAGATCCTTGCTGGGTATAGTAATCTGGGCTGTAGGTTATTTTCTTTCATCACTTTAAGTATGTCTTGCCATTCCCTTCTGGCCTGAAGAGTTTCTGTTGAAAGATCAGCTGTTATCCTTATGGGAATCCCCTTGTGTGTTATTTGCTGCTTTTCCCTTGCTGCTTTTAATATTTGTTCTTTGTGTTTGATCTTTGTTAATTTGATTAATATGTGTTTTGGAGTATTTCACCTTGGGTTTATCCTGTTGGGGACTCTCTGGGTTTCTTGGACTTGGGTGATTATTTCTTTCCCTATTTTAGGAAAGTTTTCAACTATTATCTCCTCAAGTATTCTCTCATGGTCTTTCTTTTTGTCTTCTTCTTCTGGGACTCCTATGATTTGAATGTTGGAACGTTTAACATTGTCCCAGAGGTCTCTAATATTGTCCTCATTTCTTTTAATTAGTTTTTCTTTTTTCCTCTCTGTTTCATTTATTTCTACAATTCTATCTTCTAATTCGCTTATCTGTCTTCTGCCTTTGTTATTCTACTGTTTGTTCCCTCCAGAGTGTTTCTGATCTCATCTATTGCATTATTCATTGTATATTGACTCATTTTTATTTCTTCTAAGTCCTTACTAAATGTTTCTTCCATCTTCTCAATCCTTTTCTCCAGGTTATTTATCTGTAACTCCATTTTGCTTTCAAGATTTTGAATCATTTTCACCATCAAAATTCGAAATTCTTTATCAGGTAGATTCCCTATATCTTCTTCTTTTGTTTGTGTTGGTGGGCAATTATCTTGTTCCTTTACTTGCTGGGTATTTCTCTGCCTCTTCATCTTGCTTATATTTCTTTGCTTGGCGTGGCCTTTCCCTCTTCTTGCAGTTTGTGGAGTTCTCTTTATTATGTAGTTTCTTCGCTGTGTGTGGGGTTGGACGGGTAACTTGTCCGGGTTCCCTGGTTAGGGAAGCATGTGTCGGTGTTCTGGTGGGTGGAGCTGGATTTCTTCTCTCTCCTTTTGAAGACAATGGGCTTCTTTTCTGGGTGCCTGATGTCCTCTGCCAGTATTCAGAAGTTGTTTTGTGGACTTTACTCCGCGTTCAAATGTTCTTTTGATGAATTTGTGGGGGAGAGAGTGGTCTCACCGTCTTATCCCTCCGTCATCTTGTTCCTTCCTCCCCAAAACACTGGATTCTTATATTCCACTTGGTCATGGAGTATCTCTTCATAGCTGCTCCAGCAAGGTGCAGCCGCTGTACCTTACCTTGGATGAGGGGTATATCCTCAAGGCCACCCCTCCTGCTTTGAATGTGGAGTAGCTCCTCTCGGCCCTCCAGTGCCCAAGCAGCTACCGCCTCTTGGATGTGGTACAGCTCCTCTTGGCCACCGCCCTAACCTTGGTCGTGGGGTAACTCCTCTGAGCCTTGATTCTGCACGTGGTCGGTTGCGCCGGAGCCGGGCGTCTCTCGCGTCTGCGCCGCCGGAGCCGGGCGTCTCTGGCATCTTCATCTCTGCAGGCAGATTCTTTACTGTCTGACCCTGGGAAGGATGATCAGGCCCACTGCACAGCACTGTAGAGGCAATGGCATCTGTTTTATTCAATCTTTCCTGGCACCCCTCCCCAAAAAGAGAGGCAGCTCTTTGTTGTGTTTGTTTATTTTGGTCCTTCTCCGTGAATAATAATTTTAAATTACAAAAATATTTTCCAATAGGCTTAATTTAAAAATGAAACTAGTGAGATGATAACAGATAGGAAAGCAAGAAGTTTTCAAGTGGCAGGAGGAAATAAGCATCACTGGCAGAATTTTTTTTCCCTACTCTGTTGATGAAACAGTTCTGCTGAAGACTAAATTTTTTTCTTCTCTCAAACCTTGGGCTGATTATGCTGAACAAACCAGTATTTATGAAAATTATTTCACGGCTGGGGGATGACACATCTTATGCCATTTTATTTCAAAAGTACATACTGTGGGAGAGGGGCCTGGAGAAACCCCCTCAGCCTAGAGGTGTCTCTCTTATCTAATTAATAAGTGTGCTAACAGACATAAAACACCTTTGCTGAAAACAAGCAAGGGGGCATTCTTTCTGCTCCCTTCTGATGTCTGTGTCAGAAACTTTCCCAATTTCTATTATACTTTAATAAAACTTTGCTGAACAAAAAGTTGCAAGTAGTCAAGCCTGTCTCTGCATGGATTGAAATCCTCTCCTCTGGAAGTCATGAATCCTTGTATAACACATGGCTTACAACATTTCACTAGGGATTTCCCTGGTGGTCCAGTGTTTAGGACTCTGTTGTTCTACATCAGGGGGCCTAGGTTCATTGCCTATGAAGCAGGGACAAAAATCAATAAATAAAATATTTAAAAATGAAACTAGATATTGAAATAAACTTGAAACTTAAAAAAATACAAAAACCTATTCACACACACACACAAATGTATGGACACAGAAAAGACTATTCTAAGAACAGAGTTTATAGCAATATAAAATTACCCGAAGAAACAAGAAAAATCATTAAACAATTTAACTTTAACCTAACGTAACTGGAGGAAGAAGAAAAAAGAAACTACACTATTACTAGAAAGAAACAGAACCTGAATATTAGCAGAAATAAAAAAAATAGAGACTAAAAACAATAGAAATGATCAATGAAACTTAAAGCAGTTTCTTTGAAAACAGATAAAATTTATAAACCTTTAGCCAGACTCTCTAAGAAAAAGAGAGGATTCCAATCAATAACATCATAAATGAAAAGAGAGAAATTACAACCAACACTGTAGAAATACAATCACAATGGACAAGTTTTTGGAAAGTTACAATCCCCTATGCCTTAACCAGAAATAAATAGAAAAAATGAAGAGAGCAATCACACAGAATAAATTGAACTGGTAATTTAACACTCCCAGCAAACAAAAGTCCCGGAACACATGGCTTCACAGATTAGGTCTACCAAACATTTAGAGAACAATTAGCACCTATACTTCTCAAACTATTCCAAATATCACAAAGGAAGGAACACTTCTGAATCCATTTTATGGGGCCATGATCACCCTGATACCAAAATAAGACAAAAATATTACACATAAAAAGATAATCACTGAAGACTTCCAAGGTGATAGAAAAAATAAAAAAGATGGGGAGATGCCATCCAGAACAAATACACCAAAAATTCACCTGCATGTTAAAGAACTCCTATAGGTCACTCTCTGAACACTGGTAGAAATCAGATATGTCCAACTGTTTGCAACCCCATGGATTGTAGCCTGCCAGGCTTCTCCATCCGCGGGATTATCCAGGCAAGGATACTGGAGTGGATTGCCATTTCCTTCTCCAGGAGGTCTTCCCGACCCAGGGATTGAACCTGGTCTCTGCATTGTAGGCAGACGCTTTACTTCCCAAAAGGCAGGCTGATCTCCTCAGAATGAGGTAGGGCAAAAGATAACCTGGAAAAAAACTGCCATACCTCTCTGCAGTGCCACTATTGGGTCTATACTATGAGAAAATCAGAATTGAAAAAGATACATGTACCCAAGTGTTCACTGTAGCACTATTTACATAGCTGGGACATGAAAGAAACCTAGATGTCCATCAGGAGATGAATGAATAAGGAAGTTGTTGTACATATACACAACAAAATACTATTCAGCTATAAAAAGAAATGCATTTGAGTCAGTTCTAATGAGTTGGATGACCCTAGAGCATAATGTACAGAGAAAATTTAGTCAGAAAGAGAAACACAAACACCCTATTAATGCATATACATGAAATGTAGAAGGACAGTACTGATAGTCCTATATGCAGAGCAGCATAAAGAGGCACAAACATAAAGAGCAGACTTTTGGACTCTGTGGGAGAAGGTGATGGTAGGATGATTTGAGAAAATAGCATTGAAAAATATCCATTGCTGTATGTAAAATAGAGAGCCAGTAGTAATTTGATGTATGATGCTGGGCACCCAAAGCCGTGCTCAGTGACTACCTGGAGGGATGGGATGGAATGGGTTGTAAGAGGGCGTTGAGGAGGAAAGGGACATATGTATGAGAGAGTTATTGCTTAGGGCCCTTTAAGGAGGAGGTGAACACTCTTTCTCTTACTTTCCTTAAGCCTTTTGCAATAATGTATCTTGCCTGAGAACTGGAGACGATAACTACACAGGCAGATAATGTCTTGCTCATGGAAATGCTTTTCTTACTTCAGTTCAGTTCAGTTCAGTCGCTCAGTCGTGTCCGACTCTTTGCAACCCCATGAATCACAGCACACCAGGCCTCCCTGTCCGTCACCAACTCCCGGACTTCACTCAAACTCATGTCATTCGAGTCGGAGATGCCATCCAGCCATCTCATTCTCTGTCGTCCCCGTCTCCTCAAACCCCCAGTCCCTCCTAGCATCAGAGTCTTTTCCAGTGAGTCAACTCGTCACATGAGGTGGCCAACGTATTGGAGTTTCAGCTTTAGCATCGGTCCTTCCAATGAACACCCAGGATTGATCTCCTTTCAATGGATTCGTTGGATCTCCTTGCACTCCAAGGGACTCTCAACAGTCTTCTCCAGCACCACAGTTCAAAAGCATCAATTCTTCAGCGCTCAGCTTTCTTCACATTCCAACTTTCACATCCATACATGACCACTGGAAAAACCACAGCCTTGACTAGACGGACCTTGGTTGGCAAAGTAATGTCTCTGTTTTTTAATACGCTATCTAGGTTGGTCATAACTTTCCTTCCAAGGAGTAAGCATCTAGGCTGTGTTAATGATTATAATTTTAATAATCTTGCCTGTGAAAATTTACTGCCAGTGAGCTATGAAGGACACCAGAATTCTTGGGACTCCAGAGGAGAGAATTTAGATTCTGGGCTGGAGAGGCCATGCTGCTGCTAAGTCACTTCAGTTGTGTCCGACTCTGTGTGACCCCATAGACGGCAGCCCATCAGGCTCCCCTGCCCCTGGGATTCTCCAGGCAAGAACATTGGAGTGGGTTGCCATTTCCCTCTCCAATGTGTGAAAGTGAAAAGGGAAAGTGAAGTCGCTCAGTCATGTCTGACTTGTAGCGACCTCATGGACTGCAGCCTACCAGGCTCCTCCGTCCATGGGATTTTCCAGGTAAGAGCACTGGAGTGGGGTGCCATTGCCTTCTCCAATAAACCTGTTCTGTTCCGTTCCATCGCTCAGTCGTGTCCGACTCTTTGTGACCCCGTGGACTGTAGCCTACCAGGCTTCTCCGTCCATGGGATTCTCCAGTCAAGAATACTGGAATGGGTTACAGTTTCCTTCTCCAGGGGATCTTCCCGACCCAGGGATCGAATCCGGCTCTCCCACATTGGAGGCAGAAGCTTTAACTTCTGAGCCACCAGGGAAGCCCTAATATACCTGTTAGCAAGTTGCTAATCATAGATAAAAGAAACACCTCAAAACTGAGTTGATACAGGCCCCTCTCCCACAACATGCATTTTGAGATAGCACCTGCACAGAGGAAGTCATCTCCCGCCATGACACAATTCACGTGAGTCTTGAAGAATGGCAGATTTACAAGCAAATACTTAGTTTCACTAACATACCTTAACAAAAACATTTTCATGAGTAAGACATATTGGTTTGCTGTGCAAATGACAGCTCATGGTTTGAAAACAAGTTTCAGGTGGAACTCATTTGCCTAAAGGCAGGTTGCCAAGAAAATATAGAGTTCATTAACATAGCTTAAAAGAAAAATATTTCCCTGAGTAAAACACATTGTTTTGGTGAGCTATTAGCAGCTCAAGTTTTGAGAAAAAGTTAGCTTCAGGTGGAATCAACAGTTGTTATGGCAAGTTGGAGCCTCCTTTAATCCTGTGTAGAGAAGAGGGGGAAAAAAAAAAAAGTCCACCACTTGCAGTTTATTTCCTCCCGCCTTTTAGGGACTCTGGCCTCCTTACCTGATCATTAACTCTTTCACCTGGGAAACTGATTCTCAAGACTGGTACCCTTGATTGCACAGCAATAGTATACCTCACACAGAGACGTTGCCTGGAACTGTTCTCCTTTGCTAATCTTGTGCAAAAGTTATCTGAGGATTTATGCCTCAGGAAAGCCTTTTGTGGAACTTTTACAACCTTGAGGCATTCTATTTATCTAATCTCAGCAGCCAGTTGAAAGTATATTCAGTTCAGTTCAGTTCAGTTCAGTCGCTCAGTCGTGTCCAACTCTCTGCGACCCCATGAATCACAGCATGCCAGGCCTCCCGATCGATCACCAACTCCCGGAGTTCACTCAAACTCATGTCCATAGAGTTGGTGATGCCATCCAGCCATCTCATTCTCTGTCGTCCCCTTCTCCTCCCACCCCCAACCTTTCCCAGCATCAGAGTCTTTTCCAGTGAATCAATTCGTCATATGAGGTGGCCAAAGTATTGCAGTTTCAGCTTTAGCATCAGTCCCTCCAATGAACACCCAGGATTGATCTCCTCTAGAGTGGACTGTTTGGGTCTCCTTGCAGTACAAGGGACTCTCAAGAGTCCTCTCCAGCACCACAGTTTAAAAGCATCAAATCTTTGGCGATCAGCCTTCTCCATGGTCCAACTCTCACATCCATACATGACCACTGGAAAAACCATAGCCTTAACTAGACGGACCTTGTTGGCAAAGTAATGTCTCTGCTTTTTAATATACTATCTAGGTTGGTCATAACTTTCCTTCCCAGGAGTAAGCCTCTTTTAATTTCACGGCTGCAATCACCATCTGCAGTGATTTTGGAGCCCAAAAAAATAAAATCTGACACTGTCTCCACTGTTTTTCCATCTATTTCCCAAGAAGTGATGGGACCAGATGCCATGGTCTTTGTTTTCTTAATGTTGAGCTTTAGCCAAACTTTTCACTCTCCTCTTTCACTTTCATCATGAGGCTTTTGAGTTCCTCTTCACCTTCTGCCATAAGGGTGGTGTCATCTGCATATCTGAGGTTATTGATATTTCTCCCAGCGATCTTGATTCCAGCTTGTGCTTCTTCCAGCCCAGCGTTCCTCATGATGTACTCTGCATATAAGTTAAATAAGCAGGGTGACAATATACAGCCTTGACGTACTCCTTTTCCTATTTGGAACAAGTCTGTTGTTCCATGCACAGTTCTGACTGTTGCTTCCTGACCTGCATACAGGTTTCTCAAGAGGCAGATCAGGTGGTCTGATATTCCCATCTCTTTCAGAATTTTCCAGTTTATTGTGATGCACACAGTCAAAGGATTTGGCATAGTCAATGAAGCAGAACTAGATGGTTTTCTGGAACTCTCTCGCTTCCTCCATGATCCAGCGGATGTTGGCAATTTGATCTCTGGTGCCTCTGCCTTTTCTAATATCTGCTTGAACATCTGGGAGTTCACGGTTCACATATTGCTGAAGCCTGGCTTGGAGAATTTTGAGCATGACTTTACTAGCGTGTCAGATGAGTGCAATTGTGCAGTAGTTTGAGCATTCTTTAGCATTCCCTTTCTTTGGGATTGGAATGAAGACCGAGCTTTTCCAGTCCTGTGGCCACTGCTGAGTTTTCCAAATTTGCTGGCATATTCAGTGCAGCACTTTCACAGCATCATCTTTCAAAATTTGAAATAGCTCAACTGAAATTCCATCACCTCCGCTAGCTTTGTTCATAGTGATGTTTTCTAAGGCCCACTTGACTTCACATTCCAAGATGTCTGGCTCTAGGTCAGTGATCACGTATCATGACTATCTTGGTCGTGAAGATCTTTTTTGTACAGTTCTTCTGTGTATTCTTGCCACCTCTTCTTAATATCTTCTGCTTCTGTTAAGTCTATACCATTTCTGTCCTTTATCGAGCCCATCATTGCATGAAATGTTCCCTTGAATCTCTTTTTCGTGAAAAGATCTTTTGTTTTTCCTATTCTGTTGTTTCCCTCTATTTCTTTGCATTGATCACTGAGGAAGGCTTTCTTATCTCTCCTTGCTATTCTTTGGAACTCTGCATTCAGATGCTTATATCTTTCCTTTACTCCTTTGCTTTTCGCTTCTCTTCTTTTCACAGCTATTTGTAAGGCCTCCTCAGACAGCCGTTTTGCTTTTTTGCATTTCTTTTCCATGCGGATGGTCTTGGTCCCTGTCTCCTGTACAATATAATGAACCTCCGTCCATAGTTCATCAGGCACTCTATCAGATCTAGTCCCTTAAATCTATTTCTCACTTCCACTGTATAATCATAAGGGATTTGATTTAGGTCATATCTGAATGGTCTAATGGTTTTCCCTACTTTCTTCAATTTCAATCTGAATTTGGCAATAAGCGGTTCATGATCTGAGCCACAGTCAGCTCCTGGTCTTGTTTTTGCTAACTGTATACAGCTTCTTTGGCTGCAAGGAATATAATCAATCTGATTTTGGTGTTTACCATCTGGTGATGTCCATGTGTAGAGTCTTCTCTTGTGTTGTTGGAAGAGGGTGTTTGCTATGACCAGTGTGTTCTCTTGACAAAACTCTATTAGCCTTTGCCCTGCTTCATTCCGTGCTCCAAGGCCAAATTTGCCTGAGGTGTTTCTTGACTTCCTACTTTTGCATTCCAGTCTGCTATAATGAAAAGGACATCTTTTTTGGGTGTTAGTTCTAAAAGGTCTTGTAGGTCTTCATAGAACCGTTCATCTTCAGCTTCTTCAGCGTTACTGGTTGGGGCATAGGCCTGGATTACTGTAATATTGAATGGTTTGCCTTGGAAACGAACAGAAATCATTTTGTCGTTTTTAAGATTGCATCCAAGTACTGCATTTCGGATTCTTTTGTTGACCATGATGGCTACTCCATTTCTTCCAAGGGATTCCTGCCCACAGCAGTAGATATAATGGTCATCTGAGTTAAATTCACCCATTCCAGTCCATTTTAATTCACTGATTCCTAGAATGTCTATGTTCACTCTTGCCATCTCCTGTTTGATTACTTCCAATTTGCCTTGATTCATGGACCTAACATTCCAGGTTCCTATGCAATATTGCTCTTTACAGCACTGGACCTTGCTTCTATCACTAGTCACATCCACAACTGGGTATTGGTTTTGCTTTTCCTCCCTCCCTTCATTCCTTCTAGAGTTATTTCTCCACTGAGCTCCAGTAGCATACTGCGCACCTACTGACCTGGGGAATTCCTCATTCAGTATCCTATCATTTTGCCCTTTGATACTGTTCATGGGGTTCTCAAGGCAAGTATACTGAAGTGGTTTGCCATTCCCTTCTCCAGTGGACCACATTTGGCTGTGGTCCATGTGATCAGATCGACTAGTTTCCTGTGATTATGATTTCAGGGTGTCTGCCCTCTGATGCCCCCTCGCAATACCTACCATCTTATTTGGGTTTCTCTTACCTTGGGCGTGGCATATCTCTTCACAGTTGCTCCAAGAAAGCGCAGCATTGCCCCTTACCTTGGACGAGGGTTATCTCCTCAAGGCCGCCCCCCTGACTTTGAACATGGAGTAGCTCCTCTCGGCCCTCCTGCGCCCGTGCAGCCACCGCCTGTTGGATGTGGGGTAGCTCCTCTTGGCCGCCGGCCCTGGCCTCAGGTGTAGGGTAGCTCCTCTCGGCCACACCTCTTTGCGTGCTTGGTTTAAACTAATGAGACTTTTCCTACCTCTTTCTGATGTCTATGTCAGAAGTTTTCTTTGTCCTGTCACTTTAAATAAAATATGCTGCACAAAGCTCTCAGTGAGTGAGACTGTCTTTCGTCCCAAAGATAAATCTTCTCCTTTGGAGACTATGAATCCAGTGGTATCGTTCATTGTTCACCAAAAGCTATCATGTATGCCTATGGTTGATTCATATTGATGTATGGCAAAAACCATCACAGTATTATAATTTTTCTCCAATTAAAATAAATATTTAAAAAAAGAATATAATAGGCAGTTTAAAGTAATTAATGTTAAAATAACAGTAGGAGAAACACGACAGGAAAAATAATAATGTGTGTATATGTTTGTGTGTGTATAAAATCCTAACAAAAAAAAAATCTATTACTTATCAAAGGCAGTTGAATATCTTGAGAAAACAGAGGGAAAAGTCAAATTCAGGTTTTTCATGCCAGTTTATTTTTAAAATTAATTTACTCAATTAAATTTGTTTTAAGTTTAGACAGTCCTGACCAACACAGACCTCTTCACTCAGGGTCTACTTTCCACAAAATTTTCGTCACCTACTGTATCTACTACTTCATTTGTTCACCCAAACAACATACCTCTGTAAATCATACTTATCTGCTTTTCCCTTAATAAAATGCAATTCCATCCCTCATGCTTTCTTTACTGAGAGCAACCATAAACTATTCTACATCAGCACCCTGTAGATTGGTAAACATAATTCCAAATTGTAATTTGTTCAAAAAACACATGCTGTTTTTAAAAAATTATTTATTTTTAAATGAACAAAGATGAAACATTTTTAGTGATACAGGGTACAATTCACAAAGAAGATAGACACTATACACAGATGATTAGAACAGTCTTTTGACTCTGTGGGAGAGAGTGAGCATGGGATGATTTGGGAGAATGGCATTGAATATATGTGAATATACATTTCACATATGTATATTATCATATGTGAAATGAATTGCCAGTACAGGTTTGATGCATGATACAGGATGCTCGGGGCTGGTGCACTGGGGTGAATCAGAGGGATGGGATGGGGAGGGAGGTGGGAGGGGGGTTCAAGATGGGGAACACATGTACACCCGGGACAGATTCATGTCAATGTATGGCAACACCAATACAATATTGTAAAGTAATTAGCCTCCAATTAAAAATTTTTTTTAAATTGTGACGCAAAAAATAAAGGAAGACAGACATCATAAACCACTGACATTTAACAACAAAGAAACAAAGATACGAAGCAATAAAAGGGAGAGAAAGTATACGTACAATCACAGTGAGACATACTAACATTTCTGAGAATATTTTATCAAGTGAAGAAAAAATAAGAATAGAAGCATCTCGAACATTGTCATTAGTAAATATATTTATATTTTAATTTACATTAATTTTATACTGTACACAAATATATTTAAAATTTTGTATATATATGTTATTAGATACCCACAGGACATTTAGGAAAACTGGCAAAAAGTTAACCATTAAGAATAAAAAATACTGTTTCTTAAAGAAAATATCTCTGTGACACATTAATGACATTAATAATATTCATATTTATTAATACTTCTAAATCTTTTGTTTCTCAATAAGTATTGTAACTGATGTTTCAGTGTTTTATTTTATTTGGTAGTGGCCTAGATATTAATAGTTTAAATTTTTTTCCCCTTTTTACCTATTCAATAAATTTCCATTACTTAAATTAGCACAACCGTTGAAATTCAAATTATCAAAATCTGGAGAGACTAAAACACAATTATTCCTTTGAGGGTTTATTGAAGGCTCTTTTGTCATTTATATTTTCTTTCTTTGCACGTTGACTCACATCAGGTTGCTTTGCTTGCTGACAAATTTGAAACAGATATAGCAAAATTTTATTTAACTTACAGAAAATCTAGACACAATGAAAGCATTATACTTTAAGTATTATAATGTATTATACTTTAAGTATTTAATGTATTATACATTAAGTGTTAACATTATACTTAATGTTGATGACTCTAAGACATGCCCAAATTAAGTAGATCAACAAACTTAAACTTTTTGTTGTTCAGTCGCTCAGTTGTGTCCGACTTTTTACGCCCCCATGGCAGTATGCCAGGCCTCCCTGTCTTTCACCATCTCCCAGAGCTTGTTCAAACTCATGTCCTTTGAGTCAGTGACGCCATCCAACCATCTTGTCCTCTGTCATCCCTTTCTCCTCCTCCCTTCAGTCTTTCCCAGCATCAGGATCTCTTCGAACATGTTAGCTCTTTTCATCAGATGGCCAAAGAACTGCAGCTTCAGTTTCAGCATCAGTCCTTCCAATGAACAGTCAAGATTTATTCCTTTTAGAATTGATTGGTCTTATCTCCTTGCAGTCCAAGGGACCCTCAAGAGTCTTCTCCAACACCACAATTCATAAGCATCAATTCTTCCATGCTCAGCCTTCTTTATGGTCCGACTCTCACATCATACATGTTGACTGTAAAAGCTATAGATTTCATGAGTCAAAAGAGAGTATACTGGTCATAGTAAACACTTTCTTCCAACAATAAAAGAGAAAACTCTACACATGAATATCACCAGACGGTCAATACTGAAATCAGATTGATTATATAACTGAAGATTGAGAAGCTCTATACAGTAAGCAAAATCAAGACCAGAAGCTGACTGTAGCTCAGATCATGAACTCCTTATTACAATGGAAGCATTAATTCCCAGAATTTAGTATGGAATCTTTCCCAGTACATGTGAACATGAAATTTGTTTGGCTTAATTTCTCTTGTATTTACAACTGTTAGATTTGTAAGCACTTCAGTTCAGTTCAGTTCAGTCGTGTCCGACTCTCCGAGACCCCATGAATCACAGCATGCCAGGCCAACCTTACTTTTCTTTAAATATAGCTCATTTACAAACTAACCTCAGCAATATTATCCAAAGACAAAAGCATATAGTGACATACACATAACCAGACAGACATGATGAGAGATCTAACTTCACTTTCTAAACTCAGTCATGACTCAGATATCACAATATAAAGCTCACTAGTTGTAAATAACAGAATAAGACACTTAACAGTGAGAACATATCTTTCAAAAGGTTTTCTTTTTTTCCTCCTTCAGTTTTGGGAATTAGAGACTGTCTAGCTAAGATAAGTGATCCTGAGAACTCTGATCTCAAGACACAGAGAGTGAAAATCAGGTTCTCTAGGTAGGATTCATTCTCTCTGAACTCATCATTATTACCATTTTTCCTTCAAACTAACTTTCTTTACTGGGAGGGAGTTGATTAAACTTTGACTGGCTTTATATACTTAATTGGCACAATTGAAAGTTCATAATTTTCAAAAACAATTCCTTCTTTTTCATGGTTTTGAAAAGTTGGTCACCCACTGTACAAGGGTGTTTCTATTTAACTCAGAAGAGCCTATGGTCTTGACTAGAGCAGAGCCAAATCCTCTTCTAAACCTTCTAAAAGGCAGACTTAAGCAAATACCATTTTTCTGGTTAGAAAATTATTCAGAATATTGCTTCAAAATTTTTGTTGTTGTTAAAACTTTATTTCTTTGTTTTTTGGGCTCCAAAATCACTGCAGATGCTGATTGCAGCCAGGAAATTAAAAGACGCTTGCTCCTTGGAAGGAAAGTTATGACCAACCTTGATAGTATATTAAAAAGCAGAGACATTACTTTGCCAACCAAGGTCCGTCTAGTCAAGGCAATGGTTTTTCCCGTGGTCATGTATGGATGTGAGAGTTGGACTGTGAAGAAAGCTGATCGCCGAAGAATCGGTGCTTTTGAACTGTGGAGTTGGAGAAGACTCTTGAGAGTCCCTTATACTGCAAGGAGATCCAACCAGTCCATTCTAAAGGAGATCAATCCTGGATGTTCATTGGAGGGACTGATGCTAAAGCTGAAACTGCAATACTTTGGCCACCTCATGCGACGAGTTGACTCACTGGAAAAGACTCTGATGCTGGGAAAGGTTGGGGGCGGGAGGAGAAGGGGACGACAGAGAATGAGATGGCTGGATGGCATCACCGACTCTGTGGATATGAGTTTGAGTGAACTCCGGGAGTTGGTGATGGACAGGGAGGCCTGGCGTGGTGTGATTCATGGGGTCGCGGAGAGTCGGACACGACTGAGCGACTGAACTGAACTGACTGAATACTCCATTGTGTATATGTACCAAAACTTTCCTATCCATTCGTCTGCAGATGGACATCTAGGTTGCTTCCATGTCCTCGCTATTATAAACACTGCTGTGATGAACGTTGGAGTACATGTGTTTCTTTCAATTCTGGTTTCCTCGGTGTGCATCCCCAGGAGTGCAATTGCTCGATCATACGGCAGTTCTATTTCCTGTATTTAAAGGAATCTCCACACTGTTCTCCATAGTGGCTGTACTAGTTTGCATTCCCACCAAAAGTGTAAGAGTGATCCCTTCTCTCCACACCCTCTCCAGCATTTATATATGTAGACTTTTGGATAGCAACCATTCTGACTGGTGTGAAATGGTATCTCATTGTGGTTTTGATTTGCATTTCTCTGATTATGAGGGATGTTGAGCATTTTTTTTCATGTGTTTGTTAGCCATCTTTATGTATTCTTTGGAGAAATGTCTGTTTAGTTCTTTGGCCCATTTTTTGATTGGCTCATTGACTTTTCTGGAGTTGAGCTGAAGGAGCTGCTTGTATATTTTTGAGATTAATTCTTTCTCAGTTGTTTCAATGTCTATTATTTTCTCCCATTCTGAAGGCTGTCTTTTCACCTTGCTTATAGCTTCCTTTGCTATGCAGAAGCTTTTAATTTTAATTAGGTCCCACTTGTTTATTTTTGCTTTTATTTCCAATATTCTGGGAGGTGGGTCATGGAGGATCCTGCTGTGAGTGTTTTGCCTATGTTCTTCTCTAGCAGTTTTATACTTTCTGGTCTTACGTTTAGATTTTTAATCCATTTTGAGTTCATTTTGGTGTATGGTGTTAAAAAGTGTTCTGCAGTTCAGTTCAGTTCAGTCGCTTAGTCGTGTCCGACTCTTTGCAGAACCATGAACCACAACACGCCAGGCCACCCTGTCCATCACCAACTCCCGGAGTTCACTCAAAACCATGTCCATGGAGTCGGTGATGCCACCAAGCCATCTCATTCTCTGCGGTCCCTGTCTCCTCCTACCCCGAATTCCTCCTAACATCAGACTCTTTTCCAGTGAGTCAACTCGTCGCATGAGGTGGCCAAAGTATTGGAGTTTCAGCTTTAGCATAAGTCCTTCCAATGAACACCCAGGATTGATCTCTTTTAGAATGGACTGGTTGGATTTCCTTGCAGTCCAAGGGGCTCTCAAGAGTCTTCTCCAACACCACAGTTTAAATGCACCAATTCTATGGCGCTCAGCTTTCTTCACAGTCCAACTCTCACATCCATACATGACGATGGGAAAAACCATAGCCTTGACTAGACGGACCTTGGGTGGCAAAGTAATGTCTCTGCTTTTTAATATGCTATCTAAGCTGGTCATAACTTTCCTTCCAAGGAACAAGAGTCTTAATTTCATGGCTGCAGTCAGCATCCGAAGTGATTTTGGAGCCTAGAAAAATAAAGTCTGACACTGTTTCCATTGTTTCCCCATCTATTTCCCATGAAGTGATGGGACCAGATGCCATGATCTTCGTTTTCTGAATATTGAGCTTCAAGCCAACCTTTTCACTCTCCTTTTTCACTTTCATCAAAAGGCCTTTGAATTTCTCTTCACTTTCTACCATAAGGGTAGTGTCATCTGCATATCTGAGGTTATTGATATTTCTCCCAGCAATCTTGATTCCAGTTTGTTCTTCTTCCAGCCAAGCGTTCCTCATGATGTACTCTGCATAGAAGTTAAATAAGCAGGGTGACAATATACAACCTTGACGTACTCCTTTTCCTATTTGGAACCAGTATGTTGTTCCATGTCCAGTTCTAATTGTTGTTTCCTGACCTGAATACAGGTTTCTCAAGAGGCAGGTCAGGTGGTCTGGGATTCCCCTCTCTTTCAGAATGTTCCACAGTTTATTGTGATGCTCACAGTCTAAGGCTTTGGCATAGTCAATGAAGCAGAAATAGATGTTTTTCTGGAACTCTCTTGCTTTCTCCATGATCCAGCAGATGTTGGCAATTTGATCTTTTGTGCCTCTGCCTTTTCTAAAACCTGCTTGAACATCTGGAAGTTCACGATTCACATATTGCTGAAGCCTAGCTTGGATAATTTTGAGCAGGACTTTACTAGAGTGTGAGATGAGTGCAATTGTGCAGTAGTTTAAGTGGCTGACCAGTTTTCCCAGCATCACTTGTTAAAAAGGCTATTTTTTCTCCATTTTATATTCTTGCCTCCTTTGTCAAAGATAAGGTGTCCATAGGTGCATGGATTTATCTCTAGGATTTCTTTTTTGTTCCATTGATCTATAATTCTGTCTTTATGCCAGTACCATACTGTCTTGATGACTGTGGCTTTTTAGTAGAGCCTGAAGTCTGGCAGTGTGATTCCCCCAGTTCCATTCTTCTTCCTCAAGATTGCTTTGGCTATTCGAGGTTTTTTGTATTTCCATACAAATTGTGAATTATTTGTTTTAGCTCTATGAAAAATATCGTTGGTAGCTGGATAGGGATTGCATTGAATGTATAAATTACTTGGGGTAGTATACTCATTTTCACAGTATTTATTCTTCCAATCCACGAATATGCTATATTTCCCCATTTATCAATGTCCTCTTTGATTACTTTCAGCAGTGTTTTATAGTTTTCTATGGACAGGTCTTTTGTTTCCTTAGGTAGATATATTCCTAAGAATTTAATTCTTTTCGTTGCAACAGTGAATGGAATAGTTTCCTTAATTTCTCTATTTTCTCATTATTAGTGTATAGGAATGCAAGGGATTTCTGTGTGTTGATTTTATATCCTGCAAATTTACTGTATTCATTGATTAGCTCTAGTAGTTTTCTGGTAGAGTCTTTAGGGTTTTCTGTGTAGAGGATCATGTCGTCAGTGAACAGTGAAAGCTTTACTTCTTCTTTTCCAATGTGGATTCCTTTTATGTCTTTTTCTGCTATGATTGCTGTGGCCAAAACTTCCAGAACTATGTTGAGCAGTAGTGGTGAGAGTGGGCACCCTTGTCTTGTTCCTGACTTTAGGGGAAATGCTTTCAGTTTTTCACCATTGAGGATAATGTTTGCTGTGGGTTTGTCATATATAGCTTTTATCATGTTGAGGTATCTTCTTTCTATTCCCACCTTCTGGAGGGTTTTTATCACAAATGGATGTTGAATTTTGTCTAAGGCTTTCTGTTTCTATTGAGATAATCATATTTTTATTTTTCAGTTTGTTAATGTGGTGTATTACATTGATTGATTTGTGGATATTGAAGAATCTTTGCATTCCTGGGATAAAGCCAACTTGGTCATGATGTATGATCTTCTTAATGTGTTGTTGGATTCTGATTGCTAGAATTTTGTGAAGGATTTTTGCATCTATGTTCATCAGTGATATTGGCCTGTAGTTTTCTTTTTCTTTTTTTGTGGGATCTTTACCAGGTTTGGGGATTAGGGTGATGGTGGCCTCATAGAATGAGTTTGAAAGTTTCCCTTCCTCAGCAATTTTCTGGAAGAGTTTGAGTAGAACATTTGTTAGCTCTTCTCTAAATTTTGGTAGAATTGAGTTGTGAAACCCTCTGGACCTGGGCTTTTGTTTGCTGGAAGATTTCTGATTACAGCCTCTAATTCCGTGCTTGTGATGGGTCTGTTAAGATTTTCTATTTCTTCCTGTTTCAGTTTTGGAAAGTCGTACTTTTCTAAGAATTTGTTCATTTCTTCCAAGTTGTCCATTTTATTGGCATATAATTGCTGATAGTATTCTCTAATGATCCTTTGTATTTCTGTGTTGTCGGTTGTGATGTTTCCATTTTCATTTGTAATCTTATTGATTTGGCTCTTCTCCCTTTGTTTCTTGATGAGTCTGGCTAGTGGTTTGTCAATTTTATTTACCTTCTCAAAGAACCAGCTTTTGGCTTTGTTGATTTTTCTATGGTTTCTTTTGTTTCTTTTGTATTTATTTCTGCCCTAATTTTTAAGATTTCTTTCCTTCTACTGACCCTGGGGTTCTTCATTTCTTCCTTTTCTAGTTTCCTTAGGTGTAGAGTTAGGTTATTTAATTGATTTTTCTCTTGTTTCTTGAGGTGTGCCTGTATTGCTATGAACCTTCCCCTTAGCACTGCTTTTATAGTGTCCCAGATGTTTTGGGTTGTCGTGTTTTCATTTTCATTCATTTCCATGCGTATTTTGATTTCTCTTTTGATTTCTTGTATGATTTGTTGGTTATTCAGTAGCGTGTTGTTCAGCCTCCATATTTTGGCATCTTTAATAGCTTTTCTCCTGTAATTGAGATCTAATCTTACTTAATTGTGCTCAGAAAAGATGCTTGGAATGATTTCAATTGTTTTTAATTTACCAAGGGTAGATATGGCCCAGGATGTGATCTATCCTGGAAAATGTTCCATATGTGCTTGAGAAAAAGGTGAAGTTCATTGTTTTGGGGTGAAATGTCCTACAGAGATCTATTAGGTCTAACTGGTCTATTGTATCATTTAACCTTTGTGTTTCCTTGTTAATTTTCTGTTTAGTTGATCCATCCATAGGTGTGAGTGGGGTATTAAATTCTCCCACTATTATTGCCTTGTTTTAATTTCCCCTTTCATACTTGTTAGTAATTGTCTTACATATTGCGCAGCTCCTATGTAGGGTGCATAAATATTTAAATTCTTATGTCTTCTTCTTGGATTGATCCTTTGATCATTATGTACTTTCCTTCTTTGTCTCTTTTCACAGCCTGTGTTTTAAAGTCTATTTTATCTGATATGAGTATTTCTACTCCTGCTTTCTTTTGGTCTCTATTTGCGTGGAATAACTTTTCCCAGCCCTTTACTTTCAGTCTGTATTTGTTGCTCGTTTTGAGGTGGGTCTGTTGTAGACACCATATATCAGGGTCTTCTTTTTGTATCCATTCAGCCAGCCTTTGTCTTTTGGTTGGGGCCTTCAACCCATTTACGTTTAAGGTAATTATTGATAAGTATGATCCCATTGCCATTTTATTTACTGTTTTGGGTCCGAGTTTATACACCCTTTCTGTGTTTCATGTCTAGAGAAAATTCTTTAGCATTTGCTGGAAAGCTGGTTTGGTGATGCTGAATTCTCTCAAGTTTTGCGTTTCTGTAAAGCTTTTGATTTCTCCTTCATATTTGAATGAGGTCCTTACTAGGTACAGTAATTTGGGCTGTAGGTTATTTTCCTTCATCGTTTTAAGTATGTCTTGCCGTTCCCTCCTGGCCTGAAGAGTTTCTGTTGAAAGATCAGCTGTTATCCTTATGGGAATCCCCTGTGTGTTATTTGTTGCTTTTCTCTTGCTGCTTTTAATATTACTGGTGTTTGATCTTTGTTAATTTGATTAATCTGGGTCTTGGGGTGTTTCACCTTGGGTTTATCCTGTTAGGGATTCTCTGAGTTTCTTGGACTTGGGTGATTATTTCCTTCCCCATTTTAGGGAAGTTTTCAACTTTTATCTCCTTAAGTATTCTCTCATGGTCTTTCTTTTTGTCTTCTTCTTCTGGGATTCCTATGATTCGAATGTTGGGGTGTTTAATATTGTCCCAGAGGTCTCTAATATTGTCCTCATTTCTTTTAATTTGTTTTACTTTTTCCTCTCAGTTTCATTTATTTCTACAATTCTATCTTCTAACTCGCTTATCCTGTCTTCTGCCTCCGTTATTCTACTGTTTGTTCCATCCAGAGTTTTCTGATCTCATCTATTGCATTATTCATTGTATACTGACTCTTTTTTATTTCCTCCAAATCCTTATTAAACCTTTCTTGCATCTTCTCAATGCTTTCCTCCAGGTTATTTATCTTTAACTCTATTTTGCTTTCCAGATTTTGAATCATTTTCACCATCAAAATTCGAAATTCTTTATCAGGTAGATTCCCTATATCTTCCTCTTTTGTTTGTGTTGGTGGGCATTTATCCTGTTCCTTTACTTGCTGGGTATTTCTCTGCCTCTTCATCTTGCTTATATTGCTGTGTTTGGGGTGGCCTTTCCATCTTCTGGAAGTTTGTGGAATTCTCTTTATTATGTAGTTTTCCCGCTGTGTGTGGGGTTGGACAGGTGACCTGTCAAGGTTCCCTGGAGGGAAGCTTGTGTCGGTGTTCTGGTGGGTGGAGCTGGATTTCTTCTCTCTGGAGTGCAATGAATTGTCCAGTAATGAGTTTGAGATGTCAGTGTGTTTGCAGTGATTTTGGGCAGCCTGTATATTGAAGCTCAGGGCTATTTTCCTGTGTTGCTGGAGAATCTGCATGGTATGTCTTGCTGTGGAACTTGTTTACCCTTGGGTGGTGCTTGGTTTCAGTGTAGGTATGGAGGCGTTTGATGAACTCCTATCAATTAATGTTTCCTGGAGTCAGGAGTTCTCTGGTGTTCTCAGGATTATGGCTTAAGCCTCTTGCCTCTGGTTTTTGGTCTTATTCTTGGAGTAGCCCTCTAGACTTCTCTGTCATTTCCATGGTGGTTCCCTCTGTTTTAACTTCTGTTTGCTGGTCTCTTCATGTCTAATTTCCACCCTGACACTAGGGGGCGGTGGTGGATACTTTTTAAGGCTCAGTTTTTCAGTCCTTTTCTGGGAAGGGAGGAATGCTGCAGACAAACATCTCTGGCGACTATGGGGAGTGCTCGCAGTGTCTCGGCTGCACTGGGTTTGCCCCCGCTCATGGCGCAATTGCTGTCCCAGTCTACACTGCATAGGCTCTAGGTTGTTCTGCCAGGAACTGTCCGAGGCCAGCGCTGGGTTGTATGCACTTCCCAGGTCTGATCGGCTCAGGTTCAGGTACTTGGGTACTCCACAAAGGCGCAAACTTGGTTGGGCCTGCGTTTTGTGCCTTCCCCGCTCCCAGCATCTCAGGTGACCAGATGTTTGGCGAGCATGGTTGCTGTGACTTATCACCTCCCTGGTCCCTCCTGCTCGCTTTTCTGGGTGTACAACCGGCGCAACTTCTCAGGCGGATGTTGACTGGTCAGAAACCCATGAAGTGTTGGTTAGCAACGAAGATTGCCTGCAGTTTGGTATCGGATGCCTCTCTGGGGCCCTGGTTGCCCCCTTCTGGCTCTGGCTGCCCTCTCCTGCCTGTCTCAGCGGGCGATGGGCCGACCGCAGCCGGTTCGCTCTGTTCAGTCCTTTGTTCTGTTAGGGGGCTGGCGGAGTCTTAGGTTAGGACTTTTCTCCTTTTTGCGGGATTGCTAACCCACAGTCTGCTCTGCTATCTCCAGTCAGCTCCCCTAGACTGCCCTCACGGCATTCAGGCAGGGTCCTCTTTCTAAGCAGTTCAGCCGGCTCCTCCCTCCCCAGCCCCCGCTTGCTAATGGCAGAATTTGCCATCTGTGCTGCTTCTCCACTGGGAGTTACCATTTGGCGGTTAATCTGTGGGTTTTAATTATTTCTTTTTCCTCCCGGTTATGTGGCTCTCTGTGGTGACAAGGCTCGCCATTGCCTCGCCAGTGAGAGTGTTTTCTGGTGTTTGGAAACTTCTCTCTTTAAGCCTCCCTTCCTATGTCGGAGCTCTGTCCCTACCTCTTTTGTCTCTCTTTTTATCTTTTATGTTTTTTCCTACCTCCTTTCAAAGACAATGGGCTGCTTTTCTGGGTGCCTGATGTCCTCTGACAGCATTCAGAAGTTGTGTTGTGGAATTTACTCAGCGTTCAAATGTTCTTTTGATGAATTTGTGTGGGAGAAAGTGGTTTTGCCATCCTATTCCTCCACCATCTTGCTCCCTCTAATAGCTGTCTCAAATGATACACATCTGACAACCCGGTCATGCAGGATATAATGGTTAAATTGAATTACTTAGCAAATCCCAGTGGATCTGGACTTGCATTGGGAAATTTCTTAGCCAAGTCTCTAAGTTTTGCTTGGCTACCATCTATGTACACAGCATAAGCACCAAGAATATCTCACTTCTCCTTGTGGAAGGTTTCTCCGTAAGGGAGTTAAAGTCACTTCAGAATTTTTATCGTCCTTTGCTGCAGAAAGGGGAGTGGCAGGAGGAAAAGAAAAAAGAGACAGTATCTTGCCTAGTAATTCAGATTGAAGTGGATACGTAGAGGGAAAGACAGACTGTTAGCAGGTTTTTTGTTGTTGTTCTGATATAGTTTCAGAAGTTTCTAGATAATCAAAGTAAGCATTTTATTAAGTTTGCTGTTCTTACAGCTGGCTTTTTACATCAGTGCACACAAAAATATCAATTTTGGCTATCCAAAGAACCCCAATTTAGATATTTTAGGTTGAGATCTCATTTAGTATACTTTTCCCAATCATTATGCATGTATTTTCTATTTACATAAATCTTGCTGGGGTGCTGGCTTTCTGATGCTCTATGTTCTGTGTTTGAAAGTCTCTCTTTTCCATTTTAAGTTGAATTTGTCATGGATAAAATTCACTAGTGAAACTGTGTGGTGGGCCAGTGTCCTGCTTTTGAGTTTTAACCCCTAGAGGAGGTAAAACTCAAGAATCGTTTTAGCTTTCTTATATGTCTCAGTTTCTACTTCTAACAATGTAAGAACACTGTGCATGTTTGGATTGTTGAATGGCCAATTCTTTTTTTTTTTTTAATTTATTTATTGTCATTGGAGGCCAATTATTTTACAATATTGTAGCGGTTTTTGCCCTACATTTACATGAATCAGCCATGAGTGTACATGTGTCCACCATCCTGAACCCTCTTCCCACCTCCCTCCCCATTTCATCCCTCAGGGTCATCTCAGTGCGCCAGCCCTGAGCATCCTGTCTCATGGATCAAACCTGGACTGGCGATCTGTTTCACATATGATAATATACATGTTTCAATGCTATTCTCTCAAATCATCCCTACCCTTGCCTTCTTCCAGTCCAAAAGTCTGTTCTTTACACGTGTCTCTTTTGCTGTACCCCACGCCTGAGGCCAGGGTCGGCAGCCGAGAGGAGCTACCCCACATCCAACAGGCGGTGGCTGCACGGGCGCAGGAGGGCCGAGAGGAGCTACTCCATGTTCAAAGTCAGGGGGGCGGCCTTGAGGAGATAACCCTCGTCCAAGGTAAGGGGCAATGCTGCGCTTTCTTGGAGCAACTGTGAAGAGATATGCCACGCCCAAGGTAAGAGAAACCCAAATAAGATGGTAGGTATTGCGAGGGGGCATCAGAGGGCAGACACACTGAAATCATAATCACAGGAAACTAGTCGATCTGATCACATGGACCACAGCCAAATGTGGTCCACTGGAGAAGGGAATGGCAAACCACTTCAGTATACTTGCCTTGAGAACCCCATGAACAGTATCAAAGGGCAAAATGATAGGATACTGAATGAGGAATTCCCCAGGTCAGTAGGTGCGCAGTATGCTACTGGAGCTCAGTGGAGAAATAACTCTAGAAGGAATGAAGGGAGGGAGGAAAAGCAAAACCAATACCCAGTTGTGGATGTGACTAGTGATAGAAGCAAGGTCCAGTGCTGTAAAGAGCAATATTGCATAGGAACCTGGAATGTTAGGTCCATGAATCAAGGCAAATTGGAAGTAATCAAACAGGAGATGGCAAGAGTGAACATAGACATTCTAGGAATCAGTGAATTAAAATGGACTGGAATGGGTGAATTTAACTCAGATGACCATTATATCTACTGCTGTGGGCAGGAATCCCTTGGAAGAAATGGAGTAGCCATCATGGTCAACAAAAGAATCCGAAATGCAGTACTTGGATGCAATCTTAAAAACGACAAAATGATTTCTGTTCGTTTCCAAGGCAAACCATTCAATATTACAGTAATCCAGGCCTATGCCCCAACCAGTAACGCTGAAGAAGCCGAAGATGAACGGTTCTATGAAGACCTACAAGACCTTTTAGAACTAACACCCAAAAAAGATGTCCTTTTCATTATAGCAGACTGGAATGCAAAAGTAGGAAGTCAAGAAACACCTGGAGTAACAGGCAAATTTGGCCTTGGAGCACGGAATGAAGCAGGGCAAAGGCTAATAGAGTTTTGTCAAGAGAACACACTGGTCATAGCAAACACCCTCTTCCAACAATACAAGAGAAGACTCTACACATGGACATCACCAGATGGTAAACACCAAAATCAGATTGATTATATTCTTTGCAGCCAAAGATGGAGAAGCTGTATACAGTTAGCAAAAACAAGACCAGGAGCTGACTGTGGCTCAGATCACAAACTGCTTATTGCCAAATTCAGACTGAAATTGAAGAAAGTAGGGAAAACCATTAGACCATTCAGATATGACCTAAATCAAATCCCTTATGATTATACAGTGGAAGTGAGAAATAGATTTAAGGGACTAGATCTGATAGAGTGCCTGATGAACTATGGATGGAGGTTCGTGACACTGTACAGGAGACAAGGACCAAGACCATCCCCATGCAAAAGAAATGCAGGAAAGCAAAACGGCTGTCTGAGGAGGGCTTACAAATAGCTGTGAAAAGAAGAGAAGCAAAAAGCAAAGGAGAAAAGGAAAGATATAAGCATCTGAATGCAGAGTTCCAAAGAATAGCAAGGAGAGATAAGAAAGCCTTCCTCAGTGATCAATGCAAAAAATAGAGGAAAACAACAGAATAGGAAAAACAAGAGATCTTTTCAAGAAAATGAGATTCCAAGGGAAGATTTCATGCAAAGATGGGCTCAATAAAGGACAGAAATGGTATAGACTTAAGAGAAGCAGTAGATATTAAGAAGAGGTGGCAAGAATACAAAGAAGAACTGTACAAAAAAGATCTTCACAACCAAGATAGTCACAATAACGTTATCACTGACCGAGAGCCAGACATCTTGGAATGTGAAGTCAAGTGGGCCTTAGAAAGCATCACTACGAACAAAGCTAGTGGAGGTAATGGAATTCCAGTTGCGTTATTCCAAATCTTGAAAGAGATGCTGTGAAGGGGCTGCACTCAATACTTCAGCAGATTTGGGAAACTCAGCAGTGGCCACAGGACTGGAAAAGCTCGGTCTTCATTCCAATCCCAAAGAAAGGCAATGTCAAAGAATGCTCAAACTACCACACAATTGCACTCATCTCACACGCAGTAAAGTCATGCTCAAAATTCTCCAAGCCAGGCTTCAACAATATGTGAACCGTGAACTCCCAGATGTTCAAGCAGGTTTTAGAAAAGGCAGAGGAACCAGAGATCAAATTGCCAACATCTGCAGGATCATGGAGAAAGCAAGAGAGTTCCAGAAAAACATCTATTTCTGCTTCATTGACTATGCCAAAGTCTTTGACTGTGTGCATCAAAATAAACTGTGGACAATTCTGGAAGAGATGGGAATATCAGACCACCTGACCTGCCTCTTGAGAAACCTGTATGCAGGTCAGGAAGCAACAGTCAGAACTGGACATGGAACAACAGACTGGTTTCTAATAGGGAAAGGAGTACGTCAAGGCTGTATATTGTCACCCTGCTTATTTAACTTATATGCAGAGTACATCATGAGGAACGCTGGGCTGGAAGAAGCACAAGCTGGAATCAAGATTGCTGGGAAAAATATCAATAACCTCAGATATGCAGATGACACCACCCTGATGGCAGAAAGTGAAGAGGAACTCAAAAGCCTCTTGATGAAAGTGAAAGGGGAGAGTGAAAAGGTTGGCTTGAAGCTAAACATTCAGAAAACTAAGATCATGGCATCTGGTCCCATGACTTCATGGGAAATAGATGGAAAAACAGTGGAAACAATGTCAGATTTTATTTTGGGGGGATCCAAAATCACTGCAGATGCTGATTGCAGCCATGAAATTAGAAGACGTTTACTCCTTGGAAGGAAAGTTATGACTAACCTTGATAGTATATTAAAAAGCAGAGACATTACTTTGCCAACAAAGGTCCGTCTAGTCAAGGCTATGGTTTTTCCCGTGGTCATGTATGGATGTGAGAGTTGGACTGTGAAGAAAGCTGATCGCCGAAGAATTGATGCTTTTGAACTGTGGTGTTGGAGAAGACTCTTGAGAGTCCCTTATACTGCACGGAGATCCAACCAGTCCATTCTAAAGCAGATCAATCCTGGGTGTTCATTGGAAGGACTGATGCTAAAGCTGAAACTGCAATACTTTGGCCACCTCATGCAACAAGTTGACTCACTGGAAAAGACTGATGTTGGGAAAAGTTGGGGGCGGGAGGAGAAGGGAACGACAGAGAATGAGATGGCTGGATGGCATCACCGATTCTGTGGACATGAGTTTGAATGAAATCCGGGAGTTGGTGATAGACAGGGAGGCCTGGCGTGCTGTGATTCATGGGGTCGCGGAGAGTCGTACACGACTGAGCGACTGAACTGAATACAGGGTTATCATTATCATCTTTGTAAATTCCATAAATATGTGTTATTATACTGTATTGGTGTTTTTCTTTCTTGCTTACTTCACTCTAATAGGCTCCAGTCTTATCCATCTCATTAGAACTGATTCAAATGTATTCTTTTAAATAACTTAGTAATATTCCATTGTGTATATGTACGACAGCATTCTTAGCCATTCGTCTGCTGATGCACATCTAGTTCCTCCCATGTCTTTGCTATTGTAAACAGTGCTGAGATAAACACTCGGGTACATATGTCTCTTTCAATTCTGGTTTCCTCAATGTGTATGCCCAGTATTGGGATTGCTGGGTCATATGGCAGTTCTATTTCCTGTTTTTTAAAGAATCTCCACACTGTTCTCCATAGTGACTGTACTAGTTTACATTCCCACCAACAGTGTAAGAGGGTTCCCTTTTTTCTATTCAGTCTCTTCAGCATTTATTGTTTGTAGACTTTTTGATAGCAGCTTTAATGGTCAATTCTTATGTGACCCCTTGATAAGCCTTTTAATTAATGAGAGGGTTTTCCTATGGGACCACTGGCCAGTATGAGTACTTGGTCACCACCACTTCTATAAATTTCTTAGTAACTTGACGTGTCTTGTCCCTTTTCTTCAGAGCAAAGCTCTCATGTGGTATCTTCAATTTTGTCACAACAAATTCTATTAAGGTAGTTGAACTGAGGAACAGCATGAAATCGTTCAAGAGAGCCCCAGACATTCTTCGGTGTCTTTCAACTGAGCCCCCCTCCCTATCTTTCCACTGGTTGGGTTTGCCCCTGTATCTCTCACCTGGGCCCCCCAAAACCCAGTAACTTCAGGGTTTTGGAGGGGGCAAGTACCTGCTCAACTACCAGTAAAAGTTAAGATCATCCACAGATACAAGAAATCTGAGAACAAAGAGAGACTTTCCTAATTCATCTGGACTCTTAAGGAGGTAGAGGGGTACAAAGGGCCTCTAGTGACTTGGCGTCTGCGAAGTCTCCTGGTACTTGTAGAGTTTGGATGAAAGAGAGAATACTCTGTGTCCCTTTGTGGTTGCCATAACATTGTCAACTTAAAAAAAAAAAAAAAAGGCACGACCCAAGATTTATAAGTCACATTTTATTTGGGGCAAAATGAGGACTGCAGCCCCAGATCAAAATTGCAGATAGCTCTGAGAAACTGCTTCATGGTAGATGGGGGAATGTCCATATATATATTATTTTGCTGAAAGGGGATTTCAGGCAATCAAGCACATATTTTTTGCAAGAAGTTTCTGCTAGTTACAAAGAACAGTCATACCCATGGAGTACTTGTGCTTTTCTAGATTTGAGGAAATATAAAAACTGCACTCCTAAGACTGGCTCCTGGAAGTATCTATGTGAAGACCTGTCTTGCCAGCTTTTTGCAGAGCACAGCTGCCTCATTTGTGCCCCCAATTTGAACTATTTTCAGTTGGGTGTTGAGGTCAGCAGCTGCAGCAACATCTGATTTAATACTTATAGAGGTAGACAGCAAGTGCCAATGGCTTACCAAAAACTAGTTGGGGGTCTTAGTTTGAGAATGGCATTTTCTCATTGCTTTTCTTTCACTTGAAAGATTAGTTCCCCAACAGCTTTAGCAAGATAAAAACACACTAGTAGCAATCATGCAGTGGGGTAGATTTGTGACATTAACTATTATGCTTTAGATTTTACCACAGAGTCCCTCAACTCTGTTACTTATTTGAACTTTTCACTCAGGTAATGTAAAACCATCATGAGTGCTCAGATCACAGAGAGGACAGATCTTATATATGTCCCCAGCAGAGTAACTTTTTAATTAAAACGAGTGACCTTCCCTTTTAGGTATAGTAGCTAATTAAGAGTACTTGTATCCACCATTCCTGAATCCGAGAAAACCAGGAGGATCCCTTCTTTAGAGGTGAAAACTCTGAGATATCTTCACTTTTTCAATAAATTGTTTTAAAGTAGACAATTCAAGGGAAAATCACAGACTATTTTCCCACCAAAATACCCACTCCAACCCCTACTCAGTCAGCTGAGTCAAGTCTACAGAGCCTTTTAACTGAGTCAAATTATCCATATCTAAACTGAGCAAAAGCCTCCCAGTTTCTTTCAAATGAACTAATCAAGGTATCAAGTTAAAAAAAGTTTCAAGGGTAACCAACACATCCAAGAAGTTCTACATCACTGGATTTTCAAAAAATGGCATATCTGAGTACCAGAAGAAAAGGACCCTAATTCATTTGGACTCCCCAAGGGGGTGAACAGGCACAAGTGGCCTCTGCTGGTACTAAGGATCCAGATCCTCAGAGTTCAGCGAAGGAAAAAAGTCTGCTCTGTGTGCCTTTGTTGGTGGCTAGTACTGTCACACTGACCAAAAAGAAAAACACACACACACACACACACACAACCTAAAAGCTGGGAACGTTTTATTTGGCTAATTTACTGAGGACTATGAGAAGTGCATGGTAACCCACTCCAGTATTTTTGCCTGGAGCCTTGCTATGGACAGAAGAGCCTGGTGAGGTAGAGGCCATAGAGGTCACAGTCAATCAGACTTGACTAAACAACTAAACACAGCAGCACTGACGATTACAACCCAGGAGGGATTATTAGCTCTGAGAAATTGTTCCAGAGGTGGAAAGGAAGAGCAAGTTACACAGAACGTTTTGCAAAAAACAAACAAAAAACTAACCAAACAAAACAGAGATAGTCACAACATCTACTTCTAACCAAAGAAATACACCCTTCTGAATTAAGGAATATAGGGCTTTTCTTTGAATGGGAAAATGAAGTTTGGGCTCATTAAAATCATTCACAGATTGTGCACCGTAACCATTTTTGGCCAACATCCTATTTCTCTCCACCCGAAACCCCATCAGGCCACATATTTGCGGTGACTGCAGATGCTGATGACTTGATTCCCTTACCAGTCTTTGTTTATTGAAACATCTGGTAAAATTATTTGTCCAGATTTTCTCCAAACAAGTATATTTCCCTATATCTGTTTTCTAAAAACTTTGAGAACCCTAAAGTGAAGTTGCTCAGTCATGTTAGACTCTTTGCGACCCTATGGACTGTAGCCTACCAGGCTCCTCTGTCCATGGGATTTTCCAGGCAAGAATACAGGAATGGGTTGCCTTTCCTCCTCCAGGGGATCTTCCTGACCCAGGGATTGAACCCAGGTCTCCCACATTGTAAACAGATTCTTTACCGTCTGAGCCACTAGAGAAGAGAACCCTAAAACTGCTGCAAAAATGTCCCCTCCTATGTAGTTGCTATTGCCACATCCGGACAACTGAGCCCTGCATCAGGCTTTCTCCACAAGGTGCTTTTCCCTTCTTCCCTAAAAGAAAAAGTCGCCCAGTCCGGTCAGATTCTTTGCTCTTCTATCAGTCTATGTACTTCTCTAGGCCAGATTACTGGAATGGGTAGCCTTTTAACTTCTCCAGATCCTCCCAACCCAGGTCTCCCGCATTGTGGGCGATGTTTTTTTTTTTTTTTTTTACCATCTGAGCCACAAGGGAAGCCCAAGAATACTGGAGTGGGTAGCCTATCCCTTCTCCTGCGGATCTTCGCGACTCAGGAATCGAACCCTGGTATCCTGCACTGCAGGCGTATTCTTTAACGAGCTATCAAGGAAGCCTTCACTCTCCCATCCTGCAATCACCCAAAAGGAACTTGCGGAGCCTGAGTGTGACTTACTACAAGCCCTCCTTTCGGTGAAGACAGGCCCAGACCACAGGCAACCTCAGCATAATGAAATGTGGAAACTGGAACCAAAAATACAGGTAGCAGGTCCCTGGAAACCCTTCCAAGCCACCAGCTAGGGAAACAGAAACAGCTATTGCCAACTGCAGTACACTTATTAATTCATCTAATGGGAGGAGCCACACTTGCATTAATAAGTATCAGTACCACAACAGCTCTTATTACATTTATCATCTTGGTACTGCTGACAATTCTCGAATTTGCAGTAGCCATAATCAAGCTTATGTATTTACCCTTCTAGTTAGCCTATACCTGCACGACAACACATAATGACACACCAAACCCACACCTACCACATAGTAAACCCAAGCCCCTGACCTCTTACAGAAGCCCTATCAGCCCTTCTTATAACATCTGGTCTGATCATGTGATTTCACTTTAACTCAATAGCCCTACTAATACTTGGCCTAACAACAAATATACTCACAATATATCAATGATGACGAGACATTATCCGAGAAAGCACCTTCTAAGGACATCACACTCCAACCGTCCATAAAGGCCTCCATTATGGAATAATCCTTTTTTATTATCTCTGAAATACTATTCTTTACTGGATTCTTCTGAGCATTCTACCACTCAAGCCTTGCCCCTACACCCGAATTAGGCGGTTGTTGACCCCCAACAGGCATCCATCCACTCAACCCCTTAGAAGTCCCACTACTCAATACCTCTGTCCTACTAGCTTCAGGAGTCTCTATCACCTGAGCCCATCACAGCCTTATAGAAGGAAATCGCAAGCACATATTACAAGCTTTATTTATTACCATTGCACTAGGCGTATACCTCACATTACTACAAGCCTCAGAATACTATGAAGCACTCTTCACCATCTCAGACGGAGTCTATGGTTCGACTTTCTTCATAGCCACAGGCTTCCATGGCCTCCACTTCATCATTGGATCTACTTTTCTAATTGTCTGTTTCTTCTGCCAACTAAAATTCCACTTTACCTCCAACCATCATTTCGGCTTTGAGGCTGCCGCTTGATACTGACATTTCGTAGACGTAGTGTGGCTTTTCCTCTATGTATCTATTTATTGATGAGGTTAATATTCTTTTAGTATCAACTAGTACAACTGACTTCCAATCAGTTAGTTTTGGCTTAATCCGAAAAAGAATAATAAACCTAATATTAACCCTTCTAACCAGTCTCACATTAGTAACTCTACTTGTTATTATCGCATTCTGACTTCCCCAGCTAAATGTATATTCAGAAAAGACAAGCCCATACGAATGCAGATTTGACCCAATAGGATCAGCTCGCTTACCCTTCTCCATAAAATTTTTCCTAGTAGTCATTACATTTCTTCTCTTTGACCTAGAAATTGCACTCCTCCTACCACTACCCTGAGCCTCACAAACTATTAATCTAAGCACTATACTCACCATAGCCCTCTTTCTGATCCTACTATTAGCTGTAAATCTGGCCTACAAATGAACTCAAAAGGGCCTAGAATGAATCGAATACGGTATTTAGTTTAAAATAAAAAAAATGATTTCGACTCATTAGATTATGATCAAACTCATAACTATCAAATGTCCCTAGTATGTATAAACATCATAATAACATTTACAGTACCCCTTGCAGGGTTATTAATATACCTATCTCACCTGATATCATCTCTTTTATGCCTAGAAGTAATAATACTATCCCTATTCATCATAGCTACCCTAACAATCTCAAATTCACATTTTACCTTAGCCAGTATGATACCCATTATTCTGTTAGTCTTCACAGCCTGTGAAGCAGCACTAGGCCTATCCCGACTGGTAACAGAATCAAATACATATGGCACTGATTATGTACAAAACCTTAACCTACTCCAATGCTAAAATATATTATCCCCACAGTAATACTCATACCCCTAACCTGGCCATCAAAAAGCAATATAATCTGAATCAATTCTACAACTCACAGCCTACTAATTAGCCTCACAAGTCTACTTGTCATAAATCAATTTAGCAACAACAGCCTTAACTTCTCACTAGTTTTTTTCTCCGACTCCCTATCAACACCACTACTAATTTTAACCGTATGACTTCTCCCCGTAATACTGATAGCCAGCCAACATCACCTATCAAAAGAAAACTTAACCCAAAAAAAAAAAAACTATTCATTACCATACTAATTTTACTACAACTATTCTTAATCATAATCTTCACTGCTACAGAACTAATCCTTTCCTACATCCTATTTGAAGCAACACTAGTCCCAAAACTTATTATTATTACCCGATGAGGAAATCAAACAGAACGTCTAAACGCTGGCCTCTATTTCCTATTTTATACACTAGCAGGCTCTCTCCCACTATTAGTCGCACTAGTCTACATTCAAAATATAGTAGGATCCCTAAATTTCCTAATACTCCAATACTGAGTGCAACCAATATCTAACTCCTGATCAAATGTATTCATATGACTAGCATGTATAATAGCCTTTATAGTAAAAATACCACTATATGGCCTCCACCTCTGATTACCAAAAGCCCATGTAGAAGCCTCTATCACAGGCTCCATAGTCCTTGCAGCAATCCACTAAAGCTAGGAGGATATGGTATACTACAAATCACAATACTCCTAAATCCAACAACTGAATTTATAGCATATCCATTCATCATATTACCCTTATGAGGCATAATCATAACTAGCTCAATCTGTCTCCGCCAAACAGATTTAAAGTCATTCATCGCATACTCCTCTGTTAGCCACATAGCACTTGTTATCGTAGTTATTCTCATCCAAACACCTTGAAGCTACATAGGAGCCACAGCCCTAATAATTGCCCACAGTCTCACATCTCCTATATTCTTCTGCCTAGCAAATTCTAACTACGAGCTCATTCACAGCCGAACAATAATCCTAGCCCGTGGTTTACAGACACTCCTACCACTAATAGGTACCTGATGACTCCTAGCAAGTTTAACTAATCTAGCCCTGCCACCAACAATTAACCTAATCAGAGAACTATTTGTAGTAATATCAACTTTCTCATGATCCAATATTACAATTATTCTAATAGGGGTAAACATGGTAATCACCGCCCTATACTCCTTATATATACTAATCACAACACAACGAGGAAAATATACTCACCACATCAACGACATCTCACCCTCCTTCACGCGAGAAAATGCCCTTATGTCACTACATATCCTACCCCTACTACTACTATCCCTAAATCCAAAAATTATCCTAGGACCCCTATACTGTAAATATAGTTTAAAAAAAATTAGATTGTGAATCTAACAATAGAAGTTTACTACCTTCTTATTTACCGAAAAAGCACGCAAGAACTGCTAATTCTATGCTCCCATGCCTAACAACATGGCTTTTTCAGACTTTTAAAGGATGGTAGTTATCCATTGGTCTTAGGAACCAAAAAATTGGTGCAACTCCAAATAAAAGTAATTAACCTATTTTCCTCTTTTGCATTAATTACCCTACTCTTATTAACTGCACCCATCATAGTGACAGGTTTTAGCACCTAAAAAACCACTAACTACCCTCTCGAGGTGAAAACAACTATCTCATATGCCTTTATTACTGGCATAATCCCCACAATAATATTTATCCACATAGGCCAAGAAATAATTATCTCAAACTGACACTGACTAACAATCCAAACTCTTAAGTTATCACTTAGCTTTAAAATAGACTACTTCTCAATAATGTTTATCCCAATAGCATTATTCGTTACATGATCTATTATAGAATTCTCAATATGATACATACACTCAGACCCCAATATTAACAAATTTTTCAAATACCTCCTACTATTTCTCATCACCATACTAATTCTCATCACAGCAAACAACCTATTCCAACTGTTCATTTGATGAGAAGGCGTCGGAATCACGTCATTCTTACTTATTGGATGATGATATGGACGAGCAGATGCAAACACAGCAGCCCTGCAAGCAATCCTATATAACTGCATTGGAGACATCGGATTTATCCTAGCAATAGCATGATTCCTAGCCAATCTTAACACCTGAGACCACCAAAAAATCTTCACACTAAACCCAGAAAACTCCAATATACCCCTAATGGGCCTCGTACTGGCCGAAACCGGAAAATCCACCCAATTCGGCCTACACCCATGACTACCTACACCCATGCCTACACCCATGGAGCAATAGAAGGCTCCACTCCTGTCTCAGCATTACTCCATTCAAGCACAATAGTAGTAGCGGGCATTTTCTTATTAATCCGTTTCTATCCATTAACAGATAACAACAAATTCATTCAATCCACCATATTATGCTTGGGAGCCATCACCACACTATTCACAGCAATATGTGCTCTTACCCAAAATGATATTTAAAAAATCGTTGCTTTCTCCACATCCAGCCAACTAGGCCTCATAACAGTAACAATCGGCATCAACCAACCATACCTAGCATTCCTTCATATCTGTACCCATGCCTTCTTTAAAGCCATACTATTCATGTGCTCCGGTTCCATTATCCACAGTCTAAACAACGAACAAGACATCCGAAAAATAGGAGGCCTATTTAAAGCCATACCAATCACCACAACAGCCCTGATCATCGGCAGTCTTGCATTAACAGGAATACCTTTCCTCACCGGATTCTATTCCAAAGACCTAATTATCAAAGCCGCCAACATGTCATATACCAATGCCTGAGCCCTCTTAATAACATTAATTGCCACCTCCTTCACGGCCATCTACAGCACCCGCATTATCTTCTTTGCACTTCTAGGACAACCCCGATTTCCAACCCTAATCGTTATTAACGAAAACAACCCCCTTCTAATTAACTCCATCAAACGCCTCCTAATTGGAAGCCTCTTCACAGGGTCCATTATCTCAAACAGTATCCCCCCAACAACAGTACCCCAAATAACCATACCCTACTACCTAAAAACAACAGCCTTAGCAGTAACAATCCTGGGTTTCATTCTAGCACGAGAAATTAACAACATAACTCAAAACCTAAAATTCAACTATCCATCAAGCATCTTTAAATTCTCCAAACTACTAGGAATATTTCCCCATAATTATAGATCACCTAGCTCCTTACATAAACTTAACAATAAGCCAAAAATCAGCATCTTCTCTCCTAGACCTAATCTGACTAGAAAGCATCCTACCAAAAACTACTTCACTAATTCAAATAAAAATATCCATAATAATCACAAGCCAAAAAGGGCTAATCAAACTATACTTTCTCTCCTTCCTAATTACAATCCTCACTAGTATAATCCTATTTAATTTCCACAAGTAATTTCCATAATAACCACAACACCAATTAACAAAGACCAACCAGTTACAATAACTGATTAAGGACCATAATTATATAAAGCTGCAATTCCTATAGCCTCCTCACTAAAAAATCCAGAATCCCCCATATCATAAATTACCCAATCCCCCAGCCATTAAACTTGAACACAATTTCTATCTCTTCATCCTTCAATACATAATAAACTATTAAAAACTCCATCAACAGACCGGTAACAAATGCCCCTAAAACAGTCTTGTTAGAAACCCAAATCTCAGGATACTGTTCCGTAGCCATAGCGGTTGTAAAACCAAAAACCACTATTATTCCCCCTAAATAAGTTTAAAAAACTATTAAACCCAAAAAAGACCCACCAAAATTTAATACAATTCCACAACCAACCCCACCACTCACAATCAACCCTAACCCCCAATAAATAGGTGAAGGTTTCAAAGAAAACCCCACAAAACCAATCACAAAAATAACACTCAAAATAAACACAATATATACTATCATTATTCTTGCATGGAATCTAACCACGACTAATGATATGAAAAACCATCGTGGTCATTCAACTACAAGAACACTAATGATCAATATTCGAAAATCCCACCCACTAATAAAAATTGTGAACAACGCATTCATCAACCTCCCAGCCCCATCAAATATCTCATCCTGATGAAACTTCGGCTCCCTACTAGGCATCTGCCTAATCCTTCAAATCCTAACAGGCCTATTCTTAGCAATACACTACACTTCTGACACAATAACAGCATTCTCCTCTGTCACCCATATCTGCCGAGACGTCAACTATGGATGGATCATTTGATATATACATGCAAATGAAGCATCAATATTTTTCATCTATTCATACACGTGGGACGAGGCCTATACTACGGATCACATGCATTCCTAGAGACATGAAATATTGGAGTTATCCTCCTATTCGCAGTGATAGCCACAGCATTCATAGGATACGTCCTGCCATGAGGACAAATATCCTTCTCAGGAGCAACAGTTATTACCAATCTTCTCTCAGCAATCCCCTATATCGGCACTAACCTAGTTGAATGAATCTGAGGAGGGTTCTCAGTAGACAAAGCAACACTCACCCGATTCTTTGCCTTCCACTTCATCCTCCCATTCGTCATCGCAGCACTCGCTATAGTCCACCTACTCTTTCTCCACGAAACAGGGTCTAATAACCCAACAGGAATCTCATCAGATGCAGATAAAATTCCATTCCACCCCTACTACACTATCAAAGACATCCTAGGCATCCTACTACTAATTCTAGTCTTAATACTATTAGTAGTATTTGCACCCGACCTACTTGGAGACCCAGACAACTACACTCCAGCAAACCCACTAAATACACCCTCTCACATCAAACCTGAGTGATACTTCTTATCTGCATACGCAATCCTACAGTCAATCCCTAATAAACTAGGAGGAGTCCTAGCCCTAGTCCTAACCATCCTGATCCTAGTCCTCATACCCCTACTCCATGTATCTAAACAACGAAGCATAATATTCCGACCCCTCAGCCAATGCCAATTTTGAATTCTAGTAGCAGACCTACTAACACTCACATGGATCAGAGGACAACCAGTTGAACACCCATATATTATCATTGGACAACTAGCATCTATTATATATTTCCTCCTCATTCCAGTACTAATACCAGCAGCCAGTATGGATGAAAACAATCTCTTAAAATGAAGACAAGTCTTTGTAGTATACTCAATACACTGGTCTTGTAAACCAGAAAAGGAGAACGGCCAGCCTCCCCAAGACTCAAGGAAGAAGCTATAGCCCCACTATCAACACACAAAGCTAAAGTTCTATTTAAACTATTCCCTGACAAAACTATTGCTATACCCCCACAAACACCAAGAACCTCATTAGTATTAAAATTCCCAAAACTTCAATAATTTAACACAAACTTTGGACTCAACAACGCGACAAGCTATTGTTCCATATTAATAATGTATGAAATTTTACCTACATGTGGATATGTACATGACATCAATGTAATAAGACATGATTGAGTATATAGTACATAATATTAATGCAATAGGACATAACTATGCATATAGTACACTAAATTATATGCTCCATGCATATAAGCAAGTACAATATATCATTAACAGTACATAGTACATGTAGTTATTGATCGTACATAGTACATTAAGTCAAATCAGTACTTGTCAACATGCATATTCCGCCCCTTAGATCACGAGCTTAAGCACCATGCCGCGTGAAACCAGCAACCCGCTTGGCAGGAATTCCTCTTCTCGCTCCGGTCCCATGAATTGTGGGGGTAGCTACTTAATGAACTTTATCAGACATCTGGTTCTTTCTTCAGGGCCATTGATCTAAGAATAGACCATTTTTTCCCCTTAAATAAGACATCTCGATGGACTAATGGCTAATCAGCCCATGCTCACACATAACTGTGATGTCATACATTTGGTATTTTTTAATTTTGGGGGATGCTTTGACTCAGCTATGGCCGTCTGAGGCCCTGACCTGGAGCATAAATTGTAGCTGGACTTAACTGCATCTTGAGCATCACCATAATGGTAAGCACGAGCATCACAATCAATGGTAGCAGGACATAAAATTATATTGTACATACTAATCCATATCCCCCCTTCCCCCCTTAAATATTCACCACCATTTTTAACACGCTCCCCCCTAGTTACTTATTTAAATTTATCATATTTTCAATACTCAAATTAGCACTTCAGATAAAATAAGCATGTAAGTGCCTGCTTACGTTACAATATCTAGCTAACACAGCTTAATATTAAAGCAAGGCACTCAAAATGCCTAGATGAGTATATCAACTCCATAAACATACAGGTTTGGTCCCAGCCTTCCTATTGATTTTTAATAAACTTACACATGCAAGTATCCACACCCCGGTGAAAATGCCCTCTGACTCAACAGAACTAAGAGGAGCAGGTATCAAGCACACACCCTGTAACTCACAACACCTTGCTTAACCACACCCCCACGGCAAACAGCAGTGATAGAAATTAAGCCATAAATGAAAGTCTGACTAAGTTATGTTAATTAGGGTTGGTAAATCTCATTAAGGCTGTATATTGTCACCTTGCTTATTTAACTTATATGCTGAGTACATCATGAGGAATGCTGTGCTGGAGGAAGCACAAGCTGGAATCAAGATTGCCGGGAGAAATATCAATAACCTCAGATATGCAGATGACACTACCCTTATGGCAGAAAGTGAAGAAGAACTCAAAAGCCTCTTGATGAAAGTGAAAGAGGGGAGAGAAAAGGTTGGCTTGAAGCTCAACATTCAGAAAACAAAGATCATGGCATCTGGTCCCATCACTTCATGGGAAATAGATGGAAAAACAGTGGAAACAGTGTCAGACTTAATTCTTTTGGGCTCCAAAATCACTGCAGATGCTGACTGCAGCCATGAAATTAAAAGATGCTTACTCCTTGGAAGGAAAGTTATGATCAACCTTGATAGTATATTAAAAAGCAGAGACATTACTTTGCCAACAAAGGTCCGTCTAGTCAAGGCTATGGTTTTTCCCGAGGTCATGTATGGATGTGAGAGTTGGACTGTGAAGAAAGCTGATCGCCGAAGAGCTGATGCTTTTGAACTGTGGAGTTGGAGAAGACTCTTGTGAGTCCCTTGTACTGCAAGAAGATCCAACCAGTCCATTCTAAAGGAGATCAATCCTGGGTGTTCATTGGGAGGACTGATGCTAAAGCTGAAACTGCGATACTTTGGCCACCTCATGCGACGAGTTGACTCACTGGAAAAGACTCTGATGCTAGGAGAGGTTGGAGGCGGGAGGAGAAGAGGACGACAGAGAATGAGATGGCTGGATGGCATCACCGACTCTGTGGACATGAGTTTGAGTGAACTCCGGGAGTTGGTGATGGACAGAGAAGCCTGGTGTGCTGTGATTCATGAGGTCGCAGAGAGTCGGACACGACTGAGCGACTGAACTGAACTGAACTGAAATCTCCAACCGTGGTCATATGATTAACCCAAGTTAATAGGAATACGGCATAAAGCATGTTAAAGCACCCAACTAAATAGAGTTAAATTTTAATTAAGCTGTAAAAAGCCATAATTACAACAAAAATAAATGACAAAAGTAACTCTACAATCGCTGACATACTATAGCTAAGACCCAAACTGGGATTAGATACCCCACTATGCTTAGCCCTAAACGCAAATAACTATATAACAAAGTTATTCACCAGAGTACTACCAGCAACAACTTAAAACTCAAAGGACTTGGCGGTGCTTTATACCCTTCTAGAGGAGCCTGGTCTATAATCGATAAACCCCGATAAACCTCACCAATCCTTGCTAATACAGTCTATATACCGCCATCTTCAGCAAACCCTAAAAAGGAACAAAAGTAAGCACAATCACAGTTCATAAAAACGTTAGGTCTAGGTGTAACCTGTGGAATGGAAAGAAATGGGCTATATTTTCTACTTCAAGAAAACCCAACACTAAAGTTATTATGAAACTAATAACTAAGGGAGGATTTAGTAGTAAACTAAGAATAGAGTGCTTAGTTGAATTAGGCCATGAAGCACGCACACACCGCCCGTCACCCGCCTCAAAAAAACATGATGTACTGAAACATATTCACACACATCAACCACATGAGAGGAGACAAGTCGTAAGAAGGTAAGCATACTGGAAAGTGTGCTTGGACAAACCAAGATATAGCTTAAACAAAGCACCTAGTTTACACCTAGAAGATTTCACATATCATGAATATCTTGAACTAAACCTAGCCCATAACTTTATTTCACTCAACAATCAAGATAAAATAAAACAAAACATTTATTTATTGCCTCAAAGTATAGGAGACAGAAATTTTAACATGGCACTATAGAGAAAGTACCGTAAGGGAACGATGAAAGAAAAAAATCACAGTACAAAAAAGGAAAGATTACCCCTTATACCTTTTGCATAATGAGTTAGCTAATGTAAGACTTAACAAAACGAATTTCAGCTAAGCCACCCAAAACCAGATGAGCTACCTACGAACAGTTTATCAAGAACCAACTCATCTATGTAGCAAAATAGTGAGAAGATTTATAGGTAGAGGTGACATGCCTGTCGAGCCTGGTGATAGCTGGTTGTCCAGGAAATGAATTTTAGTTCAGCTTTAAATATATTAAAAACCCAAACAAATTCCACTGTATTTTTAAAAGTTAGTCTAAAAAGGTACAGCCTTTTAGAAACGGATACAACCTTAACTAGAGAGTAAAACCAGATAACACCATAGTGGGCCTAAAAACAGCCACCAATTAAGAAAGCGTTAAAGCTCAACAATAAAAACAATATTAATCCCACCAATAAACAACCAACTCCTAGCCTAATACTGGACTAATCTATTACAAAATAAAAGCAATATTAACATGAGTAACAAGAATTACCTTCTTCTTGCGTAAGTCAGTACCTAATAACATTCTGTTAACAGCAAATAAAACCAATCCAACAATAAACAATTTATTAATTATACTGTTAATCCAACACAGGAATGCACTCAAGGAAAGATTAAAAGAAGTAAAAGGAACTCGGCAAACAAGAAACCCGCCTGTTTACCAAAAACATCACCTCCAGCATCTCCAATATTGGAGGCACTGCCTGCCCAGTGACAATCGTTAAACGGCCGCGGTATCCTGACCGTGCAAAGGTAGCATAACCATTTGTTTTCTAAATAAGGACTTGTATGAATGGCCACACGAGGGTTCTACTGTCTCTTACTTCCAATCAGTGAAATTGACCTTCCCGTGAAGAGGCGGGAATAAACTAAGACGAGAAGACCCTATGGAGCTTTAACTAACTAGCCTAAAGAAAACAAGCACAACCACTAAGGGATAACAACACTCTTTATAGACTAGCAGTTTCGGTTGGGGTGACCTCGGAGAATAAAATATCCTCCGAACGATTTTAAAGACTAGACTCACAAGTCAAATCACACTATCGCTTATTGATCCAAAAACTTGATCAACGGAACAAGTTACCCTAGGAATAACAGCGCAATCCTAATTCAAGAGTCCATATCGACAATAGGGTTTACGACCTCGATGTTGGATCAGGACATCCAGATGGTGCAACTGCTATCAAAGGTTCCTTTGTTCAACGATTAAAGTCCTACGTGATCTGAGTTCAGACCGGAGCAATCCAGGTCGGTTTCTATCTATTATGCATTTCTCCCAGTACGAAAGAACAAGCGAAATAAGGCCAACTTCAAATAAGCGCCTTAACCCATCCCCAGGCGGGGTTGCGTCATCCTTCTAGCAAGCGTCCTTTTCTGGGGCTGCCCTTAGCATTGCCTGCACAAATGTCCATAAGTTCGTCAATGAATAGGCCCCTAAAACTTTGCCTCGCTTTTTATCGTCAGTCATTCTGCAGGTAATATGTAAAGCCAGGTGAAATAAGGCCACAGAGTGACCTCTCTGGTACATCAAGCATTCTCCTCTCCCAGGCGCGAGACCTAGTCGCTCTCCCGCCTCCGCAGCCCCGCCTGCACAAGGGGGCCTGCGAACGGTCAGGAAGCTACAAGGACTGTTTCGTTGCTCCTTTGGCAAGATGGCGGGCGGTGAGGAGTCGTGTGTGACCATGAGTCAGCCACATCTTTCTCGCCAGGATCTCTCCACATTGGTAAGGTTTTCTACTAGGCGGATTAGAATGAGCTCAGAAGTGGGTATGACCTCACGGCAGTTACTGGGCTGCCAACAGCCTGAGTTACGCCAGAAACCTGGACCCGAGTGTTCTTTGTGGCGTTCATCCAGGTGTGCGAGTTGAGCCTGGCGGTGTGAAATCATGGGGCTTCCAAACGCGAAGATTTGGGCAGGAAAGTAAAGATGTTAAGTGCAATTAAGGTCTTTTCTTCTGAAAATCGGGGGAAAGACTGTTAATACCTTAGATTCTGGAAGGATTTTTTACATCGTCGTCAGTGTTAATTCTCTTGAAATTTGAGGCCCTCGTTTTCCAAATCTTTTCGAGTTAGTGAGTCTAGAAGTCTCTTTTGTAAGTGTAAAGGGAAATATAGTCTCTTTTGTTGTTGAGTCGCTCAGTCGTGTCTGACTCTGTGCGATCCCATGTACTGCAGCACGCCAGGCATCCCTGTTCTGACTGGGAATCAAGACTGCCTTTGCAAGAAAGGTACTTTTGGTAAACAGTGGAGCGCTGAATAGATACTGGCAAACTGTATGTATAACGATATAAATTATGGTTTGTCTTTTGTGAGATGGTTTAAACTAAAATGTTTAATTACAGGATGTTACCAGGTTGACACCACTCTCGCGTGAAGTTATCAGCAGACAAGCCACAATTAATATAGGTAAGAATACATTGTTGTGTACAGTGCTGTCCTTCTTGAGGATTGATTGCTCTCCGATGACATTAAATTCTTGTTCAATTAACTGAACTGTAGGAAGACTCAGATATATAATGGATAGATTTTAGCCATTATGAGCAAAGTACCTGCTTGATTTTTTGGGAAGCAGTACTCGTCACTTGGATCCAGGGAAAGACATAGGTGTATGAAGAGACAGTACGGTGTATGCATGTGTAAGAGAATGTTAAAGAAAAGGTGAAAATTATTTCTGTAGAGAATATTTTAAGAATAGACTTCTTAACAAGATTTGAAAAGTCTTGTTTAGTATCTAATCTTTTAGAATAGTGTTTTACTTCTTTTCTTAATTTACAGATAATTTGGGAGAAGTTGATTGAGTGTAGATATTTTGGTGTCTGTTATATTAGCGGTAAAACCTAGTAAGACTTATACTTTAGAGTGGTGGAAAGTCGTAAGACATTATACTGCTCTTGCTGCTGCTATTTCAGTTGCTAAGTTGTGTGGACTCTTGTGACCCCATGACTTGTTGCTTCATAAGCTCCTCTGCCTTGGGATTGTGTAGGCAAGAATGCCAGAAGGGGTTGCCATTCCCTTCTCCAGGGAATCTTCCTACACCAGGGATTGGACCCCCCCCATCTCTTGGATTGCAGGCAGATTCTTTATTGCTGAGCCCCTTGGGATGCTCACTCTTAACATGTACTTGTTTACTGTAATCAAATTGGAATTGTTTCCTAGTTTTCATGGATTCGTTCATGCTTAGGCTTCCTTGTGGCTCAGATGGTAAAGAATCCACCTGCAATACGGAAGACCTGGGTTTGATCTCTGGGTTGGGAAGATCCACAGGAGAAGGGAAAGGCTACCCACTCCAGTATTCTGGCCTGGAGAATTCTGTAGAATGTATAGCCTGTGGGGTTGCAAAGAGTTGGATGCCACTGAGCCACTTTCACTTCATTTCACTTTGTGCATGTTTACCTCAAACAAAATACTGGAAACTTTATCAATATACAAAATTTTGTGTTTTTAGATGAATGTTTATTTCAACTGAATTCCTTTTTCAGATTGGTAACAAGGTGAATAATCACAAAGTATGATTTTTAAATAAAATTTTCAGGTACATGGAGTTACATTTGGTCATGTTTCAGAAAAAAATTTTGTGTTGAAAAGAATATATGAAGGGTGTAATTGAAATCTGTTGGTTGTAGTTTGAAATATTTATAGTGAATTATGCCTTTTGTTTTTCTGACTTTACTGAACTACTTGGTATAATGGTATGCATATAAATTTAGTGGGTTTTTTATTTGCCTTTGTAGGTACAATTGGTCACGTTGCTCATGGAAAATCTACCGTAGTAAAAGCTATTTCTGGAGTTCACACTGTCAGATTCAAAAATGAACTGGAAAGAAATATTACAATCAAGCTTGGGTATGCTAATGCCAAGGTACATAGTATGTTGTGGAAGGAGAAACGCTTTTACTTGGGTTTCAAATATGCAAATGAGAATTTAAATTTATTTTCATTGAAATTTTTAGATTTATAAACTTGATGATGCAAGTTGTCCTCGGCCAGAATGTTACAGATCTTGTGGGAGTAGTACACCTGATGAGTTTCCTACAGACATTCCAGGGACCAAAGGGAATTTCAGACTAGTCAGGTGATCATTTTTATGTTAAATACACGTTTTTTCCTTTGTGATTATTGAACTATTTAATTGAAAAGTTAATGATTCAAATGTAAGCTTGATGAAGATGCATGTTTGCCAAAACATTTTCTAATAAAATTTAGAACTTACACTTGTTGCTGATAACCTTTTTAAGATTTCTGTTTAAATATAAGGTAAAATGTGTTTTTTTGGGTTCTCTAAAGAAATACAAGCATGGAATCATTATATTCAGTGGGATACTTCTGTCTAGTCTTCCAATATTGTTACGTCTTTGTCTTAGTTTTGCCTGTCTGTATCCATTTTTGGAATGTTGCCTATCTTGATTTCTCAGAACACTGACATGTTATCTAACATATGTAGGTATTCAGTTCAGTTCAGTCGCTCAGTTGTGTCTGACTCTTTGCAGCCCCATGAATTGCAGCACGCCAGGCCTCCCTGACCATCACCAACTCCCAGAGTTCACCCAAACTCGCATGCATCGAGTTGGTGATGCCATCCAACCATCTCATCCTCTGTCATCCGCTTCTCCTCCTGCCCCCAGTCCCTCCAAATATCAGAGTCTTTTCCAATGTAGGTATTAGGAGTACTTACCCAAAGAAATTTTATATCATAAGGATATTAATATTCAATTTTTGAGAATGGTAATAGTTTTAAAAGCATAGTAATTTTTGTTCTTAAGTGCTGAGTTCTTTGCATTAGGCTGGCAGGTTCAGTCCGTCTTCCAAGACAGTGGAGATCCTTCAGTAAATTTCTTTGAGTGAAAATTTCCATTCTGATAATGCATTTGTGGTTTGTTTAATATATACTATTGCTTGTCTAAATAGTTTTTTTCACATTATATGGTTACAGTTATACTCTGAAAACATCAGAACTCTCTTAAGCTTCTGTAATCAGTTCAGTTCAGTTCAGTCACTCAGTCGTGTCCGACTCTCCGCGACCCCATGAATCACAGCACGCCAGGCCTCCCTGTCCATCACCAACTCCCGGAGTACACTCAAACTCATGTCCACAGAGTCGGTGATGCCATCCAGCCATCTCATTCTCCGTCGTCCCCTTCTCCTCCCGCCCCCAACCTTTCCCAGCATCAGAGTCTTTTCCAGTGAGTCAACTCGCCGCATGAGGTGGCCAAAGTATTGCAGTTTCAACTTTAGCATCAGTCCCTCCAATGAACACCCAGGATTGATCTCCTTTAGAATGGACTGGTTGGATCTCCTTGCAGTATAAGGGACTCTCAAGAGTCTTCTCCAACACCACAGTTCAAAAGCATCGATTCTTCGGCGATCAGCTTTCTTCACAGTCCAACTCTCACATCCATACATGACCACGAGAAAAACCATAGCCTTGACTAGACGGACCTTGGTTGGCAAAGTAATGTCTCTGCTTTTTAATATACTATCAAGGTTGGTCATAACTTTCCTTCCAATGAGCAAGCGTCTTTTAATTTCCTGGCTGCAATCAGCATCTGCAGTGATTTTGGAGCCCAAAAAAATAAAGTCTGACACTGTTTCCACTGTTTTCCATCTATTTCCCATGAAGTGATGGGACCAGATGCCATGATCTTAGTTTTCTGAATGTTGAGCGTCAAGCCAGCCTTTTCACTCTCCTCTTTCACTTTCATCAAGAGGCTTTTGAGTTCCTCTTCACTCTCTGCCATAAGGGTAGTGTCATCTGCATATCTGAGGTTATTGATATTTCTCCCAGCAATCTTGATTCCAGCTTGTGCTTCTTCCAGCCCAGCGTTCCTCATGATGTACTCTGCATGTAAGTTAAATAAGCAAGGTGACAATATACAACCTTGACGTACACCTTTTCCTATTTGGAACCAGTCTGTTGTTCCATGTCCAGTTCTAACTGTTGCTTCTAAAAGTTTTAAAAGCTAAAATTATTTTAAAAATCTACATTTTTAATACATGGTTTAAAATTTTTTATTGTAAGCATTTTATACCTAAAATTATTAATAATTGCAAATATAATATTTGATTTTCCAATTTCCAACCTCTCTGCTCCATATGTTTTCATTCTTAACTTTGAAATAATTGTAGAATAACCAAAAGTTGGCAAGATAACATAAAAGACCTGTACAGCCTTAATTGATTTTGTCCCAGTAGTCATAAAGTGTTAGTCACTCAGTCGTGTCCAACTCATTGCTACCCCAGGAACTCTAGCTGGCCAGGCCCCTCTGTCTGTGGGATTCACCAGGCAATAATACTGGAGTGGGTCGCCATTTCCTTCTCCAGTAGTCATAGTACTACTTCAAACTTCAGTGTAATACCAAAACAAAGCACTCTCTGTTGGTGTACGTATATACATCTACTTTATTTTATGATATGTCTGTTCCTGTAATGTGACTACTTTCTGGATAACAGAAACATTATTTCACCACAAAAATGAGTCCATTATCCCCCACTGGTCTTAATCCCTGGCAAATACTAGTCTGTTATCTAACTGATTTTTTAAGTTTCAGGAACGTCGTATATGTTGAACACAGTATCTGCCGCGGCTGCTGCATCTTAGTCACTTCAGTCATGTCCAACTCTATGCAACCCTATAGACGGCATACCACCAGGCTTCTCTGTCCCTGGGATTCTCAAGGCAAGAACACTGGAGTGGGTTGCCATTTCCTTCTCCAGTGCATGCTTTCATGCTCAGTTGCTTCAGTCGTGTCTGACTATGCAACCCCATAGACGGCATCCCACCAGGCTTCTCTTTCCCTGGTATTCTCAAGGCAAGAACACTGGAGTGGATTGCCATTTCCTTCTCCAGTTCATGCTTGCATGCTAAGTCGCTTCAGTAGTGTCCGACTCTATGCAACCCTATGGACAGCATCCACCAGAACACAGTGTATTGCTGAAATTGACTTTTCCACTCATTACAGTATTTTTGAGATCCGTTAAGACTTTTGAGCTTACTAGTAATTCATTCTTTTGGGTTTTTTTTTTGGTTAGATTTTATTTTTTTAGAGAAGCTTTATAGGTATAATTAAAGCTTCAAATGAGTACTGAGTAGAAGGTACAGATTTCTCTTACAGCCTGCAAGCAGAACCCTCCTCATTTTCAGCATTCCTTACAATAGTGGTATTATATTTTTAACAGTTGAGGAATGTGTTTTGACACAGCATTATCCAATAACCATGGTTTACATTAGTGTTCCTCTTGTTTTACGTTTTACAAATTTGCAGAAATTTTTAATGACGTGTTTGTCCTTTTACTGTGTGTTCGTCCTTACTGTGTTCCAGTGTGGTTTTCTTGCTATAAAATCCTCTGTATCCTGCATATTCATCTTTCCTTCCTCTGTAACCCCGGGCAACTACTGATACTTGTTTCTCTGTGATGTGAAATTTGCTCAGTCCTGTCTGACTCTTCACAACCCCGTGAACTATACAGTCCGTGTAATTCTCCAGACCAGAATACTGGAGTGGGTAGGCTTTCCCATCTCCAGATTTGTTTATCTAGTTTTGCCTTTTCTGGAACAGTAAATAGTTGTTATTTTACCCTTTTTCTATTGACCTCTTTTACTTAATGATATGCGTTTAATGTTTTGTATCACTTTGTAATTGGTAACTTGCTTAATGGCATTGAATAAGTTGTTCTCTGGGTGTATCTCAGCATATGTATATATCTGTTTACTTAGGAAAGGATATATTGCTTGCTTTTAAGTTTTGGCAGTTATTATAAATATGCAAGTTTTTTTGTGTATATAGACATATATAAATTTTCAATTGATTTGAGTAATTAAGTGTATTTACTGGATCAAATGGCAAAAGGATGTTTGCTTTTGTGAGAAAACACCAAGCTTTTTAAAAATGGCTCTACAATTTTGCATTCCCACTAGTAATTAATGAGAGTTCATATTTTTCCATATCCTTGTAGTATTTGCTGATGTCAGTGTTTAGAATTTTAGCCATTCTAGTAAAGTTTTTTTTTGTTTTAATTAGCATTTTCCTGTTATGTCATGTGGGATCAAATAATGATGTAATTATTTTCCATCAGTAAATCTTTGGTGGGGTGTCTTGGACCTGTTTTTTTAACCAAGTTCTATATTTTGATTTTTAAGAGTTATCTGTATACTTTAGGTGATAATTCATTTTCAAATACGTCTTTTGAAAATATATTCTGCTACTTGGCTTGTCTTTTTATTCTCTTGACAGTATCTTTCAGAGCAAAAATCTAAGTTTAAAAGATCTTTTTAGGTTTTTTTTTTCCGTGGGGGGGTGGGGGGCGGTCCTTGCCTTGCACCTTGTAGGATTTTAGTTCCCCAATCAAGAATTGAACCTGTGTGCTCTGCTGAGTCCTGCTGATCACTGGACCACCAGGGAGTTCCCAGAAATTTCTAATTTTGAGGAAGGCCAGTGTATCATTTCTTTTCTTCTGTGGTTTTGGTATTGTGCCTGAAAAGTGATTGCATTCATGGTCATCCATGTTTTCTCCAGTGTTTTCTTCTAGGAATTTTAGAATTTTATGATTGTTTTTTGAGCTAATTTTTGTACCAAGTACAAGGTCTCTGCCTGGATGTATTATTTTTTTAACATGTGATGTCAGTTCTTAAAGCTGCTGCTGCTGCTGCTAAGTCACTTCAGTCGTGTCCGACTCTGTGTGACCCCATAGACGGAAGCCCACCAGGCTCCCCCGTCCCTGGGATTCTCCAGGCAAGAGTACTGGAGTGGGTTGCCATTGCCTTCTCCAATGCATGAAAGTGAAAAATGAAAGGGAAGTCGCTCAGTCGTGTCCGACTCTTTGCGACCCCATGGACTGCAGCCTACCAGGCTCCTCCGTCCATGGGATTTTCCAGGCAAGAGTACTGGAGTGGGTTGCCATTGCCTTCTCCACTGTTTGTTAAAAAGACTGTCTTTGCCCTTATATCTCTTTGAGAGATCAGTTAACTCAGTAAAGCTTATTTATTGGGTTTTTGTTCTGTTCTGTTAATGTTTGGTTTTCAGATACTGAAATGTCTTGGTTACTATAGGTTTATACAAAGTCTTGAAGTGAGCTTGTGTCTTCTGATATTGTTACTGTCATTAAGTACTGTTGGCTTTTCTGAGACTCACCTCTGCATATAAACTTTTATTTTTTTAAAGTTTGGTTTGTGTTGGGTCTTTGTTGCTGCATGGGCTTTTCTTTACTTGTGGTGAGACGAGGCTGCTGTTTGTTTTGGTGCTTAAGCTTCTTATTGTGGTGATTTTTGTGGAGCACAGACTTCAGTTGTTGTGCTTTGTGTAGTTGTGGTTCCCAGACTCTGAAGCATAGTCTTAGTAGTTTGTGGTGCCCATGCTTAGTTGCTCTGTGGCATGTACTATCTTCCTGGGCCGGGGTCAAACACACTTCTGAATTTGCAGGATAATTCTTTCCTACTCAGTCACCTGGGAAGCCTTGCATATATGCTTTAGAATCAGTTTGTTGATATCCATAAAATGGCTTGCTGGGATTTTCATTCAGATTGCATCGTATCTTTAGATCAGTTTGAAAAGAACTAACATCTTGATGGTATTGAGTTTTCCTATTCATTGCATGGGATCTCTGTTTAATTTTTTGGCTTCATTTATCAGAATTTTGTAGTCTTCCTCATACAGATTTTACACATATTTCTTAGATTTATACTTAAGCATTTTTAGTTTTAGGGGTGACAATATAAATGGTTTGTGGTTTTAATTTCACATTCCACTTGTTCATTGCAGCCATTTAGGAAAGTGATTGACGTGTATAAATTAACCTTGAATCTACAATCTTACTTAATCACTCATTAGTTTTGGGAGTTTTTTGTTGCCTTTAACAGTTTTTCTACATAGGCAGTCATGTTACCTAGAAAGATAATTTTATATCTGCATTTCTAATCTGTATACCTTTTATTTCATTTTCATATTTTTATTATATAAGCTGGGACTCCATTATTGTGTTCAAAAACATGGAGAAAAAGGGACATTTTTGCTTTTTCCTTATCTTAGTAAAGAGTATTGAATTTCTTAACCATCAATATGACATTAGCTGTAGGGTTTTTGTAGATACTTTTTATTACTTTGAGATTGCCATCTGTTCCTAGTTCGATAAGGGTTTACAAATGGGTTTATGCTTTTTGTGCATTTCTTGATAGGATTATGTGATTTTCCTTTAACTTGTTGATATGATGGAAGGCTTTAATGGATTGTCAGGTATTGAGTCAGCCTTGCATACCTTAATTAAATCCCACATGGTGATATTGTTGGATTAGATTTGCTAATATTTTGTTGAAGATTTTTGTATGTATGTTCATGAGAAATTTTCCTGTAATTTTCCTTTCCTGCAGTGCCTTTGTTTGGTTTAGGTATAGAATAATATGTGCCTCATAAAATGAGGAAGTATTTCATTTGCTGCTATCTCCTTAAAAATCCAGCAGGGAATCAGTATATCTTTCTTAAATGTTTGGTAGAATTTACCCAGTGAACCCATTTAGGCCTGGTGCTTTCTGCTGGTGGAGGTTATTTGTTGATTGAATTTCTGTAATTAGTATAAACCTAATCAGATTGTTCAAATAGCTGTATGGGCTTAATGCTAACCCTATCAAAATACCAGCAGTTTTTTTGTTTGTATATATATACTATTTTAATAAAAGATAATATCAGGCATAAAGATATCAAATCAGATAGAGATATTGCTTCATAAGTAGGGTTGCAGGATACAAGATCATCACACAATAGCTCACTGTATTTCAGTGTACTAGCAATGAACACTTACATACCCACCCAAATTTAAACTACTAAAATCTCCAACAGATGAAATACTTTAGATATAAAACACCATTACTTTAGAAGATAGAAGAAATACGTCATCATTCTATGAGGAAAATTTTACCTTTTATCAGAACCAGAAAGACATTACACAAAAGGAAAAGTAAGGGGAGATACCTCTTATAAGCATGTAAGCTAAAATCTGTGAAAATTACACTGCTCTGAAAGAAGTTGAGGAAAATCTAAATATAATCTGTTCATGGATTGAAAGCTCAACTGATAACACAGGTTTAATCCTGCTCTTTTCAAAATCCCAGGAAAGTTAGAAAACGGAGAATTAGACCCCCTCCAATATATCCCAGCTGAGTTTTGGCGAATGTACCTAAGGAGTTCTGCAGAAGAGAATAGGGTATTCAACAAACAGGTGATGGAGCATCTGTTTAAAGGCAAAAAAATAAGCCTAGTTTTTGGTTCTTTAGTCCAGGGGATTTTCCAGGCAAGAATACTGGAGTGGGCTGCCATTTCCTTCTCCAGGAGATCTTCCCAACCCTGAGATCGAACCTGGGTCTCCCACATTGTAGGCAGATGCTTTACTGTCTGAGCCACCAGGAAAGTTCAAAAATTTAATACCTTGTATTCAAAATGTATAGTTTCTTTGAACATTTGTGTGAGTTCATTGATTTTTAGTACATACTTGAAATACAGCCACATTTGAGTATTAAATGGATCAGAGAAAACTATAAGAAACCTTTAAGAGTAAATATAGGCAAAAAAAGTTTAGAACTTGGTATTTACTCTGATCTTTCAAGATATTATGGCATGTTGCATTCCGTGGGGAAAAAAAAATTGGTAAGTTGCAGTTCATCAGAATTAAAAGTAATTGCTCTGCAAAAGATCTGTTGCAAGGATCAGAAGACTTTTACTGATGCAGAGGTAATATTTGCAGACAACATGTCTAGAAGTGACTAGAACAAATAAATCTCAATACAGTAGTTGAAAACAGCTGATCAAAGTAGAATGGGTTAGTTGCTCAGTCAGGTCCAACTCTGTGACCCCATGGTCTGTCCATGGAATTTTCCAGGCGAGATAATGAAGTGGATTGTCATCCCGTTCTTCAGGGGATCTTCCAATCCAGGAATCAAACCCAGGTCTTCTGCATTTTAGGCAGGTTCTTTACCATTAGAGCTACCAGAAGACAATAGTATAAAGGTACAGAGATCATGTTTCCAGGCAAATAAGCACATTTCCTATAATTCATGGTTTGACTTTAAATATAGAATATACCTAGTTTATTGTTGTTAGTTTACTGTTCGCATTTATGCATTCTATAAAGTCAGTGTCTTTCTCACCTTGGGACATATCTCAAGCTGATTAGAGCCTAATCTGATTAAGTTATATCTGCATATAGCTAATTTTATCTGTTTTGTAATAGGTCTTCAGTCATTTTAATTTCAAAGATGGTAGTGTCGTTTCAAACTTTTGCAAGCATCATGGTATATAGCTACTCTGTAGCAGGATTAATTTCTTTCAAAATAATCTAGCTATTAGAAGTCTATGGATGTTTAAGTACTAGTTGATATTAAAGCTGGTTATTATTTCTTGATTATTAGACATGTTTCCTTTGTTGACTGTCCTGGCCATGATATTTTGATGGCTACTATGCTGAATGGTGCAGCAGTGATGGATGCAGCTCTTCTGTTAATAGGTAAGTAACATTAGAATTGGTTTCACAAATAAGTGTGGAGTCCATTCAGCATGGATTATTTAAAGGGGAGGTAGAGTCTCATTGGAGAAGGCAATGGCAAGCCACTCCAGTACTATTGCCTAGAAAATCCCATGGATGGAGGAGCCTGATAGGCTCCATGGGGTCGCTAAGGGTCGGACACGACTGAGCAACTTAACTTTCACTTTCCACTTTCACACATTGGAGAAGGAAATGGCAACCCACTCCAGTGTTCTTGCCTGGAGAATCCCAGGGACGGGGGAGCCTGGTGGGCTGCCATCTGTGGGGTCACACAGAGTCGGACACGACTGAAGTGACTTAGTGGCAGCAGCAGCAGAGTCTCTCATGCCCATAATTGAGAATAGGTAGATTATTCAAATTAATATAGATGAATGCATGGCAGCTATCAGGAAATAGTAAGCTAAGTTGTATTGGGGCTGTTATCTTGTAAGAATTCTAAGAGTAGTGTGGGGAAAATTTTTAAGACAATGCAATTTTCTTACTGTCTTTTTAGAGTTTTTAAAAAAGTAGTATGGTGGGGGCAGGGAGAAGGTATTTTATAAATGGCTCTGAGCTATTCAGTGCAGTGTTGACATAATGGGTTTTTCAAACATGCACAATCATGTGAAATACTGAAGTCGAGAGCTGTATGAATGTTTTCAGAACTGGAATTGTGCTTTCTTTTGTGAGCTCTTAAGGTGAATTTTAAGGGTCAAATGTAAAGTTCAAGGGCATTGTCTCCATAGAAGACCACTTTTATTTCTGATACCCAGGGTAAAAATTAAGGGAGTTCTCTAAATCATCCTTAAGTTTGATAACTTATTAGAGTTTTAAAAAAACTCAGTGAAAGGTGAGTTTTTGAATTAAAATTACAGTTTCTTATGGGGAAAGGTGCAAAATTAAGTCTAGTGAAAGGAAGGGTACAAAGGGCCGAGGCCAGCAAAGACATTCTTATATAAAAAGCATTTAGCTTCTGCCCAGAAATGGTTTCAGTTCAGTTCAGTCGCTTAGTCGTGTCCGACTCTTAACGACCCCATGAACCACAGCACACCAGGCCTCCCTGTCCATCACCAACTCCCGGAGTTCACTCAAACTCATGTCCATCGAGTCGGTGATGCCATCCAGCCATCTCATTCTCTGTCGTCCCCGTCTTCTCCTACCCCCAATCACTCCCAGCATCACAGTCTTTTCCAGTGAGTCAACTCATCGCATGAGGTAGCCAGCGTATTGGAGTTTCAGCTTTAGCATCAGTCCTTCCAATGAACACCCAGGATTGATCTCCTTTAGAATGGACTGGTTGGATCTCCTTGCAGTCCAAGGGACTCTCAAGAGTCTTCTCCAGCACCACAGTTCTAAAGCATCAATTCTTCGGCGATCAACTTTGTTCACAGTCTAACTCTCACATCCATACATGACCACGGGAAAAACCATAGCCTTGACTAGACGGACCTTGGTTGGCAAAGTAATGTCTCTGCTTTTTAATATGCAATCTAGGTTGGTCATAACTTTCCTTCCAAGGAGTAAGCGTCTTAATTTCATGGCTGCAGTCAGCATCCGCAGTGATTTTGGAGCCCCCAAAAATAAAGTCTGACACTGTTTCGACTGTTTCCCCATCTATTTCCCAAGAAGTGATGGGACCAGATGCCATGATCTTCGTTTTTTGAATGTTAAGCTTCAAGCCAACCTTTTCACTCTCCTCTTTCACTTTCATCAAGAGGCCTTTGAGTTCCTCTTCACTTTCTGCCATAAGGATGGTGTCATCTGCATATCTGAGGTTATTGATATTTCTCCCAGCAATCTTGATTCCAGCTTGTGCTTCTTCCAGCCCAGCGTTCCTCATGATGTACTCTGCCTAATAGTTAAATAAGCAGGGTGACAATATACAACCTTGATGTACTCCTTTTCCTATTTGGAACCAGTCTGTTGTTCCATGTCCATTTCTAACTGTTGCTTCCTGACCTGCATACAGGTTTCTCAAGAGGCAGGTCAGGTGGTATGGGATTCCCATCTCTTTCAGAATTTTCCACAGTTTATTGTGATCCATACAGTCAAAGGCCTTGGCATAGTCAATGAAGCAGAAATAGATGTTTTTCTGGAACTCTCTTGCTTTCTCCATGATCCAGCGGATGTTGGCAATTTGATCTCTGGTGCCTCTGCCTTTTCTAAAACGTACTTGAACATCTGGAAGTTTACGATTCACATATTGCTGAAGCCTAGCTTTGAGAATTTTGATCATGACTTTACTAGCGTGTGAGATGAGTGCAATTGTGTGGTAGTTTGAGCATTCTTTGGCATTGCCTTTCTTTGGGATTGGAATGAAGACTGATCTTTTCCAATTCTGTGGCTATTGCTGAGTTTTCCAAATTTGCTGGCATATTGAGTGCAGCACTTTCACAGCATCATCTTTCAGGATTTGAAATAGCTCAGTTGGTTTAGTCCTTGCATTTGGGCTTTTTGACTATAAGCCATGTCATTTCTGACAAAATTGTCCTTATTCAGGGCAGGAGTTGACCACACCTAATGTTAAGAGTAAGATTGCTACACCTGATATCCTTAAAGAGGGTGGCCATGCCAAAAAGAGCGACAGTGTGATTTATGGTGGGAGACTGTGGAAATGAGAATTCCATTGATGTAAGACTGTGCTTTTCAACAAGCCTGCAGAATAAGTATGGGACAAGGCAACTAAATAGCACAATTAAAGGGAAATGATCATCGGGATACTAGAAAAAAATATACTTTTTAATAATATATTGTCAGGCCTTCATTTCTCCTCACGTGATCCTACTAACCTTCCCATCTGTCCTTGTGAGTGGATAGCTGTGTTGAGAGGAAACAAACAGCCTGCAGGTTGGAAATCACTATCTTTGTAAGTTGAGAAGTGTTGTTCCATTCCTTTTGCAGTATTCTCTTCATTAGGTCTGTCCCACATTTAAAGGGAAGGATTTCACAAGGGTGTGAATGCCAGATATGGGTATCATTGAACATCTTTGTGGTTGTCTACATTTATAGTTAGTTGATTACAGTTCATAGAATGCACCATGCAACTCTTCTACTCTTAACTATTCTGGAGCTACACTAGGCCAGAATATGCTGCAGACTACATAGAACTAGAGGGGTATATGTAATACCTAAGTATAGCCTGAAGGAAATCAAATTAGTTGATTCCAAGTATTGTGTGTAGGGTCAGGAATAGGAGTTAAAAGATGAGGGGATCCAGGGCAGTCAGATACAGGGTTTAAACTTGTGAACTAACTCTGATCACACATCTTTTTTGTATTTTAATTATTCATAATCTCCTTAGCTGGTAATGAATCCTGTCCTCAGCCTCAGACTTCTGAACACCTGGCTGCCATAGAAATTATGAAACTGAAGCATATTTTGATTTTGCAAAATAAAATTGATTTGGTAAAAGAAAGTCAGGCTAAAGAACAGTATGAACAGATCCTTGCATTTGTACAAGGTAAGGTGCTGTAATATTTAATAAGTGTATGAATCAAGTTTTAAGATAAACATGTAATCATCAAAAATGAATCTGTAGTTTATAATCCCTGTTTCTCTATATTACTAAATGCCTTTTAGTCAGTCTATACAAGCAGTGAAATTTATTTGAGTTTGTTGTTAGTTTGATTTGCATGTTAGATCGGAAAAAGGTAATAGTCTGTGGATATTACCAGTTAGGTTTCTTCCAGATGGCAACATGTTACTTTTGTTTTATTTAAAAATGACTGTTGGTCAACTTCATCATCATGGTAGTAGAAATATGTAAGAGCTGATATCTTTGTGTCACCCTTGCAATGAAGTATTGCTAGTATTGTCTATATAATTCTAATCCTTGTATTTGTGTTTTCAGAGTGAGGGCCAATGCATTGTTTTTTAAATTCTTTCCCAGTGATAGTAAAATGATATATATATGTTAGTCTGTTTTTTGATTATTCACACTCTCTTAAGAATCTCTTTGTAGTACTGCAAGTGACAGTCATTTCTTTCATCTGTAATGTTCTTTTCTCTAAAATATATGGTTTCTATTTGGGCCAAGAAATAATGCATATTATTTTTTACATTTGACTTTTTACCTGTCAGATGGTCTACCTTTATTAGACAGATTATGTGATAAAAGTTACACCTGTAAATTCTGTTTGGTCCATTCGGTTGACTTCTTTGGAATTAAATTAGGAAAACAAAATATTGTGCTTTTTTAACAGGGCGTTAGCTTTCCATATTTTCTGACATCTGTTTATGATGTCTATCTAAATATCTGTTTTTAGTTATCTTCAGTAATTTGTGGAGCAAATTTTGAAAAACTGATGAATTTTAATCTTTCTGAATTTTGTCATATAGGTACAGTAGCAGAAGGAGCTCCTATTATTCCAATTTCTGCTCAACTAAAATATAATATTGAAGTTGTCTGTGAGTATATTGTTAAGAAAATTCCAGTACCTCTCAGAGACTTTACTTCAGAACCCCGACTTATTGGTAAGGACTTAAGCTGTTAGCCTTTAACTGTTGACTGAGTTTTTCTGCATTGTTGATTTACTTTTAAGGGCACAGAGATAATGATATATTAGAATGTTTGTGTGCTTTTTTGAATTTTAACATAGGGAATGAGTTTATGTATACCACAGGCAACATATATATATATGTATTACATATACATATAAATCATATATATGTACTTACATATATATACATATAAAAGTCATCGGAATGACATTTACAGTTTTATGTATTAGATCAATTCTAAGATTGTGTTGACAATGCTAGATTGAAGGACAGAATCATAAATGAAATAGGAACATTAATTTTTATTAGGTAACCAGGATTACAGTAATACAGTGTTAAAGTAATAATAATGGTCTTTTATATAGAGATAATGTTTTAAACAGGAACAGGAAAATAAAAGCTCTGTAAAAATTATTTTAGCATACTGTTAATGAGATTTTCATGTTCCTTTAGCCTTACTTTGTAGTACCAGTACTGATGATTACATTTAGTTCAGTTAGTCACTCAGTCATGTCCGACTCTTTGTGACCTCATGAATTACAGCACGCCAGACCTCCCTGTCCATCACCGACTCCCGGAGTTCACTCAAACTCATGTCCATGGAGTCGGTGATGCCATCCAGCCATCTCATTCTCGGTCGTCCCCTTCTCCTCCCGCCCCCAATCCTTCCCAGCATCAGTCTTTTCCAGTGAGTCAGCTCTTTGCATGAGGTGGCCAAAGTATTGGAGTTTCAGCTTTAGCATCAGTCCTTCCAATGAACACAAAGGACTGATCTCCTTTAGAATGGACTGGTTGGATCTCCTTGCAGTCCAAAGGACTCTCAAGAGTCTTCTCCAGCACCACAGTTCTAAAGCATCAATTCTTTGGCGATCAGCTTTCTTCACAGTCCAACTTTCACATCCATACATGACCACTGGAAAAACCATGGCCCTGACTAGACCAACCTTTGTTGGCAAAGTAATGTCTCTGCTTTTTAATATGCAATCTAGGTTGGTCATAACTTTCCTTCCAAGTAGTAAGCATCTTTTAATTTCACGGCTGCACTCAGCATCCGCAGTGATTTTGGAGCCTAGAAAAATAAAGTCTGACACTGTTTCCACTGTTTCTTCATCTACTTTCCATGAAGTGATGGGACCAGATGCCATGATCTTCGTTTTCTGAATGTTGAGCTTTAAGTCAGCTTTTCACTCTCCTCTTTCACTTTCATCAAGAGGCTTTTTAGTTCCTCTTCACTTTCTGCCATAAGGTTGGTGTCATCTGCATATCTGAGGTTATTGATATTTCTCCCGGCAATCTTGATTCCAGCTTGTGTTTCCTCCAGCCCAGCGTTCCTCATGATGTACTCTGCATACAAGTTAAATAAGCAGGGTGACAATATACAGCCTTGACGTGCTCCTTGTCCTATTTGGAACCAGTCTGTTGTTCCATGTCCTGCTCTAACTGTTGCTTTCTGACCTGCATACAGGTTTCCCAAGAGGCAGGTCAGGTGGTCTGATATTCCCATCTTTTCCAGAATTTTCCACAGTTTATTATAATCCACACAGTCAAAGGCTTTGGCATAGTCAATGAAGCAGAAATAGATGTTTTTCTGGAACTCTCTTGCTTTTTCCATAATCCAGCGGGTATTGGCAATTTGATCTCTGGTTCCTCTGTCTTTTCTAAAACCAACTTGAACATCTGGAAGTTCACGGTTCACGTATTGCTGAAGCCTGGCTTGGAGAATTTTGAGCATGACTTTACTAGTGTGTGAGATGAGTGCAATTGTGTGGTAGTTTGAGCATTCTTTGGCATTTCCTTTCTTTGGGATTGGATGAAAACTGAGCTTTTCCAGTCCTGTGGCCCCTGCTGAGTTTTCCAAATTTGCTGGCATGTTGAGTGCAGCAGTTTCACAACATCATCTTTCAGGATTTGAAATAGCTCAACTGGAATTCCATCACCTCCACTAGCTTTGTTCGTAGTGATGCTTTCTAAGGCCCCTCTTGACCTCCCATTCCAGGATGTCTGGCTCTAGGTGAGTGATCACAGCGTCGTTATTATCTGGGTTATGAAGATCTTTTTTGTACAGTTCTTCTGTGTATTCTTGCCAGCTCTTCTTAATATCTTCTGCTTCTGTTAGGTCCATACCATTTCTGTCCTTTATCGAGCCCATCTTTGCATGAAATTTTCCTTTGGTATCTCTAATTTTCTTGAAGTGATCTCTAGTCTTTCCTTTCTGTTGTTTTCCTCTATTTCTTTGCATTGATCGCTAAGGAAGGCTTTCTTATCTCTCCTTGCTACGCTTTGGAACTCTGCATTCAGATGCTTATATCTTTCCTTTTCTCCTTTGCTTTTCTCTTCTCTTCTTTTCACAGCTATTTGTAAGGCCTCCCCAGATAGCCATTTAGCTTTTTTGCATTTCTTTTCCATTGGGATGGTCTTGATCCCTGTCTCCTGTACAGTGTTAGAAAACCGTCCATAGTTCATCAGGCTATCTATCTATCAGATCTAGTCCCTTAAATCTATTTCTGACTTCCACTGTATAATCATAATTACATTAAGGTTGTGTTTTTTGTAAACAAGTTTGTAGAAAACTTGAACCTTTCTGTACACTCCTCTGGGCATCCTGTATGTTTTATGGAGAGTGTTCTTTTGAGTGATTATGAAGCACACTATTTGATAAGTGCCACTTTTTATAAGTTAATGTAGTCCTAGAATTATTTTGTAGTTGTAAAAATAAGTTTTTGTCACATAAGTTCTAATATAAAATATATGAGAGAAGAATTCAGTCCCATAGCAGTGATAACGTGTATTTACAAACAACTTTTTGTTCATATCATTATATAAACCTAGGTGCATATATAGTCATTTAATGAGTGTAGTATTGTACTCTGGAAATTAATTTCATAGCTACTTCTGTTTTTATTTGTATGTGAGGATCACTGTAATAGTTTGGTAGGGCTGCCATAATAAAACATCACATAGTGGATTTACTTCTCACATATACATGGGTCAGAAATGTGACATTAAGTTCCTTCCAGATTTTCTTTCTCCAGAGGCCTCTCTTTGACTTGCAGATGCCTTTTGTCACACAGTTTTTCCTCTTATGTGTGCATGCTTGCTACCTCTTTGTCCAGATCCCCTGTTTTTGTAAGGACATGAGTCAGACTGGGTTAGGGCACACTCAGTGACCTAATTTTGCCTGAATTACCGCTTTGAAGCCCTTGTCTTCAAATGCAATCATATTCTGAGATACTGCGTTGAAAGGTTAGGGTTTTAGCATGAATTGCAGGGAAGGAGGCCAAACTTTATTTAGCCTAGAATAATCAACCCTTTACTTAATTTTATCTGTATAAAGTATTTATTTGTCTTTTCTTTTGTAATAGTTGTTTAATTCCATAGTATAAATAGAGCTTCAACATGTCACTTAACTGATTGACTTATTTTCACTTTTCTGTTTAAGACCATAATAAGATTTGGAATAATGATATTTTGCCACAAATTCAGCTCTAAGGTGTAGATCTTAGCTACTTCTTAACACACACATACTCACTAAATTAACATGAATCAGTGTCTAATTAAATAAGAAGATGAACCTTACGGTTTATTTCCTTTTTTCCCTTTCCCCTTCCCAGTTATTAGGTCCTTTGATGTCAACAAACCTGGCTGTGAAGTTAATGACCTTAAAGGTGGTGTGGCTGGTGGTAGTATTTTAAAAGGAGTGTTAAAGGTGAACTTGATTTTGAACTTTTCTTATCTAGAACACATTTTAAAGATGGTAAAAACAAAATTTCAAAATTAACTTTAAAACACATTGTTTACTATTTAATATTTTTCATATGTCTTTAAATCATGCATGTGTTATAAGTTAGGTAACTGAATAGTGGTTGTGTTTAGAGATGTACTAGTTAGGACTCTTAACACGTAAAAGTAATTATCTTGTCCCACATATTTTTATAACTCAATGTTTCAGGTGAGCCAGGAAATAGAAGTCAGACCTGGTATTGTTTCCAAAGATAGCGAAGGAAAACTCATGTGTAAACCAATCTTTTCCAAAATTGTATCACTTTTTGCGGAACACAATGATCTTCAGTATGCTGCTCCAGGTGGTCTTATTGGTAAGGATTTAACGTAACATCTGTAGGCTTCTGATAGCATCTGTTCATGTCACTTTTGTGTGAAATACACTGAATCTATATCTCTAATTAGGCATTTTAAATAAATATGAAGGAGTGGGATGCACAGTATACACATAACTGAATTGTTCACTGTAGTATAAAACAATTTCATGTTTGTTAAAAAGAACTTGTAGGGAATTTTTTGGTGGTCCAGTGGTTAGGACTCAGGAATGTCACTGCTGTTGGCCTTGATTAATCCCTCATTAAGAAACTAAAATTCCGTAAGTCGTGCTCTCTTTGTGGGGGCTGGGGTTTTATATGCAAAGAATACATTTTAATTGCTATTAGGAAACTGCTATAGAATACAGGGTGCAAAGCTTGGTGCTCTGTGATGACAAAGAAGAGTGGAGTGGTGGGCAGAGGGAAACTCAAGACGGAGAGCTTTATGTAAACATAAAGCTGATTCACATTGTACAATAGAACTCAACACAGCACTAAAGCAGTTACACTGTAGTAAAAAAAAAACACAAAACACTTTAATTTATTAATTGTGATATGCTTAGTGTCTCAGTTGTGTCCGAATGTTTGTGACACCATAGACTATAGCCCCCCAGGCTCCTTCATTAATGGGAATTCTCCAGGCAAGAATACTGGAGAGTGTTGTAATGCCCTCCTTAAGGGGATCTTCCTAACCCAGGAGTCGAATCCACATCTCCTGCATTGCAGGAGGATTATTTACCAGCTGAGCTACCAGGGAAGCCCAATTTATTCACTTTATTGAATACAGTAAGTTAAATAACAAAGTTTAATGCTGCTGCTAAGTCGCTTCGGTTGTGACCAGCTCTCGCGACCCCATAGATGGCAGCCCACCAGGCTCCCCCGTCCCTGGGATTCTCCAGGCAAGAACACTGGAGTGGGTTGCCATTTCCTTCTCCAGTGCATGAAAGTGAAAAGTGAAAGTGAAGTTGCCCAGTCGTGTCTGACTCTTAGCCACCCCATGGACTGCAGCCCACCAGTCTCCTCCGTCCATGGGATTTTCCAGGTAATAGTACTGGATTGGGGTGCCATTGCCTTCTCCCAAAGTTTAATGATTTTTATTAAATGTAATACACCCTTAAATTGGTCAGATTCACACTGTTCATGTCATCCAGTCCAATCACTTCATGGTAAATAGGTGGGGAAGCAATGGAAACAGTGACAAATTTTATTTTCTTGGGCTCCAAAATCACTGCAGATTCTGACTACAGCCATGAAATTAAAAGACGCTTACTCCTTGGAAAGAAAAGGTATGACCAACCTAGACAGCATTTTACAAAGCAGAGACAGCACTTGCCAACACAGGTTGGTATCTCTTGATGAAAGTGGAAGAGGAAAGTGAAAAAATTGGCTTAAAGCTCAAATTCAGAAAAGTAAGATCATGGCATCTGGTCCTGTCACTTCATGGCAAATAGATGGGGAAACAGTGGAAATAGTGGCTGACTTTATTTTTCTGGGCTCCAAAATAACTGCAGATGGTGATTGCAGCCATGAAATTAAAATACGCTTACTCCTTGGAAGGAAAGTTATGACCAACCTAGATAGCATATTAAAAAGCAGAGGCATTACTTTGCAACAAAGGTCCGTCTAGTCAAGGCTATGGTTTTTCCAGTAGTCATGTGTGGATGTGAGAGTTGGACTATAAAGAAAGCTGAGTGCCGAAAAATGGATGCTTTTGAACTGTGGTGTTGGAGAAGACTCTTGAGAGTCCCTTGGACTGCAGGGAGATCCTATCAGTCCATCCTAAAGGAGATCAGTCCTGGGTGTTCATTGGAGGGACGGATGTTGAAGCTGAAACTCCAATATTTGGCCACCTAGTGCAAAGAGCTGACTCATTGGAAAAGACCCTGATGCTGGGAAAGATTGAGGGCAGGAGGAGAAGGGGACAACAGAGGATGAGATGGTTGCATGGCATCACCGACAAAATGGACATGGGTTTTGGTGGACTCTGGGTGTTGATGGACCGAGAGGCCTAGCGTGCTGTGGTTCATGGGGTTGGAAGAGTCGAACACAACTGAGCGACTGAACTGAAATGAGTCAAAGCTATGGTTTTCCCAGTGGTCATGTATGGTTATGATAGTTGGACTATAAAGAAAGCTGAGTGCTGAAGAATTGATGGGTTTGAACCGTGGTGTTGGAGAAGACTCTTGAGAGTCCCTTGGACTGCATGGAGATCCAACCAGTCCATCCTAAAGGAGATCAGTCCTAGGTGTTCATTAGAAGGACGGAAGCTGAAACTCCAATACTTTGGCTTCCTGATGCGAAGAGCTGACTCATTAGAAAAGACCCTGGTGCCGGGAAGGATTGAAGGAAGAAAAGGGGACAACAGAGGATGTGATTTTCTTGTAACTTTATTGCATCGGTGTACAAACAGAGTAGTATAATGAGAACCCTATATATCTGCCAACTGGCATTAACAATTATGTATTATATATCTGCAAAGTAATATCCTTGGTGGTTCAGTGATAAAGAATCTGCCTGACAATGCAGGAGACATGGGTTCGATCCCTGGATCAGGAAGATCCCTTGGTAAAGGAAATGACAACCCAGTCCAGTATTCTTACCTGGGAAATCCCATGAACAGAGGATACTAGTGGCTACATACAGCCCATGGAGTCAGAAATAACCAGACACAGTTGAGTGACTAAACAACAACAATCATTATAAACTTGGTAATTCTCAGGCTTAATTAAGACAGTATATTAATACATGAAATTTATTTACCTTTATAGTTTAAATCGAACTTTTAAAAAATTCTTTAATTTCTATCAACCCTTTTTTTCTCATTGTTCTTGCATTTATAGATAAAGCAGGGATTTTAATTAGAAATTTATGGCATTTTGATTATGTAGTTGTTACATATTATGAGTTAATTGGGTTAGAATGTCTAGATTGAAGTTGTACTGGTATGACTAACTTTACCTTTGCAAATGTTTTACGAAATAGCAACTTGGAATATGTATTTTTTGTATCTTAGGAGTTGGAACAAAAATTGACCCTACTTTGTGCCGGGCTGATAGAATGGTGGGGCAGGTGCTTGGTGCAGTTGGAGCTTTACCAGAGATTTTCACAGAATTGGAAATTTCCTATTTTCTACTTAGACGACTTCTTGGTGTACGCACAGAAGGAGACAAGAAAGCAGCAAAGGTAAGTGCTTTTTGTAATTCAGAATCACAAACAAAGCATGATGTTTCAACCAGGTTTGTTCATTTGTTACAGTGACAGAATAATTACAAAAAAAGTATTGGGAAGTGAATAATTTGGAAGTTTCTGTGTACCAACCAGCCATAAACCAAGCCAGAATTTTCTCTTTTTATTTAATGGAAAAAAGTGCTTGTGCCCATATTATAAGTACTTAATATTTCTATTGTGCGTGCTCAGCCATGTCTGACTTTGTGACCCAGTAGACTGCATCCCGCAAGGCTCCTTTGTCCGGGAAATTTTTTAGGCAGAAAACATGTGACTTTTTATAAAAGAAGAGTCAGACTTTGTTGGCAGAGTTACAGAGAAATAAGTACTTAAACTTTCTGAGTAACATATTTGTAACATATTTAAGTGTTCACTGTCCCAACAGTTTCATTTTAGAGTTGTCATTTTAAACAACAGGAAAATGACATTTTAAAAGGAATGATATGTAATACATGTTTTGACAGTAGAAGATCTGAAGATACAATAAACTCAGAGAAACAAGTGGCAGAAGAGTAATGTAGAATACTCCTAGCTTTGTGTCATGTTATCACAATTAGCTTCTATTCTCTAGCTTTTCTTTAGGCTTTAGTATTTGTTTGAGTGGTTAAATTAATAGCTAGTGGGAAGCTGCTGTATAGCACAGAAAACTGTTCCTATACCTTGCTTTGAAGTATGCAGCCTTAGATTGAGAATATTTTTCATGTACAGTATGTAAAATTCTGTATGTGATCATAAAGTCCTTTTTCGAGTTCGTTGTAGTATTTATATTTCTTAAACAGTGTGACTAAATGAAACATGAAGTCCTTAAAGATAATAGTGTAGGGGTTTCCCTGGTAGCTTAGTGGTAAAGAATCTGCCTGCCAATGCAAGAGACAACAGGTTCGATCCCTAATCTGGGAAGATACCATATACTGTGGGAGTAGGTAATCCTCTCCACCACAACTGCTCTGCCCACTTGCCGCAACTGCTGAAGACTGCCCACCTCGACTCTGCTCTACAGGAGAAGCTACCACAATGAGAATCCTACACACCACAACTACAGAGTAATCCCTACTGGCCCCAACTAGTGAAAGCTTGCACAGCAAAAAAGACCCAGCACTGCCACAAATAAAATTATATATAAAAAAGGACTGGTGTGAATTTTGACGTTATACTGTAGAATCATCAGTAGGCAGTATGTTATTCAGTTGGTAAGTCATGTCCAACTCTGTGACCCCAAGGACTGCAGCAAACCAGGGTTCCCTGTCCTTCACACTCCTGGAGTTTGCTCTAACTCAGGTCGATTGAGTTGGTCATGACATGCAACCTTCTACTCTGTAGCCCCCTTCTCCTGCCTTAAATCTTCCCTAGTGTCTGATCTTTGCCAGTAACTTGGCTCTTTTTATCAGGTGTCCAAAGTATTGGAGCTTGAGCTTCAGCATCTGTTCTTCCTGTTATTCAGGTTGGTTTCCTTTAGGATTGACTGGTTTGATCTCACAGTTCAAGGGACTCTCAAGGGTTTTCTGCAACACCAGTTGGCACAAATTTACGTCCATTGAATTGATGATGCCATCCAACCATTTCATCCTCTGTTGCCCACTTCTTCTCCTGCCCTCAACCTTACCCAGCATCAGGGTCTTTTCCAAAGAGTGGCTCTTCGCATCACGTGGCCGAAGTATTGGAGTTTCAGCTTCAACATCAGTCCCACCAATGAACACCCAGGACCGATCTCTTTTAGGATGGACTGATTGGATCTTCTGCAGTCTAAGGGACTCTCAAGAGTCTTCTCCAACACCACAGTTCAAAAACATCAATTCTTTGGCATTCAGTTTTCTTTTTAGTCCAACTCTCACGTCCATACATGACTACTGGATAAACCATAGCCTTGACTAGATGGACCTTTGTTGACAAAGTAATGTCTCTGCTTTTCAACATGTTGTCTAGGTTGGTCATAACTTTCCTTCCAAGACTAAGCATCTTTTGATTTCATGGCGGCAGTCACCATCTGCAGTGATTTTGGAGCCCAGAGAAATAAAGTCAGCCACTGTTTTCACTGTTTGCCATCTATTTGCCATGAAGTGATGGGTCAGGATGCCATGATCTTAATTTTCTGAATGTTGAGCTTTAAGCCAACTTTTTGATTCTTCTCTTTCACTTTCATCAAGAGGCTCTCGAGTTCTTCACTTTCTGCCATATGGGTGGTGTCATCTGCATATCTGAGGTTATTGATGTTTCTCCCGGATGGCAATCTTGATTGCAGCCTGTGCTTCCTCCAGCCCAGCATTTCTCATGATGTACTCTGCATAGAAGTTAAGTAGGCAGGATGACAATATACAGCCTTATGGACTCCTTTTCCTATTTGGAACCAGTCTATTGTTTCATGTCCGGTTCTAACTGTTGCTTCCTGACCTGCATACAGGTTTCTCAAGAGGCAGGTCAGGTGGTCTGGGATTCCCATCTCTTTCAGAATTTTCTAGAGTTTATTGTGATCCACACAGTCAAAGGCTTTGGCATAGTCAATAAAGCAGAAGTGTATGTTTTTCTGGAACGCTCTTGCTTTTTCCATGATCCGTCAGATGTTGGCAATTTGACCTCTGGTTCCTCTACCTTTTTTAAAACCAGCTTGAACATCTGGAATATCATAGTTCATGTATTGTTGAAGCCTGGCTTGGAGAATTTTAACCATCCAGGGTCCCAGGAAGACATGTTAGTGACTGACAGCCAGGTCACAGCTTGGTGGGAGAAGTATCTGGGGTTGAGATTTCAGAGGCAGCTTTCTTTCTGCCTCTGGCTGTGGTGTACCTGCCTGTCAGCCTCCAGAGAGGAAGGGCCATTGGCAGGAGGCTTACTCTCCTTGGTATTCCCTAGGGTGCAATCCTTTGTTCTGTGATTGTGCCAGGGGTCACGGTGAGATGTAGAGTCCCCTCTGGAAAGGTCTTGTTTTTGTTTGTCTCTCTGGAGTTCCCAGGGATTGGGTTGCTGTGTCACAGTAGCCTCCTCAGATTGTCCTCTGGGCACTCGAGCCTGGTCCTTAGCCTAAAGACCAGTGATGCAGCACATGGCTTGCCCAGCCCCTCTTGTATTTGGGCAGAAGTGAGCATGTGAGCCTTTTGCTTTTCTGCTTGTAATGTTCAGTGCAAATTCTGTGGTGATTCTTTTTTTTTTTTTTTTTCCGTTATATTGCCCTCAAATTCCAGAGCTCTTCACTGACCCCCTCTGTGATAGGGTTTCCTATTGTGTGGAAACTCCTACACGACTTCCTCCCCAGGTAAGGTCTCTGTCCCTTAATCCCTTGTCTCTCTTTTCATCTATTATCTTTTGTCCTCCCTTCTTTTGAAAAGATTACCGTTTGTTTCTGGTATCTGGTGTTCTCCACCAGCATTCAGTTGTTCTGTGGAAGTTGCTGCACATTCATATGATTTTTTGATGGGTCTCTTGGGAGAAAGCGTTCTCCCTATTCTATTCCTCCACCATCATGGGACCTCCCTCCCTCTTCTGTGTATTCTTGTCATATATTCTTATTCTCTTCTGATACTGTTAGGTTCTTGCCATTTCTGTCCATTATTGTGCCCATCCTTGCATGAATTTTTCATTGCTCTCAATTTTCTTGAAGAGGTCTCTAGTCTTTCCTGTCTTTTGGTTTCCTCTAGTTTTTACATTGTGCATTTAAGGTTTTCTTATCTTTCCTTGCTATTCTCTGAAGCTGTGCATTCAGATGGATATATCTATTCATTTTCTCCTTTGACTTTCACTTCTTTTCTCAGCTATTAGTAAGGCCTCCTCAGGAAACCACTTTACCTTTTTGCATTTCTTTTTCTTGGGAATAATTTTAGTCACCACCTCCTATATAGTATTGCAAATCTTTGTCTGTCGTTCTTCAGGCACTCTGTCCAATCTAATCCCTTGAATCTGTTTGTCACTTCCACTGTATAATCTTGAGGAAATTGGTTTAGGTCATACCTGAATGGCCTAGTGGTTTTCCCTACTTTATTCAATTTAAATCTCATTTTGGCAATAAGTATCCATTACCTGAGTCACAATCAGCTGCAGGTCTTCTTTTTGTTGATTTTATAGAACTTTTCCGTCTCTGACTGCAAAGAATATGATCAATCCAGTTTCGGTATTGACCGTCTGGTAATGTTCACTTCTAGAGTCTTGTATTGTTCGAAGAGGTTATTTAGCACTGTGAAAGTGTTAGTCACTCAGTCATGTCTGACTCTTAGCAACCCTATGGACCATAGCCCACCAGACTTCTCTGGCCTTCAATTTTCCAGACAAGAATGCTCGAGTGGCTTGCCATGCCCTTCTTCAGGGTATCTTCCTGATTCAGGGATCAAACCCATGTTTCCCACATTGCAGGCAGATTCTTTACTGTTTGAGTTACCTCGAAAGCCCATTTAGCAGTGTAATTGCTAATGATTATGGTAGTAGGTGTTACTAAGTTTTATAGAGACTGGGAAGTGTACATTTTTAAGAATGCGGTACATGTATTTTGTATTAAGTCTCTTCAGAATTTGTTTCATTGATCTATGCTTTACTAAGTAACTTAGAGAGACCCTGTTTGTATTCAGTAAGTGCTAAATAATAAACATTTTTTTGACACTTATAGGATATATATAATGCAGAATTTTTTTCCTTCATAGCTTATATCCAGCATTTATTTAGTAAATTCTAACTTTATTTTGTAAAGCACTTCCTTTATTTAAGGATTTTTTTTTCTCCCCACCCACAAGGTACAAAAGTTGTCCAAGAATGAAGTGCTCATGGTGAATATAGGATCACTTTCAACAGGAGGAAGAGTTAGTGCCGTCAAGGCTGATTTGGGTAAAATAGTTCTCACTAATCCTGTGTGCACAGAAGTGGGAGAAAAAATAGCCCTTAGCCGAAGAGTTGAGAAACATTGGCGGTACGTTTTGTCAGCTTTTGCTTTTCATTTCAAAACAGTACACATTTTGTTGTGGTATATTTGTTCTTAGTGGTGTATGCAGGTACAGGTAGAAACTCTTTTCCTTGAATTCAGTGCAGCTCAAGGCTTAACTCAGCAGTGTATGTGAATCACTAAAATCTATACTTTCTCCCTGCTGTGTAAAGCTGCATTTCAGTTTTTATCCCATGTACTGAAACTGGCTTTCATTTAGTCTCAAACATAGTTTGAATAAAATCAAACAATTCAGAATCAATCATTCTGTTTTCTTTGACTTTTTTAATAGATCCATCATTCATTTTATTATTATTCATATCATATGTCACATTATTCATATTCATATCATATTACTACATGTGCATGTGTCTATATACTTATCTATATGTATGTATATATATATATATACATATTTATATATATATACCTTAGTTTTTTCAAAATATTGAGTAGGTAGTATAGTCTGGAATAAGAATAAGGATATTCTTTTATTCAACTAGTTCAAAGATTTTAACATTGGCAGAATATGAAAGCTAGAGTTTTATTTTCAGTTTGTCATCTGTCTCAACAGTGTCCTTTACTGAATTTCTTCAGCCCAGTATCATGTCTTTCCTTTTCATTTTTATTTCCATTTCATTTTCCTTTAGTTTTTTTCTTTCTTTTAAGTTTGCACATTTGGGTTCCTTCTTTCTTTCCTTTTTCTCCTCTCATGTTGTGTGCTTCATGGCTTGTGGAACCTCCCCAACTCCGGATCAATTAAACCTGAACCTTCTCCTGAATAGGAGGCACAGAGTCTTAACCAGTGGACTGCCAGTGAATCCCCTCCTGTACTCTCTTTAATATGGAACTTTTTCTTGTCTTAACATGAATTAAAATTTTAATAGTACAAATCAGTTAATTTATGTAGTCTTTCTCAATTTCAGTATGGTACTTTTATTATATAACATTTACACTGTTTATCATAGTCCATATTGACTTATAGTTTGTTTTATGTCCTTCTCATAAAGGCACAGAGTATCTGGCTACACTTGGTTGGAGAGGTTAATTTTGTTCTTACAAGCCATCTGATTTTTCTGTTGTAAGGTTTTGTTTTTTATGACTAATAAACTGTCTACTGGGAGAACTCTTAATGGGATGGCAGATAGCCTGCTTCTCATTAAATTGCCTCCCCCTTTCCTTCCATCTGATTATTTTTGCTTGATCTTCTCTCTGGGATTGACCTTCATGATGTGTTGCTTTTGCACATTTATTTAGATGCTATAATGTGGACTCAGAGGTGTGTAGGTTACTCAGTCGGTTACGATCCATTACAGTTTTTTGGTTTTGAATATACATTTTAAAAATATATTTATTTTTTGTTGTGGGTTTTTGTTGTGCAGGAGATTCCTTTAGTTGTGGTGAGCAGGGGCTATTTTTCGTTGTGGTGCTTGGGCTTAGTAGTTCCAACGTCTGGGCTAAGTAGTTGTGTCTCAAAGGCTCTAGACCACTGGCCTAAGTGGTTATAGTGCACAGGCTTAGTTCCTCTGCAGCGTGTGCGAATTCCTGGGTGGGGATGAATGTGTCTCTCCTGCACTGCCAGGTAGACTGTCAACTACTGAACAACTAGGGAACTCATAGTGTTTTTCATTTTAATGATCATTACTCACTTTGACTGTTGCAATTCGCTTCATCTTTGTTCCCATGTTCTTTTTTTGTTTGGTAAATTTATTTAAATTGGAGGCTAATTACTTTACAGTATTGTAGTGGTTTTTGCCATACATTGACATCAGTCAACCCTGGGTGTACATGTGTCCCCCATCCTGAACCACTGTCCCACCTCCCTGCCCATCCCATCCCTCAGGGTCATCCCAGTACACCAGCCCTGAGCACTTTCTCATGCATGGAACCTGGACTGGCAATCTATTCACATATGGTAGTATACATGTTTCAGTGTTATTCTCTCAAATCATCCCACCCTTGCTTTCTCAGAGTGCAAAAGTCTGTTTGCATCTGTGTCTCTTTTGCTATTTTGCATGTAGAGTCATTGTTAACCATCTTTCTAAATTATGTATATATGTGTTAGTATACTGTTTCGCTGTTTTTCTTTCTGACTTACTTCACTCTGTCAAATAGGCTCCAGTTTCATCCACCTCATTATAACTGATTCAGATGCATTCTTTTTTAATAGCTGAGTAATATTCCATTGTTATATATACCACAGATTTCTAATTCATTCATCTGCTGATGGAGTTCTAGGTTGCTTCCATGTCTGGGCTATTGTAAACAGTGCTGTGATGAACATTGGGGTACATGTGTCTCTTTCAGTTCTGGTTTCCTCGGTGTGTACGCCCAGCAGTGGGATTGCTGGGTCTTATGGCAGTTCTGTTTCCAGTTTTTTAAGGAATCTCCACAGTGTTCTGCATAGTGGCTGTACTAGTTTTCATTCCCACCAACAGTGTAAGAGGGTTCCCTTTTCTCCACACCCTCTTCAGCATTTATTGTTTGTAGACTTTTTGATAGCAGCCATTCCGACTGGCGTGAGATGGTACCACATTGTGGTTTTGATTTGCATTTTTCTGATAATGATTGATGTTCAGCATCTTTTCATGCATTTTTTAGCCATCTGTATGTCTTCTTTGGAGAAATGTCTGTTTAGTTCTTTGGCCCATTTTTTGATTGGATCGTTTATTTTTCTGGTATTGATCTTCATGACCTGCTTGTATATTTTTGAGGTTAATTCTTTGTTGCTTGATTTGCTGTCATTTTCTCCCATTCTAAAGGCTGTCTTTTCACCTTACTTATAGTTTCCTTCATTGTGCAAAAGGTTTTAAGTTCAATTACGTCCCATTTGTTTATTTTTGCTTTTACTCAGGGAGGTGAATCATAGAGGATCCTGCTGGGATTTATGTCAGAGAGTGTTTTACCTGTTTTCCTCTTGGAGTTTTATAGTTTCTGGTCTTACATTTAGATCTTTAATCAATTTTGAATTTGTTTTTGTGTGAGATGTTAGGGAGTGTTCTAGTTTTATTCTTTTACAGGTGGTTGACCAGTTTTCCCAGAAGCACTTGTTAAAGAAATTGCTTTTTCTCCATTGTATAGTCTTGCCTCCTTTGTTAAAGTTAAGGTGTCCTTCAGTTCAGTTCAGTCTCTCAGTCATGACCGACTCTTTGAGGCCCCATGAATCACAGCACGCCAGGCTTCCCTGTCCATCACTCCCGGAGTTCACTCAAAGTCATGTCCATCGAGTCAGTGATGCCATCCAGCCATCTCATTCTCTGTCGTCCCCTTCTCCTCCTGCCCCCAATCCTTCCCAGCATCAGAGTCTTTTCCAGTGAGTCAACTCTTCGCATGAGGTGGCCAAAATATTGGAGTTTCAGCTTTAGCATCAGTCCTTCCAATGAACACCCAGGATTGATCTCCTTTAGAATGGACTGGTTGGATCTCCTTGCAGTCCAAGGGACTCTCAAGAGTCTTCTCCAGCACCACAGTTCAAAAGCATCAATTCTTTGGCGATCAGCTTTCTTCACAGTCCAACTCTCACATCCCTACATGACCACTGGAAAGACCATAGCCTTGCATGGATTTAGCTCTGGCCTTTCTGTTTTGTTCCGTTGATCTATATTTCTGTCTTTATGCCAGTACCATACTGTCTTGATGACTATAGCTTTGTAGTAGAGCTTGAAGTCCGGCAGGTGGATTCCTCCAGTTCTGTGCTTCTTGTTCAAGATTGCTTTGGCTATTTGAGGTTTTTTGTATTTTCATACAAACTGTGAAATTATTTGTTCTAGCTCTGTGAAAAATACCATTGGTAGCTTGGTGGGATTGCATTGCGTCTCTCTATAGATTGCTTTGGGTTGTATATTCATTTTCACTATTTCACTATAGGTTCTTCCAATCCATGAACACAGTATATTTCTCCATCTGTATGTGTCTTCTTTGATTTCTTTCATCAGTGTTTATAATTATAGTTTTCTTATATATAAGTCTTTTGTTTCTTTAGGTAGATTTATTGCTAAGTATTTTCTTCTTTTCATCACAATGGTGAATGGGATTGTTTCCTTAATTTCTCTTTCTGTTTTCTCATTGTTAGTGTATAGGAATGCAAGGGATTTCTGTGTGTTAATTTTATATCGTGCAACTTTACTATATTCACTGATTAGCTCTAGTAATTTTCTGGTGGTGTCTTTAGGGTTTTCTATAGTGATCAATGCAAAGAAATAGAGGAAAACAACAGAATAGGAAAAACAAGAGACCTCTTCAAGAAAGTTAGAGATTCCAAGGGAACATTTCATGCAAAGATGGGCTTGATAAAGGACAGAAATGGTATGGACCTAACAGAAGCAGAAGATATTAAGAAGAGGTGGCAAGAATACACAGAAGAACTGTACAAAAAAGATCTTCCCGACCAAGATAGTCACCATAACGTGATCACTGACCTAGAGCCAGACATCTTGGAATGTGAAGTCAAGTGGGCCTTAGAAAGCATCACTACTAACAAAGCTAGTGGAGGTGATAGAATTCCAGTTGAGCTATTACAAGTCTTGAAAGATGATGCTGTGAAAGTGCTGCACTCAATATGCCAGCAGATTTGGAAAACTCAGCAGTGGCCACAGGACTGGAAGAGGTCAGTCTTCATTCCAATCCCAAAGAAAGGCAATGCCAAAGAATGCTCAAACTACCGGACAATTGCCCTCATCTCACATGCTAGCAAAGTCATGCTCAAAATTCTCCAAGCCAGGCTTCAGCAATATGTAAACCGTGAACTCCCAGATGTTCAAGCAGGTTTTAGAAAAGGCAGAGGCACCAGAGATCAAATTGCCAACATCCGCTGGATCATGGAGAAAGCAAGAGAGTTTCAGAAAAACATCTATTTCTGCTTCATTGACTATGCCAAAGCCTTTGACTGTGTGGATCACAATAAACTGTGGAACATTCTGAAAGAGATGGGAATCCCAGACCACCTGACCTGCCTCTTGAGAAACCTGTATGCAGGTCAGGAAGCAACAGTTAGAACTGGACATGGAACAACAGACTGGTTCCAAATAGGAAAAGGTGTACGTCAAGGTTGTATATTGTCACCTGGCTTATTTAACTTATATGCAGAGTACATCATGAGGAACGCTGGGCTGGAAGAAGCACAAGCTGGAATCAAGATTGCTGGGAAAAATATCAATAACCTCAGATATGCAGATGACACTACCCTTATGGCAGAAAGTGAAGAGGAACTCAAAAGCCTCTTGATGAAAGTGAAAGAGGAGAGTGAAAAGGTTGGTTTGAAGCTCAACATTCAGAAAACAAAGATCATGGCATCTGGTCCCATCACTTCATGGGAAATAGATGGAAAAACAGTGGAAACAGTGTCAGACTTTGTTTTTTTGGGCTCCAAAATCACTGCAGATGCTGATTGCAGCCATGAAATTAAAAGACGCTTGCTCCTTGGAAGGAAAGTTATGACCAACCTTGATAGTATATTAAAAAGCAGAGACATTACTTTGCCAACCAACGTCCGTCTAGTCAAGGCAATGGTTTTTCCCGTGGTCATGTATGGATGTGAGAGTTGGACTGTGAAGAAGGCTGATCGCCGAAGAATCGATGCTTTTGAACTGTGGTGTTGGAGAAGACTCTTGAGAGTCCCTTATACTGCAAGGAGATCCAACCAGTCCATTCTAAAGGAGATCAATCCTGGATGTTCATTGGAGGGACTGATGCTAAAGCTGAAACTGCAATACTTTGGCCACCTGATGCGACGAGTTGACTCACTGGAAAAGACTCTGATGCTGGGAAAGGTTGGGGGCGGGAGGAGAAGGGGACAACGGAGAATGAGATGGCTGGATGGCATCACCGACTCTGTGGACATGAGTTTGAGTGTACTCCGGGAGTTGGTGATGGACAGGGAGGCCTGGCGTGCTGTGATTCATGGGGTCGCGGAGAGTCGGACACGACTGAGCGACTGAACTGAAATGAACTGAACTGATGTAGAGGATTATGTCATCTGCAAACAGAATTTTACTTCTTTTCCATTCTGGTTCCTTTTATTTCTTTTTCTTTTCTGATGTCTGTAGCTAAAACTTCTAAAACTATGTTGAGTAGTAGTGGTGAGGTTGGGCACCTTTATCTTGTTCCTGACTTTAGGGGAAATGCTTTCAATTTTTCACAATTGAGGATAATGTTTGCTTTGGGTGTATCATATATGGCTTTTATTATGTTGAGGTATGTTCTTTCTTTGCCTGCTTTCTGGAGGGTTTTATCATTAATGAGTGTTGAATTTTGTCAAAGGATTTCTCTGTATCTATTGAGATAATCATACGGTTTTTATCTTTCCATTTGTTAATGTGTATCCCATTGATTGATTTGTGAATATTGAAGAATCCTTGCATCCCTGGAATAAAACCCACTTGGTCATGATATATGGTCTTTTTAATATGTTGCTGGATTCAATTCACTAGAATTTTGTTGAGGACTTTTCATCTATGTTCATCAGTGATTCTGGCCTGCAGTTTTCTTTTTTTGTGGCATCTTTGTCTGATTTTGTTATTAGGGTGATGGTGGCTTCATAGAATGAGTTTGGCAGTTTATCTTCCTCTGCAATTTTCTGGAAGAATTTGAGTAGGATAGGTATTGCTCTTCTCTAAATTTTTGGTAGAATTCACCTGTGATGACATCTGGTCCTGGTCTTTTGTTTGTTGGAAGAATTTTTATTACAGTTTCTATGCTTGTGATGGGTCTCTTAAGTTTTTCTTTTTTTTCCTGGCTCAGTTTTGTACGCTTACACTTTTCCAAGAATCCGTCCATTTCTTCCAAGTTGTCCATTTTATTATCATATAGTTGCTGATAGTAATCTCACAATTCTTTGTATTTTTGTGTTATCTGTTGTAATTTCTCTGTTTTCATTTCTAATTTTGTTGATTTGATTCAACAAAATTTTTCTGATGAGTCTGATGATTTGTCTATTTATCTTCTCAAGGAACTAGCTTTTAGCTTTGTTGATTTTTGTTATGTAGTCTCTTTTTTTTGGCATTTATTTCTGCTATAATTTTTAGTGAAGGAAATGTCACTAAATGTTAGAAGGAAACTTATGCTAACCCTGTGGTTCTTCATTTCCTCTTTTTGTAGTTGCTTTAGGTGTAAAGTTAGATTGTTTATTTGATTTTTCCCTTGTTTCTAATGGTAAGCTTGTATTGCTATGAACCTTCCCTTTAGCACTGCTTTTACTGAATGCCATAGGTTTTGGGTTATCATGTTCATTTTCATCTGTTTCTGTGTATATTTTCATATTTTCTGTGATTTGTTGTTTTTTCACAAGTGTGTTGTTTAGGCTCCATATGTATGTACTTTTAATATTTTTTTTTTCCTGAAGTTGACATTTAATTTTACCACATTGTGATCAGAAACTATACTTGAAATGATTTCATTATCACTGCTAGAATTATGGCACAGGTTGTGATCTATCCTGGAGAATGTTCCGTGTGCACTGGAGAAAAAGGTGAAGTTCATTGTTTTGGGGTGAAATGTGTTATAGATATCAATTAGGTCTAACTGGTCCTTTGTACCATTTAAATTTTGTGTTTCCTTTCTAGTTTTCTTCTTGGTTTTCTGTCCACAGATGTGAGTTGGTATTAAAGCTCCCACTATTAAAGTGTTACTGTTAACTTCCCTTTTCATACGTGTTAACGTTTGCCTTAGGTATTGTGGTGCTCCTATGTTGAGTTATAATTGTTATATCTTCTTCATGGATTGATCCTCTGATCATTATTTAGTGTCTTTGTTCATCTCTTTTCTTGGCCTTTATTTCAATGTCTATTGTAACTGATACAAGTATTGCTACTGCTTCCTTCTTTTGGCCTCTACATGAAATATCTTTTTCCAGCCCTTCACTTTCAGTCTGTAATAGTCTGTGGTTTTGAGGTGGGTCTTGTAGAAAGGGTATATAGGCTCTTGCTTTTGTTTCATTTCAGCCAGTCTTTGTCTTTTGGTTCCAACATTTGTGGTTTGGGATGAGTTTATAAACCTCTTCTGTGTTTCCTGTCTAGAAAACATCCTTCAGCATTTTTTTGAAGAGTTGGTTTGGTGCTGCTGAATTCTCTCAGCTTTTGCTTGTCTGTAAAGCTTTTGATTTCTCCTTTTTATTTGAATGAGATTCTTGCTGGGTATAGTAATCCGGGTTGTACGTTTTTTTCTTTCATGACTTTAAGTATGTCTTGCCATTCCTCTCTGGCCTGAAGAGTTTCTAATGAAACATCAGCTGTTATCCTTATGGGAATCCCCTTGTGTATTATTCTTTCCTTTTCCTTTGCTGCTTTTAATAGTTGCTCTTTGTATTTGATCTTTATTAATTTGATTAATATGTGTCTTGGGGTGTTCTGCCATGGATTTATCCTGTTTGGGACTCTCTGGGTTTCTTGGACTTAGGGAAGCTTTCAACTATTTTCTCCTCAAGTATTTTATCATGGCCTTACTTTTTGTCTTCTTCTTCTGGGACTCCTATGATTCGAATATTTGGATATTTAACATCCTCCCAGAGGTCTCTGAGGTTGTCCTCATTTCTTTTAATTCTTTTTTCTTCTTTGCTCTCTGCTTCATTTATTTCCACCATTCTATCTTCTACCTCAATTATCCTATCTTCTGCCCCAGTTATTCTACTGTTGGTTCCCTCCAGAGAGCTTTTGATGTCATTTACTATGTTAGTCAATGTTGATTGACTCTTTTTTATTTCTTCTAGATCCTTGTTAACGGAGAAGGCAATGGCAAGCCACTCCAGTACTCTTGCCTAGAAAATCCCATGGATGGAGGAGCCTGGTAGGCTGCAGTCCGTGGGGTCGCTAAGGGTTGGACACGACTGAGCGACTTCACTTTCACTTTTCACTTTCACACATTGGAGAAGGAAATGGCAACCCACTCCAGTGTTCTTGCCTGGAGAATCCCAGGGACGGGGGAGCCTGGTGGGCTTCCGTCTCTGGGGTCACACAGAGTCGGACACGACTGAAGTGACTTAGCAGCAGCAGCAGCAGATCCTTGTTAAACAGTTATTCCATTTCCTCATTCCTTTTTTCCAGTCTGTTTATCTGTAACTCCACTTTGTTTTAAAGATTTTGGGTCATCTTTACTCATTATTCTGAATTCTTTTTCATGTAGACTGCCTATCTTCTCCTCTTTTGTTTGGTTTGGTGGGCATTTATCATGTTCCTTTACCTGCTGAGTATTTCTCTGCCTTTTCATTTTGTTTAGATAGTTGTGTTTGGGGTGGCCTTTCTCTTTGCTGGAAGTTTGTGGTTCCTTTTTATTGTGGACGTTGCTCCCTGTGGGTGGAGTTGGACTAGTGGTTTGTCAGGTTTTCCTGGTTGGGAAAGTTTGTGTCTTTGTTCTGGTGGCTGGAGTTGTATTTGTTCTGTCTGGAGCACAGGTAGTGTCCAGTAGTGAGTTTTGAGGTGTCTGTAGGTATGACTTCAGGTAGCCTGTATTTTAATGCTCAGGTGTATGTTCCTGGGTTACTAGAGAATTAGCATGGTATGTCTTGCTCTGGAACTTGTTAGCTTTTGTGTGGAGCTTGATTTCTATGTAGGTATGGAGGCTTTTGGTTGATCTGTTGTCAATTAATGTTCCTCAAGTCAGAGTTTTCTGGTGTTCTCAAGTTTTGGATTTAAGCGTCCTGCCTGACTTTCAGTCTTACTCTTGCAGTAGCGTCAACACTTCTCCATTCATACCGCACCGATGACAGAACATCTAAGTTAATGGTGAAAAAATTCTCCACAGTGAAGGACAGACACCCAGAGAGGTTAACAGAGTGACATGGAGAAGAGAAGAGGGAGGAGTGAGATGAGCTAACCAGTAGGAGAAGGGGGGTGGAGTCAAAAGGGGAGAGGCCAGTCTAGCCAGTAATCAGTTCCATAAGTGTTCTCCAAAGCCTGGAATACCCAGAGAGATTCACAGAGTTACGTAAGAGAAAGTGGGAGAGAGGAGATAGAGGTAACCTTGGGGAGAAAAGGGAGAGTCAAAAGGGGAGAGAGGAATCAAGCCAGTAGTCATACCCCTAGGCAAAAATGGATAGTGAAGATTAGATTTTTAAGGGTACATCAGTTCAGTTCAGTTCAGTCCCTCAGTCGTGTCCAACTCTCCGCGACCCCATGAATCACAGCACGACAGGCCTCCCTGTCCATCACCAACTCCTGGAGTTCACTCAAACTCATGTCCAGAGAGTCGGTGATGCCATCCAGCCATCTCATTCTCTGTCATCCCCTTCTCCTCCCGCCCCCAACCTTTCCCAGCATCAGAGTCTTTTCCAGTGAGTCAACTCGTCGCATGAGGTGGCCAAAGTATTGGAGTTTCGGCTTTAGCATCAGTCCTTCCAGTGAACACCCAGGATTGATCTCCTTTAGAATGGACTCGTTGGATCTCCTTGCAGTACAAGGGACTCTTAAGGGTACATAATTGATAGCAAATATCAAAAAGCAAAGATTAAAAATCTAGAGGTTAGACTCTGAAAAATGTCATATTAAATATACAAAACAAGATCAATCACGAAAACTATTAAAAAATACATATGAAGTTTGCTTTAAAAATAGGGTCTTGGCAAGCAAATAGGTTATAAAAATGAAAATTAAAGAAATAATGTTAAAAATAATAAAAATTTTGAATTAAAAAATTATAACAATAAAAATATATCTAGGAATTTCTCTGGAGCAGTTCAGGGCAGTGTGGGGTCCGTTCAGTTTCAGGTAGTTCCTTGTTCCAGCTTCTGTTTCTTCTCAAGGTCTGCAGGCCCCTTCCAATGCTTAGTCAATGCTAACTACTTGCACATGTCAGTTCCCAAGTGGTTCCCTCTTGTTTTTGTTTTTTTTTTTTTATTTCCTCTGTTTGCCAGTGTTTTTAGTGTCTAATTTCCGCCATGACACAAGGGGGTTAAGGTAGTCACTCATTTAGGCTCACTTGATCAGTTGTGCTGTGGGGAGGGAGGAACACTGCAAACAAATACCACTGGCATATGTGGGGAGTGCTCTCAGTGTATGGACCACACTGGATTTGACCCACTCACAGTGTGTGTGCTTTCCCTGTCTACAGTGCTCAGGCTGCAGGTTGCTCTGCAGAGGAAGTGTCCAAAGCAGGCCCTGGGTTGTGTGCCCTTCCCAGATCTAAGCTGCTCAGGTTCAGATTCTTGGGTACTCCACAAAGGCACAGACTTAGCTGAGCATGTGTTTTGTGCCCTTCCAGGTCTGAGCAGCTCAGGTGACCTGGTGTTTGGTGAGCGCACTGTCCCAGGTGGGTTGTACATCTTGATCACCTCCCCAGTCCCAGCCACTTGGTTTCTTGGATGCGCAACAAGACCACCTTCTCAGGTGTTCCACATATCTTCTCTGGGGAGCTGATCTCTGGCTGCAACCCTCCTGGCATATGTCAACCATCCAGGATCCCAAGAGTTGATTAGCAAGTGGGAACCTGCTCATGGTTTCATGGAGCATGCAGTTTAGGGTGCCAAGATTGCCCCTTGCCTTCTGGCTTTGTTTGTTGCCAGCCTGTGTCTCTGCCTCGAGCAGGGGGATGGGCGTGTCCACAGCTGGCTAGCTGTCCTCTGGTATTTGCTCAATCCTTTGTTCTGTGAACAGGCCAGGCTACGCTTCAGGTTAGAGCGTTTCAGGGGAAAGTTTTCTTTCTCTTTTTTTTCCCCCCCTCTCTCTGGCTGTACCTCAGTTTGGGTTGCTATCTCACGTTAGTTCTCTCAGATTGTTCTCTGGCATTCTGCCCAGTCCTTACCCTAAGCATGCATCCCAAGCCTCCCTGTTCAGCCCCCTCTCGCTGGTGGTGGATGCAGGTGTCTGGGCTACTTCTCCACTGGGAGTTATGGTTAGGTGCATATTCAGTGTTTTTGTTTATTTTTTCTTCCCAGTTATGTTGCCCTCTGAGACTGCCAAACTCCCACAGACCTGCTTGTGAGAGGGATTCCTGGGTGTTTGGAAACTTCTCCTAACTGTTTTGTCTCTGTTTTTGTCTTTTATATTTTGTCCTACCTCTTTTCAAAGCTAATGGACTGCCTTTCTGGGTGCCTGTGTCCTCCGCCAGCGTTCAGAGTTGTTTCGTGGAAGTTGGTCAGTGTTCAGATGGTCTTTTGTTGAATCTGTGGGGGAGAAAGTGGCCTTCCTGTCCTGTTACTTCACCTTCTTAGGACTGCCCTGTTTCCGTGTTCTTTGTGGGATCCTTACTTCCTTGACTAGGGATTAAATCCAGACCTGCAGCAGTAAAAGCACTGAGTCTTAACTGCTGGATCACCAGGGAAGTCCTATTCCTAAGTTCTTTAAAAAGTAACCCATCATTTTTCGTTTGTGTATATTATATTAATTTGTTGTTGTTATGGGATTATATATAACACCATTAGAACATTTTATGCCAAACTGATATGACCTTAGTTTTAAATTACATGCAATGTCTTACTCTTTTTTTTTTTAATTGGAGGATAATTACTGTGTTCTGTTGGTTTCTGCCATACATCAACATGAATCAGCCACAGGTGTACACATGTCCCTGTTGTCTTGGACCTCCCTCCCTCCCACTTCCCACCTATCCTACCCCTCTAGGTTGTCCTACTGACTATCTGTTTTACTTTCGTATCTGTATGTTTTCTTGCTGCTCTCTCCATTCATCCCACCCTCTCCTTCCCCTTCCCCATATGTTTATGTGTGTATACAGTACATCTTCCTTATTATTCTTTTGTTGGTGGACACTTAGGTTGCTTCTATATTGCAACTGGTGTAAACATCAAAACACACATTTTTCGTTTTTTTAATTCATTTATTTTTATTTGGAGGCTAATTTCCTTACAGTGTTGTGCTGGTTTTTGCCATACATCAACGTGAATCAGCCATAGGTATAAATATGTCGCCTTCTTCAGTAAACTCCCTCCCACACTCCCTCCCAACACACCCTTTTCGGTTGTCACAAGAGTACCAGATTTGAACTCCCCTAGTCATCTAGTCAAGACTATGGTTTTTCCATGGGTCATGTATAGATATGAGAGTTGGACTGTGACGAAAACTGAGCGCTGAAGAATGGATGCTTTTAAACTGTGGTTGGAGAAGACTCTTGAGAGTCCCTTGGACAGCAAGCAGATCCAACCAGTCCATCCTAAAGGAGATCAGTCCTGGGTGTTCATTGGAAGGACTGATGCTGAAGCTGAAACTCCAATACTTTGATCCCCTCATGCAAAGAGTTGACTCACTGGAAAAGACTCTGATGCTTTGATGGATTGGGAACAGGAGGAGAAGGGGACGACAGAGAATGAGATGATTGGATGGCACCACCAATTCGATGCACATGAGTTTGAGTGAACTCCGGGAGTTGTTGATGGACAGGGAGGCCTGGCATGCTGGGATTCATGGGGTCACAAAGAGTCAGAGTTGACTGAGCGACTGAACTGAACTGAACTGAGTCATATAGCAAGTTCCCACTGGCTATCTATTTTATGTATGGTAGTGTATATCTTTCTGTGCTAGTCTCCCAGTTTTAAAGATCTATTTGTATAGTTAATGGCTGTTGATATGATAGATTGGTATGGTATCGTATTGCATATGGTTGCTGCTGCTGCTGAGTCACTTCAGTCGTGTCCGACTCTGTGTGACCCCTTAGACGGAAGCCCACCAGGCTCCCCCGTCCCTGGGATTCTCCAGGCAAGAACACTGGAGTGGGTTGCCATTTCCTTCTCCAATGTGTGAAAGTGAAAAGTGAAAGTGAAGTCGCTCAGTCGTGTCCGACCCTTAGCGATCCCACGGACTGCAGCCTACCAGGCTCCTCCATCCATGGGATTTTCTAGGCAAGAGTACTGGAGTGGCTTGCCATTGCCTTCTCCGATTGCATATGGTATTTATTATTAATTCTTACATATTGGATATTTAGATTCTGTACTCCAAAATTAAGTATTGCAGTTTTCTTTGTGTATATTCTTTCCTTTACCAAGAGAGCAGTACATTTTCAGAGATCTTTTGCTGCTATGTGGCTGTGATTCATGGGGTCACAAAGAGTTGGACACGACTGAGCAACTGAACTGAACTGAACCGTCTCTTCAATTCAACTTGAAGGATTTCCTTTTCATTTATTTAAAAGCCAGGTATACTGATAATGAATTCAAGAAGGTTTTATCTGTGAAAAACTTTCATTTCTTCATATTGAAAGTATTTTTAAAGTTATTATACTTGCTTGGTAGTTTTTTTTGCTTTAACACTTTCATTGTATCATCCTTTTGTCCTTTGGCCTGCAAGATATCTGTAAGAATTTCAGAGATAATCTTATAGAACATTTGTTACTGTGTACTGACTCTGTTTCCTCTTACTGTTACAACATTTTATGTTTGTCTTTGACTTGGATGGTTAGATCATAGTTTGTCTTGTTACCTCTTTAGGTTTGCCTAGTTGAAAAATTTTGAGCTTCTTGTATATATTCATGAATTGTTCCACTCATTAGTTCTTCAGATAAACTCTACCCCTCTCTTCCTTTCTGGTACTCTCATAATGTTGATTCTAGTGATATATTTTAGGTTATTTAGTTGATGTTACTTTTTGTTTTTTCTTTTGCTTCTCAAAGTCAGTAATTTAGATTGCCTGACTTTCAAGATTTGTTAATCTTTTCTGATACTGTTCGAATCTGCTGATTTATTAATCTAGTGAGTTTCCCAGTTGTCCTTATATTTTCTAGCTTTAAAACTTGTATATAGTTTTCTTTTTATTTCCTGTTTTAGAAATTCTTCTTATAATTTTTGTTTTGTTTTGTTTTATAAATTCTCTATTATATCTCAGTTCAGTTCAGTTGCTCAGTCGTGTCCGACTCTGCGACCCCATGAATCACAGCACGCCAGGCCTCCCTGTCCATCACTAACTCCCAGAGTTCACTCAAACTCATGTCCACAGATTCAGTGATGCCATCCAGCCATCTCATTCTCTGTCGTCCTCTTCTCCTCCCACCCTCAACCTTTCCCAGCATCAGAGTCTTTTCCCGTGAAGGGGACCTAAAGTGCTCCTGTTTCCTAATTGTGAATGGGTATTTTTTTTTGTTTTTAGAGAGACATTACTGTATGTGTTTTAGCAACTTCTTGTTTGCTTTTCTTCTCATTCATGGTGGCCACGATCCATGTATGAGGCTCTGGGATTCTAAGAAGGTAATATACAGACTTTTCTTTATAGATCAGCCTGTTATGGGAACAACTTTGAATTTAGAGGAAAATGTAGTAAGAACAGTTTTGTCAAAATTTTACATTTATGCTATGAAATGGATATAAAATTCATAATTTGTTTTTCATTTTGCAGTTTAATTGGTTGGGGTCAGATAAGAAGAGGAGTAACCATCAAGCCAACAGTAGATGATCAATGAAGATTATCAGTTAAATAATATATTTGGATGAAATCAGAATTTCTCTTCACAACCTAGTGGCATAATTTCAAAGCAGTACTAGCAAATACATTTCATTTCTTTAGTAGAGCTGTTTTCATTTTTTTCTGATGAGAATTAGTTTTTATTCTAAAATAATAGGGTCAATGATAATTTTAAGAATTAGCATGTTGATGGGTTCAACCCACATTTTAGCAGTGTCACTTGTGCATCAGTTCAGGTTTCAAATGAAGCTGCTGTTACAACCAGCCTTTGCTAGTGTACGCATACCAGTGAACCTGTTTGAAATAAAGTTTTTCTCTTAGTTTTTCATGATTTGCCTTTGAGTATTTCTGGGGGCTATCACACCATTCAAAACCTGCGGACATAGCCTCCTTCAAAACCAGGTTTTCATTTTTATCCCATATTTTATGTCATCTTCTTTTTAAAATATACAATGAGAGTTAATAGGTTCAAATTGAATTGTCCCTTAAACTAGGGGATTCCCTGGTGATTTAGATGGAAAAAAAAAATCTGCCTACAGTACAAGAAACTCAGGTTTGATCCTGCTAAGTCGCTTCAGTCGTGTCTGACTCTGTGCAACCCCATAGACGGCAGCCGACCAGGCTCCGCCGTCCCTGGGATTCTCCAGGCAAGAGCACTGGAGTGGGTTGCCATTTCCTTCTCCAATGTGTGAAAGTGAAAAGTCAAAGTGAAGTCTCTCAGTTGTGTCCGACTAGTAGCGACCCCATGCACTGCAGCCCACCAGGCTCCTCTGTCCATGCGATTTTCTAGGCAAGAGTAATGGAGTGGCTTGCCATTGCCTTCTCCGGAAGATCCCTAGAGAAGGGAATAGCAATGTACTCCAGTGCTTTTGTATGGAGAATCCTGTTGACAGAAGAGCTGGTAGGCTATACAGTCCTATGGGGTTGCAGAGTCCAATGGAACTGAGCAACTAACACTTAGAACATAAGGGATTAGTTACATGGACCTTTCTCACCCTTTACTATTTTCCTAGACTGAAACAGAGGAAACTTAAGCCAATTTTATGTTTTATCCCAGTTGTTTAGTTGATGTAGTTATAATATGGATTCTAATTACTAGCCTTTTTTTCCGATCAAGTAGCATGTTTCTTTTTTTTTTTCTTTTTCCTTAAAAATATTCACTAGAGGGGCTTCACTGGCAGTCCAGTGGTTAAGACTCAGCACTCCCACAGCAAGGGGCATGAGTTCAGTCTAGTCGAGAAGTAAGATCTCATATACCTAATGGTATGAAAAAATTCATTATAAGTAATAATTCTTAAAATTGGCATACTCATAATTTTAATTCATGTTTGAAAAAAATTGGAGCTTGCAGAAGACACACTGCTGATAATATAAGCACTTTGCAAATAATGATGTTTCCTTAGCCCAGATATATTTTAAATTGACTTAAGCCACTCATGTTTAAAAAATTGATAATTTGAGATACAATAGGCTGGGAGACTTAAATGTATTGCGATGTTGAATATGTCGTTTTTAAAGAAATATAAAGGCAATATTAACATTTAAGCTGATGAGGCATATGGGTCATAAATTTAAGATCAAAAACAGGTTTATGGAAGGAATCACATGGCAGAGAAATAGGACGTTGAGACTACTCTCTTCCCCACAAATTCATCAAAAGATAGGACTGAAGTCCAGAAAGGATTGTTTTCATTTGACATTGCTTTTACCTGGTTTTTCATGTCATCTAAAGAAGCTGATACATTGCCAGATAGATCAGGAATATATATACAACATTCAACCTTAATTTTAGCACAGGTCCCTCCTTGAGCAGCTGTGAGCATATCCAAAGCCATTCTATTTTGAATTAGTGCTTTTCTCATTTGGATTTCTTCTTCATTTAAGGCTTGGATAGCTTTAGCACTATCTAAGAGGGCCTGTTTTGTGAAATTAGTCAAGGCTTCTACTTTAATTATAATATCTGTTGTCCCTATAGAAAGTATGAATAAAGCAGCAATGTACTCGTACCATTGAAACCCAGACCTTGTCCACCTAGCACGTAAATAAGGTAGATTTACCAGGGCTTGTTGTAGGTTAGTCTTTATGCTGCCTTGGGTAAAAGTGAATCCCAGTGTGCAGCGGCCTACCCAGCCAAGTGGTAACCAAGACCAAAGATTAGGCACAAAAACCCATTGGGTTCCGTTGGGTGCCACCTAGTGGATTCCAGGGTTATATTTCCAGTCAGAGCCTGGCCAGTGGATGGACTGGATGGGGTGGTATGTGACCACGAATGTTTATGTTGTTTGTGGGATAGTTAGCCCATATGTTTTAGTTCTTTTGGGTCTAATGGACCATCACCAAACCCTGCTCTTTGTTCTTTTTGTTCCCAGCATATAACGTTGGGAGTAATTGACCCTTTTTTTGGGTCATCCAGAAATACTCATCACAAACTTGATAGAATCGTTCAACATACCTAGAGGCCTGTTCTCCCTCGTCGGTCAGCGAGATTTTTTCCTTTTCGTTCTTTAAATATGAGGTATAGGCTTTTGTTACTTCTGTGAAACTGGTTTTTACATGAAATGTGCTAAAGCTGAAACTCCAATCCTTTGGCCACCTCATGCGACGAGTTGACTCACTGTTTCCCAGTCTGATGGCTGGGAGGGATTGGGGGCAGGAGGAGATGGGGACGACAGAGAATGAGATGGCTGGATGGCATCACCGACTCTGTGGACATGAATTTGAGTGAATTCCGGGAGTTGGTGATGGACAGGGAGGCCTGGCGTGCTGTGATTCATGGGGTTGCAGAGAGTTGGACGCGACTGAACTGAAAGTCCACAAAACAACTTCTGAATGCTGGCAGAAGACATCACGCACCCAGAAAAGGAGCCATTGTCTTCGAAAGGAGGTAGGAAAATAAAGATAAAAAGAGAGACAAAAGCGGTAAGGACGGAGCTCCGTCGTGGGAAGGGAGGCTTTAAAAAGAGAGGTTTCCAAACACCAGGAAACACTCTCACTGGCTAGTCTGTGGCGAGCCTTGGAACCTCAGAGGGCCGCATGACTGGGAGGAAAAAAGAAAGAATTAAAACCCATAGATTACCAGCCAAATGGTAACTTCCAGCGGAGAATCAGCGCAGTCGCCTGCATATGCCATTAGCAACCGGAGGCTAGGCAGGGAGGAGCCGGCTGAACTGCTTAGAGAGAGGACTGGGCTTGAATGCTCTGAGAATAATCTGAGAGATCTAACAGAATAGCAAAGCAGACTGGGATAACTTCCCCACAGAAAGGCGGAAAGCTCTAACCTAAGACTCCGCCAGCCCTGCTTACAGAACAAACGACTGAGCAGAGCAAGCCAGCTGCGGTCAGCCCATCCCCCATCCCCCGCCGAGACAGGCAGGGCGGTCAGCCAGAGTCGGTGGGGGCAACGGCGGCCCCAGAAAGGCATCCAGTACAAACTGCAGGCAGGCTTGTTGCTAATCAAGACACCTTGGGCTCGGGCCAGTCAATATCCGCCTGAGAAGGTGCGCCAGTTGTACACCTAGAAAACCGAGTGGCAAGGATTGGGTAGGCGATAAGTTGCAACGACCGCACTCGCCAAACACCTGGTCACCTGAGCTGCTCGGACTGGGGAAGGCACAAAACGCAGACCCAGTCAATTCTGTGCGTTTGTGGAGTACCTGAGAAACTGAATTTGAGACGCTCAGACGTGGGAAGTGCATACAACCCAGCGCCAGCCTCGGACACTTCCCGGCGGAGCAACTTAGAGCCTGTGCAGTGTAGACTGGGACAACACACGCCCTGTGAGCGGGGGAAAACCCAGTGTGGCCGAGACTCTGCGAGCACTCCCCACAGACTGCAGAGATATTTGTCTGCAGCGTTCCTGCCTTCCCAGAACAGGACTGAACAACTGAGCCTTAAAAAGTGTCCACCCGCTCCCAGGTATCAGGGCGGAAATTAAACACTGAAGAGACCAGCAAACAGAAGCTAAAACAGAGGGAACCACCTTGGAAATGACAGAGATATCTAGAGACTACTCCAAGAATAAGACCAAAAACCAGAGGAAAGAGGCTTAAACAATCCTGAGAACACCAGAGAACTCCTGACTCCAGGGAACATTAATCAATAGGAGCTCATCAAATGCCTCCATACCTACACTAAAACCAAGCACCACCCAAGGGTCAACAAGTTCTAGAGCAACACATAAAATGCAAATTCTCCAGCAACACAGGAAATTAGCCCTGAGCTTCAATATACAGGCTGCCCAAAGTCACTCCAAACCCACTGACATCTCGTAACTCATTACTGCTGATTGCAGCCATGAAATTAAAAGATGCTTACTCCTTGGAAGGAAAGTTATGACCAATCTAGATAGCATATTAAAAAGCAGAGACACTACTTTGCCAACCAATGTCCGTCTAGTCAAGGCTATGGTTTTTCCAGTGGTCATGTATGGATGTGAGAGTTGGACTGTGAAGAAAGCTGATAGCCGAAGAATTGATGCTTTTGAACTGTGGTGTTGGAGAAGACTCTTGAGAGTCCCTTGGACTGCAAGGAGATCCAACCAGTCCATTCTAAAGGAGATCGATCCTGGGTGTTCATTGGAAGGACTTATGCTAAAGCTGAAACTCCAATACTTTGGCCACCTCATGCGACGAGCTCACTCACTGGAAAAGAGTCTGATGCTGGAAAGGATTGGGGGCACGAGGAGAAGGGGACGACAGAGAATGAGATGGCTGGATGGTTTGATGGACATGAGTTTGAGTCAACTCCGGGATTTGGTGACGGACAGGGAGGCCTGGCGTGCTGTGATTCATGGGGTCGCAAAGAGTCGGACACGACTGAGCGACTGCACTGAGCTGAACTGAAACTTTGTCTATAAAGAAAAACTTACACATTAATTGTATAGTTTGCTTGTGCTTTGGAGTGTTCTATTTTTATATATATAGCAATTTGTTACAAAATTCCCTCAAGCCTGGGCACTGTTATCCCCAATTTACCGTTGAAGAAACTGAGGCATAAGGAAGCTAAGAAATTTGTTCAAGCCTTGCAGCTATTAAGTAGCAAAATTAGAATTCAAATCTAAATTATCTGGATTCAGAGTTTATACCCTTAACTGTGAAATTACACACCTCTTTTGAAAGCTACATTTTCCAGTTGTGGGTGCCATGCTATCAAGATAGAACTCCCTAAGTGTTTTTCAAGAGGTATTCATTTTTTCAGACTCTTTTTCAACTCTGCTCATTTTATTACTGTTTTCATACTATTTTACTTGCTTTTTATATTAATGCTAGTTCTGTTAAGATTTCCTTCTATGAGGGACAACTGTCAGTTTCCTTGTTTTGGTCATCTGTCTTTGCTTTACATATATTGAGAGTAAGTTTAGGTAAAGTAGACTGTGTATCATTTAACTAAGGAAATGTCTGTAATACTGCTTTTGGCTACTAAGACTTATTTGCTATTAGTATGGTTACATTAGCATAGTTTTGATTATTGTCTACATATCTTTGACCTTTGGTTTCATCTGTAATTATAGTCAGAAGTAAAACATTTAGGAGATTTTCAGCTTCTATTTCCATAAACAATCGGAGAATCCTTACATTTGTGTGAGCACAGACTATAATGAACAAACACTTTTAAATTTGCTTTCTACATCATAACTAGGACATAGCTTATGATATTTCATTTTTTTTTACCAAAAAATTGCAGACATGCTATATAGATCATGTGCTCAGTATTTAAAGTAGTACTTAGCTACAGTAAGATCATTGGTAGAATATGCAAACCTTTTAAAAGTAATCTTTCAATAATTATCCTGAATTTAATTCTGTATGTATTATTTTTGCCTGAGAAACTCATGTAAAAATAATCTTTCAATAATTATCCTGAATTTAATTCTGTATGTATTATTTTTGTCTGAGAAACTCATGCCGTTGAAACATAGGAATCAAAAGGTCTGCTGCTCGTTCTATAATTAAGCAGAATCATTCTGTCCAGTGTTTAGAAACGAAGTGGGTTGGCAGGAGCGATTTCAAAGGATAATCATGGCAGGTGGAAATAGCTTTTCCTAACGTTTCTACTTTAATGCTTTCTCTGGAAAGTCATGAATGACGAAAACTGTACTTTGGATGTTGATTTATAATGTATTGTGTCATTTGCCTGTTTCTGACATAAGTAGTGCTCTTTTCGGGCTCATACAGGTAACATGCAGAGGGCCCAAACACAGAGAATTAAGTAAAAGAAAGTAATAATAAAGGATATTTCTGCTGGTAATGGTAGTATGAAATTGAAAGTGTTAGTCATGTCCACCTCTTTGCAGCCCCATGGACTATAGCCTGCCAGGCTCCTCTGTCCATGAAATTTCCCAGGTAAGAATACTGGAAAGAGGGTTGCCACTTCTTTATTCAAATGTTAGCAGTGGTGATAATAATTTAGATTCTGAGCCATCCAGGATAATAAAATTTTACCAAGAAGGACTTCTTTATTACTTTACTTATAAATGATATGAATCTAAAACTAGATTTTTAGACTAGATTTTAGTATTGGGAGAGGAAAAAGTGGAAGTAAGAAGTTCTTTCTGGAAAAATGTGCTTTTTCCATTTAGATTGGAAAGCTAAACGTAGTTCAGTAGAATTATGAAGTACCAGTTCAGAAGTATTGTTTGTAAATTAATTATTTAGACCAAATTTAGACCACTTTTATTTTGGGGGGAGTTTATTGAGAGGTTTTATTTATTATGATGATTTTGTTCAGTTAATATAAAATTTAAAATTAGATATACTGCCTTAGATGATCTGAAGATGTATTCCCTTAGCAGTGTTTTGGAAGTGTTGCATTTGTGCAGAATTGATAGTATTTTTTGCTGAAGTGAGTGGAAGAATTTAGTCAAAGCCATAAAAGCTCTTTATTTTTTGCACTTATGGAAATATTTTAACCTTCAACTTAAGTTGCTTTCTTAAGTATAATCTCAGTTATGGTAGTTTGGGTCCAAGAAGTTGTTCATTTCATGTGATTTGTGGATTTGTTGTCAAAAATTGTTTGTTAAATTCCATTATCTTCATATTACATTTGAGTCTTTAGTGTTACAACATGTTTCATCCTGGTAATTTTAAATTTCCACCCTTTTCTGCCCCAACTCAGCTAGACTAGGGGTTTATGAATTTATTTGTCTTATCAAATGACCAGCTTTTTTTCTCTATTTTCCTTTTTGAATATTGATCTTTACACTAGAAGAAAATTTTTTTTGTCCATTTCCTTTCTGTGAATCTAAATGACTTATCTCTTCAGGTTGAAGCTTAAATTTTTTTTTTTCAAACATAACCATTTAGTATTATAAACTTTCCTCTATGTTCTGCTTTACTTGGACGCCACAGATGCAAAACATACTATTTTCATATTTAGTTTTTATAAAATTTTTCCTTTGAAACTTTGATCGATGAGTATTTAGCAGTATTAGATTAGATCCCACATAGTTGGGTTTTTTCCAGGTACCTTTCTTTTACTAGTTTCTCATTTCATTTCTTTGTAGCCCAAGAAAGTACATTTTCTGAGTTTTAGTTGTGAATTTCATTTGTCACGGCCTAGAATTTGATATTTTGTATGTTTTATATGCACTTAAAAACTGTATGTTTACTGTTATTAGGCAGAAATGCATTTGATGGAGAATGGAGGGAACAAAAATGCCCACTGAACTGAGAAGTATGAAAAATCGTCAGTGAATAATTTTATATAGGGTAACTTAGAAAGTGGTGCCTGGATCAGATGAGTAATGATCATAAACAGTTGCAGCTGCAGGCTGCACCCCTGAGGAAATATTGGGACACTTTTATAGTAAATCTATGGGGTGGGACTGTGAGCTTGGAAACAGGATGTTCATTTCCAGATTCCAATATTTATAAATGGTTGACTAACCTGGTGTGTCAACAAAAAAGTCCGAAATGCTGTACTTGGATGCAATCGCAAAAATGACAAAATGATCTCTGTTCGTTTCCAAGGCAAACCATTCAATATTGTGGTAATCCAAGTCTATGCCCCGACCAATAATAATGAAGAAACTGAACAGTTCTGTGAAGACCTACAAGACCTTTTAGAACTAACACCTTAAAACAGATGTCCTTTTCATTATAGGGGACTGGAATGCAAAAGTAGGAAGTCAAGAAACACCTGGAGTAACAGGCAAATTTGGCCTTGGATTACAGAATGAAACAGGGCAAAGGCTAATAGAATTTTGCCAAGAGAACACACTGGTCATAGCAAACACTCTCTCCAACACAACACAAGAGAAGACTCTTACACATGGACATCACCAGATGGTCAATACTGAAATCAGATTGATTATATTCTTTGTAGGCAAAGATGGAGAAGCTCTATACAGTCAGTAAAAAACAGGACTGGGAGGTGACTGTGGCTCAGATCATGAATTCTTTATTGTCAAATTCAGGCTTAAATTGAAGAAAGTAGGGGTAACCACTGGAACATTCAGTTATGACCTAAATCTAATCCCTTGGGATTATACAGCTGGTTTTAGAAAACACAGAGGAACCAGAGCTGAAATTGAAATTGAAAACATCTGCTAAATCATCGAAAAAGCAAGAGAGTTCCAGAAAAAAAATATTTCTGTTTCATTGACTGTGCCAAAGCCTTTGTGTGGATCACAGTAAACTGTGGGAAATTCTGAAAGAGATGGGAATACCAGACCACCTGACCTGCCTCTTGAGAAATCTTTTTGCAGGTCAGGATGCAGCAGTTAGAACTGGACATAGAATAACAGACTGGTTCTACATAGGAAAAGGAGTGTGTCAAGGCTGTATCTTGTCAGCCTGGTTATTTAACTTATGTGCAGAGTACATCATGAGAAACGCTGGGCTGGATGAAGCACAAGCTGGAATCAAGGTGACCAGGAGAAATACCACTAACCTTAGATATGCAGATGACACAACCCTTATGGCAGAAAGCGGAGAAGAACTAAAGAGCCTCTTGTTGAAAGTGAAAGAGGAGAGTAAAACTGTTGGCTTAAAGCTCAACATTGAGAAAACTAAGATCATGGAATCTGGTCCCAGCATGTCACGACAAATAGATGGGGAAACAGTAGCTGACTTTACTTTTGGTGCCTCAAAATCACTACAGATAGTGACTGCAGCCGTGAAATTAAAAGAAGCCTACTCCTTGGAAGGAAAGTTAGGACCAACCTAGACAGCATATTAAAAAGCAGAGGCATTATTTGCCAACAGGGTCTGTCTAGTCAAGGTTGTGGTTTTTCCAGTCATGAATGGATGTAATAGTTGGACCATAAAGATAGCTGAGTGCCAAAGAATTGATGCTTTTAAACTGTGGTGTTGGGAGTAGACTCTTGAGAATCCCTTGACTCTCCTTGCAAGGAGATCCTACCAGTCCATCCTAAAGGAGCTCAGTCCTGGCTTTTCATTGGAAGTACTGATGTTGAAGCTGAAACTCCAATACTTTGGCTACCTGATGTGAAGAGCTGACTCATTGGAAAAGACCCTGATGCTGGGAAATATTGAAGGTAGGAGAAGAAGGGGATGACAGAGGATGAGATGGTTGGATGGCATCATCTACTCAATTGACATATGTTTAGGTAAACTACAGGAGTTGGTGATGGACAAGGAGGCCTGGCGTGCTATATAGTCCATGGGGTCGCAAAGATTTGGACATGACTGAACTACTGAACTTAACTGAACCTGGTTTGTGCTGAGGATACATCAACAAATGTCTTTATTGTAAGAACCATTGTAAACAATATGTTAAGCTTCTGACAACAGAGAAGTCATTTACTGAATGGTATAGTCCTGGGCAGGTTAAGCAGAAAGACAGGAGTGACCTACAGCCCTCAGATGGTATCACTTATGCTAACAGCCTAAATAAATAATTCTTTACCTGTCAAGTCAAAGTTGACTAAGAACTCTACTCAGATCTATATTGTTACACATGTTTTACCTACTTGTTTATCACTTTTTGTGAGATATAGTGAAGTCTTTTTTCTAATTGCATATTTCTCCATCTCAAGACACAGGAAACTTTTTAAAAATAGGTTTATTTAAATTAATTAACATACCATATGATTCACCCACTTAAATTATACAAAAAAGTGCTGTTTTTGTATATTCACATCTATGTGAACAGTCACCACAACCATACTTTGGTCTTTTATTCTTAGTATGAAAACTTGTTTTATAAAAATGAAAGGAAGAAATACACACAAGTGTCATTGTCTTTTCCAAAAGTGTCATACTTTTTAAAGAGCTCTTAATGGCAGAAACTGTTAACTTTCATCACGTAGGATAAGTTAGTATTAAATGATGCTGCTGAAACTGACTATTCAATGGGATGTTAGGCAACAGTCTTCTGGTTCACTAGTGGTAAGCTGATGTAACAACTGAGACTACGAGTTTAGAAAGTAATAACCATTGGCAGTGTATTTTTATGCCTGCTGATTCTAATTCACTTCACTTCTATTATTTTTACAATATTTTTACATAGGAATCCCCAGCCTGTAAGAGATGGTTAACATATGCATACCTATGGCTGATTCATGTTGATATTTGACAGGAAACTTGGACTGCAAGGAGATCCAACCAGTGCATCCTAAAGGAGATTAGTCCTGGTTGTTCATTGGAAGGACTGATGCTGAAACTGAAACTCTAATACTTTGGCCACCTGATGCAAAGAGTTGACCCATTTGAAAAGACCCTGATGCTGGGAAAGATTGAGGGCAGGAGGAGAAGGGGACAAAGACGGTTGGATGGCATCACCCACTCAATGGACACAGGTTTGGGTGGAGTTCGGGAGTTTGTGATGGACAGGGAGGCCTGGTGTGCTGCGGCTCATGCGGTCGCAAAGAGTTGGCCACGACTGAGGGATTGAACTGAACTAAAATTGTAAAGCAATTGTCCTTCAATTAAAAAATAGATCAATTAAATTGAAAGTGATTCTTAGCAGCATGTTTGAGTATCAGTGATAAAGATAACAGTCTCTGGCTTCAAGTGGTATCATTTGATATGAATAGTACTCTGGAAACATAGCCATGACCTGACTCCAATATCAAAATTTAAGCATATGCCAAAATAATTAACTACTTAGAAAAGGAACAAAAAGTGGGATTTATCAGAGTTTCTCTATTTTAATAGCAGGATCCTGAAAAGACATAAAATCTCTACCTCATGTATTGTTAGAATTTTGTTTTCTGATGACAGATGACTTAGGGATTGGGAAATATGATTTAGTTGTAGAGGCATATATCCAACTATAGTTCTGTTAAGATTATATATAACATTCTGGAGACAAAACTTGTTGGACAATTAGTTGTTATATATAAATAAGTCAAGTGGGCCTTAGAAAACATTCAGTTCATTTCAGTCACTCAGTCATGTCCTACTTTGTGTGACCCCATGAACCACAGTACACCAGGCCTTCCTGTCCATCAGCAACTCCTGGAGTCCACTCAAACCCACATCCATTGTGTTGGTGATGCCATCCAATCATCTCATCCTCTTTTGTCCTTTTCTCCTATGTCCCTCAATCTTTACCAGTATCAGGGTCTTTTCCAATGAGTCAGCTCTCCACATGAGGTGGCCAAAGTATTGGAGTTTCAGCTTCAACATCAGTCGCTAAAGTGAACACCCAGGACTGATCTCCTTTAGGATGGACTGGTTGGATCTCCTTGCAGTCCAAGGGGCTCTCAAGAGTTTTCTCCAACACACAGTTCAAAGGCATCAATTCATCAGCTCTTAGCTTTCTTTATAGTCCAACTCACATCCATATATGACCACTGGAAAAACCATAGCCTTAACTAGATGGAACTTTGTTGGCAAAAGTTATGTGTCTGCTTTTTAATATGCTATCTAGTTTGGTCGTAACTTTCCTTCCAAGGAGTAAGCATCTTTTGATTTCATGGCTGCAATCGCCATCTGCAGTGATTTTGGAGCCCGGAAGAATAAAGTCTGACACTGTTTTCACTGTTTACCCATCTATTTCCCATGAAGTGATGGGACCGGATGCCATGATAACAAAGTGGTTGTGATGGTATTCCCACTCGACTGTTTAAAAATGATAAATGGTGATGCTCTTCAAGTGCTAGACTCAATAGGTCAGCAAATTTTGATAACTCATCAGTGGCCACAGGGCCAGAAAATATCAGTTTTTACTTTAGTCCCAAAGAAGGGCAGTGCCAGAGAATGTTCAAACTACTGCAGAGTTGCATTCATTTCACATGCTAACAAGGTTATGGTGATGGACAGGGAGGACTGGCATGCTGTGGTTCATGGGGTCGCTAAGAGTCGTACATGACTGAGCGACTGAACTGAACTGAACTGAACAAGGTTATGCTAAAAATCCTCCAATCTTAGGCTTCAGCAGTACATCAACTGAGGAATTCCAGATATACAGCTGGGTTTAGAAAAGCACAGGAACCAGATTTCAAGTTGCCAACCTTCTTGAATCATAGGGAAAACAAGAGAATTCCAGCAAAACTCCTTCATTGACTAGTATACTGAACTTTGACTGTTTGGATCACAACAAATAAATTTTTAAAGTGATGGAAATACAAGACCATCTTACCTGCCTCCTGAGAAACCTTTATACAGGTCAAGAGGCAACAGTTAAATCCAGATGTGGAATAATGAACTGGCTTAGAAATGAGAAAGGAGTATATCAAGGCTGTATATTGTCTCTCTGCCTATTTATATATAAAGTACATCATGCACAATGCCTGGCTGGATGAATCACAGTCTGGAATCAAGATTGCCAAGATAATAACCTCAGATATGCACATGATACCACTTTGATGGCAGAAAGTGAAGAGGATCTAAAACGCCTTGATGAAGATGAAAGGAGAGTGAAAAATCTGGCCTAAAACTCAGCATTCAAAATATGAAGATCATGGTATACTGTCCCATCACTTCATGGCAAATAGATGGGGATAAATTGAAAATGGTAACAGATTTTCTTTTCTTGGGCTCCAGAATCACTGAAGATGATGACTGCAGTTCTGAAAAGACTTGATCCTTGGGAGGAAGTCTAGGACAAACCAGGATAACATATTAAAAAGCAAAGACATCCCTTTGCAGACAAAGGTCCATATAAGTCAAATCTATTGGTTTTACAGTAGTCATGTATGGATGTGAGAGCTGGACCATAAACAAGGCTGAGTGTCAAAGAATTGGTGCTTTCAAATTGCAGTGGTGAAGACACTTGAGAGTCCCTTGAAGAGCAAGGAGATCAAACCAGGTAATCCTAAAGGAAATAAACTCTGAGTAAAGCATCATAGGGAAGACTGATGCTAAAACTCTGATACTTCAGCCACCTGATGTGAAGAGCCAACTTGGAAAATAACCAGATGGCTGGGAAAGAGTGAAAAAGGAGAAGGCAGCAGAAGATGAGATGGTTAGATTGCATCGCTGAATTAATGGACATGAAGTTGAGCAAACAGGGAGATGGAGGGCAGAGGAACCTGGCAGGCTAAGTCACAAAGAGTCCAAGTGACTATAAACAACAAAAGATAAACACCAAAAAAATGAAAAGAAGATATAAACATTCCTAAAACAGGCTAATAGGAAAAATAAGGAAACTAAACATTTTAAAATAATGTAGAAAATTAACTGTCCTCATCACTGGCTGGTAAATGTGTAATTCATAAAGAATAATAGTCATAAAAAATGGTATATTTGATAAAGAGTCAAAGGAAAGTTTATAACTAGTTTTTTGTGAACTGAAATCATTTTTGCAATAGTGATATCAAGGATTAGTGCCACAAGCCACCATAATAGATGTAATAATTTAAAAATCTGAAATATTCAGGAATTCCCAAGATGTGATACAGAGACATGAAGTGAGCAATCACTATTTCAAACATGATGCTGATAGTCTTGCTCAATGCAAAGGTGCCACAAACCTTCAATCTGCAAAAACCTCAGTATGTGCAAAGAGCAATATAACATATTACTTTTACATATTGTGTAATCTGTTAGATACCTTCAAAAGTATGGGTTCAAATAAAAACTTTGCAAAATAGTTTACTACTTGAAATACATTTTAATATGATCCTTTACACTAATTCAATACCCTATATTTGTGATTCTTTATTACTCATTAATACAATCTGATAGAGCTTTTGAGAAATAAACCAAGCCTCAGGTTCCACCCAGTTAAAATTAGATTCTCTGGAAGTTGAATGTGGACATTGATTGTGGAATGAAGTGATTCTGATTTCAAATTGAAAAATGGTATTAGATCAAGTAGAAGACAAGTGACTATAGGATGTCACTTGGGGTTAAGGAAATTTCCAGGGCACACTACTAAGTTTAAAATTGGGAAAAAAATGGGTGGGTTTGATTTCCATAAAATGAAGAAGATGGATATGACATACATAGCAACTGGTATAATGTTTATAATATGTAAAAAATTATTGCAAATAACAAAACAAGTGATAAAAAAAAGGACACAATTTATGTTAATTTCTGGAAGAATAAAGCTGTGAAAATTAAACTACCAAATTAAAATAATGTTATTTCATTAAAATTTTAGCTTGACATTAAAGATATTTTAAAACATGAGCACATTAACAGTTGGCCAACGTGGTTAAGATTTTGGACATTCACTGCCATGTCTTGGGTTCAGTCCCTGACCAGGGAACTGACATCCTGGAATCCACGTATCATGGCCAAAAACAAAAAGAAGTTTGGTCAAGGGAGGAATAAATTAGGAATTTGAAATTAACAAATACACTCTACTAAATATAAAATAAGCATCTATAGCACACAGAACTCCAGTCTGTACAAATACAATGGAAAAGAATTGGAAAAAGAATATTTAAGTGTATGTGTATATGTATATTTAAAACTGATTGCCTTTGCTAGATACTTGAAACATTGAAAATCAACTATATTTCAGTTTAGAAATTCAAATTAAGAAAAACAGGATCAGGAAGTTCAGTGGCAGTTCAATGGTTAAGACTCCACAGATCAGCTGCAGGGGATAGTTTCCAGCCTTGGTCAATGAACTATGATCACATATGCTGTGTGGCACAGCCAAGAAACAAAATATTAACAATTTTTTGGATGCGAATGAATAAAACATTGTAACTTTCAGATTGCCTGCCACCTGGTTTTTGTGAATTAGTCCATATGAATCATCATAACTCATGCTTTGGGTTTCTTTAAACCCTGTATTTACTGGTAAATTTAAACTGGTAGTTTAATCTACAGAGTTGATCATATTCAACTTTGATTTGTGGTGACGTCATGAACAACACACTACTTCATAGGTGGTTTTGTGTATAGTTCAGGAGGCAAATAACTAACTCCCTCATATTTTAGCATTAATCATTGTTTAGATTAAAGGTTGTATGTCTGTTTTTTTTTTTTCAATAATTTATTTTTGGTTGTGTTGAATCTTCGTTGCCTTGCTTAGATTTTTCTCTAGTTACAGCGTGCAGTCTTCTCACTGCAGTGGTTTCTGTTGTGGAGCACGGGCTCTAGGCGCACAAGGTTCAGTAGTATAACCCTTGGTCTCAGTCCCAGGCTCAGTTGTTGGTGGCACATGGGCTTAACTGCCTCGAGGCATGTGGGACCTTCCCAGATTAGGGATTGAACCCATGTCCCCTGCACTGCAGGCAGATTCTTTACTATTGAGCCACCAGGGAAGCCCTTTACTTCTGTTAATAATGTATTAGAATCCTTTTATAAAGAAAATTTTCCTTTTTCACTTTACGGGAACAGCATGTAATCAGGCACTTTGCAAATAACATGTTCTCTCACTTCAGTTGCTCAGTCGTGTCCGATTCTTTGCAACCCCATGAATCAGCACGCCAGGCCTCCCTGTCCATCACCAAATCCCGGAGTTCACTCAAACTCATGTACATCGAGTCGGTGATGCCATCCAGCCATCTTATGTCCCCTTCTCCTCCTGCCCCCAATCCTTCCCAGCATCAGAGTCTTTTCCAGTGAGTCAACTCATCGCATGAGGTAGCCAGCGTATTGGAGTTTCAGCTTTAGCATCAGTCCTTCCAATGAACACCCAGGATTGATCTCCTTTAGAATGGACTGGTTGGATCTCCTTGCAGTCCAAGGGACTCTCAAGAGTCTTCTCCAACACCACAGTTCAAAAGCATCAATTCTTCAGCGGTCAGCTTTCTTCACAGTCCAACTCTCACATCCATACATGACCACTGGAAAAACCATAGCCTTGACTAGACGGACCTTTGTTGGAAAAGTAATGTCTCTTCTTTTTAATATACTCTCTAGGTTGGTCATAACTTTCCTTCCAAGGAGTAAGCGTCTTTTAATTTCATGGCTGCAATCAGCATCCGAAGTGATTTTAGAGCCCCCCAAAATAAAGTCTGACACTGTTTCCACTGTTTTCCCATCTATTTCCCATGAAGTAATGGGACCAGATGCCATGATCTTTGTTTTCGGAATGTTGAGCTTCAAGTCAACCTTTTCACTCTCTTCTTTCATTTCCATCAAGAGGCTTTTGAGTTCCTTGTCACTTTCTGCCATAAGGGTGGTGTCATCTGCATATCTGAGGTTATTGATATTTCTCCCAGCAGTCTTGATTCCAGCTTGTGCTTCTTCCAGCCCAGCGTTCCTCATGATGTACTCTGCATAGAAGTTAAATAAGCAGGGTGACAATATACAACCTTGACGTACACCTTTTCCTATTTGGAACCAGTCTGTTGTTCCATGTACAGTTCTGACTGTTGATTCCTGACCTGCATACAGGTTTCTCAAGAGGCAGGTCAGGTGGTCTGGTATTCCCATCTCTTTCAGAATGTTCCACAGTTTATTGTGATCCACACAAAGTCTTTGGCATAGTCAATGAAGCAGAAATAGATGTTTTTCTGGAACTCTCTTGCTTTCTCCATGATCCATCGGATGTTGGCAATTTGATCTCCGGTGCCTCTGCCTTTTCTAAAACCTGCTTGAACATCTGGAAGTTCACGGTTCACATATTGCTGAAGCCTGGCTTGGAGAATGTTGAGCATGACTTTACTAGCACGTGAGATGAGTGCAACTGTGCGGTAGTACTTTACAAATTTGATTATTTTTTGAAGCGTCACCATACATCATAAATCTGGGCATCTATGATGTATTTGACTCTTGCAATTAATGTTGCTTTGATATAAATTTCCTAGCTTTAGAAAATGGAAGCCTGTTACTATGGGGTTGTGACATGTTAGACATGTTAAACATTGCAAACTTTTAACACTTTATTCTCTCTTACTTTATAGTGAAAGATGTCCTAATCAGGAATTGTCATTTCTCCAAGGAAATGTTTGCATTTGGGGGGAATACACACAATCTCAGACTGAGTACCAGCAGTGTTTATTGCTACTGATTATTCTTTCTAGGCTTCCTATATTTATTTTTACCTAGTACTGCTAGTGTGACGTACAACTATAAAGTATAATTCAGTTGGTGGTGATTTTCAGGAATTATTTAAATAATGTCTTATTTGACAAGTGAATAAAAACTATGAAAATCACATCATTAGTTATCATTTAAAATTTTATTTGCAGATTAAAATATACTTGATAATATTTTATGGATGCAGAAGATTACAACATGCAGCTTACTAATTGTTCAAGATAAATGATAAATTTTCAAGGCAAGCTAAGTGTGATGGTTAAATGTGTCAGCTTGACGGATACCTAGATGATTGGTTCACCATTATTTGTTTCTGTGAAAGCGTGTTTTGAAGTTTATATTTTTCCAGTTCAGTTCAGTCGCTCAGTCGTGTCCCTCTTTGCGACCCCATGAATCACAGCACACCAGGCATACCTGTCCATCACCAACTCCCGGAGTTCTCTTAAACTCATGCCATCGAGTCGGTGATGCCATCCAGCCATCTCATTCTCTGTCGTCCCCTTTTCTTCCTGCCCCCAATCCCTCCCAGCATCAGAGACTTTTCTAGTGAGACCCATAATGTAGATGGGCCTCTTATCAATCAGAGGCCTGATGAGAAAAAGGCTGTTTCCACCTCAAACCACAGCATCAACTTTCTCTTTGGTCTTGAACCTGGTGGCCTACAACCTGATTTTGGATTTCTACAGCTCCATAATCTCCTGAGGGAATTCCTTAAAATAAATCTTGCTCTGTCTCAGTTTAGCTAAATTGCATTTTATTTTTTGTGGAGATGGAAATTGTGAGTGGTAAATTTGAACATTTTGGTTAAGAGATTTCTCAATAATGAATTGTAGCTATGGTCTTTAAAAGCTCATGGTGATCTTAAGTTTACTAAAGGTCTTTTGTATTGTATGAACAGTTTCACAGCCGTGCTATTTATACTTCATTTTATCATAAATATACTGTGTTTTTAATGTGTATTAAATGTGTGTATATGTGTATTTCTGGTAAAATGATTTTTCATATGCTGATACTGTTTACTTCCATCCATAAGTGTATTTAAAATACAAATTACATTGCATTTGCAAAAAGCTTATGTAATATAGTTGACTTCCTAGGTATAGTAACCTATAGAATAATCTTTCTTAAATTCTAAAAAAGTTCATGTAACAAAAATAGGTCATTTACTAATATACTATCAGAAATTAACTATCTTTTAGTGTATGAAATGCAATATCAAAGGCTAGTTTTAAAATATCACTGTCCAAACTACCTCCTACCTTTGCAATTAGAAAACATCTTTTTCTTTTTCCTATGTGGCCACTCTTTTCTTAAGTAGTTTATAGTAATAGTTATACTAGTTTTTTTTGTTGTTGTTGTAATCATGGGATTTCCCTGTTGGCTTGGTGGTAAGGAATCTGCCTGCTGTGGGCAATAGGGGAGACTTGGGTTCGATCCCTGGGTAGGGAGGATCACCTGGAGAAGGGGATATTCCAGTGTTCTTGCCTGGGAAATCCCTTGGACAGAGGAGGCTGGGAGACTGCCCTCCACGGTGTCACAGAGCCACAGCTGAGCGACTACTTAGTAATCATGAGAGATGTAACAAGAATGCTTACATTATGTTTTTGTGTTCTGATTATGGTGCTACAGTTGAAAGTATGATGTCAGGTCCCATTGTTACCTTAATACTAAAAGAGCTCTTTGAAAATATTCCAAACAATGGTTGTTATTATATTGAAAGTATGCTAGTTACCAATGTTAATTGTTAATTGTTTGAAGTTATGCTAGTTTTTTTTCACTTTGAAAAAAATAAAGTATATTTTTATTTCTGTGAAAATATATCAGTGTTTTGTGGTTTTCTAGAAACAAAAATTTGTTGTCTTTTGTGATTTCTGGAACAAAATTTACTCACTTGGAAAATACAAAAACAAAATAAGCTATGGCTTTGAAAATTATCATCCAGAACTTTTCCCAGAGATGATTTTTGATGTACTTTTTTGTTTTTATAAAGCATTTCATGATTTCAAGGTATATGAAGGCAGGACAAATCGCATTCTGGGAGTTTTGATATGTTTTATAGGCTTCTACATTTTAAAGAGATTTCTCCACTATTTTGTTGGTTTTCCACTTTCTAATTGTTTATTATATCTTTATCATTTAGGTCCATACTGAGAAAGTATGTAGCATACTGGATTCCACAATAATGTGCTGTAAGATGTCGCTGTTTGCGTTTTTACTAATAACGTTAAAACAAATCTTGGATTCAAGTTTAGTGTAGAAAATAACAAATTTAAAGTAATAAAAACACAAAATACACAGTTTTGGAGATTATAAGTGTCTGCTTATTATAATAGATTTTACTGTGACTAAACGTTTATGCTGTTCAACAATTACCTGTTTATGCCGTTTTCTTAAAACAGCGAATTACGGTATGTCTATTTAAGAATATTTAAACTTTTATCAGTAGGCTTACGAATCTTCAAACACAAGGTACACACGTAGTCAATCACACATTAAACATTGTTAACTGAAACGTGCAAAATCACAGAAAGTTTAATCCTTTTCCACATGACATTCAAGTCATTTAGGCTCTACGAATAATTTTATAAAGATGAAATGGCTTAATAGTTGTTCTAGAATAAGCCGCCTTCTCTTGCCCACACCCAGAGTGGCATGCCTATTTTCATTTTATTACAAATATTTTCTTTTCAAACAAAGATAGAGTGGGTTACTAAATTTTCTTCTCTAGCTACAAGAAAACAATTTACTTCAGGCGGGGTTTCACAATTCCAGACATCTAAGCAGGCAGCTGGGCCAGGATCCGCACGGGGACGCGATAAGTCTCTGGGTAAAACCAGATCCGGCCAGGTGTGAAGCGGCCGTCTTTCCGCGGGGTCGATGAACGGCGGCCCTGCGTGGACTTTACGATCTGAGTGGCAGCAGTGGCCCGTGAGCGGCAGCGGCGGACGGGAACGCGGAGGAGGAGGAAATAACGTTGTTATATGGCCCGCCGCAGACCCTACCGCCGACCGTGCCGCGAGGCCATAGGGCTCTTGGGTTGGGGGGCCCGAAAGGCTTCAATACGAGACGCCGAAGGACCAACTTGGTAGAGACAAGGGGGCCTGTCTACCCTTCCGCATTTTCCTGGGTCTCTCTCCCGGGTGGTGACGTGACGTGCTGACGGCGGGCCTGTGCCGGAGAGTTGGGCCGCTTTTTGTCAGCTCTGAATCGGCTCCTCCTCCCTTCCTCCGCCCTCCCTACAAGTAGGAGCCCGGCCCAGTGCTCCAGAGAAAGGCAGGCCTGCATCACCCGCCGCTGTCACCGGCCGCCCGCACCCGGTTCTGGTGAGTCTGGAGCGCGGCTGAGGCCGCGGGGCCTAGTTCGAGTGGGAGGTCTGGTCCCGGCCTAGGCGGTGGCGCGCGTGACTTCCTTCAGTGCTAGGCCGCGCGGCGTCGTTTTCGGCACCGAGTAGTCACCAAGGAGGCCGCAGTTACGCCAGGGGAGGAGCGCGGCGGCGAAGGCGCGCTCCGCAAACGGGCGGGAGTTGGGGAAGAGTTGCCCGGTGGCCAGGGATACAGCCGAGGGACTCTAGGTCGGCGACGAGTTCTTCCAGTGCACTGCGCGGGGGCTAGGCCTAGCAAGGAGGCGATGGTTGCCAGCGTGAGGTGAACGCCGCAGGCCAGACGGTCAGATTTTCGCTATGTAAATATCAACAAGGGGGGCAAAGGGGGACAAGATGGTGCCGAATCTACGCCTGTTGGTTGCAGGGACGGTTGCAGGGAGGGAGAGCCGCCATTTTGAGTGCGGCCTCAGAAGAGAAAATTTCTTTACGGCCCATGAAGGGGGATTGTAGAGCGGGCGGCTGCGGCGGCTCTGGTGTCGGGCCGGAGGCCAGGCACGGCGGCGTTTGCACGCGGAGTGGCCGTGCTTGCTCCTGGAAGCGGCCATTCCTTTTGTCGCCGTGATGGACGCTCGGGCTCATGGCCCTCGGCTGCAGCGCCACCTTCCTGCGTTGTTTGCCGTAGCCCGTTGCCTGGCTGGCTGCTTCCGCTGTGTTTTGACTGAAGCGCCAGTAGCCCGACCCTGCGACTTAACGCTCTGGTTTGTAGTTTCCCGAGGGCAGTTAAACCCAATGGCTGTCCAGGCTCCTGGGCTCATAAAGACAAGTGACAATCTCAGAAATTTTGTTTTTACTTAAGTACATGACTCTTAGGGGTGCCTTCCATGCAGTTTTCCAAAATTTGCCTCCCATTTTCAATAATATAAATTAAATTTGATGGGGGTGGGAAGGGCTCACTAATTTTTGTGTCACAAGATGCACATTGCTGGAAAGCAAAGTTTGAAGTCTTTTTTTTTCCTTAACTTGGAAACTTACTGGAAAACTGCGTTTAAGCGGTTGGTGCTGATTTTGTACTATATGTTAAACTTTGGAAATAGGATTTTCTTATGGAAGTACAATAAAATGTGATGCAGTGTTTACAGGTTCTTGTAGTTTCCTGTTTAGAGTTTGCTTTATTTGAAAAGTTTTGTATGTTAGAGTTCATGGTATGCCGGTTTATTGGTAAAATGAAACGCATGTGAACTTGCTGTGTACTATGTAAAGATTGATAAAGTTTGTAAAATGAGATGATGCTTGCAAGAGTTCACTGGTAGACCTTCATAGGAATACGAAGCCCTCGTTTGCAACTTTAGAAAGGGGTTCCTGAGGTAAGAGGCTGTCTGTTTTCAAAGGTGCTTGCTGAAAATGTGTGGAACTTAACTAGGTGAGTTAGGAGTGGGAAAAGGGCAGATGTTAAGTATGAACCTATTCAGAAGACACCGCAAATTACTTTGATCAGAGTGGATGGTGTAAGTAGGCGAGTACTGGAAATTGAGATTAGAAAAGGTAGATTCATTCTAAACTTGCAGGCTGATGGAACACTTATGCTGTCCTTCATGTTCTGACTCCAATCACTGCAGAACTATTAAAAGTTGAGAAGTAATGGAAACTGGTAGTAGGTTGATCAGTGTTTTCGTTAGTAGAAAAATTACTGAGTACTGCTGCTTTTTTATTTCATCTCTCCTTAGCATCTTTTTTTTTCTGTCCTAAGTTACAGCACCAATTAACGTTTGGCTCAGAAATAGGCTTCTGTAGCGAACAAAATTTTTCCTAACTGGTTGAAAATTACAGGAATAGTTTGGTCAGTTTAAAAACAAGAGTAATTCCTAAGAGCACAATGAATGACCGTCATATAGCCTTGTGCAAACTTTCTTCCCACTGGTGAAAGCAACTCCATTTATGAAAACTCTTCTCTCAACTAAGCTTTAAGGCTCGTATATTAATTTATGAATGTTCTAGGTGCAGGTTTCAGAAAACATGTTTTCTAGACTTGCAACAATGGTGTACCTTCCATAAGAAAGACTATCACATTTATCATGAACTGTCATGTTTAGAAAATTTTAGAAACTCAACTGAAGGAGACAGATGGGAGCGGGTTGCTAATATAGCCTAGTTGTTGAGTTGTGAAGAACAAACATAAATTGTAGAAATAGCTGCGTTATATCTTGACAGCTAGGAAACAACTCTTAAGAAGATAGAACTGTATGCTGCACAGTACAGCAACAGCAGATGTTCCAGTAGAGCAACAATGAATGTTCAACATTAAGAGTATGTTAGACTCATATGGCAAGCCACTCCAGTACTCTTGCCTAGAAAATCCCATGGACGGAGGAGCCTGGTGGGCTGCAGTCCATGGGATCGCTACGAGTCAGACATGACTGAGCGACTTCACTTTCACACATTGGAGAAGGAGGTGGCAACCCACTCCGGTGTTCTTGCCTGGAGAATCCAAGAGACGGGGGAGCCTGGTGGGCTGCCGTCTATGGGGTCACACAGAGTCGGACACGACTGAAGTGACTTAGCGGCAGCAGCAGACTCATATGTTTAATGGAGAAGATAGGTGAGTGTATTACTTAAAAGCATTTCCATTAGAAATTATTAAATATAAAATGTCTTTTGCTTAAAGGGGTAGACTTTGATTATAGGTAGAACATTTTATTAGCCAACTATTTCGATTGATGTATGTTTTTCAAATAGATGCAAATTTCCTTAAAAAAAAAAAACCAGTGCTTTTTGTGAATGCTTTCTCTGACCATGTTATAATTTATATGCTCACAAATTCATCTTTGCATTATTTGTGCTTATTGGCAGTAATAAACCTTTACAGAATTTTTTCAACTCAGTGTTTGAAATTTTGTTGAAATACTTAGGTGAGAAATGTTGATGGACATTTGATGTAAAAGTTTTGTTCTCTTCAACCTCATGCTTTTCATCTATTTCTGTGTAGGTTTTCATACATTTTTTTTTTTTTTTTTTTGCTGCAGGATATCTAGCCTAACATTCTGCTGATTCGTTTCTCCTTAAAATTTTCTTGGGTTCTCTAATCTTATAAAACTCATCATTTGTTTCTTTTTTATCCCCCGTTTTTCTGAATTCATTGTTTCCCAAATTACCAAACTGTTCCACAGTATATTAATTGGTGTATCACGTAAGTGTTTTGTGCTTCAGGAACTGTTCCTTGTTTGTCAGCTGTGGTTCTATCCCAGACCTAAATGTGGACTCTCCCTTGAGATCAGTCCTCTCTTGTTTCCTCCAGTCTTCTTCCCTGGCTTACTGTCCCTTATTATGCTTACACTCTTGCTTAAGTTTCTCACTTAGCTTTCCTAGTTGCTTGTTGAACGTCTCATTTGCTTTCTTGACACGCTTAACGTAACTACCATAAAATGTAATTTGACAAGTGACTTAGCAGCAGCAGCAGGTGCTCAGTATTATGAGTTGGAAGCCTGTTTCTCCATGGAATCTCTAAAACAACTCCTGCTTCTTGATTTCTGTTTGTGACTTTAGTTTTCCAGCCTTTCTTCTTTGTCACATAGAACGAAATAGACATCTTTAATTTCCTATTAAATCTATCGTATTTTAACTTTGATTCATATTTTGTTTTCTTTGAAACAGGTCATATTTGTGACAGAAAGATACTCATCCTTGTCTCCCTAGCAAAAGGATATGGCACACTGACATTATTTTAAATAAATGTTATTTTGGATGATTAAATGCAGAAATTTACATAAAGTTGAATAGCTTTGCAATTGAAATAAACTAGATTAACAGATACATTGTATTTTTGACAGGGGTATAAATAATAGGACATACTATGTCTACTTCAGGAAGGCACTTGGTTCAAATGGGAGCCAGGAGTAAACTTCCTTCCCTGCTCCACTCCCCTCCTACACTTCACCTGATAGAAATATAATGAAAGTGTTATTGGCTAAGCTGTGTGTGACTCTTTGCAACTCCTTGTACTATAGACTACCAGGCTGCTCTGTCCATGGGATTTCCCCACAAGTACAAGAGTGAGTTACCATGTCCTTTGGAACTTTTCCTGATCCTCAGATCGAACCCCCATCTCCCACATTGCAGGAGCATGTTTTACTGTCTGAGCCACCAGGAACGCTGATAAGAAAAAAGGTAGTCCATTATTCTTAGTATTTACCAGTGGTGGTGATAATTTAGTTGCTAAGTCATGTCTGACTTGGCGACTCCATGGACTGTAGCCTGTCAGGCTCCTCTGTCCATGGGATTCTTCAGGCAAGAATAGTAGGCAAGAAACTTACTGTAGTGGGTTGCCATTTCCTTCTTCAAGGGATCTTCCCAACCCCGGGATCAAACCCTGGTCTCTTGCATTCCAGGTAGATTATTTACCGACTGAGCTTTGAGGGAAGCCATATTTCTTTATATATTTATAAAATAAGTCCTTTTAAAGGATTCAGATAAACTGTTTTCTTCAGTCAATCTCAGTTTTTCCTCCAGAAGCAATTGATGTCCTTGACATTGTATACCCAAAAACAACGTCTGTGTTTTACACTTACTGAAAATGTGTCCCATTAAATATTTCATTTAGTATTATTTCATTTAAGTCACACAGTCACTTTATGCAGGACACTTAATGTTATGTAGATATCTGTATTAGTGGTTTTTGGAATGTGTTCCAGGAACCCCTGGGGATCTCACATTTTTTTAGGGTGTCATGAGAGAAAAACTTAACTGTTTTTCATAAAAATACTAAGAACTTAATTCTTTGTTCTTCTACAACTGCAGTGTGGTAGTGTGTAGTGGTGCTTTTCAGAGGCCAGTATGACCAGTTGTGTTTCAAAACAAATGAGGAAGTGGATAGGGGAATACAGCAGCCTCTCAAGCTGCATATTAGATTTATAGAAAATTCCGTTTTTCTGAAAATATTTTGGTACAGGTGTTACATTAGCATTATTAGTAAGTTATAGATTAGTTTAAAATGAAGTGTTGCTTAAACTTTGTATTTAACAGAATACTGGTCATGTGGAACTGCTTTTTAAAAAAAAAATATATATATATATAGGCTATTTGTCCTGTTCAGTGAATTGCTCATTTAAATTCATTTCCCATTGTTTGTCTTCCTCCAGTTCTATTATGCACTGTGTAAATTTAAGGCAACAGAGTTTCATGTACTATGAAAAGATTATCACAGTAAGTTCGTTGAGTACCAGTCATTTCGGATACATAGTTAAATAAGTGGAAAAAATATGTTTTCACTTGTGATAATACCTGTTACGATTTAGTCTCTTGACAACTTTCATATGTAACACACAGCATTTTTCAATTATGTTTGTCATGCTGTACGGTACATCCTTAGTACTTATTTATAAGTGGAAGTTTGTACTTTCTGACTCTCAGCCTTTGTCCCCTTTCCACTCCCCCAACCACTGCCTCTAGTAACCTCTGATCTGTTTTTCTGTGTTTGTTTCTTATAATTGACCTGCGACACTATATTAAATCGTTAATACACAATCTATATTTCTGCTTAATCATTACATTTCAGTGTGATCGTCACAGTAAGTCTTGTTACAGTCTGTTGCCACACAAAGATACTGCAGTTACTGATTTTGTTTCCCACTATATTAGTCGTGCTTATAATTCATTTATTTTGCAGCTGGAAGTTATTACCTCTTAGTCTCTCTTACCTGTTTGCTTCCTTTTTCCATCTTTCACCCATATAATTTTCTCTTTCTTCTCTGTCACTGCATTTTTTTTTAATGTTTGTTCATTTGTTTTTTTAGATCTCACATGTAAGTGAAATAACGCAGTATTTGTGATGTTTTACTAATTTTGATATTCTCTATGCTTATACATGTTGTCACAAATAGAAGTAGTTAATTCTATTCTTTTATATGGCTGATGTGCTACATCTTAATCCATTCATCATCTTAATCCATTCATCTGATGGTACAGTTAGATTCCTTTTATATTTGGCTGATTTAAATAATTCTGAAGTGAGCATAGGGGTATATGTATCTCCTCTAATTAGTGTTTTATTTTAATAAATATTTAGGAGTGGAATTGCTGGGTCTAATGCAGACCTATGTTTCATTTTTTGAAGAACCTTCATTCTTTTCTTCATGGTGGCTGTACTAGTTTATATTCCCATCAACAGTGCAAAAGTATTCACTTCTCTTCACATTCTTGCCAATACTTCTTGTCTTTTAGGTACCAGCCATTCTGATGGATGTGCTATATCATTGTAGTTTTGATTTCCTTTTCTCTAATAATTAGTGATGTTGAGCATTTTTTCATGTGTACGTTGATAGTATATGTTCTTTGGAAAAATGTCTATTCAGATTTTCTGCCCATTTTTTGATTGAGTAGTTTGTGGGTTTGGTTTTTTTTCTTCCTTTTTTTAGTGTGTGACTTTTTGTTTTTTTACTTTTAGACATTTACTCCTTATCAGGTATATACTTTGCAAATCTCTTATTCCATTTAGCTATGGACCTTTTCATTTTTTGATAATTTTCCTTTGCTGTGCAAAAGCTTAATGGTGTAATGTCATTCCAGATTTGTTTCTTTTTACTTACCTTATGAGAGAAAACATGTATATAAATACTAACAACAGTGTCAAAGTCCTTACTCCCTGTGCTTTCTTCTGGAATCTTTATGGTTTCATGTCTTACTTTTAGATCTTTAAAAGTACTGAGGTTTTGTTTTTGTGCATAATGTGAGAGAGTAATCCACTTTGATTGTTTTGAATGTAGTTGTGCAGTTTTCTCAACGGTTTTTATGAAAGAGACTCTCTTTCCCCAATTGTATTATTCTTGCAGTTATAGATTAATCACATAAACAGGGCCAATTCCCTTGTATGTAACTGTTTTATTTAACTTGCTTGTTTATATTTACTTATTTGGCTGTACCAGGACTTAGAACTTACAACTGTAGTTGTACCACCTGGTATCTTTTGTGTGGCATATGAACTCTTGGTTGCAGCATGTGGGATCTAGTTCTTTGACCGGGATTGAATATGGGTTCACTGCGTTGGGAGCGTGGAGTCTCAACCATTGGACAATGAGGGAAGCCCCATGATTTGTTTTTGATACTATGTTTTTGTCTTTAACTTTTACTATTTTAACTTGTGGTGTTTTCCTCTTTAGGTTTATTCTTTATGAGACTCTGTCTGCATCTTTGACTTGGGTGCCCACATTAGGGAAGTTTTCAGCTGTTAGCTCTTCAAATATGTTCTCTGCGCTCTTTCTCAGTCTCTTCTGGGACTACCTGTAATGTAAATATCAGCACACTTGAAGTTATCCAGCATGACTCTTTTGAGTTATCCTTATTTGTTTTCATTCCTTTTTCTTTTTTCAGTTCAGCATGAGTGATTTGCACTAGTTTCTTCCAGCTCATTAATTTCTCTGTATCATCTAATCTGTTGTTGATTCTTTCTATTGTATTATTGTTTGGTCATTGTTTATATTTCGTAGCTGTTAAAAACTTGTGACATCTCACTTGTCCATCTGTTTTTCTTCCAAGTTGTTTGATCATCTTTGTGATCATTTCCTTGGGTCTTAATTGAGTATTTTGCTTGTCTCCAATTTGTCTAGTTCCCCTTGCGGTTTTATTTCAATGCCTGTGGCAGTTTGGTTATGTTCCCTGACTTTGGATAAGTGGACTTTTTTAGGAGATACTCTGTGCCTCCCAGCAGAGCTGACTCCTCTCGAGTTACAAGGACTATGTGCTGTATGCATATTCCCAGTATGGGCTATATGAGTCCTTTTGTTATGCCAGGGTGACTGCTATGGGTCATCTGGTAGGAACGCTTGCCTCAGGTCTGGTTGTTTGCCAGGCTCTGCCTTATACAGTAACAGCTGGGTACTCATAGGTGTGTCTGGTTTTATAGGGGCATCTGGCTGTGGAATGTTAGCAGGTCTTGGGGTTGGTGCTGGTCCAGTAGTGGGCAGAACTGAATCCTTGGTCTCTGGTAGTAGAGCTTTAGGTGTCCTGGAAATGGTGTTGGCAGGCCCTGGTCTGGATGGCTGGCTCTGAAATCCCTTGGGGTTCCCAGTCTGTGGTTTCATGCTAAGTGCCGATGCACTTGTATTTGGAGTCAGTTTCCAGGACAGCTGTAGGCTCACGAATAGCTGTAGGCAACTGGTCTCCTGATTGTGGGGCTCTGTCCCCTCCTAGCTAGTTCCTTAACATGGAACTTCCAAGTACTGGTTGTGCCAGACTGGTGGACAATCCAGGTCCTGGTGCTAATAATCTCGAAGGAGGTTTTCAGAATGATGCTTCTTGCCAGCACCACTACTGCATGGTAGAACAAAGCTCCCTAAAATGGGTGCCTCTGGTGACTGTGTCTCCAGATTGAGCGCTCATTTGGCTCCTGCCTTTCTGGGGGAGTGTCCCAAGATTAGGTATCAGCAGGCTGTTCTGACCTAGGTGTCTTTCAAACTCTGAAACTACTGCTTATGTTTGTGCCTTTTAAGAAGGGAGTGTATTTTCTATAGCCCTATGGGTCTCCTTAAAGTAAGGCCCACTGGCTTTCAAAGGCAAGTATCCTGGGTACTTTTACTCCCAGCGCAAGAGTCCTTGGCTGTGAGCCTGATGTGGTGCTTCAATTCTTTCTTCCTTGGTTCTGCAGTTGTGATTATCCTGACACTTCTGTATCACCTATTTAGGGTTATGTGTAGGTCTTGACTTTTCTGTATATCCACCCCTTCTCCCTTGTTTTTTCATACTTCTTAATTTATATATTTAGTTGTGGAAGCTAATCATTCAGTTTTTCTTATCAATACTTGTTCTGTAAATACATAAAATTTTGGAGTGTCTGTAAGAGGAGCTGAGGGTCTTCCTACTCCTCCTCCTTGGCTACCTTCCATTGACACATTTTTCTTAATGATTTTAAAGTTTTAATTTTATGTTTGTGTAACAGTGATTTGCTGATTGATTATACTGCAGATAATCTTCTTTCAGTTTGTGAGTTTTCTTTTAGCTTTGTTTCTACCGTATTTTGCTGAGTGGAACTTAATATGAGATAATTTTAAAGAAATCTTGGGTGACCTATGTTTTTTCTATCTTCAATAAATTTCCTGTCACAACTCTTTAAAGTTTCCTTTTAAAAAAGTATGTATAGATTATTAGCATATCTAGAATATTTTTTTGTTATTTTTATGTTAGATTCTGTTATTATTTTTTTTTAATGTAGTAACCTTTCTGCCACTGATTTGTAATTCAATTCAAGTATATTTAAAGTTCCTTTAGTTTGGTGCCCTTGATCTGTTCATATCTGTTCACAATGTTTTTAAAACTAACTTTGTTAAAAAATCTTAGTATACATTCTCTCCAGAATTGTTTAGTTGTCTTTCTCCTTTAGGTTTTTTAATTGAAAAAATTACTAGTTTTTTGTATTTGCAACAAATTTATAGTGTATATGAGCACATGTATACCTTTAATGAAAGTGATTTGTCTGTTTCCATCAGTTCAGTTCAGTCGCTCAGTCATGTCCGACTCTTTGTGACCCAACAGACTGCAGCATGCCAAGCTTCCCTGGCCATCACCAATTCTCGGAGCTTGCTTAAACTCATGTTCATCTAGTTGGTAATGCCATCCAACCATCTCATCCTTTGTCATCCCCTTCTCCTGCCTTCAGTCTTTCCCAGCATCGGGGTCTTGTGAGTCAGTTCTTTCTTCAGGTGGCCAAGTATTGGAATTTCAGCTTCAGCATCAGTCCTTCCAATGAATATTCAGGACACATTTCTTGATGCTGGGAAAGACTGAAGACAGGAGAAGGGGATGACAGAGGATGAGATGGTTGGATGGCATCACCAAGTAGCTGAACAAACATGAGTTTAAGCAGGCTCCAGGAGTTGGTGATGGACAGGAAAGCCTGTCAAGCTGCAGTCTGTTGGGTCTCAAAGTCGGATAATGTAGTTATACATATATTATACGTTATCCCCCCCATACCTGTAGCTCAAACAGGGTAAAGAATCTGCCTGCAACACAGGAGACCAGGATTAGATCCCTGGGTCGGGAAGCTCCTCTGGAGAAGGGAATGACAGTATGCTTGCCTGGAGAATTCAGTGGACAGAGGAGCCTGTAGGGCTACAGTCTATGGGGTTGCAAAGAGTCAGACTTGACGGAGCGACTCACACACACACACTTTGATTAAACGTATGTTCCCTTTCTCTTCAGCTCCCTCCTCTTCTCCATCCCATCCCTCTAGGCTATCACATAGCACCAGGTTGAGTTCCCTGTGTTATGCAGGAGGTTCACACTAGCTATCTTGTTTTATACAGGGTAGTGTGTACATGTCAGTGCTACTCTCTCAATTCATCCGAACCCCTGCTTTGTCCATGCTCTACACCTGCGTCTTCATTCCTTCCTTGCAGATGGGTTCATCAGTTCCTTTTTCTACATTCCATACGTATGTGTTAATATACAATACTTGTTTTTCTCTTTCTGACTTACCTTGCTGTGTGTAACAGGCTCTAGGTTCATCCATCTCACTAGAACTGACTGAAATTCATTCTTCATGGATAAGTAGTATTCCACTGTGTATACGTCACAAATCTTCTTTATCCATTCATCTGTCAGTGGACATCTGGGTTGCTTCCAAGTCCTAGCTACTGTCAGTATTGCTTCAATAAACATTGGGGTACATGTGTCTTTTAGATGTGGTTTTCTCAGGATATATTCCTAGTAGTGGGATTGCTGGGTCATATGATAAATTTATTTTTACTCTTTAAAGGAGTCTTTACTGTTCTCCCTAGTGATGTTAACAGTTTACATTTCCACCAATAATACAGGAGGGTTCCCTTTTCTCCATACCTTGCCCAACATTTACTATTTGTAGATTTTTTTGATAATGGCCATTCTGACTGGTGTGAGGTGATGGCTCAGTGTAACTTTGATTTGCATTTCCCTAATCATGAGTGATGTTGAGTATTTTTTTCATGTGTTTATTAGTCCTCTGTAGGTCTTTTTTTGAAGAAATGTCTGTTTAGGTCTCTGCTCCCCATTTTGTGTGTGTGTGTATTGTTTTTCTGATACTGACCTATATTAGGTGCTTCATGTATTTTGGAGGTTAATTCTTTGCCAGTTGCTTCATTTGAAATTATTTTCTTCCATTTTAGGATTCTTTTTTAATCTTATTTATTGTTTCCTTTGCTGTCCAAAAGCTTTTAATTAGGTCCCATCTGTTTATTTTGTTTTTATTTCCATTACTCTAGGAGCTGGGTCGAAGAAGATATTGCTATGATTTATGTCAAAGAATGTACTGGTTATGTTTTCCTCTAGCCTTACATTTAGGTCTTTAAATCCATTTTGAGTTTATCTTAGTGTATAATGTTAGGGAAATTCCCCTGGAGAAGGAAGTGGCAACCCACTCCAGTGCTCTTACCTGGGAAACCCGATGGACAGAGGAGCCTGGCAGGCTACAATCCATAAGGTCACAAAGAGCTGGACATGACTGAGCAACTGACACTAAGTAACTAAATGGTATTAGGAAAGGTTCCAGTTTCATTATTTAACATGTGTCTGTCCAGTTTTCCCAGCACCACTTACTGAAGTGGCTGTCATTTCTCCATTGTATGTTGTTGCCTCTTCTGTCAAAGATAAGGTGTGTGGATTTATCTCTGGACTTTCTTTTTCCATCGATCTATATTTCTGTCTTTGTTCCAGTACAATATTGTCTTGGTAATTGTAGTTTTGTAGTATAGTCTGAAGTCAGGAAGATTGCTTCTTCCAGTTCCATTCTTCTTTCTTAAGATTGCTTTGCTGTTTGGGATCTTTTGTGTTTCCATGCAATTTGTGAAATTATTTGTTCTAGGTCTGTGAAAAATGACATTAGTAGTTTGATCGGGATTATACTGAATCCAAAGATTGCTTGGGGTAGTGGAGTCATTTTCACAATATTGATGCTTCCAGTCAGGAACATCATATATCTGTGTTTGTGTCATCTTTGATTTCTTTGATCAGTATTTTAAAGTTCTCTGCATACAAGTCTTTTGTGTCTTTAGGTAATTCCTAGGTGTTGTGTTTTTGTTTCAGTGGTAAATGAGATTGATTCCTTAATTTCCTTTTCTGAATTTTATTGATAGTGTTAGGAATGCAAAGGGTTTCTTTGTGTTAATTTCATACCCTGTGACTTTACTCTATTCACTGATTAGCTCTAGTAATACTCTGATGGATGGTGGTCTTGTAGATTGAGTTTAGGAATGTTCCTTCTTTCACAGTTTTCTCGGTGAGTTTGAGCAGGATAGGTGTTCGCTCTTCTCTAGAAATTTCATCAGGTTCTCCTCTGAATCGTTTTGGCCCTGCCTTCTCAGGAGCGGGAAGGAGGGGGTGGATTTTTTATCAGTTTTGATGTCAGTGCTTGTGATTGGGTTGTTCATAATTTCTCCTGCTTCTGGGCTCATTCTTGGAAAGTTATACTTTTCTAAGAATTTATCTGTGTCTTTGAGTTTGTCCATTTTATTGGCATAAAGCTGCTGATAGTAGTCTTTTATGATTCTTTGTGTTTCTACATTGTTGTAATTTTTCATGCTAATTTTGATTTTAGTCTTTACCATTTTTTTCTTTATGAGTGTGGCTAATGGTTTGTCAATTTGGTTTATCATCTCAGAGTGCCAGCTTTTAGTTTTACTGATCTTTGCTGTTATCTCCTGCCTTTATTTTTCATGTATTTCTGCTTTGAATTTTATGACCTTTTACTAACTGGTTTTTTTAAATTCTTTTTCTAGTTGCTTTAGGTGTCAGGTTAAGTTGTTTGATGTTTTTCTTATTTGTTGAGATAGACATATTAATATTGTTGTAAACTTTTCTCTTAGCACTGCTTTTGCTGCGTCCCATAAGTTTTTCCAGTAGTCATGTATGGATGTGAGAGTTGGGTTGTAAAGAAACCTGAGTACCAAAGAATTGATGCTTTTGAACTGTAGTGCTGGAGAAGACTCTCGAGAGTCCCTTGGACTGCACGGAGATCAAACCAGTCAGTCCTAAAGAAAATCAGTTTTGAATGTTCATTGGAAGGACTGACGCTGAAGCTGAAACTCCAAAACTTTGGCCACCTGATGTGAAGTACTGATTCATTAGGAAAGACCCTGATGCTGGGAAAGATTGAAGGCAGGAGGAAAAGGAGACGACAGAGGATGATATGGTTGGATGCCATCACAGACTCGATGGAAATGAGTTTGAGAAAGTGCTGGGAGTTGGTGATGTAAAAGGAAGCCTGGCAGTCCATGGGGTCGCAAAGAATTCTACATGACTGAGCAACTGAAATAGGTTTTGCGTTGTTATGTTTTCATTGTCATTTGTTTCTGGGTTGTTTTTTTTTTTTTTCATTTCCTCAGTGACATCTTATTCACAGGCCTGTTGTTTGGTCTACATTAGTTTGTATTTTTTACACTTTCTTTCCCATGTTTGATACCTAATCTTACAAGCTTTGTGGTCAGAAAAAGTGCTTGATATGGTATCAGTTTTTTTTACATTTACCAAGGCTTGACTTGTGGCCCAGGATGTGATCTATTACTGGAGAATATTCTGTGTGCATTTGAGAAAACAGTTGAATCTCCTTTTTTTTGAAATGAAGTGTCCTATAAATATTAATTAGGTCCATCTGGTTCAATATATCATGTAAAGCTTGTGTTGTCTTACTAATTTTCTGTCTGGATGATCTGTCCATTGGTGTGAGTGAGGTATAAGTGTTAGTCTTTCAGTTGTGTCCAACTCTATGATCATGGACTGTAGCACATCAGGCTTCTCTGTCTGTGGAATTCGCCAGACAAGAATACTGGAGTGGATAGCCATGTCCTCCTCCAGGAGATGTTCCCAACCCAGGGATCAAACCCAGGTCTCCTGCATTACAGGTGGATTCTGTCCTTTCTGAGGCACCATTTATATATTGAGATGTTTCTCTGTTGGATGCAAATGTAGTTATAATTGTTATATCTTCTTCTTGCATTGATCCCTTGGTCATTATATGTATGTCCTTCATTTCACAGCTTATTTTATCTGATATGACTACCATTATTCCTGCTTTCTTTTGATTTCTGTTGCATTAAATGTCTTTTTCCAGGCCCTCACATTCAGTGGGTCTCTACCAGAAACTAAAACTCTTAGAAGTAAACATAGGCAGAAACTCAGTGACATAAATCAAAGTAAGATCCTCCATGACCCATCTCCCAGAATAATGGAAATAAACAAGAGAGACCAAATTAAACGTAAAACTTTTTGCACAGCAAAGGAAACTATAAGCAAGGTAAAATGACAATGTTAGTAAGAAGAATGTCCTCATATTTCTTCTGTAACGTGTCCACACAGTGTGCTACTGCCAATTTACCTACTCAGAAAGTCCTCCAGTGTATACAGGAAGGTCTCTGCACTTGTTGTGTGCAGGGCATTGTCAGTTCAGACTCAGATCTTGCCTTACTCTAGCTTATATTGCTCCTAAATCTACAATTGCCCATAAAGTCCACAGTCTCAGGCTAATTGTGGTGATTTAATCCCCCGCATCTGCTGCTGCAGGAGTGAATTCCCTTCCTCCTCTTTGCTCACAGAGCCAGCCCCTGGTTTTCTGCTTGGTTTGTGGCATGCCTCTGCTTAGACTGCCCTCCAATATCTGTTCCTCATTCAGACTTAAGAGGGTGAAAGCAGCAACATATTAGGGTTCAGGTGCTCAACTGGACTGGGGAGAGTCAGGGGGACAGCAGACACAATTGTGTGTGTAGAGTATCTTCTGTGGCCAGGAACTGCCAAAAGTCACCATGGTCTGAGGTAGGTGGCTGACTTCCCAGGGGAGGAAGTTGCCTGCAGGTTGTGGGTCCCTCAGCAGAGTTGAGCCCCTCAGGCTCTGAGGAAAGTATGGGCAACAACTTGTGCTGCCTCACAGCTTGGTGACAGCTATGGCCACTAGGGTCAATATTGCAAACCTCTTGTTCTCCACCTCTGGCCCACACACTGGCTTTGCCAGTTGTCAGGTGGCCATGGAGGTAATCTCTCCTCTAGGATCATAATCTATAGCCCATATAGTCTTGCCTCTGTCACTCAAGGTGGATTTAGTGTTTCTACCTCTGGGGTCACAGTCCACAGCTGAGGCTCTACCACCTACAATATTCTTGAAGGTCGAGTCCTGCATTCTGCAAGCATGTGGAGTTAGAACATCCTCATGGCAATGATCTTTTGTCTCTCTGGAATGCCCAAGGTTTTCCCTGGATTCCATCAGCTGTGTCGTACTAGCCCCTCAGAATGTCCTCACAACAGCCAACCCCAGTCCTCTGCCTGGGGGTCTGAAGCCTGAGCTTGAGTACCTAGCTCAGGAATGCAAGCCAGTTCTCTGCTGAGAAGTGTTACTCAGCAGTGATCTTTCTGTTTAGTTTTCTCCATTTTACCTTGCGAGCACCTGTTGCTGCACTACCCTCTGAGGTTCTGAAGCTCCCCATTCCCCTCCTTGAGTGTGCAGAAACTTTTCATCCTTCACGACTCCCTACCCCAGGTGCAGGTCCTGAAATTATTTGTGTCTTCTTTTATCTTTATCTTTCACCCTATCTCATTCATTCTACCTATAGATTGGCTTGCCTTTCTGTAAGTTTAGGATCTTCTGTCAGTGTTAAGAGATGTTCTGGAGGAGTTGTTCCACATGCAGATGAATTTTTGATGTTTTTGTGGGGAGATTATCTCTGCCATTTTTAAAGTTCCTCCATAGACTTTTTAAAGTCTTTTCATCACATTTTGTCCATCATTATAATCTTTTATCTTGCTGTTAAACACGTACTGTGTTTCAGCACTGTTCTTTGGTTGTGGTTTAAGTCGCTCAGTCATGTTCTACTCTGTGACTTTATGTAGTCCCCCGGACTCCTGTGTCCATGTAATTCCCCAAGCAAGAATACTGGAGTGAGTTGCCATGCCCTCCTCCAGGGTATCTTTCCTACCCAAGGATCAGATCTGTGTCTCTGGCATTGGCAGGCAAGTTCTTTACTTTTTGAGCCACCAAGGATGCCTCCCATTACTAGTATAATTTTTTAAATCCATGTATTAACTCTCTGTGATAATGTCTATCACCCACATTGTTTCTGGCCCAGCTGTACCTTGAAGGGTCCTTGTTTTCTGACCAAGGGTTTGAGTTTGTACCCCTGGCATTTAAAGTGATGAGCCCCAACCACAAAGTTGGGAGTTCTCAGTACATAATAAAACTTTGTGTCCTAAATTTGATGAAAAAGTTTGAAAGTCAGGGGATTGAAATGCTTAACCTTAGTGGAGGTAGAGTTTAATTTTATCATCTGGCTCCAGAGTCTAAATTTACACTGCTTAAACCTATACCATGCTGTACGTTGCTTTTCGTAGGTATCTAGCAAACATTTGTTAACTGTATTGTGTTATATTGTTTTCTTGTAACAGTGTATCCTTAGGGAATAGTTATATAGCCTACAACTCTCATAGACTTAGGGAATAGCAGTTTTTAAATGTAATAATTTCTGGTTATAATTTATAACACTTTTGATGAGCAAAAATTGATTATGCAACCTTGTATACTACATGCATGAATGCATTGAAGATTCTGAGGTATCTTTCCCCCTATAGGTCAACATCTCTGAAATTGAGATGTGTTTTACAGTTGATAGGGTCTTATAATCATTGCTATTCAGAAAGCATACATGATATACTTTATCACAACCCTCAGGATTCAGAAACTTGTTCATTTGGTGTCTCTATACTGGAAAATAGCTAAGCTGCTGCTGCTTGTCAGACAGTACCACTGAGGGTAGAATAAATTGCTGTTGGAAGAGTCTGAATAAGTTAAAAAGCAGTAAGTGTAGTTTCATTGTTTCATAGTTCAGTCATATAATGTATCATATGGTACGATGATAATATATTGTCTTTTTATTACAGAATTTCCAGTTTTGAATGGTAACTGCTTAACTTCAGCAAAAATGAATGATGACATTAGTCAAGAAATACAGTGCTATCATTAAAGTTTATGACCTTATTGACATGAAAGGAAGTTCTACAAATTATAATTAAGGATTATTTGTTTATGAACACTGTTGTCAGGAGAACATTATTTTTAAACATGGATATTGAAAATCTGAGCAGAAAGGGCAGCCAGAGTGTAGGCCCCTGAATGAGATGTGAAAAAGTTTTACTGTTCTAAATGAATTTCTTTAGGTTGTTCATTTTTCACACACTGAACTCCCAATGTGTATTATAAAATTTTAAGTGATGACAAATTTATATCAGTTTACTTAGCAGTAGTTTTTCTTAGTTGTGTGTAAAGTCACAGTTCATCTAATATTTGAAAGTATCTGTAGAGTCTGTGACATCCAGTGTAATACTAATTAACTAATTAACTAATGGTCTTGTTGTAGGAAGGGTGGGGTGGCCCAAGAGTGGGCTTTTATCTAACAGTAGGAAAAGAAATGTCTGAGGAGACATGTGCTGACAAAGCAAGAGACTTTATTGGAAAAGGGCATCCAGGTAGGGAGCACGGTAAGGGATCCCAGAAGAACTGCTCTGTACAAGGTTCAGTCTCGGGTTTTTGGTGATGGGGTACGTTTCCAGGTTGTCTCTGGCCAATCATTTTGACTCACAGGCCTTCCTGGTGGCACACACATTGCTCAGCCAAAATAGATGCTTGCAGGAGGGATTCTGGAAGGTGGTCGGACACATGATGTCTCCTTTTGACTTTTGGTGAACCCTTCTGGTTGGTGGTGAGTTACTAGTTCTTCATTCCTTAACAGGACCTCCTGTTGTAAAATGGTTACTAGGATGCCTGACCAGAGCGGGCGGTTTCACTCCCCTAACAACTCCCCAATGAGACTTCATATTCAAGATACTTCTTGAGAACTGGGGCAGAGGTCTCTTTATTCCATAACTTCTTCCTGCTGTGCATGGACATAGTCCTCCCTAGTAGAGCAGAATCTCTACCTGATCTTAGTTGAGGTGTTCCATATCTGAAACCAGCTTCCAGCCTTGTAGTAAACATCATTTTGGCTCGGAACTGCTGGAATCTACTGGAGATAAACTTTGTAAGGAGTTGGAGTATACAGGGGCCAAATAGGAGGCCTAATAAGGTAGTAATCAGTGGACCTAGAAATGGCAGGAGTCAAGAAGGGAAAGGAGAACTCCACACACCTGTTGAACTCAAATACTGGCTCTTTGTGTCCTGTTTCAGAAACCCCTTGATATCTTGCTTGGCCCTGCTGAGACTGTTTATAACAAATAGCATTCTTCATTTAGATAGAGGCAAGTGCCTCCCTTCCCTGAAGTCAGTAAATCTAGGGCCTAACTATTTTGTAGGACCGATGTGGCTAGGGAGTCTTAACTGGGATTGTAGATGTTGGAGGATCCTCACAGTTTTTTTTTGTGAATACAACAGTGTCAGTAAAAAGTTGCTGACATTTATGTAAATAAGATCTCTTACTGGCAGCTCCTGTCAAACCAGCAGTCAGTCCTAATGCCAGGAAAAGGAGAGGTAAGTACTACCGCACCATGTATCCTTTGGTGGACATGTACTGAAAAAGACAAGGAGGTATTACTACTTCAGACCAGATCTTCGTGGGGGATGACAAACCCTAGGGAGCAACTTCCTGACCAAAAAGGTGGCAGGGATAAATAAGCTTTATCCCCGCATGTGAAGTAGACATCATGACTGAGTTCAAGTTGGCAACAAAATGGGTTGGCTAAAGGGGAACAGGGTTTCCATCTGCCTTACAACTGAAACCAAGGTGCACTGGGTGACAGCATAATGAAAAAGGGGCAGTCCTTTTGATGCTGGGAGGAGACTGGCACTCCACTTGCTGCAAAAATGGCAGCAGTGAGGCATTTAGGAACAATTCAAGTGTTGTGAGGCATTCTGGGATTTGTCCTTAAGGTAGAGAGTATTTCGTTTAGGTTCCCACCATAGGGTTAGGTTTCCAGGGGTGGGGACCCCTACAAGGGAGTATCAGGGGTCAGGGTTGCCTGTCCAATTTAGAAACCAGAATCAATGGTTGTGGTTTTTGGTAGTCCAGTGCATGATTTTTGAGACTGATTAAAGGTCCGTCTAGTCAAGGCTATGGTTTTTCTAGTGGTCATGTATGGATGTGAGAATTGGACTGTGAAGAAAGCTGAGCGCCGAAGAATTGATGCTTTTGAACTGTGGTGTTGGAGAAGACTCTTGAGAGACCCTTGTACTGCAAGGAGACCCAACCATTCTAAAGGAGATTAGTCCTGGGTGTTCATTGGAAGGACTGATGCTAAAGCTGAAACTCCTAATACTTTGGCCACCTCATGGGAAGAGTTGATTCACTGGAAAAGACTCTGATGCTGGGAGGGATTAGGGGCAGGAGGAGAAGGGGACGACAGAGAATGAGATGGCTGGATGGCATCACCGACTCAATGGACGTGAGTTTGAGTGAACTCCGGGAGTTGGTGATGGACAGGGAGGCCTGGCGTGATGTGATTCATGGGGTCGCAAAGAGTCGGACATGACTGAGCGACTGAACAGAACTGAACTGAATAGTATCCAAGAAGAGTCTCGTGTTCCGGGATAGCTATAGCATGTCAGTTCTGCTGGAACTTCCTAGTATCCAGACTTTGGGCTGAATCATACTACCCTAGAGAAATTTCTAGATCCTGGTTTTCTCCGTCAGTTCTGACAGTGAAGGTTACCCGACACCGTGAGTTGTCTAGATTTCCCACTGACATCCCTGTTAGGGAGTCACTTTTTAGACAGATAGGGAACGTCACTTGGGAATGTCAGCGAAGAGAAAATAGGGCTCGGATGGGATTGCAGTGATCGTAGGAGTATATGTAGACAGCTATTGCTGATACCATGGGAGGTTTTTCTTCCCTTTTACCCAGAAGACCATGCCACGACCAGTTGGGGTGCGCTGGGTGACAGCTTGTAGGTGGACTGTTGATACTCTGGGATAGGTTGGATATATACCCAACTTCTGCAGCTAATGCACATCCAGCAAGGTTGGTTAGGTTGAATTGAGAAGAAGTGTGGTTTGCAAGCATACGTGCGTCATTTAGGGAAAGATAAATAGCTGTACAGGGAGACATGATCCAGAAGAGAAGGAACATCATAGGATGATTTTACTTAATCTCAGGGAGATTTGATGGTGTTCCACCAGAACAAGAGTCTGAGGTCTTCAGTAGATTCACTGGAATAGTTGGCTCCTGGTTTTGGAGTCTCAGTCCCTCTTCTGTAAGCCATAGGGTTTTAGAATTGTGGACCCAGACAGGTAGACCCTTCACTTCTACAACAGTTGAGGTTACTAGGACCACCTGATATGGCCCTGTCCCATTTCTCAGACAAGCCTAACTCTCTTTCTCTTGCCAGGTCTTTACTAATACTTGGCCCTCCAGCCCTACTAGGGATTGTTCAAGTTCTCCTGTGTTCTCTATATTGTCAAAGTTTTTATTGAAATGTTCCTAGGTGAATTACATGTTTTAGGAGTGCATTTGTGTCCTCATAAAAAAATAAATCAGAAGTTGAGGATGGGCATCCATACATCATTTCATAGGGGCTTAATAATAGTGGCTGTTTGGGGGCTGTCTGTACCCTCATGAGGGCTACGTAGCATATAGATCTGTTTATTATGTGTTTCTTAACATAGTTTGGCCAGAGCCCTTTTAAGGGTCTGGTTGGCTCCCTCGACCTCCCCTGAGACTTGAGGGTGCCAGAATGAATGGAGACCATGTTTGATTCCTGTGGATGTGGCCAACTTCTGGGATACTGTGGCTGTAAATCAGGGCCCGTTGTCTCTCTGAAGTAATTGGGGCAGCCCAAACCTAGGTATTGTCTCCTTTACAGACTTCTGTAGTTCTCTCTGTCCTTGTAAGGAATGCTTCAATCCATCCTATGAATGTGTCAACAAGGACTAGCAAATAAGAGAACTCTTTTGGCATGGCTGTAAAATCCACCTGCCAGTCCTCTTGTGGGTGTGATCCCCGATGTTGGACAGGTTTAATTAGAGGAGGTGGCAGGGGTCTGGTTTTTGGATTATTTCTTAAGTATCACACTTCTTTGTGACCTGTTGAACAACCTTTGCCAACTGGGGGTGGTAGAGAATGGACTTGAGTAAAGTTTCCAGATTATCTCTTCCAAAATGGATACTTTTATGTAAAGAGTAGTTTTCCAAACCTGAGAGTCAGGGAGTATTATTTGGTCCTAATCAATCTGGAACCACCCATCTCTCCCAGCACTGCTTGGCATATCAAGAATATTCCTCTGGGATATAATTTGGAGTCAGGATTTCCTTGGGGGAAAAGGGGGCAGATAGCAGTGACAGGGTAGCTTCTCTCAAAGCTTGTTTTGCCTCTTGATCGGCTTTCCTATTTACCTGGGTCTCCTTTTCTTATCCCTTTTGGTGATCTTTACAGTGGATGACAGCTAATTTAGTAGGAAATTTGCCTCCAGGAGCCTGAGAATGAGCTCTTTGTGTTTAATAGGAGAGCCTTGAGCACTGGGCATCCCTCTTTTCTTCCAGATTGCTGCATGGGTATGCAGAATGAGGAAGGCATATTTAGAGTCTGTATGTACATTAATCCTTTTCCTTCCCCTAATTCCAAGGCTGTTGGTCAGGGCAAAAAGTTCATCTTTCTGGGCTGAGTGCCTGGGAGAAGAGACCCACTTTCCCTAGTTTCTTCTAGACTCAGTACAGCATATCCTGCTTTCCTCGCTCCTTTTTGTGCAAAACTACTGACATCTGTGTATCTTTCTTCTTTTGGGTCAGATTAGGGTGTTTCCTGATAGGTCAGGGCAAGAAGAGTATAACTCACCTATGATTTGCATGCGTTGGTGTTCAAAGGGGAATTATGGAGATCTGGCTTTAAGGTGGTTATATTTAAAGTCTGACACTCCCTTAATTTCATTTCTGGCATGTCAGGGAGGAGGGCTTATTATTGGGTGATTCTTCCCCCTGTCATCCATCTATCCCTTTTAGTTTCCAAGACTGCTTGCACCTGGTAAGGCATATACACTGTGGTGGGCTGACCAGGGTCAGCTGAGATGCCTCTTTAACCATAAAAGTGGTGGCCGCTACTGCCCAGAGGCAAGTAGGCCACCCTCAGGCCACCTCGTCTAGTTGTTTTGAGAGGTAATCTATGGGTTGGAATTCAGGCGTCATTGTTTGCCCTAACATCCCAAGAGCAGGTCCTACCCTTTCAGAGACATACAGCCTGAAAGACTTTTCCAGGTTCGGGAGGCCTAAAACTAAGACTGTAGTGATAGACGCTTTCAGGGCATTAAAGACAACCTTTCGGGTCTCATCCCAGTCAAGTGGCTCCTCCTCTTTCCCTCTTAACTTCTCATGTAGGAGTCAGGCCAGATTCAGGGATCCAGAGCGGCAAAACCCAATCATTCCTAAAAATCCCCTAAGCTGTTTTCTCATTTGGAGGTATGGGATATTTAGGGTGAGAGATTTTCTCTGGAGGGCAAACATTCCATTCCCTTCTGTAATTATAAATCCAAGGTGTCTTAAGTTCAGTTCAGTTCAGTCACTCAGTTGTGTCTGACTCTTTGCAACCCCATGAATCACAGCACGCCAGGCCTCACTGTCCATCACCAACTCCCGGAGTTCACTCAAACTCATGTCCACAGAGTCGGTGATGCCATCCAGCCATCTCATTCTCTGTCGTCCCCTTCTCCTCCCACCCCCAATCCCTCCCAGCATCAGACTGTTTTTCCAGTGAGTCAACTCGTCGCATGAGGTGGCCAACGTATTGGAGTTTCAGCTTTAGCATCAGTCCTTCCAATGAACACCCAGGATTGATCTCCTTTAGAATGGACTGGTTGGATCTCCTTGCAGTCCAAGGGACTCTCAAGAGTCTTCAGCACCACAGTTCAAAAGCATCAATTCTTCGGCGATCAGCTTTCTTCACAGTCCAACTCCCACATCCATACATGACCACGGGCAAAACCATAGCCTTGACTAGACGGACCTTGGTTGGCAAAGTAATGCCAAGGTATCTTAATGTGGGTTAAATTGAGTTTATTTGGGGGATACAGGATAACCCTTTTTCATAGAGGAAATTTAAAGTTTTAACTAGTATACATTTGAAAGCTGGTAAAATCTGGGCTAGCTATGAGCAAGTCATCCACAAAGTATGTTAGATTACTGTTCATAAGGTTAATTTCCTTAATTCTGTCCCCAAGGAAGTCCTGAAAACATGAGGACTGACCCTAAAGAGTCCAGCAAAGTTGTATGGGTTCCTTTATTCTCAGATTCCGCCACTCAAAGGCAAAGAGCTTTTGGCATTTTGGAGGAGGATGGAGAGGAATGCAAAAGCAAGCATTCTAAGGCCCAAGACTGAGAAGTACTTAGCATTTCCTGGGACTTGGGATAGGAGTGTATATAGGTTTGGGACTACAGGGTGGATGGGAACCACAGCTTTGTTAATAGCTCTTAGATCCTGGACAAATTGAAACATCCATCCAGTTTCTAAGCAGGCAAGAGTTGGGTATTGCAGGGAGACTCACAGGTGAGTAGACTTCCAGTAGCCTGGTATTTGTTAACTAATGGTCTAAGACCCTTAAGAACTTCTGGTTTTAAAGGTTAATTTTTTCCAGGGTTAGGGAGCATTTGGCCTCAGAAGAATCTTCACTGGTGGAACATTTAAGGCTAGCCATGGCTGGAAATATCTCACATCTGAGGATTAACAAAAGACCCTTAAGAACTTCTGGTTTTAAAAGATAATTTTTTCCAGGGTTAGGGAGCATTTGGCCTCAGAAGAATCTTCACTGGTAGAACATTTATGGCTAGCCATGGCTGGAAATATCCCACATCTGAGGATTAACAAAAAGGATAAACTCCTCTTCTTCTACATCTGGCTGCAAATATTCAGACACCGGGCAAAGGAAATTACCAGTTTCTAGAAGGAAATGGCAACCCACTCCAGTGTTCTGGAGAATCCCAGGGATGGGGGAGCCTGGTGGGCTGCCGTCTGTGGGGTCACACAGAGTTGGACACAATTGAAGTGACTTAGCAGCAGCTATCCCCAAGTCACTCTGGTCTGCGGTTGCAAAGAAGTTCTCTCCCCAGTAGGGGAGTAGGCAACCAGGCATGTGTAAGAAGGGATGGGTCCCTTACCAGTTGCCCATCTTACAGTGGAGGAGCTTAGTAAAATTTCAGCTTTGGGGTTTTCCATCTACCCCCATCAGCATTTTAGTCAGGGAGTCTAAAGGTCCTAATCAGAAAGGAAGAACAGAGAAGGCAGCCTCTGTGTCCAAAAGAAAGTTCACATACTTATCTTCTGTTTCTGGAGTCACCTAAGGATCAAAAGGAATGATCTGGGTCTCACCATCCACGGGGGTTTCTCGAGCCCCTGGCTGTCCTCTGTCTTGGTCACTCAGGACTGACACAGAGGGAGCAAGTGGAGGTGTCTCCTTATGCCTTCCCTTAGGGCAATATGGACACTGCCCTTTCCAATGCCCATCCTCTCTGCTGTAGACACAGTGGGTGCATCTCAGATATGGTGGATTTCTAAAATCCTTCTTTTTTCCTTGCTCTCCTTTGACTCTCCTAGTGGCAGGATGAATCAAGGCGAGGATTTTAGCCTGTTGTCAGGTCATGTCTTGCATCTACGTCTCTATTTTTCTATCCTTTTGGGCTTCCTTATGCTCCCTTTTGGCTTCCTATCCCGGCCCCTATTATAAAACACCCTGTTTGCCTCCACCACAACATCAGAGATTGGGGTCTCTGGTTCTTTTCCTAGTTTTTACAATTTTCTCTTTATGTCTGGGGCTGCCTGGATTATGAAGAAATGGGCCAACAGGACTCTTCCTTCCATACTTTGTAGATCTGCCTGGGTAAAGTTTTTAAAGGCCTCTTTGAGTTTTCCTAAAAAGCTGGATTTTCATTCTTTCCCTTTTTTACCTTTTATAATTTTTGACTTTTTGGATACCTGGGACCATTGTAGGCAAGTAATGAGGTGTCTTAGGGATTCCTTTCCTCCCCTTGTATTAGGATCCCACTCTGACTCAGTGGATTGCCTGTTCCACAGGGGTCAGACTGACATCACCTGCTGTCTTTTATCAGCCACTTTTCTAGCCTGATCTAGCCTCATTGAGCTTCTAGCTTTTTTTCTCATCATTACAACACTGGGTGAGGATGGCCATGATATCCCTCCCAGTGGGCCAAATGTGACCCAGTGGGGTGTCTAAAGGGAAACTAGGCTTATTTCACATTACAACAGTGGTATAGTTTATAACTCATTCCCAGGGGATCAGTCCTGGGGTGGATGCTCCTATATCTGACTCTGGAGAGAGTGTAAGCTCTCTTCTGGTCGCGAATTGCCTGATTTTATAACGCCCAAGGAAATGTTCAGTGCTAAGTACAATCAGTAGGGCTGTTGGACAGGTCCTGAAAGGTGAATTAACCCCATGACATATGTCTAGGGTGATAATTTTCACCCAACACCAGATGTGACTGTACTTAACACCGTCAGTCACTTACATGTGGAAACATTCAGCCAAATGCGCAATCAAAAGTTGAATTTAAACAAACAGGGCACCCAGTGGAGGACTTCTAATGCCTGATTTTCCCCCTAAAAGCAGAAAACACAATTGATGGGGTGGAGAGTGTAGCCTCTCAGAAAATCTCTGACAAAGACCCAGAACTTCAGGTCTCAGTATTAACAGAGTAAATGGAAATACCTTTGGTCTTCAAAGAGAGGAAAAGAGGCCAGGTTGAAAAAAAAGGATTGGGGAGAGAAAAGAAGTCTAAGAGTGGGAGACAGAAAGGAAAAAAAAAAGGGGGGGGGGTGACCTTACAGAAGTCTCCAGCCACCTGCAGATACCCAGGCGTTATGGGACTTTTCCCTGGGCCTCCAGAGAAGGCAGGACTGGAACTCAGCCTTACCAGAATCAGAATTTGAGTTCTCTACCAGGAGGAGGTGATCAGCCTCCAGTCCTCAGCTTAGGCTGAGGCCCTTAGACTAGATTCCTGAATCTGGGACTGGGGCCCAGGAAAAAATAGGATAGGATAGGAGGGGTTGAAAAGAGGGGTGAGATAGAAGGGGTCAAAAAAATCTCTTGTTCCTTACCCAGATGGGGCACTCTGACAAGTTGTCCATGTCAGGAAAACCAGGGACAAAAAGGGTTCCAGTTGCGGCTGCTGGATCGAGTGTGTTGGCAGATGAGTTGGACCTGAAGTACCCTGAGAGGTTGGGATGTCAGCCACAGGAAAAAGAAAATGGTCCCTTCTTGGTTGCCAGTTGTTGTAGGAAAGGGGGTCCTCCAGGGCCCCAAGAGTGGTCTCTTGTTTAACACTTGGAAATGAATTGTCTGAGGAGATATGTGCTGGCAAAGCAAGAGACTTTATTGGAAAAGGGCACCTGGGCAGAGTAGCAGGGTAAGGAAACTCGGGAGAATGGCTCTGCCACGTAGCTCACAGTGTTGAGTTTTATGGTGATGGTATAAGTTTCCCAGTTGTCTCAGGCCAGTCGTTCTGATTCAGAGTCCTTCCTGGTGGTACATGCATTGCTCAGCCAAGATGAATGCTAGCAAGAGGGATTCTGGAAGGTAGTTGGACACGTGGTGTTCCCTTTTGATCTTTCCAGAACTCTTTTGGTTGGTGTTCTGTGTCCTTACCAGGAGCTACTGTTGTAATGTTGTAGCCATGCATTCTGGGAATCAAACTCACTCAGAAGGACAATGCACATAGTGGTTCAGTTCAGTTTGGTCACTCAGTTGTGTCCGACTCTTTGCAACCCCATGAACTGCAGCATGCCAGGCCTCCCTGTCCATCACCAACTCCCAGAGTCCACCCAAACCCATGTCCATTAAGTCAGTGATGCCATCCAACCATCTCATCCTCTTTTGTCCCCTTCTCCTCCTGCTCTCAATATTTCCCAACATCAGGATCTTTTCAGATGAGTCATCTTTTCACATCAGGTGGCCAGAGTATTGGAGTTTCACTTTCAGCATCAGTCCTTCCAATGAATATTCAGGACTGATTTCCTTTAGGATATACTGCTTGGATCTCCTCACAGTCCAAGGGACTCTGAAGACTCTTCTCCGACACCACAGTTCAAAAGCATCAGTTCTTTGGTGCTCAGCTTTCTTTATAGTCCAACTTTCACAGGACCACTGGAAAAACCATAGCCTTGACTAGACGAACCTTTGTTGACAAACTAATGTCTCTGCTTTTTAAATATGCCGTCTAGGTTGATCCTATCTTTCCTTCCAAGGAGTAAGCGTCTTTTAATTTCATGGCTGCAATCACCATCTGCAGTGATTTTGGAGCCCAGAAAAATAAAGTCTGACAGTTTCCACCATTTCCCCATCTATTTGCCATGAAGTGATGGGACCAGATGCTGTGATCTTAGCTTTCTGAATGTTGAGCTTTAAGCCAACTTTTTCACTCTCCTCTTTCACTTTCATCAAGAGGCTGTTTAGTTCTTCTTTACTTTCTGCCATAAGGGTGGTGTCATCTGCATATCTGAGCAGTTTATTACACTGGTAGGCCCAAGGACCTTAGCCAAGGTCCCTGACCAGTTTTTGTGAAAATTTTATATACCCCAAGTGTATGTGCCAAAACCTACCTCCCCAAATTCTGTGAAACTAGTCTGAACAAATGAAAAGAAAGATAGCATCAAAGTTAACCCGTGATTCATATGCCTTAGGCCTAGGTAGTTAACTGGACAATTATCAATAGGCCCATGGTCATACCCCAATAAGCATAATAGAATTTATGATTCTATTCAGTTACACGGAAAATTAGGGTATTCTTTCAGTCAACAGAGAGTCTATAGGTATGCGCCCTGGGACTCTTCCATCCAGGGGGTCTGCTTTTCCAGTAGGTTTGTCGTTTCCACAGATACTGGGCATATAGCTCAAAGTTCACACTCTGCCCCAAGATGGAATCCTGCTTTCAAGATGGAGCCTGTTCTGTCTGTTTCCTCCTTCATTTCCCCTTCTTGATGCTCTTAACTCATTGTATTCATCATTCATAGGGATATATTGCACCCTGGCTCTCTGACTGCCCATTTGGGAGAATGACACCAACCTTTGGGTTACAAAGTTCATAATACATTGTAAAATGCAGAGTCCACAAAGCAGAACTAACAAGGCAAGTGTAACAATGGTAAATATAGTTTTTCACCAATTACCCTTCACCCAAGATAGGACTGAAGTCCAGAAAGGAGTGTTTTCATTTGACATTGCTTTTACCTGGTTTTTCATGTCATCTAAAGAAGCTGATACATTGCCAGATAGGAATATATACACAACATTCAACCTTAGTTTTAGCACAGGTCCCTCCTTGAACAGCTGTGAGCATATCCAAAGCCATTCTATTTTGAATTAGTGCTTTTCTCATTTGGATTTGTTCTTCATTTAAGGCTTGGATGGCTTTAGCACTATCTAAGAGGGCCTGTTTTGTGAAATTAGTCAAGGCTTCTACTTTAATTATAATATCTGTTGTTCCTATAGAAAGTATGAATAAAGCAGCAATGTACTCGTACCATTGAAACCCAGACCTTGTCCACCTAGCACGTAAATAAGGTAGATTTACCAGGGCTTGTTGTAGGTTAGTCTTTATGCTGCCTTGGGTAAAAGTGAATCCCAGTGTGCAGCGGCCTACCCAGCCAAGTGGTAACCAAGACCAAAGATTAGGCACAAAAACCCATTGGGTTCCGTTGGGTGCCACCTAGTGGATTCCAGGGTTGTATTTCCAGTCAGAGCCTGGCCAGTGGATGGACTGGATGGGGTGGTATGTGACCACGAATGTTTATGTTGTTTGTGGGATAGTTAGCCCATATGTTTTAGTTCTTTTGGGTCTAATGGACCATCACCAAACCCTGCTCTTTGTTCTTTTTGTTCCCAGCATATAACATTGGGATTAATTAATTGACCCTTTTTTTGGGTCATCCAGAAATACTCATCACAAACTTGATACAATCGTTCAACATACCTAGAGGCCTGTCCTCCCTTGTCGGTCAGCGAGATTTTTTCCTTTTCGTTCTTTAAATATGAGGTATAGGCTTTTGTTACTTCTGTGAAACTGGTTTTTACATGAAATGTGCTAAAGCTGAAACTCCAATCCTTTGGCCACCTCATGCGACGAGTTGACTCACTGTTTCCCAGTCTGATGGCTGGGAGGGATTGGGGGCAGGAGGAGACGGGGACAACAGAGAATGAGATGGCTGGATGGCATCACCGACTCGAAGGACTTGAGTTTGTGTGAACTCCGGGAGTTGGTGATGGACAGGGAGGCCTGGTGTGCTGTGACTCATGGGGTCGCAAAGAGTCGGACATGACTGAGCGACTGAACTGAACTGAACCCCATGAACCAAGTCTATTAACTGTAGGTCTGGCTTACACCAGGAGAGCAGGAAGAGATTATGATTGACAAGAGAAAGGAAAGTCTCTTTGTCGTTCCAGAAAAGAGCAGAGTGGTTTAAAATCTCCTTGGCAGAGCAGTGACACCCATGAGGGAAGTCCATCCATCATAGACAGAGGCATAGGCCCACATACCCAGAAGTTGGAGGTGTTGTGGAAGTCCGCGTAGGATTGTGCCTATGAGAGGAAAACATTGTCCTGAGTTGAAATGGAAGTTAAATTCAAAATCACATTGATGAGGCCAAGCAGCAGGAGTTGATTATGAGGCTTCATTCTGATCCGGGATTTTCTTTTCCTCCTCCTTCTTACAGGTGATCTTAGCCACTTGAGGGTTGGTGGAGTCCCTCTGTGTACTCCACTTAGCATTTTCTAGGTCTGCGTGGGTTTCTCTTCACCCTCATATGATGGATCCAAGGGGCAATAACTGCAACTTTAACTGTAGTAGGGGTAGTTAGAATAATAGTATACTGCTTCCACCGAGAGGCTAGTGAATCATGTTTCCAGTCTTTGACCTGTACTTGCTTACCAGGCGTAAACTCTTGAATCTGTTCCCGTAAGGGGAATGGCTTTTTTTTTTTTTTACAAATTTAGTTACATGACTACTTACCTTATCTAACTTCTCCATCTGCTGTGAAATCTAATCCCCCCCTATCCGAGGCAAATTGGTTGACACCTGTTTTATTTTGGGAGGGGGTCTCCCATATACAGTTTCATACGGAGAGTAGCCATGAGACTGTGGGGTCATCCTAAGTCTGAGCAAAGCTATGGGAAGCAAGTCCACCCAGGAGCAGTCAGTTTCTCTGATCCATTTGGAGAGTGTGTCTTTAAGTGTGTGGTGGTTTTGTTCCACCATGCCAGAACTTTGGGGCCTATATGCAGTGTGTAGTTTCCATTTAATGTTTAAAGTTATGCTTACTTGTACTAAATCAGCTCTGAAAGCCAGGCTATTGTCCAATCTAGTGCTGGTAGGAAATCCAAATCTGGGAATTGTCTCCCTAAGTAGGCACCGGGCTACTTGTGATGCTGTTTCAGTCTGGGTAGGAAAAGCTTCTACCCATCCTGAGAAAGTTCATACCATGACCAGCAAGTAATGGTAGTGCCTTTCAGCTGAATCCCTGGAGGTTTTTGTCTGTGCTGAGAGGCAGCATTGACCCATAAACAGGCGGTGCAGTTCTGAGATTCTGTCCTGCATAGAGAAGAGCGGTGGGGAACCAGGAAATATTTTCGAGTTAACTTTTCCAGTTTATCATGGCCTGGGTGGGTTGCTTGGTGTGTTTGGCTTACCAGAGTGAGTGCCAGCTCCGCCAGTACCAATAATTTGCCACTTGGCAATTTCCACCATCCCTTTTCAGTCTTCATGGCCCCTTCTGCTTTGGCTCGTTGGTTTTTGGCTTCAGTGTATTTTGGAGAGTCCAGCATTAGCTCAGGCAGCTCCACCAATATGAAAGCTTTAATAGGGGCTTTACTTGTCATCCCCTAGCTCTCAGCTGCTTGTTTAGTGGTCTTATCTGCCTGTCTGTTTCCCCAAGCCTAGGAGGATCCTCAGCAGTGTATGACTGCATCCCTTTCTGGTTCCCAGACAGCATTCTGACTAGGGTCAGAATTTCTTCCTTATTTTTAATATTGTTTCCAGTAGCTGTCAAAAGGCCTCTCTCCTTATACAGAGCCCTTTGTACATGTAGTGTGGCAAAAGCATACTTGGAGTCGGTGTAGATGTTTACCTTCTTGCCTTTTGACAGCTGAAGTGGTTGAATCAAAGTCCAAAAATCAGCTTGTTGAGCAAACCAGTGTTGTGGCAAGGAGCCAGCTTCAGTGACAGTCTCTTCTGTGACTATGGGGTAACCTGACAACCGTTATCCTTGTTTTATCAGGCTAGTGCTATCAGTATATAGGACGTAATGAGGGTCTGGAATCGGTCTTGGAGGTTGGGTCTGCTAGTGTAGATTTCCTCCCAGGACTTCCCACAGTCATGAAAAGGTCCACTTTCTCCCACCGGAAGAAGTGTGCTGCTGCTGCTGCTAAGTCACTTCAGTTGTGTTCGATTGTGTGTGACCCCATAAACGGCAGCCCACCAGGCTCCTTTGTGCTGGAATTCTCTAGGCAAGAACACTGGAGTTGGTTGCCATTTCCTTCTCCAATGCATGCATGCTAAGTCGCCTTCAGTTCAGTTCAGTTGCTCAGTCATATCCGACTCTTTGCGACCCCATGAATCACAGCACGCCAGGCCTCCCTGTCCATCACCAACTCCCGGAGTTCACTCAAACTCATGTCCACAGAGTCGGTGATGCCATCCAGCCATCTCATTCTCTGTCGTCCCCTTCTCCTCCCACCCCCAATCCTTCCCAGCATCAGAGTCTTTTCCAGTGAGTCAACTCCTCACATGAGGTGGCCAGAGTATTGCAGTTTCAGCTTTAGCATCAGTCTTTCCAATGAACACCCAGGATTGATCTCCTGTAGAATGGACTGGTTGGATCTCCTTGCAGTCCAAGGGACTCTCAAGAGTCTTCTCCAACACCACAGTTCAAAAGCATCAATTCTTCGGCGGTCAGCTTTCCTTTACAGCATCGGACCTTGCTTCTATCACCAGTCACAACCACAACTGGGTATTGGTTTCGCTTTGGCTCCCTCTGTTCATTCCTTCTAGAGTTATTTCTCCTCTGATCTCCAGTAGCATACTGGGCACCTACTGACCTGGGGAATTGCTCATTCAGTATCCTATCATTTTGCCTTTTGATACTGTATATGGGGTTCTCAAGGCAAGTATACTGAAGTGGTTTGCTATTCCCTTTTCCAGTGGACCACATTCGGCTGTGGTCCATGTGATCAGATCAACTAAGTCGCCTTAGTCGTGTCCAACTTTTTGTGACCCTATGGACAGCAGCCCACCAGGCTTCTCTGTCCACGGGGTTTCTAGGCAAGAATACTGGAGTGGGTTACCATTTCCTTCTCTTGGAAGGAGTGTGTCTGGGTTTAAAATCTGGGAAGGCTTAATAAGGAGGTTAGGATTTTCACATAACAGCCCTTGATATTGAATAATCCCTGAGTTTGATAACCACTTGTGGGGTCTCCTCGTAAGGCTGTGTTGACCTTATGTGGGACTCTTATGACCAGATCCTGGCCTAGACTCAATTTAGTAGCTTCTTGTACTAGTAGGGCAACTGCTGCAGTTGCTTACAAGCATCCAGGCCACCCGGTGGCAACATGGTAAGGCCACTTCAGAGATAGACTGCAGTTCTGTCCTGACGTTCCCACAATCTGAGTTAACATTCCCATTGCTGTTTTGTCTTTTCAGTTACATATAGAGTAAATGGCTTGGTAAGGTCCAGCAGCCCTAAAGCAGGGGCTGATGTAATTGCCAACCTTAGTTTGTCAAAGGCTTTTTGTTGTTGTTTGGTCCAATTTAGCAGATTCTTCTCAGGCCCTGTCAGGCGTTCATATAATGGCTGGGCCATTTGGGAATATCCTGGAATCCAAATTCTGCAAAACCCAGTGGCTCCCCAAAACCCTCAGACCTGCTGACAAATCTTAGGTGTTGAGGTCCTCAGGATCACATCTTTTCTGGACTGGTCCGATAACCTTGTGCCCTTCTTTAAAGCAAACCCCAGATACCTTGCGTTCTCCTTGCAGATCTGTGCTGCCTTCTTTGACACTGGGTAACCTGCTTCCGTCAGCATTTGGAGCAGTGCTTTTTTCCCTTCCCGGCATTTTTCCTTGGTCTCAGCAGCCAGTAGCAGGTCATCCACGTATTGTAGGAGCCAATACCTGTACTTTTCCAGCTGGAATGAGTCCAGATCAGAAGCCAAGGCTTCCCCAAAAATGGTCTGCGAATTCTTAAACCCTTGTGGGAGATGAGTCCAGGTGAGTTGTTGTTCGGTGTCCCCTACTGGATCTTCCTATTCAGAGGCAAAGATGGACTCTGACACTGGGATGAGGCGTAATACAGAAGGCATCCTTGACGTCTACGCAAGTATAAACTTTATTCCTCGGTGGGAGGGGGTAGGTAAGGTATAGGGGTTTGGAACGGTGGGGTGTAAAGTCACAACACAGTAGCGTGGTTGGAGTAGTATGCCAGCCCAGGCCTCTATCAGTAGCCGGTACTGGCGCCTTCTAACCAGGCTGACACCTGGCTTGAGTTCTGTTATCACTGGGGCTTGATGTTTAGCCAACCCAGGGGGATTGTCTTCTGCCCAGACCTCAGGGAATAATTGAGTTAGCTCTCTTCCAAGCTCTTCCCTGGGGGCTCAGACGGTTAAGCGTCTGCCTACAATGCGGGAGACCTGGGTTCAATCCCTGGGTGGGAAAGATCCTCTGGGGAAGGGAATGGCAACTCCAATATGCTTGCCTGGAAAATCCCATGGGAGGAGCCTGGTAGGCTACAGTCCATGGGGTCACAAAGAGTTGGACATGACTGAGTGACTTGACTTCACTTCTAACTCTTCCAGCCCACCCTATACTTCCTTCGGAGACTCCTTCAACCTCCTCTCATTTTGGGGGTGTATTGAGAGACAGAGCGAGTAAATTGTAGTGCCTACCCGGAAGGTGGGCCTCTTTCAGGGGAGAAAGACACTTGTGCTCCCAGTTTGGAGAGCAGCTCTCTTCCCAACATGGGTACCTGGCACTCAGGAATTTAGAGGAATTTGTGAATCACTTGGTATCCCCCCCTCCCAATCTGGCATTTTCTGGGCTGGCAAAATGATCTAATCATCTCTTCTCCTGATACCCCAGTTACAGCAGTAGTCTTTAGGACAATGGTGCCATGGGTTTTGTTACTGCTGACAGTTCTGCTCCTGTATCCACCATAGAGTCAGTGTTTTGGTCCCCCACTTTTAAGATTACCATGGGCTCTCAGGGACCTGATAATCTCTGAACCGTGGCAGCCCTGTTTAATTCCAAGTCAGCAAGCCCCACAACTGCCGGAGCTTTCTCTTCCCTCTTTGCCTTAGGACATTCATTCTTCCACACTAGTTTGGCTGTAACAGGGCCCGGGGCCTCTGTTGGGACTGGTTGAAGGACTGTCCTATCCCTGGGGAAGAAGGAGGTTTTTCCAGAGGGCCTGAGATAGACGTTCCCAGAGCAGCAGCTAGCATTGCAAGTCTCTGGCCTGTTTTCTTGTTCCTCTTTATATCTCTTTTCATATTTTTTTCTATTTCTGTGTCCCATGTTCAAGAACACTGTGTGCTATTTCAGTTAACTGGGAGCTGGACATGGATAGCACCCCTTCTGTCTTGTGAAGCTTTCGCTTAATATAGGGGTATGCCTGTGAGATGAATGTCAAGTTTACAACAGTCTTGAGAGCCCACAGCTTCTGGGTCTGTAGGTTTATAAAGTGTATAGGCTTTGCTGAGCCTCTCATAAAATTCAGATGGTGATTCATTCCCCTTCTGAATTACCCCAGCAGGTTTTGACATGTCCACTGGCTTACAGGCTCCCCTCTTCAGCCCTTGTATAATGGCTGTCTGATATCTGTCTAGTTGAATCCTCCCTTCTTCTGTGTTATAGTCCCAGTTAGGTTTATCGGTGGGGAAGGCTTGCTCTCCACGTTTCTGGGTTTGCAATACTTTCTGGGACCATCTCTCATAACCATTTTTTTTTTTTGCTTCCACATTAATTCCTATACCTCTCCTTGGTACTGAAGAGAGATGTCAGTAATTGCATGATATCATCTCATGTTGGTTGATGGGTGCGAAAAATGGTTTCCATCAATTTAGTCATATCTGTGGGTCTTCTGAGTAAGCGGGGTAGGCTTTTGGCAGTTTAGTTTGTCAGTTGATGAGAAGTCTGGTAGTAATAAACTGCAGGAGCTTAATGGTAATTACTGTCCTCCCCTTGCAGTGGAGGTTGTTGGCCTTCTCTAAGAGGCATCTGTAGTGGTCCCCGGCTCTCCGGTAGAACAGTCTCTGCTTAAACCCAGTGTTTCCCTCCCCTCATACAGTAGTACTTACCGAGAGCAGAGGATTGAGCTTGGGGAATGTGACATCAGCAGTGGTTGAGTCCAGTGGGTTGTAGCCTGTTGCCCCTTCAACTAAGGTCGGAGTTTGCCGGAATGGCTGCTCTACAACCTAGGCGGCTCTCGGGAGGACTGGTGAAGGTGGAGGTGCTGGGATGCTTACCTGCCTCTGGTCAGTTCCCTGTGGGGAGGCTCTTGGCACTGCAGGAACATTGGTTGGTGGGATCATCATCCACTACGGTGGCGGGGGAAGTTCTTCCCCCACTCTGTATCCTGTAAGATCTCCTTTTCATCTTTGGCTACCTTTTGGGCCATTAATATGTTCCCTTCTCCATGTTGGATTTAAAATTGAGCCCATTTCAGGGGGCAAGAGGTCCTGGGCCATCCCTAGCCAAGAGTCTTATGTATGGGAACTGATTGGGCTGTTCAGATGTTCCTATAAGTATGGCATGCTGCTGCTGCTGCTAAGTTGCTTCAGTTGTGTCCGACTCTGTGTGATCCCAGAGATGGCAGCCCTCCAGGCTCTCCCATCCCTGGGATTCTCCAGACAAGAACTCTGGAGTGTGTTGCCATTTCCTTCTCCAATGCATGATAGTGAAAAGTGAAAGTGAAGCTGCTCAGTTATGTACGACTCTTAGTGACCCCATGGACTGCATCCTACCAGGCACCTCTGTCCATGGGATTTTTTCAGGCAAGTATACTGGAGTGGGATGCCATTGCCTTCTCCAACTATGGCATCAGTTCAGTTCAGTCGCTCACTCGTGTCCGACTCTTTGCGACCCCATGAATCACAGCACTCCAGGCCTCCCTATCCATCACCAACTTCCAGAGTTCACTCAAACTCATGTCTATCGAGTCGGTGATGCCATCCAGCCATCTCATCCTCTGTCGTCCCCTTCTCCTCCTGCCCTCAATTCCTCCTAGCATCAGACTCTTCTCCAGTGAGTCAACTAGTCACATGAGGTGGCCAAAGTATTGTAGTTTCAGCTTTAGCATCAGTTCTTCCAATGAACACCCAGGATTGATCTCCTCTAGAATGGACTGGTTGGATCTCCTTGCAGTCCAAGGGACTCTCGAGAGTCTTCTCCAGCACCACAGTTCAAAAGCATCAATTCTTCGGCGATCAACTAGTTCACAGTCCAACTCTCACATCCATACATGACCACGGGAAAAACCAGAGCCTTGACTAGACGTACCTTGGTTGGCAAAGTAATGTCTCTGTTTTTTAATATACTATCAAGGTTGGTCATAACTTTCCTTCCAAGGAGCAAGCGTCTTTTAATTTCATGGCTGCAATCAGCGTCTGCAGTGATTTTGGAGCCCAAAAAAATAGTCTGTCACTGTCTCCACTGTTTTTCCATCTATTTCCCATGAAGTGATGGGACCAGATGCCGTGATCTTTGTTTTCTGAATGTTGAGCTTCAAGCCAACCTTTTCACTGTCCTCTTTCACTTTCGTCAAGAGGCTTTTGAGTTCCTCTTCACTTTCTGCCATAAGGGTGGTGTCATCTGCATATCTGAGGTTATTGATATTTCTCCCAGCAGTCTTGATTCCAGCTTGTGCTTCTTCCAGCCCAGCGTTCCTCATGATGTACTCTGCATAGAAGTTAAATAAGCAGGGTGACAGGATACAACCTTGACATACTCCTTTCCCAGTTTGGAACCAGTCTGTTGTTCCATGTACAGTTCTGACTGTTGCTTCCTGACCTGCATACAGGTTTCTCAAGAGGCAGGTCAGGTGGTCTGGTATTCCCATCTCTTTCAGAATGTTCCACAGTTTATTGTGATCCACACAGTCAAAGTCTTTGGCATAGTCAATGAAGCAGAAATAGATGTTTTTCTGGAACTCTCTTGCTTTCTCCATGATCCAGCAGATGTTGGCAATTTGATCTCTGGTGCCTCTGCCTTTTCTAAAACCTACTTGAACATCTGGAAGTTCACAATTCACATATTGCTGAAGCCTGGCTTGGAGAATTTTGAGCATGACTCTCTCACATCAGCGTGTGAGATGAGTGCAATTGTGCGGTAGTTTGAGCATTCTTTGTCATTCCCTTTCTTTGGGATTGAAATGAAGACTGATCTTTCCGGTCCTGTGGCACTGCTGAGTTTTCCAAATTTGTTGGCATGTTGAGTGCAGCACTTTCAAGCATCATCTTTCAGGATCTGAAATAGCTCAATTGGAATTCCATCACCTCCACTAGCTTTGTTTGTAGTGATGCTCTCTAAGGCCCACTTGACTTCACATTCCAAGATGTCTGGCTCCAGGTGAGTGATCGCGCCATCGTGATTATCTTCGTCGTGAAGATCTCTTTTGTACAGTTCTTCTGTGTATTCTTGCCACATCTTCTTAATATCTTCTGCTTCTGTTAGGTCCATACCATTTCTGTCCTTTATCAAGCCCATCTTTAGACTGTCTTTATTAAATTTATTAAATTTAAGTCCATGATGCCCTCTGGTGGCCATTGCAATGCAGCGCTGGTTGGGCGTCATCTTTGTCCCGTAGTCTCCATCAAATCCCTTTTGAAGTTTTTAATCATGTTTTCTAGTACAGTTGACTTCGATCAGCTTCCTTCCATTTATCCTACATTCTGTTGATGTTTCTTTCTTGGCTTGAGAAGCACTTGGTATCCCAGGTATTTTTGTATTTCCACTCAGTGAAACACTTAAACTGCCAGTCTGCCTCTTGTTTAATAGGGTCAAGAAGGGCCTTACCTGCTAAGTCCCAGAGGTTGAGGGGAATCATGCGTTGTCTTTTTTGCTGCCTTATTAGTTTATGTTTCTTGCTTGTATAGTTTTATTAGGAAGTATGTTTCTAGGACTTTATCCATGTTTTGTCAGTTATCCAGTTGGTTGACATGTACCTGTTCTTAGTGATTGTGTTTCTCTAATGTCTGTGGTAATGTCTCTTTTATTTCTGATTTTATTTAGCTTTTTTTTAGTCTAGGTTTATGGCAGAAAGTGAAGAGGAACTCAAAAGCCTCTTGATGAAAGTGAAAGAGGAGAGTGAAAAGGTTGGTTTGAAGCACAACATTCAGAAAACAAAGATCATGGCATCTGGCCCCATCACTTCATGGGAAATAGATGGAAAAACAGTGGAAACAGTGTCAGACTTTGTTTTTTGGGGCTCCAAAATCACTGCAGATGCTGATTGCAGCCATGAAATTAAAAGACGCTTGCTCCTTGGAAGGAAAGTTATGACCAACCTAGATAGTATATTAAAAAGCAGAGACTTTGCCAACCAAGGTCCGTCTAGTCAAGGCAATGGTTTTTCCCGTGGTCATGTATGGATGTGAGAGTTGGACTGTGAAGAAGGCTGATCGCCGAAGAATCGATGCTTTTGAACTGTGGTGTTGGAGAAGACTCTTGAGAGTCCCTTATACTGCAAGGAGATCCAACCAGTTCATCCTAAAGGAGATCAATCCTGGATGTTCATTGGAAGGACTGATGCTAAAGCTGAAACTGCAATACTTTGGCCACCTGATGCGACGAGTTGACTCACTGGAAAAGACTCTGATGCTGGGAAAGGTTGGGGGCGGGAGGAGAAGGGGACGACGGAGAATGAGATGGCTGGATGGCATCACCGACTCTGTGGAAATGAGTTTGAGTGTACTCCGGGAGTTGGTGATGGACAGGGAGGCCTGGCATGCTGTGATTCATGGGGTCACGGAGAGGCGGACACGACTGAGTGACTGAACTGAACTGAACTGAAACGTTTGTCAGTTTAATCTTACTTAAAAACAGTTACTAGGTTTCCTTATCTTTTCTGTGTTTTCTGGTTGCTATTTTGTTTCTTTCTGCTATGTTCTACTTATTCTTTCTGCCAACTTTGAGCTTAGTTTTTGTTCTTTTTCTAGTTCTTTGAGGGGGTAATACAGGGTTGTTTATTTGAGATGTTTATATTTCATGTGAATTTATCATTTGCTTTTGCTGCATCTAATAAGTTTTAGTATGTTTTGTTTCCATTTTTGCCTTAGAATATTTTGAATTTTAACATGATTTCTTCTTTGACAAGTTGATTATTCCAGAGGTGCGTTGCTAAGTTAGTTTCCCACTTTCTTGTTACTAATTTCTTACTTTTCTTTTTAAAAAATAAATTTTAATTCGAGGATAATTTCTTTACAACATTGTGATGGTTTTTGCCATATGGACAGGGAGGCCTGGTGTGCTGTGATTCATGGGGTCGCAAAGAATCAGACATGACTGAGCAACTGAGCTGAACATGTATATAGAAGATTGTGTCATCTGCCAACAGTGAAAGTTTTACTTCTTCTTTTCCAATCTGAATATTTCTTCTCTGAATGCTATGGCTAGCACTTCCAAAACTACGTTCAGTAGTACTGGTGAGACCAAGCATTCTTGTCTTGTTCCTATTTTAGAAAAAATGCTTTCAGTTTTTCTCCATTGAGGAAAATGTTTGCTGTGGGTCTGTTGTTATGGCTTTCATCATGTTGAGGTATGTTCCTTTTCTGTCTGCTTTCTGGAGAATTTTTATCATAAATATGTGTTGAATTTTGTCAAAGGCTTTCTTTGCATCTACTGAGATAATCATATGATTTTTATCGTTTAGTTTGTATTATGGAGTAGCACATTGATTTATTTGCAAGTATTGAATCCTTGGTTCCCTGGAATGAAGCCCACTTGGTCATGATGTGTGGTCTTTTTGATATGTTGCTGGATTCTGTTTGCTCGAATTTTGTTTAGGATTTTTGCATCTGTGTTAATCAGTGATACTGGCCTGTGGGTTTTTTTTTTTTTAATTGAAGGCTAATTATTTTACAATATTGTAGTGGTTTTGCCATACATTGACATGAATCACCTATGGGTGTACATGGGTTCCCCATCCTGAATCCTCCTCTCACCTCCCTCCCCATCCCATCCCTCTGGGTCATCCCAGTGCACCAGCCCTGAGCATGCTCTCTCAATCATTGATATGTTTCACATATGGTAATACACATGTTTCAGTGTAATTCTCTCAAGTCATCCCACCCAACCCCCCTTCTGCCGCAGAGTCCAAAAGAGTGTTCTATACATCTCTGCCTCTTTTGCTGTCTTGCATACAGGGTTATCATTACCATCTTTCTAAATTCCATATATATCCGTTAGTATACTGTATTGCTGTTTTTCTTTCTGGCTTACTTCACTCTGTGTAATAGGCTTGAGTTTCATTCACATCATTAGAACTGATTCAGATATATTCTTTTTCAGTTCAATTCAGTTCAGTTGCTCATCGTGTCTAACTCTTTACGACCCTGTGAAGCACAACACGACAGGCCTCCCTGTCCATCACCAACTCCCGAAGTCCACCCAAACCCATGTCCGTTGAGTGGGTGATGCCATCCAACTATCTCATCCTCTGTCGTCCCCTTCTCCTGCTGCCCTCAATCTTTCCCAGCATCAGGGTCTTTTTCAGTGAGTCATCTCTTCATATCAGTTGGCCAAAGTATTGGAGTTTCAGCTTCTACATCAGTCCTTCCAATGAACACCCAGGACTGATCTCCTTTAGGATGGACTTGTTGGATCTCCTCGCAGTCCACGGGACTCTGAATAGTCTTCTGCAACACCACAGTTCAAAAGCATCATTTTTGGTGCTCAGCTTATTTTACAGTCAAACTCTCACATACACAAAACCACTGGAAAAACCATAGCCTTGACTAGACAGATCTTTGTTGATTGACAAAGTAATATCTGCTTTTTAATATGCTATCTAGGCTGGTCATAACTTTCCTTCCAAGGAGTAAGCGTCTTTTAATTTCATGGCTGCAATCACCATGTGCAGTGATTTTGGAGCCCAGAAAAATAACGTCAGCCACTGTTTGCATCATTTCCCCATCTATGTGCCATGAAGAGATGGGACCAAATGCCATGATCTTAGTTTTCTGAATGTTGAGCTTTAAGCCAACTTTTTCACTCTTCTCTTTCACTTTCATCAAGAGGCTCTTTAGTTCCTCTTCACTTTCTGCCATAACGGTGGTATCATCTGCATATCTGAGGTTATTGATATTTCTCCCTGCAATCTTGATACCAGCCTGTGTTTCCTCCAGCCCAGCATTTCTCATGATGTCCTCTGCATAGAAGTTAAATAAGCAGGGTGACGATGAACAGCCTTGATGTACTCCTTTTCCTGTTGGAACCAGTCTGTTGTTCCATGTCCAGTTCTAACTGTTGCTTCCTGACTTGCATACAGATTTCTCAGAAGGCAGGGCAGGTGGTATGGCATTCCCATCAGGTTAGGGCTTTTCGTGGGATAGTTCTCCCCACCCAGCCACCCCCCTGCCCCAGCTATCCCAAAGTTTGGCTTGCTGTCTCACCTTAGTTTTCTCAGCTTGCCCTCAGGCATTCAGATCAGGTCCTCACCATAAGAAGTCAAGCAGGGGCTGAACAGGGCAGGAGGAGAAGGGGGCAACAGACTCCAAACTCTATGGACATGAGTTTGAGTGAACTCCGGGCGTTGGTGATGGACAGGGAGGCCTGGCGTGCTGTGATTCATGGGGTCACAAAGAGTCGGACACGAATGAGCGACTGAATGAGCGACTTGAACAGGAAGTCAAGCTGGTGCCTCCCTGTTCAGCCCCTGCTTGCTGGTTGCAGATCTGAGCGCTGGGAGTTTCCCATTAGGCACGTAATCTGTGGGGTTTTTTTATTTTATTTTGCTTATTTATTTATTCATTTTCCTCCCAGTTATGTTTCCCTCTGAGATTCCATTACTACCCACAGACCCCTGTGACAGGGTTTCCTGGTGTTTGGAAAGTTGTCCTCTTTTAAGACTCCCTTCCTGAGAGGGTCTCCGTCCCTACTTCTTTTGTCTCTTGTTTTATCTTTTATATTTTGTCCTACCTCCTTTCGAGGACAATGGTCTGCTTTTCTGGGTGCCTAAAGGAGATCAATCCTGGGTGTTCATTTGAAGGACTGATGCTAAAGCTGAAACTGCAATACTTTGGCCACCTCATGCGACAAGTTGACTCACTGGAAAAGACTCTGATGCTGGGAAAGTTTGGGGGCAGGAGGAGAAGGGGACAACAGAGAATGAGATGGCTGGATGGCATCACCAACTCTATGGACATGAGTTTGAGTGAACTCTGGGCGTTGGTGATGGACAGGGAGGCCTGGCGTGCTGTGATTCATGGGGTCGCAAAGAGTCGGACACGAATGAGCGACTGAACTGACCTGAATGTCTTCTGCCATCATTGAGAAGTTGTTTTGTGGCATTTACTCAGTGTTCAGATGTTCTTCCAATGAATTTGTGTGGGAGAAAGTGGTCTCTCCGTCCTATTCCTTCACCATCTGAATACTGTCTCCAGGCCTGTAGTTCTATTTTTTTTTGTGGCATCTTTGTCTGGGTTATTGTGGCTTTAAAGTATGAGTTTGGGAGTTTCCCACCTTTCAAGTTTTCTGGATGAGTTTGAGTAGGATAGCTCAGCCCTTCTTTAAATTTTTTGTAGGATTCAAAATTCTACTAAATTTTGTTTTGTTTTGTAGAAAGGTTTTTTTGGTTTGTTGAAAGATTTTTGATGATTTCTCATTTCATACCAGTGTTGTAAGGAAAGATACTTGCTGTAAGTTAATTTTTTCTAAGTTTCTTAAGACTTGGGACATATGATCTGTGTGAAGAATAGTCCAAGTGTACTTGAGAAGAATGAGGATCCTGTTGCTTTTGGATGGTATGTGTGTTAGATCCATTTGATCTGATGTGTAGTTGAAATAGTTTTTCCTTGTAGATTTTGTATTTGGATGATCTATCTGTTAAAAGTTGTAATATTGAAGCCTCAGGAGACTTATTAGTTATTTTAATATATTTCTCCCTTCAAAACAAATACTAATGAATTTGAAGCGAGAAATACATTACAATAGTAAGACTTCTCCATTTAATATTTGCTTAATATATTTAAGTGTGCTGTGCAAGATACAATGTTGGTTTTATACATATTTTTGATGTATGTCTGGATGCGTTGACCATTTATCATTACATAAGGAGACAATGGAAACAGTGTCAGACTTTATTTTGGGGGGCTCCAAAATCACTGTGGATGCTGACTGCAGCCATGAAATTAAAAGACGCTTACTCCTTGGAAGGAAAGTTATGACCAACCTTGATAGCATATTAAAAAACAGAGACGTTACTTTGCCAACCAAGGTCCATCTAGTCAAGGCTATGGTTTTTCCCGTGGTCATGTATGGATGTGAGAGTTGGACTGTGAAGAAAGCTGATCGCCGAAGAATTGATGCTTTTGAACTGTGGTGCTGGAAAAGGCTCTTGAGAGTCCCTTGTACTGCAAGGAGATCCAACCAGTTCATTCTAAAGGAGATCAGTCCTAGGTGTTTATTGGAAGGACTGATGCTAAAGCTGAAACTCCAATACTTTGACCACCTCATGTGACGAGTTGACTCACTAGAAAAGACTCTTTGATGCTGGGAAGGATTGGGGGCGGGAGGAGAAGGGTACGATAGAGAATGAGATGGCTGGATGGCATCACCGACTCTATGGACATGAGTTTGAGTGAACTCCGGGAGTTGGTGATGGACAGGGAGGCCTGGCGTGCTGTGGTTCATGCGTTCGCAGAGTCGGGCACAACTGAGCAACTGAACTGAACTCAACGGGCTTCTGTTCCATTTTTGAGCTACTATTGTTTGTAGCTATCTGTACTTTTTTTTAAATTTCCACTTGAATATCTTTATCCATCTTTTCACGTTTAACCTGTGTTTGTCCTTAACTCATGCAGTGAGTGTCCTATAGGCAGTATATAGTTGGTAGTTGAGTCTTTTGTTTTTTCTTTTTCTTTTCTAATTGATCTAGCCACTCTGTCCTTAGGAAAATTTAGTCCATTTAACATCAATGTGGTTAATGATACTTAAAGACTTACTATCTTACTCTTTTCTGAATTTCTTTGTTTTTTCCTTCTTTTGCTGCTTTCTTTTTGGATCTGATTACTTTTCATAGTGGTAAGTTTTTTTTCCTTTACTTTTATGTATCTGTTGTAGGTTTTTGATTAACAATATGAGTGAGGCTTAACAATAATCTTATGTCCCTAATGATCTCTTATAAGCTGATGACAACTTAAAACTTTATTGCATAGAAAAGCTCTGTCCTTTTACTCCTCACATTGACATTTCTGTTACTGCAGTTTTAGAGATTGTACCTGCTTTTAATAGTTTTCATCTTTGATGTATAGAATAATTTATTATTGTTCTACATGTCCTTCAGAAATGAATGAAAGATAGAGTTTACCAAACAGATGCAAAAGAGTTTGTCACCAGTAGACCTGCCTTATAATAAATGCCGACAGCGGACCTTCAGGCTAACGTGAAAAATAGTGTGGGGAGGGGAGGAATGGGATAAATTGGGAGATTGGGATAGACTCTGTTGATAGTATGAATACCGTGTATCAAAACAGATAGCTAATGAGAACTTACTGTAAGGCACAGGGAACTCTACTCAATGTTGTTTGTGATCTAAATGGAAGGAATTCCAACAGGAGGAGGAGGTAAATGTACACATATGGTTGATTCACTTTGTTGTACAGTAGAAACTAACAGAACACTGTAAAGCAACTATACTCCAATTTTAGAAAATTCTTTTAATATTAGCTTCTAGCTTACATTGTTTCTTCTGAGAAATACATCTATAACTTGATGGGGATTACATATTAGAGAAATTTTTCTTTGCTGCTTTTAAAACTCTGTTTCCCTTTTAGAAAGTTGAATTATGTGTCTTGAGATCATTTTAGGATGATCTCGGTTTCATCATTTAGGATGAAATTCAGGGGATATAGGACATTTGGATATCCAGATGTTTGCAGGTTAGGGAAACCATTAGTTCCTTGAAGCCAATATTCCCCTTTCTCTCCTCGTTTCCTGGGAGGCCAGTAGAATGTAAGTTGTGTTCTATAAAGATATCTCAAGTTTTTGTTTTATTTATCTTTGACTAATTTATGTGAAGGTCATGTCATCAAATTTTTTTCTTCCCTGTGATCCATTTTGCTGTTGATGCTCTCTATTGCATCCCCCTCCCCCATTTCATCTCACTATATTTTTTCAGAAATTTGTTTGGTTCTCTTTTATGTTCACTGTCTTGCACTTAAACTTCCTTTGTTTTCGTGTGACTTTCAGTGTTTTGTTTACTTTTTCTGTGTTTTCTTTTAGTTCACTGAACTTTCTTAAAATTATTTCTTAATTCTTTATGGCATATTGCAGATCTCCATGTCTTTTGGGTTGACTACTGAAAAGTTACTGTGTTGCATTGGTTGTCACGTGTCCTTGAATTATTTTTAATATATTTTTTAAATTTATTTAGTTTTAGTTGAAGGATGATTGCTTTACAATATTAAGTTTGATTTCTGCTATACATCAACATGAATCAACCATAGATAGACCTGTTCCATCTCTCTTGAACCTCCCTGCCTTTTCCTTCCCCATCCCACTCTCGGTTGTCACAGAGCAGTAGCAGTGTTCTTTGGGTGAGAATTGTAGAAAACTTATTCTACCATGGTATATCCAAATTGAACTTTTATTAGAGCTAATAAAATTATTTGAAGGGAAATTTGAAGATACCTTAAATAATCATTTTACTTTTTCTTATGCTCATAGGACATTTTCTCAGTTACCTTTTTATAATTGCATTTTTGTGAGGAAAAAGAAGACAAGCTAGAAAGTTTTGGGGAGAGGAAGCAGTGACTATTTAGAAGTATCTTTACCATGATCTTTCTATTTGAAGCATTTGGAATAAAAGTCATGAAATAGGTTATCTTTTGAAAATGGATTGGAAATGTCTTAGGGATGGCATCTTGGAAATTAATTCTTTAATATAAATTACAATTGAGTTCTTTTACTTGTGTATTCATTAAGGACTATGTGGTTAAAATGTCAAACATTGAGACATACATCAAGAACCGTGACATATACTTTAGAAAAAAAAAAGAATGAAGTGGATTCTCATCAGAGGGAGGAGTTTTTTTAATAATTTTCTTGTTATGGGGAAGTATATGTAATTTATGGCAGAAAGTGAAGAGGAACTCAAAAGCTTCTTGATGAAAGTGAAAGAGGAGAGTGAAAAGGTTGGCTTGAAGCTCAGCATTCAGAAAACAAAGATCATGGCATCTGGTCCCATCACTTCATGGGAAATAGATGGAAAAACAGTGGAAACAGTGTCAGACTTTATTTTTTGGGGCTCCAAAATCACTGCAGATGCTGATTGCAGGCAGGAAATTAAAAGATGCTTACTCCTTGGAAGGAAAGTTATGACCAACCTAGACAGCATATTAAAAAGCAGAGACATTACTTTGCCAACCAAGGTCCGTCTAGTCAAGGCTCTGGTTTTTCCCGTGGTCATGTATGGTTGTGAGAGTTGGACTGTGAAGAAAGCTGATCGCCGAAGAGCTGATGCTTTTGAACTGTGGTGTTGGAGAAGACTCTTGAGAGCCCCTTGTACTGCAAGGAGATCCAACCAGTCTCTTCTAGAGGAGATCAATCCTGGGTGTTCATTGGAAGGACTGATGCTAAAGCTGAAACTGCAGTACTTTGGCCACCTCATGTGACGAGTTGACTCACTGGAAAAGACTCTGATGCTGGGAAAGGTTGGGGGCGGGAAGAGAAGGGGACGACAGAGAATGAGATGGCTGGATGGCATCACCGACTCAATGGACAGGAGTTTGAGTGAACTCCGGGAGTTAGTGATGGACAGGGAGGCCTGGCGTGCTGTGATTCATGGGGTCGCAGAGAGTCGGACATGACTGAACGACTGAACTGATCTGAACTGATATGTAAGAGATAAATCAAAACAGATGATGGCACAGAAAGGTCTTTCCATATCTGAAACTGTATATTTTTGGCTGTTGAGAGAGACAAACAGATTGGTTTTGGTGGTAGAAAGGAGGAGAAGATGAATTAATGGAAATTAAAAGAATAATGAAGGGATTGTCGGAACCAGATCTTGTAGGCTTGTAGTTCACAGGGTTTGAATTTGGTTAGAGTCAGCAGGGAGCCATTAGCATGTTTTGCATTGAGGTCTGACATCATTTAAATTATGCTTTAGAAAAGGAAGAAGTTTACAGTCAGAGATACATGAAGAGGAGGAGAGGGGCATGGCATTCCTTGAAGGACCACATAGTGGAAAGAAGCAGAGGAAATATGATGTAGAGCCTTTACTGGGATTCTGTAGAGAAGGAATGGGCAAGGAAGAGAAGGTATACTAAATTTATGGTTCTATACTTTGAATAATTTCAATGGTCTTTGGGCTAAAGGAACCCAGTTGTTGTTCCTAGTTGTTTGGTTTGGGGCTTTGGATTGTTTTCTGGTAAATGTATTCTAGGCATAGTGTATCAGTTTGATGGCTAAGGTTGCAGGCTTTGGTTGGTTGATTTGCATATCAAAGGTACACTCAAAAAAGAGACTATTGCTTTCAGTAGGATTTACCTACGTGTGGGAGGGGCAGTTCCTCCACGATCAAGGACCCAAAAGAGAAAAGTATACCCACTACAGTACATTTGAAATTTTAACAAGCAGACATTCTATATATTGTCAACAAAAACAGTGCTGTGTGATAGCAGAATTGAAGGTGAATTAGAGAGTGGAGATAGGGAAAACCAGCCTTAAGTATGTGTAGTACCTGGTGCTAGGAAACTCCAATACTTTGGCCACCTGATGCGAAGAGCTGACTCATTTGAAAAGACCCTGATGCTGGGAAAGATGGAGGGCAGGAGGAGAAGGGGACGACAGAGGATGAGATGGTTGGATGGCATCACTGACTCAATGGACATGGGTTTGGGTGGACTCCGGGAGTTGGTGATGGACAGGGAGGCCTGGTGTGCTGCAGTTTATGGGGTCGCAAAGAGTCGGACACGACTGAAATGAACTGGTGCTAAGTAAATCATGACCCCCTAATAAACCTCATCTTTCTGCTCCCTCTATCTGCCCACTTATTTTTTAGGCATGTGCTAGGTACTTTGCATTCACTGGCTATTTCTTCTACCATAGATTAAATTTTGCAGATGACCATCATCTTTATGTTCAAATGTTATTATTTTGGTCACTAGGAGAAAGAGAAACTCTTGCTTATGGTTTCAGACATCCTACAAGTAGAACTTTGATTTTATTATGCTCAAAGATGAATTTTTTTTTATAGCTACCAAATCATTTGTTGCCTGGAGAATATAAATATACTTTGAGAATTATTTCTGCAACCAGAAGGTCAGTGCAGGGAAGTGATTGTAAGCTAAGCAGAAATCTCAAGCATGTTTATCATTGTAATAAATTTTTATCTTTTACCCTTCTGTAATTCATTGGTAGGAAGATGATAGCCTGTATTAAATTCAAAGATGTAATAAGAATTTTGCTGTAATTCCCTCAGTACAAAAGTTTGTTAAACTTGAATCTTAAAAGAGTCATTTACTGTTAATGGAGAGGAAGCTAAAGGGTACTTTCTGGGGTACAAAAAATGTTATGTATCTTATTCTGAGTTATGCTAATACAAAAATACACATATGTAAATTAAACTATTTATGCCCTTCAATAAAAGAAATTACTGAAATGAAGCAGAAAAGAAACAGATTCATAGATAACAAACTATGGGTTGCCAGTGCATAGGGGAGAAGAAAGATAAGGTAGGAAATAAAGAGGTACTAACTATTATGTGTGAAATAAATAAGCTCAAAGAAATGTCCCACACAACACAGCCAATATTTTTTAATTATAAGTAGAATATAACTTTCAAATATTGTGAATCACTATGTTGTATTCTTGAAACTTATATAATAATTGGCACTCAGCTGTGCCTCAATTAAAAGAGAAATTCTTGTTTATATAAGCTGTACTGTGATTAAAACAAAGAGAAAGTCTCCAAACACTGTCAACCTGATTGATTTACTACTCTTTCTTATAATTGTCCAAATACTTTGGGAAATCGTGATGTTTCCTTTATTTTATGTTGATAGGTTTCTAATTAATAAGTGTGACCATTTCAAAAGTATGAATATCATGGTGGCATATGTAATATTTAATTTTAATGTAATCTTTAATATTTAATGTAATTTTAATCAAATCAATATTTAATAAATATGTAATATTTAACATTAAATACTTAATGTTTGGTGTACTTTATTCCCTGATTTAGGAGCTGTGGCTAATGAGAATCAGAGGCCATGGATGAAGATGAACTTGAATTACAGCCACAGGAACCAAACTCATGTTTTGATGGAATAGGTATATCTGTTTCTTGGTTGTTCCACTTTCCATTTGCCAAATTTGGAATTGTTACCTGTAGAATGGATTTTTAGATCTGTAATTTATTCATATTTAGGTATCTTCTTATCCTATCAAAATCTTACTGCCAACTCAATCTTGTCAATAATATCATCAGTATCAAATTCTTAGCTGTTGACTGCAGTTATTCTCATTTTTCTCAGTTAAGTCCTATTAGTTATTTCTGCTGGTATTATTGGTTTTCTCTTTTTGCTGTAATGCATTTATACAAATTTGGTGACCTGTAAAATGCATTGGTTTGTACCTCACATTTTTGTAGATTGGAAACCTATACAGTGTTACTTAACTGTCATTTATGTAGAATTAATATACAGTGTTACTTAACTGTCACTTATGTAGAATTTCACAAAGCCAAACTCGGGGTGTTGGCAGGGCTTCATTCCTTTGCTGATTGCCTGTTTTATTTTGCTTCTGGAGACTGCCTATATTCCTTCTCATGTTTTATATGTGTTTCTCTTTAGAGGTAGCAAATTGAGTCCCTATCATGTTTTGAATCTAACATTCCTTCCTGTCACATTTTCTTGGCTCCAGCCAGCAACCCACCCAGGATAATCTGTCTCTATTTTACATTGACACCCTTAATTCCATCTGCAAGATTTCTTTTACCATGTCACACACATATTTTCTAGATCCAAAAATTAGGATTTGGATATCTTTGAGGGACTATTTTGCCTATCACTCTGGTTCCCAAACATTTAAGCCTCTCATAAGTATAAAATCCATTCATCCTCTCTTGAGGTTCTCAAACTTGGCATCCAAAATGCTCATCTGAAGTTAAGAAAAATCTAAAGAAAGTGAAGTCTCTCAGTTGTGTCTAAATCTTTGCGACCCTATGGACTGTAGCCCACCAGGATTCTCCATGGGATTTTCCAGGCAAGAGTACTGGAGTGGGTTACCATTTCCTTCTTCAGGTGATCTTCTCAACCCAGGGATTGAACCCAGGTCTCCCGCATTTAGAAAAATCTAAAATAGCATCTAAATCAGATGTTCATGATACTCTGGGTACAGTTCATTAGGTATAGCTCCAGGTTTGCAATTCCTCTTCATCTGCAGTCCTATACAGCTGAAGAAACAAGTTGCTGCTGCTGCTGCTGCTAAGTCACTTCAGTCATGTCCGACTCTGTGTGACCCCACAGACGGAAGCCCACCAGGCTCCCCCATCCCTGGGATTCTCCAGGCAAGAACACTGGAGTGGGTTGCCATTTCCTTCTCCAAAGAAACAAGTTACCTATTCCCAATGTAAATGGTAGGACAGCCTTGAATATCCTGGTTGATTCAAACAGGGTGAAAGGAGGGTGAAATGGTATTAATAAATGTTCAAAAATAACTGGGTAGGTTAATGCAGTAATCACCATTAGGTTTCAAATCCTGGGCATTTAATGGCTGCCTTGAGTTTTTCTTCCCTTTTTCATCAAAAACAGTGTTTTTCTGTGAGTAGTTTTGTCTGTGCGCATCTTATTCCTAGAATTTGCAGTGCCAGCTTTCCATATGTTGTATTTTTTCTGTCTTCTTTACTCCAAGCTAATAATCCAAACTAGTATTGATTCTGAAAGTATAAATTTTTGAAGAATTTTGTGAGTCTCTTCTCTGTTTCATGGGCATTCCCTTTACTAGAGAAGAAATTTATCTACATATCTTTCAGAGATAATACCACTTCTTTTTGACTTTTGCCAAGATGATTGAGGAACATTTTAGTTTGTTTAGTGGTGTGAGGCACACCATTTACAGCCTCGGAAAGACCTTGTTCTCAGACAGTTTGGTCTGTCTGAAATTTCAGGGAGGTGTAGAGTCACAAACTATTTTTTCTGTAGAAAGTTTCCTGACATCACATAACCCCATGTTTAACTCTTTCTTCTTTTTTCATCTGTTGAGACAGAATATTCCAAATTAAGTCCTTCTACCCTTTTTTTTTTTTTTAATTCTTCTGCAATTTCCTTTTCTTTCTTTGAATTTAGCATAGCAGCAGAAAGAAACCAGGTTACCGCAGCAACATCGCCAAAAGCTCCTGAGCTAAATATCTGAGTTAAATTTTATGTTACGCTTTCCATGGAATTGGATAGAGTTATATTTGTTTTGGGTAGAGTTTTCCTAATAAGCTACCCATAACATAACAGTATGTTCCTTTCTTTAGTTTTTGAATAATGTGTTCCTCACTATGTTTTGAGCTTTTATTAGAAGTGTGTTTTTTTTTTTAACTTGGAGGCTAATTACAATATTGTAGTGGTTTTTGCCACTCATTCACATGAATCAGCGATGGGTGTACATGTGTCCCCCATCCTGAACCCCTCTCCCACCTCCCCACTGTCCATCCCTCAGAATTGTCCCAGTGCACTGGCCCTGAGCACCCTGTCTCATGCATTGAACCTGGATTGGAGATTCATTTCACATATGATAATATACAAGTTTCAGTGTTGTTCTCTCAAGTCATCCCAGCCTTGCCTTCTCCCACAGAGTCCAAAGTCTGTTCTTTACATCTCTGTCTCTTTCTCTGTCTCGCATATAGAATCATCATTACCATCTTTCTAAATTCCATATATATGAGTTAATACACTCTACTGGTGTTTTTCTTTCTCACTTACTTCACTCTCTATAATAGGCTACAGTTGTATCCACCTCATCAGAACTGATTCAATTGCGTTCTTTTTAATAGCTAAGTAATATTCCATTGTATATATGTACCACAGCTTTCTTAGTCATTCGTCTGCTGATTGACATGGAGGTTGCTTCCATATCCTGGCTATTGTAAACAGTATTAGCAGTATTTTAAAGTCTAGGTTTGTAGTAACTATCTGTACATGGTGACTTAAGTGTTCTCTAAGTCCATCAAGAATTTTCTGCCTTGATTGTCTCTTCCTTCTCAGTTCTCACTAACATGAATTGTTAACATCCATATTTCTGTTCGTGGTCTATTCAAGGGTCAAAGCTATTTGACATTTGTAGTAATCTGTTACAGTGGCCCTCTATGCTCTGGTATCCAAAATCTATATTCATTTGTACGAGAAACTCGAAACAAATAAAACAGTTTAACACAGTGAAATTCTATATTTCACAGTTTCCATAGTCAGAAATCTGACTGTCATAGCCAAGCTATTTGGTTTGGATTTCATGTGGCTGAAATCATGGTGTCAGCAGGGTGTTTCTGAGGCTTTGGGGATGAAACTGATTCCAAGCTAATTCATGTGGTTGGCTGAATTCACTTCCTTACCGTTGTGGGGCCAAAGTCCATATTTCCTTGCTGGCTGCTCTTTGCTAATTGTGTACCTTCTCCTGCTTTTCATGTGCCAATACCTCCCTCCCGTGCCCACCCCCAGGAACCTAGAATTGCATGTCTCTCAAAATTAATGTTCTGCTTCAACTGTCTAATGCCAGTCTAGGGAATTTCTCTCTAAGGGTTCATGTAATCAAATTGGACCCACCTAAATTTTGTAGTGAAATCACACTGTTTTAAGATTCCTTTAATTATATGCCCAGAGTAATCATGGCCTACATACATCATAATTGGATACATTCACAATTCCAGCCACTGGGACATTGACAGTTTTGCAAGGAGGGTAGATCAGGGCAGTCTGTGTACCACACTGCTTTTCATACCAGTTCTACTACTTACCCTCGGAACTTTTATCTCACTCCTACCCTATAATATTAAATTATTTCCTCAAAGTTATTTTTTTCATTAACTTTGCCAGTAGAGTACTCCTAAAATAATATATGGATGATGTCATATCTGTGTTCATCATGACCCCAAAGATAAAATATAAACCTGAAATCTGTTTTGATAATGTCCTGCTTACATAGCCCTGTTTCTCAAAAGTTTTCCTGAAAGGAGCCTTGTGCACCAGGCAAATGGACTCTTGCTTCATTCCTCCAACTGCACAAGAATGATGATATTCATGAAGTTATAATAGTGGGAAAAAATGTATTGACATTTACAAATTACCCATGATTCTAAGGACAGAATATTATTAAAATGATTAACACAAGTCCTCTTACACATTCAGATTTTAAGGATTTCATTCATTGAATTTTTTATGATCATATTGCTGTATATTAATGAAACAGTAATTAACTTTACCAGGAAATGGGGATTTTTAACATGAGGTTTCTAAATCCTATGTAAGTGTGTGTGTGTATGCATGTATGTTTCTTACAGTTTGGATAGTCTTTTTGGTAATTCTGCTTGATAATGGTGACTGCCTCTTTGGTCACTTGAACATCACAGTGTAGTTGAATTACAGTTATAAACATACAAAATGTAAATTAAATACAAATTTAAAATAAAAATTATAATTAAACTTGTAAATACTATGTGTGTTTCTCCACAAGTTTCTCCAAAGAAGTTACAGTCTTTGGAGAAACACACATAGTATTTCCTAGCTTAAGGGCACAAGGAAGCCTGGGTGAGCATTAGTCAAGGTAGGTTGAGGAACATTTTAACCCTGTTTATTAACACTCTCTTGTTTATCTTTGAGCCAGTCACTTAATCTATCAGGTCGTCCATTTTCATGTGTCCTAATTATGAAATCTTTCATTATAGTATTTTCAGAAAACTTCCCTTACACTTGCATTCGGTCATCACAACAGTCCCATGAGGTATGCATGGCAAATACTACTGTCCTCATTTCACTGATGAGGAAAGAAAAACTCAGAGGGTAACTGGCTTGTCCAGGGTCACAGATTGAATATCTTAACTGTTCCCTGATTTAGACCTTTTTAAATCAGTTGTCTTTTAATGCTTTCACAGTTATGTTTTTAAGATGGAGTTTAAAGTTATCTATTGCATAATGTGGATTATTACAAACATTGAAAACAAATTATCATTGAGTGTTTTGTCAGAAGTTTTATAGAAAGAAAGTGTCCTTTTGTTATTGTTTCTATATGTAATTAGATGGGCATTTACTTGTTTAAAGAGTTATTGCATGTTATGTTATTCTTCAGCCATCTTGATCTTTTTTGTTTGTTAAAGAATCTGCTCTCAGAGCCTGCTCATTGACACAGGGTCATTGGGCTAGGTTATCTGTAAATTCAGCTTCTCTAAGTCACAGCCAGGGACACTAAGACAACCAGAGTAGCTAGTTAGTTAAGACTTTCATATTTCTTTTTTACTGGTCCAAAAGTCAAGATACCGGATTTGTTTTCATTTATCTATGTCATGTTTGGTTAAGGATACTTTCTTCTCATGGCATTTTTGTGTTGTGCAAACAACTGTGAACTTGGTGAAGTCATTTAATCTCGATGAGCTCCCGTTGATTTCATCTCTCTACCTTTACTCCTTAACTGCAGAATGGAGTACACTAGAGTTTCTTACATTCTGAGGAACTACCTTGGAGATGGAAGGGTAAGGGCTCAGGGAGAGGCTTGGTGGAGGCAAAATACTTGGTCAGGACCCACAGAGACCAACCTCAACCTCCACTGCTCCATGCATCTGCACATTTTTTCATCTTATGGGTCCTCAGAGATTCTTAGTCTGTTGTCTTTCTTACTTTCTCTGCAGCTGTGGCGTTCTGTCTCTTTTCATTGATGTGCCTGTTCTTTTAGTTGCTGGGAACTTTGTTTTTCTTTTATGACTGTCCTGCCTTTCTTATTTTTCCATTTCTTTACATGTTAATTATTTGGGGTTGAGTAAAAACAGTATTTGTGTTAATATCTTATTTCTTAAAGCTTTTTTAATGTTTGACAAAGTCAAGTATATGGTCTGTTTTCCTGGTGGAAATGAAATAATATCATTTGAGATTGTCATTCATGCCTACCTGAAATTTGTCATTTTAATTTTTGTATTTTTAAGGAACTGATGCTACACACATGGATGGTGATCAAATTGTTGTGGAAGTACAAGAAACTGTTTTTGTTTCAGATGTTGTGGATTCAGATATAACTGTGCATAATTTTGTTCCTGATGATCCAGACTCAGTTGTAATTCAAGATGTTATTGAGGATGTTGTTATTGAGGATGTTCAGTGCTCAGATATCTTAGAAGAATCAGATGTGTCTGAAAATGTCATCATTCCTGAGCAAATGCTTTCCTCAGATGTAACAGAAGAAGTGTCTTTAGCACATTGCACAGTCCCAGATGACGTCTTAGCTTCTGATATAACTTCAGCCTCAATGTCTGTGCCAGAACACGTCTTGACCAGTGAGTCTGTACATATGTCTGATGTTGGACACGTTGAACACATTGTTCATGATAGTGTAGTAGAGGCAGAAGTTGTCACTGATCCTCTGACAGCCGACGTAGTGTCAGAAGAAGTATTGGTAGCAGATTGTGCCTCAGAAGCAGTCATAGATGCCAACGGGATCCCTGTGGACCAGCAGGATGATGACAAAGGCAACTGTGAGGACTACCTTATGATTTCCTGTAAGTCCTGGGGTACAGTGATTGTCAAAGGTGTTTTCAAAGGCTATCTTTCCTAACTTACATCCGGGGGATATTTTCTTGTCTTAAACTTATATAAAATTAAGATAAATCTCTTAGGCCTGTTTGCATTATTGTTATGGTTTGGTTCCTGTAAGATAAGCCATAATTAAGGAAAGTACAAAAATAAATAGTTTATTCTATGTAAGGATTTACTAGAAAGATAAAAGCCGAAATCATGGAAATGTGATGAGGCTGTTATCTGCAGTATTATAATTACCACTGAAATTTGAAAGAGTTTCAACTTGAAAAAGATACTTTCTGTCTTTATAAATGGAGTCACTTTTGCACTTTAGGGTCTTTATCCACACCAGTGCCCCTCTTCTCCTTGAAGTAATTATATTTAAAAAAATAAATTGTCTTTTGGCTTGGAATTATATTAGTTTAATTAATTAGTTTAATTAATTTAATTAGTTTAAGTAGAATAAAGTAGTAATGCAAAAGAGTGTAAACAATTAATTTACTTAGATTTTAGATTGGTTTGAAATTTAATACCATTGATTTTGCATTTTGCTCATAGCTCTTTATGGAATACTGGGTTTCTTCATTGTATTTACCTTTTGAAAAAATTTTTTTTGTTTAAAATCACCTGGGAAATAGATATAGTTTAGCTTAATACTTTATGTCATACCTGTAATAATTAAGTTAGTAGAATCACTGTTTGTAGGGGTTTGCTCTTTTCTAACTTCAGTTTTTCTATATATTCTTTATATTAATGAGGTTCACTTTGTTGACTAGTTCCATCATCTAGGAGCTGATTTAAATTACTTGTTTATCCTAAATTGCTAGCTCATGGGACAACTGTTTTCTTTGAAAACAAGTTCTACTGTGTAGATGGAGTTAAGAGATTCCTATTAATTCTGAATATAAATCTTTATCCCTTCTGTCTTGAGCATAGCACCATTAAAAGTTAATTTTGGGGCAGAGATTGTAAGCATTTATACATCTCTTTTGTGATCAGGCATCATATGGCCCAACTTTATAATTATAATTTTATACATTCAACTGAACTTGCTTAATAGGTGGCACAAATCTGATTCTTCTGGTTTTGTAAGTATTCATTGAACTCCTTCTGTGTATAAAAGCTTATTCTAGATTAAGTATTGAGGTTCTTAATAATTTTCAGTTTCTGACCTTGATTGTATATTCTGAAGAAAACAGGATATGGTTAATATTTATCACAACTAATTTAGGTTTTAATTGTAATGTAAATTTAATTAGAATATAAATTTTTTAAAGATTTTATCTAGAGATTTCTGTTTCATTTATATTACTTGTTTTAGCCTTCTGTGAAATATACTTTTTATTCTCTTTTATTATTTAAAACTCTATGGGGAAGAGGAGTGCTTGGCACCTGTTTTGTTTTGAATGCAGCGAAGTTATGATCTAATCTGATTTTATACATGATAGAGAAACCTGAGACGTGGTTATTGACAGTCAGTGTTTTTAATAATAATAGGAAGTATCTCAGTTCTTTGATGTATTTTATTCAACATGTGTAGATCAGAGTGTAAACAAATGTATATTCTCTTTCTAGAAATGACAATAAGTTATTCAATCTAAATGCCTAAGTTTTTATACAATGTTTAGTGTTGATCTTGTCAATTTTCTTCCTTCTGAAGATCTTCCTTAATGACAGAGAATTCTCATTTTTTATTATATAGTAATGTATACGGACACAAATGATTACTTTTACAGCAAAATGGCCATATATAGACTTGTAGTCTAGATGCTACTGTGGCTTTTAAATTGACCAAGTCATTCTTGAGGATAGAATTTGATGTTTCTTATTTGTTTTAGGTATCTCTCCCATCAAACTCTATGCATATTAGGTATGAAATATTTATTGACTATTGAATACATTAACTTTATGGCTGAAATTCTGTCATTATCATGCCCCCTACAGGGCCATCTGGTTTAGATGTTTTAATTGTTTTAATCAGCTGACCTGGTATTATGGTATTCTGTTCTGTTCAGTCGCTCAGTCGTGTCCGACTCTATGCGACCCCATGGACTGTAGCCTAGCAGGCTTCTCCGTCCATGGGATTCTCCAGGCAAGAATACTGGAGTGGGTTACCGTTTCCTTCTCCAGGGGATCTTCCCCACCCAGGGATCAAACCCGGGTCTAATTATGACTGGTTATATTGAATATTTACTATAAAGAGTTTCTGTGATGAGTGAATAAATGAAGCCCAGACCTTACGTAATGCATCAACTTAGATGCTGCTGCTGCTGCTAAGTCACTTCAGTCGTGTCCGACTCTGTGTGACCCCATAGACGGAAGCCCACCAGGGTCCCCCGTCCCTGGGATTCTCCAAGCAAGAACACTGGAGTGGGTTGCCATTTCCTTCTCCAGTGTGTGAAAGTGAAGTCACTCAGTCGGATGCACACAATTTATGGTTTATTGCTTTTAGTAGTTATAAGAATACAAAGGATGATAAAATGTTCATTTCACTTACTTAATACTCTTAATTCTATGTATTTATTCCTTTGTTCAGTAGCTAATTGAGTATGTTTTATACCTTACCATTGTAAGCTCACTACCAGGTGCTTTCTATTTGTTTTCAGAATTTATTTTAAAATGGTAAACAGAATAACAGTTTAACATACATAGGAATTGTTTCTGAAAAATGAATAAGGATATTTTAGGGTTTTTGTCATACTCAGATACTTTCTTTATTTTTGGTTTCACTCTTTGTTACTGCACATGGACTTTCTCTGGTTGTGATGAGGGGAAACTATTCTGTAGTTGTGATGTGCATCCTTTTCATTATGGTGGCTTCTCTTGTTGCCAAGCATGGGCCATGGGGCTTGGGGGCTTCAACATTTGCGGCTCACAAGGCTTTGTAGCTCCACAGGGTGTAGGATCTTCCTAGACTAGAGATAGAACCCATGTCCACTGCATTGGGAGGCAGATTTCCATCCACTATACCACCAAGGAAGTCTTAAACAGGTTTTTAAAGTTTGTTCTGATAAGATACAGAAACAAGGTTTTGTTTGTCAGGCTAAAACTGATGTTTTTTAGTATAAGGACTCTAAAATGTATTTAGGACATGTATACCAGGTGTACACTATGTCAAAGGAACTATTACTCGGGAATAAAAGTAAATACTAAGCTGTTAAATTCAGGAAATCATCATAAAGGTAAAGGCCACTGTTTTGTCACTCTAATCCACTGTATTGTCTGTGAACAAAAGTTTATTTATTGTTTTTTTGGCTGTACTGGGTGAGATGCGAGGTCTTATTTCATAAGTAGGGATTGAACCTGCACCCCCTACAGTGGAAGCAGAAGTCTTAACTACTGGGACTGTCAGGGAAGTCACCTAACAAAATTTTAAATGCATATACCTGTGACAAAATTATACTTTTAGGAATTCAAATAGATATGCTTGCATATGCATCAGATTCTGAGAATTTACCCAGAAGCCTTCAGGAATTGCTCTGCAGAGGAAACTGCAGATATGACTTGCAGGGAGACATTTTTTTTATTGTATACCCTTTGTACTATTTGAACTTTATACCATGTGTAAACTAATGGCAAAAAAGTTAGAAGCAGCAAAAGAATTAAAATATGTAATTATCAATTTTCTGGTCATGTTTTAGAAAATTAAAAAACTTAAGTTGTTAAAAAATTGAATTAAACATTATTAGGGAGAAAATTGTTAGAAACTAAGAGATGACTTTTAAATTGTTAAAAGACAGTAAATCTTGAAAGCCAGGCAGAATTGATTCTTCTCATACAAATGATCGTTCCTCAGAAAGAGTAATGGCAGTTTTCTCATTAGGAAAAATAGAGGCTAGAAGGCAACAGATAATGTATTCAGCATGTTAAAAGTTGAAAAAAGATCGTCAACCAAGAATTCTCAAACTAAAGTTTTAAAAATGAAGGAGAAATTAAGACCTTCCCATGTTAAAAAAAAGAAAAGCTGCAGTAATCAAGACTGACTAGTATTGAATAAGGATAGACGTGTAAGTGAATAAAGTAGAGTCCACACATATAAATCTGTACATCTGTGGTCAGTTGATTTTTCACAAAGTTGTCAAGATGGTTCAGTAAGGTAAAAAATAGTCTCTTCAGCTGATAATAAATTCTGGGATAACTGTAACTGTACTGGGATACTTTTTACATCCACATATAAATGAATGAAGTTGGGCCACTATCTGGAACATACACAGAAATAACTCGGGACTTAAATGTAGGATTCACTGGTGACACAGTGGAACAGAGTCCACCTGCCAATGCAGGGGACATGGGTTTGACCCCTGGTACAGGAGGATTCCAAATGATATGGAACAACCAAGTTATTGGCACCATAACTATGGAGCCCACATGCTGCAACTGCTTATTCTCATGCCTAGAGCCTGTCCTCCGCAACAAAAGAAGCCACTGCAATGAGAGTCTTGGGCACCATAATGAAAGTAACACCCTTCTCACTACAGCCAGAGAAAGCCTGCACAAAGCAAAGAAGACCCAGTGTACCAAAAAAATAAAATGTTGAGTATTTTAAAAACTAACCTTAAAAAAGAAAAAAAGACTTAAATGTGGGGGTTAAAATTCTAAAATACTGTGAAGAAAATTAGGTGAAAGTATTAAATTGAATGGCAGCAGCTTCTCAGATTTGGCACCAAAAACCACAAACAGCAAAGGAAAAATAAATGGAACTATGTCATATTTGGAAATGTTTTTTTCCTCAGACATTGTCAACAAAGTGAAAAAATAACTCAGTGTTGGAGAAAATATTTCTGTGTATTTCTGAAGCCTATATTCAAGGGTCTAGGAACCAGAATATTGAATTTTTACAATTCAGTAAGAAAAGCACAACCTAATTTTGAAAACGGGCAAAGAACTTGAGTGCATATTTCACCAAAGGAAAAAGTAAGCGTTTAGAAGATCAACATTATTAGTCATTGTTGTTGTTAGTGAGTGAGTGAGTGAAGTCGGTTAGTTGTTTTGTGACCCTGTGGACTGTAGCCCACCAGGCTCCTTTATCCATGGGATTCTTCAGGCAAGAATACTGGAGTGGATTGCCATTTCCTTCTCCAGGGGATCTTCCCGACCCAGGGATTGAACTGAGGTCTCCTGCATTGCAGGCAGATGCCTTAACCTCTGAGCTACCAGGGAAGCAGTCATTAAGTGTCACTAAGTTGTGTCCGACTTTTGTGTGACCTCTCAGCCACAGAAGAGGTCAGTCAGGCTCCTCTGTCCGTGGAATTTTCTGAGGCAAGAATACTGGAGTGGATTACCATTTCCTTTTTCACAGGATCTTCCCAACCTAGTGATCAAACCTGGGTCTCTTTAATTGGCAGATGAATTCTTTACCATCTGAGCCATTTGGGGAGCCCATTTATTAGTCATTGCTGTGTGTGTGCTCTGTTGTGTCTGGCTCTTTGTGACTCCATGGATTGTAGCCCATCAGGCTTGTCTATCTGTGAGTTTTCCCAGATAAGAATACTGGAGTGGGTTGCCATTTCCTTCTTTAGGGGATCTTCGCTACCCAGGGATCAAACCTGGATCTTCTACATTTAAAGGCCCATTCCTTAACTGCTGAGCTGATGGGGAAGCCCCATTTCTATTTTACGTGGTAGAAAAGGATAACAGGGATGGTTTTAGGATGGTAAAGTAAACTGGTGGTGGTGTCCGGGCAATAGGTGGGAAACCTGGAGAGGGAAGATCCAGTAGATAATCATTAGGTTCCTGGGATACGAGTAGTGATTGATAAATTTTAATGATGACCTGATCTTGAAATATTAGGCAGTTTAAGTAAATGGAGAGCAAAGCCATATATTTGTATTTTATGTTTTAACGTATCATAACAGATGGTAAAAGATACCTCAGTTTATGAGGTATAGAAAAAGTGCAGTAGCAGTGCAAATTTGATAACATTTTTTTCCTTGTAAAATCATAAACAATTTTTTCCAGAAGTTTAGAGAAGTAAAATAACATAACCTGGTGAAAAATGAAACAGTTCTTGAAAACATCTTTCTCACTCCTTCTCCATCACCGTAATTTTACTTAGTAAGCTCACTTTTGGTAGTTAACATGCCACCCCAAAACTTTATCTGTGAGGAGGGAGGCAGAATGTCTAGAACTGCCAGATAAATTCTAAAATGCCATGTAGAAGGTAGCTCCAATTAGAAGCAGCCCTAATTTCCAGAAATTGTGTTTGGATCGGCCTTATTCTGAAGCTGTCTTTCTTTATTGTTACATGACTCAATTTTATGCAGGTTTTAAATTTTAACTTTTAAATTAGTTTTAAAATCAGGTTGAGTAGTAACAGGACACCTGTATTTTTTAATTTTTATTTTTCTAATTTGGTGCAGAGAAGAAGCTCTGCTGTGGTTTGTTCATTTGTTTGTTTCTTTTTACGGCCACACCACAGGACTTGCAGGGTCTCAGTCACTGGCCAGAGATTGAGCCAAGGCCCAAGCAGTGAAAGCCTGGAATTTTTAACTGCTTGGCTAGGAAACTCCCTTTATTGCATATTTTTAAAACCACAGAAACAACTAGAAGAATCTTTTACAGGCTACAGGTAAATATGTGATATTTTGCAATTTGAAAATTTTTATTTTACGATTTTTTTATTTTACGATTACGTACAAACTACCACTTGTAAAATAATCTAGTGTGTTCTTACAAACATGGAACATTCTGTTTTTCAGTACCTGGCTTGACTGGTATCTCAGCTGGTAAAGAATCTGCCTGCAGTGCAGGAGAGCCCAGTTTTATTCCCAAGTTGGGAAGATCCTTGGAGAAGGGATAGGCTACCCACTCCAGTATTAATACCTTGGGCTTCCTTGGTGGCTCAGATGGTAGAGTTTGCCTACAGTGTGGGAGACCTGGGTTTGATCCCTGGGTTGGGAAGATCCCCTGGAGAAGAGAACAGCTACACACTTCAGTATTCTGGCCCTAATAATTCCATGGACTCTGTAGTTCATGGCACTGGCAATAGTTGGACACAGTTGAGTAACTTTCACTCACACTTAGACTCAGCTTTTTCAGATTTGCCCAAAGAAGTCAGCTTCATCTACAATTAAGGTTCTTAGCGGTTGGTTCTCCAAAGAATTACAGATTTATTCTGGATTCTCCTACCTCCTTTGCTGAGATCTTCACCCTCTAATGCTATCTTAGTTTGACACCCCCAAGTCACTTTAAGGGAAATAATCTTAATTAGGTCTGATATATCGTAGTAGTTTGATACGTAGTCATGCAGAAATATTCAGGTTTGATAAAAAAAAGGCTATGTACATATCAGACCCAGAGTTAAGGACATTATACCTTTTTGTCCTCACAAGCTGTATTTATTAAACATTATCAAAACATTTTAGATAAACTCACAGTTTAGGGAAGGAGGTGTGGGTGTGTATATGTATTTATTAATAATTGCCAAGAGTTCAACAAGCTGGGCTTTTTGAATCTTGGTATCATTAACTTCATCTACCAACTTATTCTCCCTCAGTCATCAAGTTCTTATCCCAGTCTACCAGTCTCTTACTTTTAAACTTGAGTCCTTGCCGCCTCTTGTCTATATGTGCTTGAAAGCACAAGTCAGGACTTTTTTTTTTTTCTTGCTTTCTACCTTTCTCACTACTGTCCAGCCCTCTGCCCCCAAAAAATGTACCTATCTTTCTGTTGCTGTTTACTTCCTGGACTCAAATAATGTGCATCCTGTTCTCCAGTATAAGGAAATTTTCTTGATGTTTGTTTCTAATCTCTCTTTCCTTCCAAGATCCTGATTTAGCAGTTCACCAGTCTTCTAATTCCAGAATCTCATTTTCTTTATTATCCACAGACTTTGAACATGCTTAAATATTTAGCAGTTAGATAGTAATTGCCTTGATTCTGGAGTACTTTGTCCTCCTTTTTTAAACTAAGCATAAAAGAAATTGACATCTTTCATCAGATTCTCAACCTGCTTCAGTCTGACACCCACAGCATTCACTAAAACACTTTTCATCAAGAACATCAGTGACTTCTGAGTTACTGTAAGCCAATGTAGGTGTTCATTCTTGACTTTGTTTGGGTGTTATGTTATTGTATGGGTTATCGAAGGATTTACGCTTTTGTAAGATTTCAGAATACTGTTGGAAAGCAGTTTTATGAAGTAATTTCTTAGGGAAGGTGATAGTGTTTATTTGTAGTAAGTAAGAAACTAACGTGTCCTTTTTTCATGAGTGTAATACCAAATTTATCTGAATATTCCACATAAGAATATTCTGTACTTCTTTGTAAGAATTTTTTTAAACAGAGGTAATTTTCTGATCTTTTAAAGGAAATGATGGGGGATTTGGGGAAGTATTTTAAAAATTCCAAACTCTCAGCTCTTTCTAAACCATTGTTAAGAATTTAAGGCATAAAAAATTACATAGTCAAAACCATCACCACAGCCTTAGGTGAATTGTACTTAAATCATGAACATATTCAACTGATCAGTTTTCAGGGAAGTCATCTTCGGTTAAATATACTGATTTTTGGCTTTTCCAGAAAGTCACCTTAAATATCAGAGAAAATATTCTTAAAATACTGAAAGTTGAAGAATGTTAGTTGGGAGTCACATGGGTCAGGTTTTGTATTCTGGCTTAGGGCTTCCCGGGGGGTGCTAGTGGTAAAGAATGCTCCTTCCAATGAAGGAAACATGAGGATTGGGTTCAGTCCCTGGGTCAGGAAGATCCCCTGAAGGAGGACATGGTAACCCACTCCAGTATTCTTGCCTGGAGAATCCCATAGACAGAGAAACCTGATGGAATACATACAGTCCAGGGGGTTGCAAGGAGTGGACATGACTGAATACACATGCTTTGTTTAGATCATTAGCTGTGTGACCTCAGATAAGTCATTCAACTTGCATAAACATCTTTCCTCTCCTTTAAAATGTTGACAGTAATTTAAAATCTATCTGCTAAGCATTAAGTTATTGAATAGGTAATCACTTAATAAATGGTAAGTATGTTATTAACATTATCATATTCTTTCTCTGGGCTTTGGTTCTGCTTCTCTGTGCAGCTCTGCAGGATATATGAGTTAGTGGCCAAAACAGAGAGGACACTCCTTTAATCTTTGCTTAATGCACACGTTGATGATGAATTGAATTATACTGGCTTGGTTATCACTCTTCACCAAAATTTCTTTTGTGCCACAGATAGCAATGCATGAAAGGTTATGTGATTTGGGAATTACATTTTTCATGTTATTTTTATCCAGAATCTGTTTCTTTGAGAGATTTCTAAGTTCCCAAACCTTAAGCATAATGCTGCCACTTTTTTTTTTCTTCTGTTATAAAGTTTAAAATATGAAATGTTTGTTCTTTATTTTCAAGTCTCTACTATTGGAAATCATGTGTCAATTGATAGCAAAGAGTTGTTTGTCTTTTTTGCAAAAAATCTAACCTTCTTTAGGGTTTATAAGAGTATGTTGAAGTATGGATTTATTTGCAAGCAGTGACCCAGACTTACCACTTTTTACAAAACTCAAGTATGTGTGTTTATATGTATTATATGCATGTATGTATTACATACTCACCTTGTCTGTGAGTATGTAATTTTACATGAAACAGTTTGATGTTTATACTGAACAATGCAATATGCTTTCTTGAAAATCATATTCTGATTTTTTAAAAATATATGTAATATAAAATAAAAATATATATAATTCTAATACAAACAGATAAAACCAAACAGTATTCAGGAGTAGTAAACATGAGGTAACACTTGCTGATTTTGCTAGTAGGACATTTTCCACAAGAACTTTGAGATTGTAAAATGCTTTTTCCCTTACTGATACGTATATCCAAAGGTAAAATATGTTATTTCATTACTTTTGTTAGTTTCCTAAATTACCAGCATTTTACTTTTAAGTATTTTACCTTAGTAGCTTGCAGAATTTTTAAAATTTTATGAAACTTTCAAGATTTATTCATTGAGTTATCTACTTTCTAGGTAGAATCATTGAGTTTTACATGAATCAATTTAGAGCTTATATTTGGAAAAAAAGAATTTTTGAAAATGGTAATATTTAAGTTTCTTCTGTTAGTATGTATGTCTTTCTTGCCTTTTTAGTGGATGATGATGGCAAAATGGAACAGGACTGTTCCACTGGTATGACCATAGACACAGAGTCAGAAATTGATCCTTGTAAGGTGGATGGCACTTGTCCTGAAGTCATTAAGGTGTATATTTTTAAAGCTGACCCTGGAGAGGATGACTTAGGTAAGGAGAACCTTCAGCCCGTTATGTGTTCTTTGTGCTCATTTGTGTCCACCTCTCTGTCCAGGGGATTCTCTAGGCAAGAATACTGGAGTGGATTGCCATTTCCTTCACCAGAGGATCTTCCCAACCCAGGGATCAAACCTGCATCTCCTGCCTCTCCTGCAGTGGCAGAGAGATTCTTTTCCCTTGCTAAACATGGGAAGATCCTGATCAAACACTTTAACCTAATTACTTTTGGGTGTTTTGGACTGAAAATACTTGTAATCGTTTCTGAAGTTAACTTTTAAAACAGGTTTTTGTTGTATTAATACAAAAGTATTGAAAGAGCTAATTACTTATTAAGCTGAAACAGGAGAAAATGAAGTTTTCACATGAATACTTGGAATTGTTACCTTCCCTGATAGGTGGGACTGTCGATATTGTGGAGAGTGAGCCTGAGAATGATCATGGAGGTGAACTCCTTGATCAGAATAACAGTATTCGTGTGCCAAGGGAAAAGATGGTTTATATGACAGTCAGTGACTCTCAACAAGGAGATGAAGATTTAAGTAAGTAGGTGGCCTTTTTGTGGGAGAGTGTTTTATGTTTCTGTATGCTTTAAATTTTTAGAACCGTACCACTACTTGAAGAGAAAAAAGTAGAACTATGACAAACATTATTATTTTTATTATTACTACTTTTTAAGTTTTAATTGGGGGGCGGGAGGAGAAGGGAACGACAGAGAATGAGATGGCTGGATGGCATCACCGACTCGATGGATATGAGTTTGAGTGAACTCCGGGAGTTGGTGATGGACAGGGAGGCCTGGCGTGCTGTGATTCATGAGGTTGCAAAGAGTCGGACACGAGTGAGCAACTGAACTGAACTGACTGAATTACAATATTGTATTGGTTTTGCCATACATTGACATGAATCCGCCATGGGTGTACATGTGTTCCCCATCTTGAACCCCCCTCCCACCTCCCTCCCCATATCATCACTCTGGGTCATCCCAGTGCACCAGCCCCAAGCATCCTGTATCATGCATTGAACCTGGACTGGCGATTCGTTTCACATATGATAATATACACGTTTCAATGCCATTCTCCCAAATCATCCCACCCTTGCCCTCTCCCACAGGGTCCAAAAGACTGTTTTATACATCTGTGTCTCTTTTGCTGTCTTGCATACAGGGTTATCGTTACTATCTTTCTAAATTCCTTATTATATGTTATTATACTGTATTGGTGTTTTTTTTCTGGCTTACTTCTTTCTATATAATAGGCTCCAGTTTCATTCCCCTCATTAGAACTGATTCAAATGTATTCTTTTTAATGGCTGAGTAATACTCCATTGTGTATATGTACCACAGTTTTCTTATCCATTCGTCTGCTGATGGACATTTAGGTTGCTTCCATGTCCTGGCTATCACAAACAGTGCTGCAGTGAACGTTGGGGTACATGTATCTCTTTCACTTATGGTTTCCTCGGTGTGGATGCCCAGGAGTGCGATTGCTGGGTCATCTTGCAAGTTCTATGTGCAGATTTTTAAGGCATCTCCACACTGTTCTCCGTAGTGGCTGTACTAGTTTGCATTCCCACCAACAGTGTAAGATGGTTTCCTTTTCTCCACACCCTCTCCAGCATCTATTGCTTGTAGACTTTTGGGTAGCAGCCATTCTGACTGGTGTGAAATGGTACCTCATTGTGGTTTTGATTTGCATTTCTCTGATAAAGAATGATGTTGAGCATCTTTTCATGGTTTGTTAGCCATATGTATGTCTTCTTTGGAGAAATATCTGTTTAGTTCTTTGGACCCTATTTTCATTGGGTCATTTATTTTTCTGGCATTGAGCTGCAGCAGTTGCTTGTATATTTTTTAGATTAATTATTTGTCAGTTGCATCTTTTGCTATTATTTTCTCCCATTCTGAAGGCAGTCTTTTCACCTTGTACAGTTTCCTTTGTTGTGCAGAAGCTTTTAAATTTAGTTAGGTACCATTTGTTTACTTTTATTTCCAATATTCTTGGAGGTGGGTCACGGCGGATCCTGCTGTGATTTATGTTGGAGAGTGTTTTGCCTATGTTCTCCTCTAGGAGTTTTATAGTTTCTGGTCTTACATTTAGATCTTTAATCCATTTTGAGTTTATTTTTGTGTATGGTGTTAGGGAGTGTTTTACTTTCATTCTTTTACAAGTGGTTGACCAGTTTTCCCAGCACCACTTGTTAACGAGACTGTCTTTTCTCCATTGAATATTTTTGCCTCCTTTGTCAAAGATAAGGTGTCCATAGATGCATGGATTTATCTCTGGACTTTCTGTTTTGTTCCATTGCTCTATATTTCCATCTTTGTGCCGGTACCATACTGTCTTGATGACAGTAGCTTTGTAGTAGAGCCTGAAGTCCGGCAGATTGATTCCCCAAGTTCCATTCTTTCTCAAGATTGCTTTGGCTATTCGGTTTTCTGTATTTCCATACAAATTTTGAAATTACTTGCTCTAGCTCTGTGAAAAATACCGTTGGTATCTTGATTGCTTTGGGTAGTAGTACTCATTTCCATTACCTTGATTTTTCCGATCCATGAACACGATATATTTCTCCATCTATTAGTGTCCTCTTTGATTTCTTTAATCAGTTTTTTATTTTTCTATAGGTCTTTTGTTTCTTTAAGTAGATATATTCCTAAGTATTTTATTCCTTTCATTGCAATGGTGAGTGGAATTTCTTCCTTAATTTCTCTATTTTCTCATTATTAGTGTATAGGAACTCAAGGGCTTTCTGTGTTGATTTTATATCCTGCAGCTTTACTATATTCATTGATTAGCTCTAGTAATTTTCTGGTGGAAGTCTTTAGGGTTTTCTATATAGAGCATCATGTCATCTGCAAACAGTGAGAGTTTTACTTCTTCTTTTCCAATTTGGATTCCTTTTATTTCTTTTTCTGCTCTGATTGCTGTGGCTAAAACTTCCAAAACTATGTTGAATAGTAGTGGAGAGAATGGGCATCTTGTCTTGTTTCTGACTTTAGGGGAAATGTTTTCAATTTTTCACCACTGAGGATAATGTTTGCTGTGGGTTTGTCATGTATAGCTTTTATTATGTTGAGGTATCTTCCTTCTATTCCCGCCTTCTGAAGGGTTTTTATCATAAATGGATGTTGAAATTTGTCAAAGGCTTTCTCTGCATCTATTGAGATAATCATATGGCTTTTATTTTTCAGTTTGTTAATGTGGTGTATCACATTGACTGATTTGCAGGTATTGAAGAATCCTTGCATCCCTAGGATAAAGCTCACTTGGTAACGTTGTATGATTTTTTAATGTGTTCTTGGGTTCTGGTTGCCATAATTTTGTGAAGGATTTTTGCATCTATGTTCATCAATGATATTGGCCTGTAGTTTTCTTTTTCTGTGGCATCTTTGTCAGGTTTTGGTATTAGGGTGATGCTGGCCTCATGGAATGAGTTTGCAAGTTTACCTTACTCTGCAATTTTCTGGAGAAGTTTCAGTAGGATAGGTGTTAACTCTTCTCTAAATTTTTCATAGAATTCAGCTGTGAAGCCGTCTGGACCTGGGCTTTTGTTTGCTGGAAGATTTTCTGATTACACTTTCAATTTCCGTGCATGTGATGGGTCTGTTAAGATTTTTTATTTCTTCTGGTTCATTTTGGAAAGTTGTACTTTTCAAAGAAGTTGTCCATTTCTTCGACGTTATCCATTTTATTGGCATATAATTGCTGATTGCAGTCTCTTATGATCCTTTGTATTTTGGTTGTGATATCTCCATTTTCATTTCTAATTTTATTGATTTTTATTTTCTCCCTTTGTTTCTTGATGAGTCTGGCTAGTGGTTTGTCAATTTTATTTACCCTCTCAAAGAACCAGCTTTTGGCTTTATTGATTGTTGCTATGGTCTCTTTTGTTTCTTTTGCATTTATTTCTGCCCTAATTTTTACGATTTCTTTCCTTCTACTCACCCTGAGGTTCTTCGTTTCTTCCTTTTCTAGTTGCTTTAGGTGTGGAGTTGGGTTATTTAGTTGATGTTTTTCTTGTTTCCTGAGGTATGCCTGTATTGCTATGAACCTTCCCCTTAGCAGTGTCCCATAGGTTTTGAGTTGTTGTTTTTTCATTTTCATTCATTTCTATGCATATTTTGATTTCTTTTTTGATTTCTTCTATGATGTTGGTTTTTCAGCAGCGTGTTGTTCAGTCTCCATATGTTGGAATTTTTAATAGTTTTTATCCTGTAATTGATATCTAATAATACTGCATTGTAGTCGGAAAAGATGCTTGGAATGATTGCAGGGTTTTTTTTTATTTTACCAAGGCTAGATTTATGGCCCAGGATGTGATCTATGATGGAGAAGGTTCCGTGTGCGCTTGAGAAAAAAGTGAAATTTTTGTTTTGGGGTGAAATGTCCTATTGATACCAATTAGGTCTAACTGGTCTATTTAACGTTTGTGTTTTCTTGTTAATTTTCTGTTAGTTGATCAATCCATAGGTGTGAGTGGGGTATTAAAGTTTCCCACTATTATTGTGTTATTGTTAATTTCCCTTTTCATACTTGTTAGCATTTGTCTTACATATTGTGGTGCTCCTGTGTTTGGTGCATATCTATTTATAATTGTTATATCTTCTTCTTGGATTGGTCCTTTGATCATTATATAGTGTCCTGTTTGTCGCTTTTCACAACCTTTGTTTTAAAGTCTATTTGATCTGATATGAGCATTGCGCTCCTGCTTTCTTTTGGTCTCTGTTTGCATGGAATATCTTTTTCCAGCCCTTCACTTTCAGTCTGTATGTGTCCTTCATTTCGAGGTGGGTCTCTTGTAGACATCATATATGGGGTCTTGTTTTTGTATCCATTCAGCCAGCCTTTGTCTTTTGGTTGGTGCATCAACCCCATTTACATTTAAGGTAATTATTGAGAAATATGATCCCATTGCCATTTATTTTATTGTTTGGGTTTGAGTTTATACACCCTTTCTGTGTTTCCTGTCTAGAGTAGATCCTTTACCATTTGTTGGAGAGCTGGTTTGGTAAGCTTTTGCTATCTCCTTCATATTTGAATGAGATTCTTGCTAGGTACAGTAATCTGGGCAGTAGGTTATTTTCTTTCATCATTTTAAGTATGTTCTGCCATTCCCTCCTGGCTTGAAGAGTTTCTGTTGAAAGATCAGTTGTTTTCTTTATGGGGAGCCCTTTCTGTGTTATTTGTTGTTTTTCCCTTGCTGCTTTTAATATTTATTCTTTGTGTTTGATCTTTGTTAATTTCGCCTTTGGTTCTTCCTCCTTGGGACTCTGGGTTTCTTGGACTTGGGTGACTATTCCCTTCCCCATTTTAGGGAAGTTTTCAACTATTATCTCCTCAAGTATTTTCTCATGGTCTTTCTTCTTTTCTTCTTATGGGACTCCTATGATTCGTACGTTGGAGCATTTAACATTGTCCCAGGGGTCTCTGAGATTGTCCTCATTTCTTTTAATTCGTTTTTCTTTTTTCCTCTCAGTTTCATTTATTATTTCTACCATTCCATCTTCTACCTCACTTACCCTATCTTCTGCCTCCGTTATTCTACAGTTGGTTCCCTCCAGAGTGATTTTGCTCTCATACTTCCTTGGTGTCTCAGATAGTAAAGCATTTGTCTACAATGTGGAAGACCCGGGTTTGATCGCTGGATTAGGAGATACCCTGAAGGAGGAAATGGCAATCCACTCCAGTACTATTGCCTCGAAAATCCCGTGGACAGAGAAACCTTAGTTGGCTACAGTTCATGGGGTCACAAAGAGTCGGACACGACTGAGCGGCTTCACTTCTTTCACTATTACATTGTTCATTATATATTGACTCTTTTATTTCTAATAGGTCCTTCTTAAATCTTTCTTGCATCTTCTCAGTCCTTGTCTCCAGGCTATTTATCTGTAACTCCATTTTGTTTTCAAGATTTTGGATCATTTTCACTATCATTATTCGGAATTCTTTATCAGGTAGATTCCCTATCTCTTCCTCTTTTGTTTGGTTTGGTGGGCATTTATCCTGTTCCTTTACCTGCTGGGTATTTCTCTGCCTCTTCTGCTTGCTTATATTGCTGTGTTTGGGGTGGCCTTTCCGTGTTCTGGCAGTTTGTGGAGTTCTCTTTATTGTGGAGTTTTCTGACTGTGGGTGGGGTTGGACGGGGACTTGTCAAGGTTTCCTGGTTAGGGAAGCTTGTGTTGGTGTTATTGTGGGTGGAGCTTGATTTCTTCTCTCTGGAGTGCAATGAAGTGTCCTGTAATGAATTTATTAGATGTCAGTGGGTTTGGAGTGACTATGGGCAGCCTCTATATTGAAGCTCAGGACTATGTTTCTCTGTTGCTGGAGAATTGGTGTGGTATGTCTTGCTCTGGAACTTGTTGACCCTTGTGTGGTGCTTGGTTTCAGTGTAGGTATGGAGGCATTTGATGAGCTCCTTTCAATTAATGTTCCCTGGAGTCAGGCATTCTCTGGTGTTGTCAGGATTTGGACTTAAGCCTCCTTCCTCTGGTCATCAGTCTTATTCTTACAGTAGCCTCAAGACTTCTCCATCAGTTACTTCCAAAGCAGTTCCCTCTGTTTTAGCTTCTTCTGTTTTCTGGTCTCTTCAGTGTCTAATATCCACCCTGACACAAGGGGACGGTGGTGGACACTTTTTTAGGCTCACTTTTTCAGTCGTGCTGTGGGGAAAGAGGAACACTGCAAACAAATAACCTTGGGTCTGTGGGGCGTGCTTGCAGTGCCTGGGCCACACTGGGTTTGGCCCCGCTCACAGCGTGTATGCTTTCCCAGTCTATACTGCTTAGGCTGTAGGTTGCTCTGCCGGGAACTGTCTGCGGCTGTCCCTGGGTTGTATGCACTTCCCAGGTCTAAGCTGCTCAGGGTCGGGTACTCCACAAAGGTGCAGACTTGATTGGGCCTGCGTTTTGTGCCCTTCCCCTGTCCAAGCAACTCAGGTGACCAGGTGTTTGGCAAGTGTGGTAGCTGTGACTTATCTCCTCCCTGTCCCTTCAGCTCAGTTTTCTGATTGTACAACCGGTGGACCTTCTCAGGCAGTTGTCTACTGTCCAGAATCCCAAGAAGTCTTGGTTAGCAACAAAGCCTGCTTGCAGTTTCTTGCAATGCCTCTCTGGGGCTGTGATTGCCTCCTTCCGGCTCTGGCTGCCCTCCCTGACGGGGGATGGGCCTAGCGGTTTCTTAGGTTAGGACTTTCGCCTTTTCGTGGGGTAGCTATCCCACAGTCTGCTTTGCTATCTCATGTCAGTTCCCTCAGATTGCCCTCGGGCATTTACCCAGTCCTTAGTCTAAGCAACGCAGCCCTCACCTCTATGCCACCACTAGTGGGGAATGCGGGCGTCTGCTCTGCTTCTCTGCTGGGAGTTACTGTTGGCTCATAATCTGTGGGTTTTAATTGTTTATTTGTTTTTCCTCGCGGTTATGTTGCCCTTTGAGGTTCTGAGGCTTGCCACAGACTCGCCAGTGAGAGTGTTTCCTGGTTTTGAAGGCTTCTCTTTTTAGGAGTCCCTTCCCAGGACGGATCTCCATCCCTACCTCTTTTGTCTCTTTTTTTATCTTTTATATTTTTTTCCTACCTCGTTTCGAAGACAATGGGCTGCTTTTCTGGGTGCCTGATAACCTCTGCCGTCATTCAGAAGTTTTTTTGTGGAATTTACTCAGCGTTCAAATGTTCTTTTGCTGAATTTGTGGGGGAGAAAGTGGTTTCCCCATCCTATTCCTCTGCCATCTTAGGACCGCCCTCTATGACAAACATTATTGTACTGCCATAGTGCAAAGAAAAATATCAATGAGTCTGGATATCTACTCAAGATGTCATTTTATAAACAAATTACGGTGAAAACCAAGAAAATGATTGATTGAATAAATGTTTATAGTGTATTTACTATGTGAAAGTAATATTCTAGGTATGTAACACTTGAACTTTCTATTTATTAACAGAATTCAAATAAAAATAGTTTTCATATCTGGTCTGTAAACTTGCTCACAAAAGTGGTTCTATTAATTTTACTCAGATGTTGCTGAAATTGCAGATGAAGTTTATATGGAAGTGATTGTAGGAGAGGAAGATGCTGCTGTTGCTGCAGCAGCTGCTGCCACTGTTCATGAACAGGAAATGGATGACAGTGAAATCAAAACTTTCATGCCAATAGCGTGGGCAGCAGCTTACGGTAAGTCACGTTGCAGCTTTAGGATTATATGGTTCTTGAACATGATTTCAAAAGTAAACATTAGGTTTTCTTGTCTCAGGTTTCAGAAATATGAATACTAATCAACTGATTTAAGTAAAAACCGAGAAAAATGATATGGTCTATCATTTTTCTGTAACTTTAATAGGAACTTTCTTTATGCTTATGTTATTTAAGAAGTATGAAGACTTCCAGGGGGCATCCCAGGTGGCTCAGTGGTAAAGAATCCATCTGCCAGTGAAGGAGATCTGGGTTTGATCCTTTGGTTGGGAAGATACCCTGGAGGAGGGCGTGGCTACCCTCTTCAGTATTCTTGTCTGGGAAATCCCATGGACGGAGGAGCCTCACGGGCTACAGTCTATGGGGTCGCAAAGAGTCAGACATAACTGAGCGTACATACACGTAGATTTTCAAGCTCAAACTTTTTCATCTTTAATATGTAACTTATTTGATCGAGAATGAGGGTTAATGGGGGAAAATGATGCTGTATTTGGAAGCTAGGCATTTCCTTTCATCTTATATAAATATGCCAAATGTTTATTCCTAGGTAGGGAATTTCTCTCATTCATGAGTATAATGGCTTTATATTGTTGTCATTAATAAAAAGCCCTTAATTCTTTATAATTTATCATACTGTATAATTTTTTTAATGCACATTGTTAGGTAATAATTCTGATGGAATTGAAAATCGGAATGGCACTGCAAGTGCTCTCTTGCACATAGATGAGTCTGCTGGACTTGGCAGACTGGCTAAACAAAAACCAAAGAAAAGGAGAAGACCTGATTCCAGGCAGTACCAAACAGGTGAGGGCACACAGGCTCCACAGCACAGCATGCTTTGCGAGCTCTCAGAGGAAATTCCAGTATATATTCTGTAACGGTGTTGTGATGGCATTTTAGTTGCTAGAATACATGCAATTTTTGTGTACTGAATTTGAAAATACAGTTTTTAAGAATTAAGTGATATTCATGGATGATTTCCTTTCATAAAAAGAAACAGTTTTGAATCAGAGTGTAATTCAGGAAAAACATTGAAAACTATCAGGTTACTTTATTGGAAATGCAAGTAAATCACTCAAATGTTATGTTGGTTAATTTTAAATGAAAAAATTTAAAGTCGTTTTGTGTCAGCATGAAGCAGGCACATTCACAGAGAAGCAGGACAAATAATGCAGTTGTTAATTGAATGTATTTCTTTTCTGTATAGCTGGTCTAGTGATTCACACAGTAGAAATTTGTATGGCTGTGATTGTAGTTCACTGTCAATTAAAATAAAATTGACAACTGACATAAAACCAAAATGGTTTATGAATGTTTTCCCCAGATATCTAAGCAAATAATGGCTTTCAATTTTTGCTGCTTCATATATTTTAATTGCTTTTTTATTCTATTTTAATTGGTGCAGTCATTATGAGTTTTCTGGACCAAATTCACTTTATTACTATGATAATTATGTTTTTTGTTGAAAAGTGTGATGTATAAGAAAGAGTACTTGTAAATGTGTTCAGAACTCACTTTATTTGCTTTAGGAGACGACAACTAAACTCCATTTGATCACTCATGCTCCTTTCTTTTCCTTTCTTAGCAATAATTATTGGTCCTGATGGACATCCCTTGACTGTCTATCCTTGTATGATTTGTGGGAAAAAATTTAAGTCGAGAGGTTTTTTGAAAAGGCATATGAAAAACCATCCTGAACACCTTACCAAAAAGAAGTACCGCTGTACTGATTGTGATTACACTACCAATAAGAAGATAAGTTTACACAGTCACCTGGAGAGCCACAAGCTTACCAGCAAGGCAGAGAAGGCCATTGAATGTGATGAGTGTGGGAAGCATTTTTCCCATGCTGGGGCTTTGTTCACTCACAAAATGGTGCATAAGGAAAAAGGAGCCAACAAAATGCATAAATGTAAATTCTGTGAGTATGAGACAGCTGAACAAGGGTTATTAAATCGCCACCTTTTGGCAGTCCACAGTAAGAACTTTCCTCATATATGTGTAGAGTGTGGTAAAGGTTTTCGTCACCCATCAGAGCTCAAAAAGCACATGCGAATCCATACTGGAGAGAAGCCGTACCAATGCCAGTACTGTGAATATAGGTCTGCAGACTCTTCTAATTTGAAGACGCATGTAAAAACTAAGCATAGTAAAGAAATGTCTTTCAAGTGTGACATTTGTCTTCTGACTTTCTCAGATACCAAAGAGGTTCAGCAACATACTCTTATCCACCAAGAAAGCAGAACACACCAGTGCTTGCATTGTGACCACAAGAGTTCAAACTCTAGCGATTTGAAACGTCACATAATTTCAGTTCACACAAAGGACTACCCCCATAAGTGTGACATGTGTGATAAAGGCTTTCACAGGCCATCAGAACTCAAGAAGCATGTGGCTGCCCACAAGGGTAAAAAAATGCACCAGTGTAGACATTGTGATTTTAAGATTGCAGATCCATTTGTTCTAAGTCGCCATATTCTCTCAGTTCACACAAAAGATCTTCCATTTAGGTGTAAGAGATGTAAAAAGGGATTTAAGCAACAGAATGAGCTTAAAAAGCATATGAAGACACACAGTGGCAGGAAAGTGTATCAGTGTGAGTACTGTGAATATAGCACTACAGATGCCTCAGGCTTTAAACGGCATGTTATTTCCATTCATACAAAAGACTATCCTCACCGTTGTGAGTACTGCAAGAAAGGGTTCCGAAGACCTTCAGAAAAGAACCAGCACATAACGCGACATCATAAAGAAGTTGGCGTTCCCTAACAATAATACTTCTATAGACTTTGTAGAGATATTGGCTTTGAAAGCAGAAATTTCATTTTAAAGCTAGTCAGTCTTGTTCACATACAGTACTGTATATTGATTTATACTATGTACAGGTAGGATTATTTCTTCTTGTTAACTTTGCATTTTACTCAGTAGAATGTTCTGCATCCTTTTCAGTTTAAGTAAGGAAAAGTAGCAACCAAAATTTTGTTTTTAATAATCCACGAGTCTATATTGAATTTTTCAGTCTTAAAAGTTTTATTATTTAAGTTTTTATTCACCTGTATGGTACTCTTCTAAGACCACGTAAAGATTTAAAAAAGCATAATATTGGTAACTCTTAAAGTAATCACTTTCTCATTTTTCCCACACAAATTTTTAACATTAAACAGAAACATCTGCTAATGTCAATGAGAGATTTTACTGTCAGGTCTAAATTACAAAATGAAAGTCATTTCCTTGTCTGGGTTAACATTTTCAGGTCACATGACCATGAAACGTCCCATTTGAGACTCTACATTTGCTGAATATAGAATATTGGCTAGGTTTGTGTTTAATTTTCATCCTGTTTAACAGAAGAAATGTGCTTAGTTTTACCCTGTTTGTAGTGTTGTGTTTTTTTTTTTGCCAGCATAGCATGCTTTTAGTCATATTGAAAGGTTTTGCTTTTCTTGTTTTTTATTCTTTTGTCTATGCGCCTTTGTTTTGGAATAGTTGTGTTATCTGTAAGGTACCCCCAAATTTTATTGTGTACCTTTTTGTTGCTTATTTTATGTACATGAGCACCCAATCCCAAATTTTAAGTCTATAATGGAAAAAATAAAAGGTACTATATAACCTGGAAGATCCAGGGTATATGAAGGAGCATTTTCCCCAGCTTATAATTTAGAGGTTAAAATTTAGCTGGAGAATTAGGGGGAAAAAATGATGCTAGTATATTTATAAAAAGTTATGATAACAGTCTTTGATAATTGGAAAAGAAAAATTATTTCTAGATAGAATGCTTACATAAGAGCGCTTCATCTTTATACCTTAAAAATTTTCTGAAAAGCTAATGGAGTATCAAGACATTTGTGTCTCAGTTCTGACTGAGAAGCTTTTAAAGAAACTGTCATCTCAGAGAATAAGATGGTAGAGTAACAAAGGAGTAGCTCTACATATTGAAGACTACTGCAAACTAAACTTGACAAGTGTTGACATTTTAACATATAAAATGAATTCAAGCAGTTAATTACAATTTGGTTATGTTAATAAAAATTTTATACCACAGTTAAACACTTTTTAGTGTTTTAGTGCTTAAATTAGCACTGGCACATATATACTGGCACACTGGGGGAGATTAGAAATTTTTCTTCTCTTAGGATAGGTCAACTTCATCATATGGTGCTTTCTTCTACTCCTGCTGTAAAAGTTTCACCTTTTGCCTTTCTCTGTGCCATTAATATTCGTGTTCAGAAGTTATGTTAATAGGATTAGAAATCAAAGTGTTTGGGTTTATTGACAGCCAGTCAAGGCTAGATTAATTTATTCTCGTTCTACATCAAGTGCTTTAGGTACATAGGAATTTAAACTTAATGCAAGCCATAGTCACAGGATGGATTTTGGAACCTCTGCCTTCTTGGCCTCCATGTATGTCCCCACCGTTTTAGTATCCATCTGTTGTCCTGTTCTAGAAAACTTTCTGTGTGTAAGAATCTTTTAAATCTCCCGTGAATTTGTTAATCCCCAAAGTAACAGAAAATGTTTAATGAAAGTTTACATTTATGAATTTTAGAACATTCTGTAAAATTAATACAGATAAATAGCTATTTATATTTTAAAGAATATACTGAAATATAAAGAACACAGAACTTTACATATTTCTCACATATTCTGGAGTCAGACAGTTGTTTTTAAGCACAATATTGAAACCTTCAAAAGGTATTTAAGGATTTGGTCAAGTAAATATGGTAAAATATTTGTCTTCATAAAGAAAAAATTAAATTGTACTTACTGTTATGTGCTGATATTAGTTGAAGTTGTTTTAATCCTTAAAACAGTTTGATTAGCAAAGCTAAAAAAAAAAAAAGGATGTTTCAGTTTAATGTTTTAAAGAGGTACCAATTTTTAGAAAACATAAGTTATTTGTTGAAATAATCTGTTAATATTGTATGTTCCTTCTTCTGTACATTGTAAAATACTTAAATTCATACAGAAAAATGTGACACTATTATAAATGTGTACTTGAGAGTAACATGCAAAAATAAAAATCAGACTTATTTTCCTGATACTCAGTGTTTAGTCTGTTACCAGTACAAAGTAATACTTCTTTAAGGGGAAAAAATATATATAGTTTTGTTAAATCTAATAAACATAAAACAGTAGACTGTTTTTTCTGGATTTTTAAGTTCTCTGTGTAGCGGTGGGAATGTGTTCAAAATGCTTAGTTGCCCTTTTTTGACTTGGTCAGAAATGTTTCTTGTGGTTTTGCAGGTTAATACTTTACAGTAGTTGATTGTTGAATCCTGTTAAATATCATGATTTTGAAAAAATTTTTTTCTTTTATGTTTGAAAAGATTTATTTTTTTCAGCATTTCCAAATTCTGAGGTTTCCCATGTATAAAAATCATTGCTTTAGAGCACTTAAAGTTCATTTCAGTATGAGATCACAAAAATCAGTGGAGATGATTACTATCTTTGTAGCAAAGAGCCTGTCCTTTAGTTATCCTTTTGTGCCCAATTTGGAGGTGTGTTATAAACACTGACAGAATGGGTTATTGCCGTGGTAAAATTAGAAGCTAGACTATAAATTATCAGGAGTTGTCTTAGTCCATTCAGAATGCTGTTGTGGAATACCAGAGAGTGGGTAGCTCATGAACAACAGGTTAAGTGTTTCTCACTGTTGCAGAAGCTGAGGAGTTCAAGGTCAAGGCAGAGACTGATTGCTCCTTCTTCATAGACTGCCAGTTTCTGTTTTTATCTTCACATGATGGTGGAATGAGGGAGATATGAAGGAGGGCATATTTTCACTTGTGAGGACTGTATCCTCGTGACCAAAATTGAGTCATAAAGGCCCTACCTACTAATACCATCACATTGGAATTAGCACATGAAAACATAATAATTTTATGGTATCACAGTAAAGAATTTTTAAAAATTATTGGGACATTCAGATTTTTATTGAGATTAAATTGACCCATTATATGTCAGGGTTTTTTTTAATATTTATTTTTATTTACTTTGCTATCTCTTAGTTGGGGCATGTGAGATCTAGTTGCCTGCCTAGGGATCGAATCGGGACCCCCTGCATTGGGAGTGCAGAGTCTTATCCAGTGGACCACCAGGGATATCCCTAAGTCACTTAAAGTGTACAGTTGGCCTTTAATTCATTAACAATGATATGCAACCATCACCTCTATTTCATTTCAAAAGTCTTTGATTTTTAAGATAAGGATCTTGCAGTTCTTCCACTTTATAGTTCAGTCACTTAGTCATGTCCAGCTCTTTGCAACCCCATGAATCACAGCACGGCAGTCCTCCCTGTCCATCACCAACTCCCAGAGTTCACTCAAGCTCATGTCCATCCATTCGGTGATGCCATCCAGCCATCTCATTCTCCGTCGTCCCCTTCTCCTGCCCCCAATCCCTCCCAGCATCAGAATCTTTTCCAAAGTCAACTCTTCTCATGAGGTGGCCAGAGTACTGTAGTTTCCGTTTTAGCATCAGTCCTTCCAGTGAACACCCAGGACTGATCTCCTTTAGAATGGACTGGTTGGATCTCCTTGCAGTCCAAGGGACTCTCAAGAGTTTTCTCCAACACCACAGTTGAACAGCATCAAGTCTTCAGCAGTCAGCTTTCTTCACAGTCCAACTCTCACATCCATACATGACCACTGGAAAAACCATCGCCTTGACTAGACTGACCTTTGTTGACAAAGTAATGTCTCTGTTTTTTAATATGCTATCTAGGTTGGTCATAACTTTCCTTCCAAGGAGTAAGCGTCTTTTAATTTCATGTCTGCAGTCAGCATCCGCAGTGATTTTGGAACCCAAAAAAATAAAGCCTTACACTGTTTCCACTGTTTCTCCATCTGTTGCTCATGAAGTGATGGATTAAAGCGCACTTTATAGGAACATGTACTTATTTATAATACACTACTTTATAAATGGGCATCCCAGGTGGCTCTGAGGTAAAGAATCCACTGGCCAATGGAGAAGACTCGGGTTTGCTCTCTGATCAGGTAGATCACCTGCAAGAGGTCATGGCTACCCACTCCAGTATTCTTGCTTAGAGAACCGCTTGGACAGAGTCGCTGGCTGGCTACAGTCTCGAGGGTCCCAGAGTTGTACAAAACTTTGTGCATGTACACAGACACACATACATCCTTTATAAGTAACACCTTATAAGATTACCCACTCGAGTGTTCTTTGGCTTCCCTAGTAGATCAGCTGGTAAAGAATCTACTTGCAATGCAGGAGACCTGCACTGGATCCCTGGGAGAAACGAATGGCTACCCACTGAAGTATTCTGGCCTGGAGAACTCCACACAGTCCTGGAATTGCAGAGTTGGACACAACTGAGCCAGTTTTGCTTTTCAGATCCCTACTTCCCAGATAATTTGTAGCTGTATTATCTGGAATCAAAAAGCACTACCTGTCAATATCTTAAAAGATACACTATTTCAGAGCAGTTATTTTTGAACTGCCAGCCAAGATGTCTAGTATCAGCATTACTTAGAAGCATGTTGTATAATCAGTCATGTCCAACTCTGTGACCCCATGGACTTGTTGCAGCACACAGGGCTTGCCATCTTTCTTTACCTCCCAGAATTAAACATGTCCATTGAGTTGATGATACCATCCAAACATCCTATCCACTGTTGCCCACTTCTGCTCTCAATCTTTTCCACCATCAGGGTCTCTTCCAGTGAGTCAGCTCTTCGCAACAGAGGGCCAAAGTATTGGAGCTTCAGCATCAGTCCTGAATGAATAATCAGGACTGATTTCCTTAGGACTGCCTGGTTTGATAGCCTCACAGTCTTAAGAATCTTCCGTAGCACTACAGTTGGGAAGCATCAATTTTTGCTGCTTAGTCCTCTTTTATGGTCCAACTCTATTTGCCCCCTCCCAACCCCAATCTATTTTCCAAGAAGTGATGGGACCAGATGCCATGATCTTTTTTTGAATGTTGAGTTTTCTGCAGGCTTTTTCACTCTCATTTTCATCAGGGGGCTCTTTAGTCCACTTTCTGCTACTGGTCTTCTGTTATTTGTTTTCTGCTGTTAAATCTTCTGGGTTGGGAAGATCTGCTCGAGAAAGTGACTTAGCAGCAGCAGCTGCCCACTCCAATATTCTTGGGCTTCCTTTGTAGCTCAGCTGGTGAAGAATCTACCTGCAAGGTGGGAGACCTGGAATTGATCCCCGGCTTGGTAAGATCCCCTGGAGAAGGGAAAAGCTACCCACTCCAGTATTCTCGCCGGGAGGATTCTTTGGACTGTATAGTCCATGGGGTTACAAAGAATGGGACATGACTCAGTGACTCATTTCTGTTGTTAGTTGTGTCATCTGCATGTCTGAGATTATGGATACTTTTATCAGCAATCTTAATGCCAACTTCTGCTTCATAGATCCTGGCATTTCACATGGTGTACTCTGTATATATGTTAAATAAGCAGGGTGACAATATACAACCTTGACAAACTCCTTTCTCAGTTTTCAGCCAGTCAGTTGTCCCATGTCTGGTTCTCACTGTTGTTTCTTGTCTTGCATACAGGTTTCTCAGGAGACAGGTAAAGTGATCTGGTATTCACATCTCTTTTTAAAAAAGAATTTTCCACAGCTGTGATCCACACAAAGGGTTTAGCCTGGTCAATGAAGCACAAGAGGATGTTTATTTTTAAATTCTCTTGCGTTTTCTATGTTCCAACAGATGTTGGCATTTTGATCTGGTTCTTTTGCTTTTTTCTTTTTTTGCTACTTGCTTTTTTATTTGCTTAAGAGTAGATTCAGGTTAGTAAAAATTCTATTTTTGTTTTATTTTTAAAATTTTATTTATTTATTGTTATTGGAGGCTAAGTACTTTACAATGTTGTAGTGATTTTTGCCATACATTGACAAGAATCAGTCATGGGTATACATGTGTTCCCCCATCCTGAACCTCTTCCCCCATCCCATCCTTTAGGGTTTGCCCCAGTGCACCGGATTTGAGTGCCCATTTCATGCATTGAACTTGGACTGGTGATCTGTTTCACATATGGTAATATACATGTTTCAGTACTGTTCTCTCAAATCATCCCACCCTCACCTTTATATTCTGAGTCCAAAAGTCTGTTCTTTGTATCTGTGTCTCTTGCTGTCTTGCATATAGTGTCATCATTACCATTTTTCTAAATTCCATATATATGTGTTAATATATTGTATCAGTGTTCTTGTTTCTGACTTCACACTATAATAGGCTCCAATTTCATCCACCTTATTTGAACTAACTCAAATGTGTTCTTTTAATGGTTGTATAATATTCCATTGTGTATATGTATCACAGCTTTCGTATCCATTTGTCTGCAGATAGACACCTCAGTTGCTTCCATGTCCTGGCTATTATAAACAGCCCTGTGATGAACATTGGAGTACATGCATCTCTTTCCATTCTGGTTTCCTCGGTGTGTATGCCCAGGAGTGCGATTGCTGGGTTGTATGGCAGTTCTATTTCCAGTTTTTTAAGGAATCTCCACACTGTTCTCCACAGTGGCTGTACTGGTTTGCATTGCCACCAGTAGTATAAGAGAGTTATCTTTCTCTGCATCCTCTCCAGCATCTATTGTTTGTGAACTATTTGATAGCAGCCTTTCTGACTGACGTGAGATGGTACTGCATTGTTTTAATTTCCTTTTCTCTGATAATGAGCTTTGTTGAGCACCTTTCATCCACCTTTCATCCATCTGTGTATCTTCTTTGGAGAAATGTCTGTTTAGTTCTTTGGTCCATTTTTTGATTGAGTCTTATTTTTCTGAAATTGAGCTGCTTGTATATTTTTAAGATTACTTCTTTGTCAAATGCTTCATTCTCTTATTAGTTTCTTCCATTCTGAAGTCTGTCTTTTCACCTTGCTTATAGTTTCCTCTGTTGTGTAAAAACTTTTAAGTTTAATTCAGTTCAGTTCAGTCACTCAGTCGTGTCCGACTCTCTGCGACCCCATGAATCACAGCACGCCAGGCCTCCCTGTCCATCACCAACTCCCGGAGTTAGGTCCTAAATATTTTTGCTTTTATTTCCTTTACTCTGGAAGGTAGGTAAGCTGTCAGAGTGTTTTGCCTATGTTTTCTCCTCGATTTATTGTTCTTGGTCTTACTTTTAGGTCTTTAATCCATTTTGAGTTTATTTTTGTGTATGGTGTATAAAGTGTTCTGGTTTCATTCTTTGACAGTTGGTTGACCAATTTTCCAGCACCACTTGTTAAAGAGATTGTCTTTTCTCCATTGCATATTCTTGCTTCCTTTGTCAAAAATAAGGTGTCCATAGGTGAGTGAATTTATCTGTGGGTTCTCTATTTTGTTTCATTGATTGATGTTTCTGTCTTTGTGCCAGTACCATACAGTCTTGATGAGTGTAACTTCATAGTATAGCCTGAAGTCAGGCAGGTTGATTCCTCCAGATACACTCTTTCTTAAGATTGTTTTGGCTATTCTAGGTTTTTGTATTTCCATACAAATGTGAAATTATTTGTTCTAGCTCTGTGAAAAATACTGTTTGTAGCTTGATAGGGATTGCATTGAATCTATAAATTGCTTTTGGTAGTATACTCATTTTCTTCCAGTCCATGAACATGGTTTTTTTTTTTTTTTTCATATATTTGTGTCCTCTTTGATTTCTTTCATCAGTGTTTTATAGTTTTCTATATAAAGGTCTTGTTTCTTTAGGTACATTTATTCCTAAATATTTTATTCTTTTCATCATAATGGTGAATGGGATTGTTTCCTTAATTTCTCTTTCTGTTTTCTTATTGTTAGTATATAGAAATGCAACAGATTTCTGTGTGTTAATTTTATATCCTGCAGGTTTACTATATTAAGTAATTAGCTCTAGTAATTTACTGGTGGTGTCTTTAGAGTTTTCTATGTAGAGGATCATGCCATCTGCAAACAGAGAGTTATACTTCTTTTCCAATCTGGATTCCTTTTCTTTTTCTTCTCTGATGGCTGTGGCTAAAACTTCCAAAACTAGGTTGAATAGTAGAGGTGAGAGTGGGCACCCTTTTCTTGTTCCTGACTTTAGGGGAAATGCTTTCAATTTTTCACCATTGAGGATGTTTGCTGTGGGTTTATCATATATGGCTTTTATTATGTTGAGGTATGTTCTTCCAATGCCTGCTTTCTTTGGGTTTTTTTTTACCATCAATGGATGTTGAATTTTGTCAGAAGCTTTCTCTGAATCTATTGAGATAATCATATGGTTTTTATCTTTCAATTTGTTAATGTGGTGTATCACATTGATTGATTTGTGAATATTGAAGAATCCTTACACCCCTGCCACTTGGTCATGATGTATGATCTTTTAAATATGTAATCGGATGCTGCTTGCTAGAATTTTGTTGAGGATTTTTCATCTATGTTCATCGGTGATACTGGCCTATAGTTTTCTTTTTTTGTAGCATCTTTGGTTTTGGTATTAGGGTAATGGTGGCTTCATAGAGTGAGTTTGGCAGTTTATCCTCCTCTGCAATTTTCTGGAAGAATTTGTGTAGGATAGGTGTTGCTTTTCTCTAAATTTTTGGTAGAATTCACCTGTGATGACATCTGGTCCTGGTCTTTTGTTTGTAGGAAGATTTTTTTTATTGAAGTTTCGATTTCTGTGCTTGTGATGGGTCTGTTAAGATTTTTTGTTTCTTCCTGGCTCAGTTTTTTAATGTTATACTTTTCTAAGAATTCATCCATTTCTTCCAAGTTGTCCATTTTGTTGTCATATAGTTGCTGATAGTAGTCTCTTATGATCCTTTGTATTTCTGTGTTGTCTGTTGTGATCTCTCCCTTTTCATTTCTAGTTTTATTGATTTTTCTCCCGTTGTTTCTTGATGAGTCTGGCTAATGGTTTGTCTATTTATCTTCTTAAGGAACCAGCTTTTAGTTTTGTTCATTTTTGTTAGTCTCTCTTTTCTCTTCCATTTATTTCTTCCATAGTTTTTTATGATTTATTTTCTTCTGCTAACCCTGGGGTCTTCAGTGTTTTTTTTGCTAGTTTTTCTAGATGTAAAGTTAGGTTATTTATTTGATTTTTCTCTTTGTTTCTTGAGGTAAGCTTGTATTGCTGTGATCCTTCTGGTTAGCAATGCTTTTACAGAATTCCATAGGTTTTGGATTATCATGTTTTCATTTTCATTTGTTTGTATGTATATTTTGATTTCTTCTGTGATTTTTTGGTTATTCAGGAGTGTGACGTATAGGCTCCATATGTTTGTATTTTTAATAGTTTTGTTTTTTCCTGTAGTTGACATCTAATCTTACCACATTGTGATCAGAAAAGATGCTTGAAATGAGTTTAGTTTTTTTAATTTACCAGGCTAGATTTATGGCACAGGATGTGATCTGTCCTGGAGAATGTTCCGTGTGCACTTGATAAGAAGGTGAAATTCATTGTTTTGGGGTGAAATGTCCTATAGATATCTATTAGATCTAACTGGTCTATTGTATCATTTAACGTTTGTGTTTCCTTGTTAATTTTCTGTTTAGTTGATCTGTCCATAGGTGTGAGTGCGGTATTAAAGTCTCCCACTATTATTGTGTTATTGTTAATTTCCCCTTTCATACTTGTTAGCATTTGTCTTACATATTGCAGTGCTCCTGTGTTGGGTGCATATGTATTTATAATTGTTATATCTTCTTGGATTGATCCTTGGATCATTATGTAGTGTCCTTCTTTGTCCCTTTTCACAGCCTTTATTTCAAAAGTCTGTTTTAACTGATATGAATATTGCTACTCCTACTTTCTTTTGGTCTCCATCTGCATGCAATATCTTTTTCCAGCCCTTCACTTTCAGTGTGTATGTGTCCCTTGTTTCGAGGTGTCTCTTGTAGACAACATATATAGGGATCTTGTTTTTGTATCCATTCAGCCAGTCTTTGTCTTTTGGTTGGCGCATTCAACCCATTTACATTTAAGGTAATTGTTGATAAGTATGATCCCGTTGCCATTTATTTTATTGTTTTGGGTTAAAGTTTATACACCCTTTCTGTGTTTCCTGTCTAGAGAAGATGCTTTAGCATTTTGTGGAGAGCCAGTTTGGTGGTGCTGAATTCTCTGAGCTTTAGCTTGTCTGTAAAACTTTTGATTTCTTCTTCGTATTTGAATGAGATCCTTGCTGGGTACAGTAATCTGGGTTGTAAGGTTTTCTCTTTCATCACTTTAAGTATGCCCTGCCTTTCCCTTCTGGCCTGAAGAGTGTCTATTGAAAGATCAGCTGTTATCCTTATGGGAATCCCCTTGTGTGTCATTTGTTGTTTTCCCCTTGCTTTTTTTTAATATTTGTTCTTTGTGTTTGATCTTTGTTAATTTGATTAATATATGTCTGGGGGTGTTTTACCTTGGCTTTATCCTGTTTTTGACTCACTGGGATTCTTGGAAATGGGTTAATATTTTCTTCCCCATTTTAAGGAAGTTCTCAACTATTATTTCAAGTATTTCCTCATGGTCTTTTTGTCTTCTTCTTCTGGGACTCCTGTGACTTGAATGTTGGAGAGTTTAACATTGTCCCAAAGGTCTCTGAGGTTGTCCTCATTTCTTTTAATTATTTTTTCCTCTCTTCATTTATTTTCACCATTGTATCTTCTGCCTCACTTATCCTGTCTTCTGCCTCCGTTATTCTGTTGTTGGTTCCCTCCAGAGTGCTTTTGATCTGTTAATGCATTATTCATAATTGATTGACTTTTTTATTTCTTCTAGTCCTTGTTAAACATTTCCTGCATCTTCTTTATCCTTGTCTCAGTCTTTTTGTCTGTTAACTCCATTTTGTTTTCAATATTTTGTATCATCTTTACTATCATTATTCTGAATTCTTATTCAAGTAGGCTCTCTATCTCCTCTTTTTGTTTGGTTTGATGGGCATTTATCATGTTCCTTTACCTGCTGAATATTTCTCTGCCTTTTCATTTTGTTTAGATTGCTGTGTTTGGGGTGGCCCTTATGTATGCTGAAAGTTTGTGGTTCCTCTTTATTGTGGAGGTTGCTCCCTGTGAGTGGGTTTGGACAAGGGTCTTGTCAGAGTTTCCTAGTTAGGCAAGCTTGTGTTCATGGGTGGAACTATCTCTTCTCTCTGGATTGCAGTGAAGTGTCCAGTAGTGTAGTTGGGGTGTCTATAGGTTTGTCATGACTTTGTGCGGCCTGGATTTAAATGTTCATGGCTGTCTTCTTGCATTGGTGGAGAATTAGTGTGGTATGTCTTGCTCTGTAACTTGTTGGCTCTTGGGGAGCTTGGTTTCAGTGTAGATCTGGAGGCTTTTGGATGAGCTCTTGTCGAATAATGTTCCCTGGAATCAGGAGTTCAGTGGTGTTTTTGAGTTTTGTATTTAAGCCTCCTGCCTCTGGCTTTTAGTCTTATTTTTACTGTAGCCTCAAGACTTCATCCATCTAGCACAGTTGACAAAACATCTAGGTTAATACTGAAAAGATTCTCCACAGTGAGGGACACCCAGAGAGTTTCACAGAGTTACATTAAGAAGAGAAGAGGGAAGAAGGAGATTAGGTGACTAGGAACAGACGAGGGAGAGTCAAAAGTGGAGAGAGCATTCCAGCCAGTAATCAGTTCCTTAAGTGTTCTCCATAGCCTGGAACACCAGAGAGAGTCACAAAGTTAAATAGTGAAGAGAAGGGGGAAGATGGAGATGACCTGTGGGAGAAGAGGGAGAGTCAAAAGGGAAGAGAGCAATCAAGCCAGTAATCACACCCCTAAATGAAAATGGATGCTGAAGATTTGATTCTTAAAGGTATAAAATTGATATTAAATAAGAAAATGGAAAGATTAAAAATCTAGAGTAGAGGTTAGACTCTCAGAGTTATAATACAAAATCAAAAATTACAAAATATATATCTATGAAATTTGCTTTAAGAATAGGGTCTTTTTTTTGCAAGGTAATAGTAGGTTATAAAAATGAAAATTCAAGGAGTAATAAATAAAAAACAAAAAATGACAATAGTAAAAATATATAGCAGAATTTTTTCTCTAGCTGTTGTGGGCAGTGTGGAGTCAGTTCACTTGAAATAGTTCCTTGTTCTAGCTTGTACTTCTTAAGGTCTACAGGCCCCTTCCAATGCTTAGTCAGTGTTAACTACAGGGTTTTAATTTGTTTCATCTGTCACTTCCAGAGCAGTTCCCTCTTCTTTGTTTATTTTGGCATCTTCTCTTTCCAAGTCTCTTCAGTGTCTAACTTCCACTTTGACACAAGAGGGTGAAGGTGGTCACTTATTTAGGCTCCCTTGTTCACTTGTATTGTGGGGAGGGAGGATCACTGGAAAGAAATATCGCTGGAGTTTTTGTGGGGGGAGAGGAGGGGGGAGTGCTCACAGTGTATGGACCACACTGGGTTTGCCCCAGATCACAGTGGCATTGCTTTCTGGGTCTACATGGCTCAAGCTCCAGGTTACTCTGCAGGGGTACTGTCCAAAGTGAGCCCTACACTTGGTGTATTTCCCAGGTCTAAGCTGCTCAGGTTCAGGTTCTCAGGTACTCTGTATAGGCACAGACTCAGTTGTGCATGCGTTTTATGTCTTCCCAGGTCTGAGCAGCTTAGAAGACAAGATGCTTGGGGAGCGCACTATCCCAGGTGGGCCATGAATCTTAATCACCTCCCTGGTCCAGGTCACTCAGTTTCCCTGATGTGCCGCAGGAGCACCGTCTCAGGTGTGTTGTGTGTCTCTTCTGAGGATCTGATCTCAGGCCGCAACCTTCCTGTCAGATGTCAACCGTTTAGAATCCAAGGAAGACATTTTGGCAGTTGGGAGCCTGCTCACAATCTGATGAAGGATACTGGTCTGTGGGGTCAAGATTGCCTCTTGTCTTTTGGCTGTGGCTGCTACTCGCCTACCTCTCTGCCTCTGGCAGTGGGGGAGTGGCCTGTATGCACCTGGCTAGCTCTCCTTTGGTATTCACTCAATCCTTTTTTCTATCAGCTGGCCAGGCTGTGCTTTAGGTCAGAGCTTTTCTCAGGAAAGTTCTCTCTCTTCTCTTTTTCTCTTTCTGGCTATCCCACACTTTGGGTTGCTATCTCACGTTAGCTCCTCCAGATTGTCCTCAGGGCATTCAGGCCAGCTCCTTACCCTAAGCGTGAAGCACTTCCACTCACTGGTGGTGGTCGCGAGCATCTGGGCTACTTCTCTGTTGGGAGTTGCAGTTAGGTGCCTATTCTGTGGGTTTTGTTTTGTGTTTTCTCCAAGTTATGTTGGCCTTTGAGATTCCAAAACTCCCCACAGACCCACCAGTGAGAGGATTTCCTGCTGTTTTGAAACTTCTATTTCATGACTCCCTCCCCAGGACGAGTCTCTGTCCCAAACTCTTTTGTCTCTCTTTTTGTCTTTAATATTTTGTCCTACCTTCTTTCAAAGAGAATGGACTGCCTCTCTGAGGGCCTGATGTCCTCTGCCAGTGTTCAGAAGTTGTTTTGTGGAAGTTGCTCATCAGTCAGATGATCTTTTGATGAATTTGTGGGGGCGAAAGTAGTCTCTCCGTCCTATTCCTCCATCATCTTGGGACTATCCCTCTTCTGCCTTTTCTAAATCCAGTTTGTAAATACGAAGTTCTTGCTTCATGTATCATTGAAGCATAGCTTGAAGGATTTTTAGCATTATCTCGCTAGCACGTAAAATGAAACCCAATTGTGCTGCAGTCTGAACATTCTTTGGCATTGCCCTTTGGGATTCGAATGAAAACTGACCTTTTTCAGTCCAGTTGCCACTGCTGAGCAGTTTTCCAAATTTGCTGGCATATTTAGTACAGCAGTTTAACTGAATCATCTTTTAGGATTTGAAATAGCTCAGCTGGAATTCCATTACTTCCACTAGCTTTGTTCAGAGTGATGCTTCCTAGGGCCAACTTGACTACACACTCCAGGATGTCTGGCTCTAGGTAAGTGATCACACCATCTTCATTATCTGGTCTATTAAGACCTTTTTTGTGCAGTTCTGTGTATTTTTGCTACCTCTTCTTGTTCCCTTCTGCTTGTTAGGTCCTTACCATTTCTGTCATTTATTGTGCCCATCTTTGCATGAAATGTTCCATTGGTATCTCTAGTTTTCTTGAAGAGATTTCTAGTCTTTCCCATTCCATTGTTTTCCTTTTTCTTTGCATTGATCACTGAGGAAGGCTTTATTACCTCTGCTTGCTATTCTTTGAGACTCTGCATTCAGATGAATTTATTTTTCTTTTCCTCAATTGCCTTTTGTTTCTCTTTTCTCAGCTATTTTAAGTTCTCCTCAGGCAGTTATTCTGCCTTGTTACATTTTTCCCCCACTTAGGGATGGTTTTGATTACTATTTCTGTACAGTGTTAGGAACCTCCGCCCATAGTTTTTCAGGCACTGTATCAGATCTATTCCTTTGAATCTATTTGTCACTTCCACTGTATAATCAAAAGGGTTTTTAAACTTTTTAAATTTATTTTAATTTGAGGAATATTGTGATGGCTTTTGCTTATATATATGGAATTTAGAAAGATGGTACTGGTAATAGTACATGCAGAGCAAAGGAGACAGATGTGAAAAGCAGACTTCTGAACTCAGTGGGAGCAAGGGCAGGATGATTTGTGAGTATAGCAATGAAACATGTACATTACAATATGTTGAATGGATAACTGTTGTGAGTTGGATGCATGAAGTAGGGCACCCAGGACCTATGCTCTCTGACAATAAGGGATTTGATTTAGGTCATACCTGTATAGCCTAGTAGTTTTCCCTACTTTAAATTTAAGTCTTAATTGTGCAGTAGGAGCTCATGATCTGAGCCACAGTCAGGTCTTGTTTTTGCTGGCTGTATACAGCTTCTCTATCTTTGGCTACAAAGAATATAATCAATCTCATTTCAGTATTGACCATCTGGTGAAGTTCATGTGTAGAATCATCTCTTGTGTCGTTGGAGGAGAGTGTTTGCTATGACCAGTGCTGTCTTTAGGCAAAACTGTTTTAGCCTTTGCTTCATTTTGCATGCCAGGGCCAAACTTTTCTGTTACTCCAGCTATCTCCTGACTTCCTACATTTACGTTCCAGTCCCCTATGATGAAAAAGGCATCTTTTTTTGGTGTTAGTTCTACAAGGTCTTTTAGGTCTTCATAAAACCATTCAACTTCAGCTTCTTCAGTGTTAGTGGTTGGGTATGGACTTGGATTACTGTGTTATTGAATGATTGCCTTGGAAATAAGCTGAAATCATTCTGTCCTTTCTGATGTTGCATTTAAGTACTGTAGTTTGGACTCTTGTTGTCTATGAGGGCTACTCCATTTTTTCCAAGGGATTCTTGCCCACAGTAGTAGACATAATGGTCATCTGATTAAATTCAACCATTCATGTCCACTTTAGTTCACTAATTTGTGAAATGGCATTGTTAATTCTTGCCACTTTCAATTTACCTTGATTCATGTACCTAACATTCCAGTTTTCTATGCAGTATTTTGCTTTACAGCATCAGAATTTACTTTCATCATCAGACATTTGCACAGCTGGGCGTCATTTCCACTTTGGCTCAGCCTCTTAATTCTTTCTGGAGATATTTCTCCACTCTTCTGTAGCATATAGGAGTAGCATATTACCCAGTAGCATAACCCCACTTAATAACCTGTGGGGTTCATATTTTAGTATTCATATCTTTTTGCCTTTTCATACTGTTCATGGGCAGTTAACCTATGACAAGACAGTTCTAAACAATATTGGAAAGACAGTCCCTTCAACAAATGGTGCTGGGAAAACTGAACAGTTACATGTAAAAAAAAAAAAAAAAAATTAGATCCTTCTTTAACTATATGCAAAATAAGTTGAAATGTATTAAATGAGTTCAAAATATATTAAAGACCTGAATGTGAGACTGGACACTCTAAAACTCCTAGAGGAAAACAGGGAGAACACTCTAACATAAATCTTTTCAGTCTATCTCCCAGAATAGCTGAAATAAATACAAAGAAATGGAACCTACTTAAACTTGAAAGCTTTAGATTAGCAAAGTTATATTGCTGATCCTGGTCATGATGCCAGTTGTCTTACTGCTCCCACTGTTTGCACAGTTCACTGAACTCGGTGTAGACAAGGCACATTCTAAGAGACTGGAAGAAGACTCGAGGAGTAGGAATCTTAATGTAGGAACTGCAGACACATTTATTGTCTCCTGGCTGTCACAGCAGGTGTAACAGAGTCTCTCCCCCTGATTGATGCAGCAGCCATGGCAGCCATAATGTAACCATACATTACCTCATGTAACATAACCATGATGTTGGTTCAGTGTTGCCCTGTTGGAGCAGCAGCCAGGGCTTTCATGGTGAAACTTTCTACAAGTGTACTGCACAAAGCAGACTGTGACCAAGGAAATAGCTTGTGACATGCATGGGCATCACTGTAAGTGATTTCAGCTGTTATATAACCATGCTGAGTCATTGTTTACAGAACATGAGGTGAGAGGGTATGTGGGTGTGAGGAGAGAGAGCCTGACTGGCACCGTCCTGTTAATTTCCCCACATTCTACCCCCTCAGGGTCTCTTGACAGATTATGCAAGTTTTGCCTTCTGCAGCATCCTTCTAGTGCATAATGCTGCCACTTGAACACACATCCTGCAACAACAGTAGAAGCTACAACAGACTACTAGGGTGCAAGCTATACCCTCAGAACAGAGTCTAAACCAACACCAGGTATCACCTCGAACTCATGTTGCAGTCCTTGCCTTCATGGGGCTAGGGGAGCCACCCAACACATATGGAATGCCTTATTCTACAGCCAAATCAACCAACTCTGCTGGAGTATATGGTTGATTTGTCATGAACTCAGTCATATTGAAGGCCCCTTGAGGATGCCACTCCCCACCCTAGGCCATAGGGTGCTTATTCTTCACTTTCTGCTGCACAGTAGGCCTCTCTGCCAAGTGGGGACACGCAGTCTTGCAATGTTTATCATCATCGTCCCTCATTACTTCACTGACCAAGTTCCTGGTTTCATCAAGGCCACACATCTCTTGCTCCAGTGTGTGTATACACTGCTGTAGCTCTTAACATCTCTGTAGTTCATGCACTTGTGCAGCATCATGGAGAGCATTATCCATATTCACCTTCAGGACAGTCAAGAAAACCCACCCCATCGTGCCAGTGGCAGTCTGTGCTGCCTTGTTTGGCAAACAGGAACTCATTGCCTGTAACACATTTCCAGAGCTATCTGGTGACCCATCCGACACCTCCCAGTCTTCCACTGGAGCCCATGCCATGATAATTATGGCCATGGGTACCACATGCTATATGGTGGCCACTGGCTTCCTCCATTCTCTGAAGCTCAGGCTCTTCTGCCTGCTGGGTATTCTGCCACCTTTTCTTGGAGTCTTAGGTCATGCACATGTACACACTTATATTCAAAATGGATAACCAATAAGAAGCTACTATATATTACATGGTACTCTGCTCAAGGTTATATGAGAGTCTCAATGGGAGGGAAGTTTGGGGGAGAATGGATATCTGTATAGGTATAGCTGAGTCCCTTTGCTCTCCACCTGAAGCTATCATAACATTGTTAATAGACTTTATACCCCAATAAAAATGTTTATAAAGGACCCAATTAAAAGTCCTTTCATTCAGTCGGAAGTTAATCCTTTAAATTGTCTTTTCCAATATGCAAAATCTCATGTTGCTTATAAAATGAGCTCCTGAAAATATCTAACTCTGAAAACCTGTGCTGCCAGTCTTTTTCCAGAGCACAGATGCTCTCCACCCTGAACTCCCTTCAGAGAGTGTTGAAGGTCAGCAGCTGCAGCACCATGTGATTGAATCCTTGTAAAGGTTTATGGAAGGTGCCCATGTAAAGTGCCAATTTGTAGTTGATAGGACCCCTTATATGATCATGAATCCCACCGTACTTCGGCAGGCATTTCATGACCATTTTTTCCCACAATGCTAGGAAACTCATTCCTAGGTCTGGTGATGAATTTGCTGATAGAAACTCAATGTGCTCGTACTGGATACTTTCTTTGGAGACTGTCACGCATTTGGTGATGGAAGAAGCAATAATTTTGTAAAACAACAAATATTGATAACATAGCTGACAGTATTGTCAAAGTCATAAGTGAGACTTAAGCCCCAAGCTTCCATTAGGTGCAGTCCAGTATATCTTTAGTCTATTCTGTTCTGATGTTTATCTTTTAGTTAAATTTTGTATTGAAAGATCTTTATGACCCTGATAATCACGGTGATATGATCACTCATCTAGAGCCAGATGTCCTGGAGTGTTAAGTCAAGTGGGCCTTAGGAAGCATTATTACAAACAAGGATAGTGGAGGTGATGAAATTCCAGTTGAGCTATTTCAGATCCTGAAATTGATGATGTAAAAGTGCTGTTCAATATGCCAAAAAATTTGGAAAACTCAGCAGTGGCCACAAGACTAGAACAGGTCAGTTTTCACTCCAGTCCCTAAGAAAGGCAGTGACAAAGACTGCTCTAACTACTACACAATTACAGTCATCTCACACGCTAGTAAAGTAATGCCCCAAATTCTCCAAACCAGGCTTCAACACTATGTGAACCATGAACTTCCAGATGTTCAAACTGTATTTAGAAAGTCAGAGAAACCAAATATCAAATTGCCAACATCTTGAATCATTGAAAAAGTATGAGAGTTCCAGAAAAACATCTGCTTTATTAACTTTGCCAAAGCTTTTGACTGTGTGGATCACAACAAACTGGAAAATTCTTAAAGAGATGGGAATACCAGACCACCTGCCATGCCTTTTGAAAAATCTGTATGCAGGTCAGGAAGCAACACTAAGAACTGGACATGGAATAACAGACTGGTTCCACATAGGAAAAGGAGTATATTGTCGCCCTGCTTATTTAACTTATATGCAGAGTACATAATGAGAAATGCTGGGATAGATGAAGCACAAGCTGGAATCAAGATTGCCGGAAGAAATATCAATAGCCTCAGATACACAGATGATACCATCCTTATGGCAGAAAGTGAAGAAGAACTGAAGAATCTCTTGAAGAAAGTGAAAGAGGAGAGAGAAAATTTTGGCTTAAAGCAAAACATTAAGGAATAGGATCATGGCATCTAGCTTCGTCACTTAATGGCAAATAGATGGGGAAACAGTGGCTGACTTTATTTTGAGGGCTCCAAAGTCAGTGTAGATTGTGACTGCAACCATGAAATTAAAAGACGCTTACTCCTTGGAAGCAAAGTTATGACCAACCTAGAGAGCATATTAGAAAGTAGAGATGTTACTTTGTCAGGAAAGTTCCATCTAGTCAAGGCCATGGTTTTACCAGTACCCATGTATGGATGTGAGAGTTGGACTATAGAGCAAGCTGAAGGCCAAAGAATTGATGCCTTTGAACTCTTGAGAGTCCCTTGGACAGCAAGGAGATCCAACCAGTCCATCCTAAAGGAGATCAATCCTGGGTGTTCATTGGAAGGATTGATGTTGAAGCTGAAACTCCAATACTTTGGCCACCTGATGCAAAGAGCTGACTCATTTGAAAAGACCTTGATGCTGGGAAAGATTGAGGGCAGAAGAAGGGGACAACAGAGGATGAGATGGTTGGATGGCATCACCAACTCATTGGACATGAGTGTGAGAAAACTCTGAAAGTTGGTAATGGACATGGAGGCCTGGCATGCTACAGACCGTGGGGTCACAAAGAGTTTGACTCGACTGAGTGACTGAACTGAACTGAACGGAATATCTCGTGCAAGTTCAGTTCAGTTCAGTTCAGTTACTCAGTCGTGTCCGATTCTCCGGCACCCCATGAATCACATCACGCCAGGCCTCCCTGTCCATCACCAACTCCCGGAGTTCACTCAAACTCATGTCCATCGAATCGGAGATGCCATCCAGCATCTCATTCTCTGTCATCCCCTTCTCCTCCCGCCCCCAACCTTTCCCAGGATCAGAGTCTTTTCCAGTGAGTCAACTCGTCACATGAGGTGGCCAGAGTATTGGAGTTTCAGCTTTAGCATCAGTCCTTCCAATGAACACCCAGGAATGATCTCCTCTAGAATGGACTGGTTGGATCTCCTTGCAGTCCAAGGGACTCTCAAGAGTCTTCTCCAACACCACAGTTCAAAAGCATCAATTCTTCGGCGATCAGCTTTCTTCACAGTTCAACTCTCACATCCATACATGACCACTGGAAAAACCATAGCCTTGACTAGACAGACCTTTGTTGGAAAAGTAATGTCTCTGCTTTTTAATATGGTATCTAGGTTGGTCATAACTTTCCTTCCAAGGAGCAAGCATCTTTTAATTTCATGTCTGCAGTCAGCATCCGCAGTGATTTTGGAGCCCAAAAAATAAAGTCTGACACTGTTTCCAATGTTTTTCCATCTATTTCCCAGTGATGGGACCAGATGCCATAATCTTTGTTTTCTGAATGTTGAGCTTCAAACCAACTTTTTCACTCTTCTCTTTCACTTTCATCAAGAGGCTTTTGAGTTCCTCTTCACTTTCTGCCATAAGGGTAGTGTCATCTGAATATCTGAGGTTATTGATATTTCTCCCAGCAATCTTGATTCCAGCTTGTGCTTCTTCCAGCCCAGCGTTCCTCATGATGTACTCTGTATATAAGTTAAATAAGCATGGTGACAATATACAGCCTTGACATACTCCTTTTCCTATTTGGAACCAGTCTGTTGTTCCATGTCCAGTTCTGACTGTTGCTTCCTGACCTGCATACAGGTTTCTCAAGAGGCAGGTCAGATGGTCTGGTATTCCCATCTTTTTCAGAATTTTCCACAGTTTATTGTGATGCACATAGTCAAAGGCTTTGGCATAGTCAATGAAGCAGAAATAGATGTTTTTCTGGAACTCTCTTGCTTTCTCCATGATCCAGCGGATGTTGGCAATTTGATCTCTGGTCCCTCTGCCTTTTCTAAAACCTGTTTGAATATCTGGGAGTTCACGGTTCACATATTGCTGAAGCCTGGCTTGGAGAATTTTGAGCATGACTTTACTAGTGTGTGAAATGAGAATAGAGGAAAACAACAGAATAGGAAAAACAAGAGATCTATTCAGAAAATTAGAGATTCCAAGGGAACATTTTATGCAAAGATGGGCTTGATAAAAACAGAAATGGTATGGACCTAACAGAAGCAGAAGATATTAAGAAGAGGTGGCAAGAATACACAGAAGAACTGTACAAAAAACATCTTCCCGACCAAGATAGTCATGATAACGTGATCACTGACCTAGAGCCAGACATCTTGGAATGTGAGGTCAAGTAAGCATCACTACGAACAAATCTAGTGGAGGTGATGGAATTCCTGTTGAGCTATTTCAAATCTTGAAAGATGATGCTGTGAAAGTGCTGCACTCAATATGCCAGAAAATTTGGAAAACTCAGCAATGGCCACAGGACTAGAAAAGGTCAGTCTTCATTCCAATCCCAAAGAAAGGAAATGCCAAAGAATTTCATGCAAAGATGGGCACAATTAAGGACAGAAACCATATGGACGTAACAGAAGCAGGTGATATTAAGAAGTGATGGCAAGAATACACAGAACTACACAAAAAAAGATCTTACTAGCCTAGATACCCACAGTGGTGTGATCACTCACCTAAAGCCAGACATCTTGGACTGTAATTTCAAATGGACCTTAGGAATAATCTATCAGTTCAGTTCAATTCAGTTGCTTACTCTTGTCTGACTCTTGGCAACCCCATGGACTACAGGTCAGGCAGCAACAGTTAGAACTAGATATGGGAACCTTGGGAATATGGTGGAGGAATAGGATGGGGCGACCACTTTCTCCCCCACGAAATCAGCAAAAGAACATTTGAACGCTGAGTAAATCCCAAAAAACAACTTCTGAATACTGGCAGAGGACATCAGGCACCCAGAAAAGCAGCTCATAGTCTTCAAAAGGAAGTAGGAAATAGTATAAAAGATAAAAAGAGAGGCAAAAGTGGGAGGGACAGAGTTCCGTCCTGGGAAGGGAGGCCAAAAAAAAAAAAAAAAGGTTCCAAACACCTGGAAACATTGACAAGTCTGTGACGAGACTTGGAACCTCAGAGGGTCACATAACTGGGAGAAAAAGACATAAATATTTAAAACGCACAGACTAAGTGCCCAGAGGAAACTCTCAGTGGAGAAGCGGTGCAACTGCCCGCACCCTCCACTAGCAGGTGGGGACTGGGCAGGGAGGCGCCATGGCAGCGCTTAGAGAAAGGACCGGACTGAATGCCCTGAGGGCAATCTGAGGGCGCTAACAGTAGATAGCTAAGCAGACTGTGCTGCGAAAAGCCCAACCTAAGCCTCTGCCAGCCCCGCTCACTGAACAAAGGACTGAGCAGAATGAGCTGGCAGAGGGCGGCTGTCCCCCAGCCCCCGCCGGGGCAGGCAGGGAGGGCGGACAGCGCTGCAAGGGGCAACCGCGGCCCCAGAGAGGTTTCCAATGAGAAGCTGCAGGCAGGCTTCATTGCTAACCAAGACTTCTTGGGTTCAGGCTGGTCGATATCTGCCTGAGAAAGTGCGCCAGTTGTGCCCCCAGAAAACCGAGTGGCAGGGACTGGGGAGGCGATAAGTCGCAGCGACTGCGCTTGCCAAACGCCTGGTCACCTGAGCTGCTCGGACCGGGGAAGGCAAAAACGCAGTCCCAGCCAAGTCTGCGCCTTTGTGGAGTACCCAAGGACCTGAACCTGAGCTGCTCAAACCTGTGAAGTGCATGCAACCCAGCAACGGCCACGGACAGCACTCAGCAGGGCAACATAGAGCCTGAGCAGCATTAACAGGGAAAGCACACATGCCGCGAGTGGGAGCATTCCCATTGTGGTCGAGACACTGCGAGCACTCCCCACAGATGCCAATGATATTTGTTACCAGCGTTCCTCCCCCCCCCCCCCCCATTGCAGCACTGAACAGGGGAGCCAAAAAAAAAGTGTCCACCACCGCCCCCTGGTGACAGGGCGGGAATTAGACACTAAAGAGACCAGCAAACAGAAGAGCTTTAACAGAAGGAAAGGCCTTGGAAGTAACAGATAGAGGAGTCTTTAGACTACTGCAAGAATAAGACTAAAAACCAGAGGCAGAGGCTTAAGTCCAAATCCTGAAAACACCAGAGATCTCCTGTTCCAGGGAACATTAATTGATAAGTGCTCATCAAATGCCTCCATACATACACTGAAACCAGGCACCACCCAAGGGTCAACAAGTTTCAGCGAAAGACATACCACGCAAATTCTCCAGCAACACAGGAGAATAGCCCTGAGCTTCAATATGCAGGCTGCCCAAAGCCACTCCAAACCCACTGACATCTCATACTCATTACTGGACACTTCATTGCACTCCAGAGAGAAGAAATTAAGGTCCACCCACCAGAACACTGACACAAGCTTCCCTAACCAGGGAACCTTGACAAGTCACCCGTCCAACACCACACCCAACTAGGTAACTACATAATAAAGAGAATTCCACAAACTGCCAGAAGACGGAAAGGCCACCCCAAGCACAGCAATATAAGCAAGATGAAGAGGCAGAGAAATACCCAGCAAGTAAAGGAACAGGATAAATGCCCACCAACACAAACAAAAGAGGAAGATATAGGGAACCTAACTGATAAAGAATTTTGAATTTTAATTGTGAAAATGATTCAAAATCTGGAAAGCAAAATGGAGTTACAGATATATAAAGTGGAGAAACAGATTGAGAAGATGCAAGAAATGTTTAATTAGAAATTAAAGGAAATAAAAAAGAGTCAATATACAATGAATAACGCAATAGATGAGATCAGAAACACTCTCGAGGGAACAAACAGTAGAATAACGGAGGCAGAAGACAGGATAAGCGAACTAGAAGATAGAATTGTAGAAGTAAATGAAACAGGGAAAAAGTAAAACGAATTAAAAGAAATGAGGACAATATTAGAGACCTCTGGGACAATGCTAAACGCTCCAACATTCGAATCATTGGAGTCCCAGAAGAAGAAGACAAAAAGAAAGACCATGAGAAAATACTTGAGGAGATAGTAGTTGAAAACTTCCCTAAAATGGGGAAGGAAATAATCACCCAAGTCCAAGAAACCCAGAGAGTTCCTAACAGGGTACACCCAAGGCTAAATACTCCAAGACACATATTAATCAAATTAACAAAGATCAAATGCAAAGAACAAATATTAAAAGCAGCAAGGGAAAAGCAACAAATAACACACAAGGGGATCCCCATAAGGATAACAGCTGATCTTTCAACAGAAACTCTTCAGGCCAGGAGGGAATGGCAAGACATACTTAAAGTGATGAAAGAAAGTAACCTACAGCTGAGATTACTTTACCCAGCAACGATCTCATTCAAATATGAAGGAGAAATCAAAAGTTTTACTGACAAGCAAAAGCTGAGAGAATTCAGCATCACCAAACCAGCTCTCCAACAAATACTAAAGGATCTTCTCTAGACAGGAAACAAAGAAAGGGTATATAAGCTCGAAAGCAAAACAATAAAGAAAATGGCAATGGGATCATACTTATCAATAACCACATTAAACGTAAATGGATTGAGTGCCCCAACCAAAAGACAAAGGCTGCCTGAATGGATACAAAAACAAGACCCCCATATATGTTGTCTACAAGAGACCCACCTCCAAACGAGGGACCAAACTGAGGGACACATACAGACTGAAAGTGAAGGGCTGGAAAAAGATATTCCACGCAAATAGAGACCAAAAGAAAGCAGGAGTAGCAATACTCATATCAGATAAAATAGATTTAAAAACAAAGGCTGTGAAAAGAGACTAAAAGAAACTACATAATGATCAAAGGATCAATCCAAGAAGAAGATATAATAATTATAAATATTTATGCACTCAACATAGGAGCACCACGATATGTAAGACAATTACTAACAAGTATGAAGAGGGAAGTTAACAATAACACAATAATAGTGGGAGACTTTAATACCCCACTCACACCTATGGATAGATCAACTAAACAGAAAATTAACAAGGAAAACCAAAGGTTAAATGATACAATAGACCAGTTAGATCTAATAGATCTCTATAGGACATTTCACCCCACAACAATGAATTTCACCTTTTTCTCAGGTGCACACGGATCCTTTTCCAGGATATTCAGATCCTGGGCCATAAATCTAGCCTTGGTATATTCAACAAAAATGAAATCATTCCAAGCATCTTTTCTGACCACAATGCAGTAAGATTAGATCTCAGTTACAGGAGAAAAACTATTTAAAATGCCAACATATGGGGGCTGAACAACATGCTGCTGAATAATGAACAAGTCATAGAAGAAATCAAAAGAGAAATCAAAATATGCATCGAAATGAATGAAAATGAAAACACAACAACCCCAAACCTCTGGGACACTGTAACAGCAGTGCTAAGGGAAAGTTCAGAGCAGGCACACCTCAAGAAACAAGAAAAAAGTCAACTAAATAACCTAACTCTCCATCTAAAGAAACTAGAAAAGGAAGAAATGAAGAACCCCAGGGTCAGTAGAAGGAAAAAAATCGTAAAAATTAGGGAAGAGATAAATGCAAAAGAAACAAAAGAGACCATAGCAAAAATCAAGAAAGCCAAAAGCTGGATCTTTGAGAAGGTAAGTAAAATTGACAAACCACTAACCAGAATCATCAAGAAACAAAGGGAGAAGAACCAAATCAATAAAATTAAAAATGAAAATGGAGAGATCACAACCGACAACACAGAAATAAAAAGGATCATTAATTAATACTATCAGCAATTATATGACAATAAAGTGGCCAACTTAGAAGTAATGGACAAATTCTTAGAAAAGTACAGCTTTCCAAAACTGAACCAGGAAGAAATAGAAAATCTTAACAGACCCATCGCAAGCACGGAATTACAGGCTGTAATCAGAAATCTTCCAGCAAACAAAAGCCCAGGTCCAGACGGCTTCACAGCTCAATTCTACCAATTATTTAAAGAACTAACACCTATTCTACTCAAACTCTTCCAGAGAATTGCTGAGGAAGGGAAACTTCCAAACTCATTCTATGAGGCCACCATCACCCTAATCCCAAAACCTGGTAAAGATCCCACAAAAAAAGAAAACTACAGGCCAATATCACAGATGAACATAAATGCAAAAATCCTTCACAAAATTCTAGCAATCAGAATCCAACAACACATTAAGGAGATCATACATCATGACCAAGTGGGCTTTATCCCAGAAATGCAAGGATTCTTCAATATCCACAAATTAATCAACGTAATACACCACATTAGCAAACTGAGAAATAAAAATCATATGATTATCTCAGTAGATGCAGAGAAATCCTTCGACAAAATTCAACATCCATTTATGATAAAAACCCTCCAGAAAGTGGGAATAGAAGGGACATATCTCAACATAATAAAAGCTATATATGACAAACCCACAGCAAACATTATCCTCAATGGTGAAAAACTGAAAGCATTTCTCCTAAAGTCAGGAACAAGACAAGGGTGCCCACTCTCACCACTACTATTCAACATCGTTCTGGAAGTTTTGGCTACAGCAATCAGAGCAGAAAAAGACATAAAAGGAATACAAATTGGAAAAGAAGAAATAAAACTTTCACTGTTGACTGATGGCATGATCCTCTACACAGAAAACCCCAAAGACTCTACTGGAAAACTACTAGAGCTAATCAATGAATACAGTAAAGTTGCAGGATTTAAAATCAACACACAGAAATCCCTTGCATTCCAATACACTAATAATGATAAAATAGAGAAATTAAGGAAACTATTCCATTCACTGTTGCAATGAAATGAATAAAATACGTAGGAATATATCTACCTAAAGAAACAAAAGACCTGAACATAGAAAACTATAAAACACTGGTGAAAGTAATCAAAGAGGACACTAATAGATGGAGAAATATACCATGTTCGTGGATTGGAAGAATAAATATTGTGAAAATGAGTATACTACCCAAAGTAATTTATACATTCAATGCAATCCCTTCAAGCTACCAAAGGTATTTTTCACAGAGCTAGAAGAAATAATCTCACAATTTGTGTGGAAATACAAAAAAACTCAAATAGCCATAGCAATCTTGAGGAAGAAGAATGGAACTGGGGAAATAAACCTGCCAGACTTCAGGCTCTACTACAAAGCCACAGTCATCAAGACAGTATGGTACTGGCATAAAGACAGAAATATAGATCAATGGAACAAAATAGAAAGCCCAGAGATAAATCCATGCACCTTTGGACAACTTATCTTTGAAAAATAATGCAAGAATATAAAATGGAGAAAAGACAGTCTCTTTAACAAGTGGTGCTGGGAAAACTGCTCTGCCACTTGTAAAAGAATGAAACTAGAACACTTCCTAACACCATACACAAAAATAAACTCAAAATGGATTAGAGAACTAAATTTAAGACCAGAAACTATAAAACTCCTAGAGGAGAACGTAGGCAAAACACTCTCAGACATAAATCACAGCAGGATCCTCCAAGACCCACCTCCCAGAATATTGGAAATAAAAGCAAAAATAAAAAAGTGGAACCTAATTAAAATCAAAAGCTTCTGCACAGCAAAGGAAACTGTAAGCAAGGCGAAAATACAGCCTTCAGAATGGGAGAAATTAATAGCAAATGAAACAACTGACAAAGAGTTAATCTCCAAAATATACAAGCAGCTCCTGCAGCTCAATTCCAGAAAAATAAACGACCCAATAAAAAAAAATGGGCCAAGGAACAGACATTTCTCCAAAGAAGACTTAAACATGGCTAACAAACACATGAAAAATGCTCAACATCCCTCATAATAAGTTCAGTTCAGTTCAGTTCAGTCGCTCAGTCCTGTCCGACTCTTTGCAACCCCATAAATCTCAGCACGCCAGACCTCCCTGTCCATCACCAACTCCCGGAGTTCACTCAAACTCATGTCCATCGAGTCGGTGATGCCATCCAGCCATCTCATTCTCTGTCGTCCCCATTTCCTCCCACACCCAATCCCTCCTAGCATCAGATTTTTTTTCCAGTGAATCAACTCGTCGCATGAGGTTCCCAAAGTGTTGTAGCTTCAGCTTCAGCATCAATCCTTCCAATGAACACCCAGGATTGATCTCCTCCAGAATGGACTCATAATCAGAGAAATGAAAATCAAAACCACAATGAGGGACCGTTGCACACTAGTCAGAATGGCTGCTATCGAAAAGTCTACATGCAATAAATGCTGGAGAGGGTGTGGAGAGAAGGGAACCCTCTTACATTTTTGGTGGGAATGCAAAGTAGTACAACCACTATTGAGAACAGAGTGGAGATTCCTCAAAAAACTGGAAATAGAACTGCCATATGATCCAGGGATCGCACTCCTGGGCATACACACCAAGGAAACCAGAATTGATAGAAACACATGCACTCCAACGTTCATTGCAGCACTGTTTATAATAGCCAGGACATGGAAGCAACCTATCCATTCTGCAGATGAATGGATAAGAAAGCTTTGGTACATATACACAGTGAAGTATTTTTCAGCCATCAAAAAGAATGTTTTTGAATCAGTTCTAATGAGGTGGATTAAATTGGAGCCTATTATACAGAGTGAAGTGAGCCAGAAAGAAAAACACCAATACAGTATACTAACGCATATATATGGAATTTAGAAAGATCGTAACCTTAACCCTGTATACGAGACAGTAAAAGAGACACAGATGTATAGAACAGTCTTTGGAACTCTGTGGGAGAGGGTAAGGGTGGGATGATTTGGGAGAATGGCATATATATTATCACATGTGAAACGTATCACCAGTCAAGGTTCGACTCATGATACAGGACGCTTGGGGCTGGTGAACGGGGATGACCCAGAGGGAGAATATAGGGAGAAGGGAGGTGGGAGAGGGGTTTAAGAGGGGGAACACATGTATACCCGGGGTGGATTCATGTCAGTGTATGGCAAAACCAACCAATATAATATTGTAAAGTAATTAGCCTCCAATAAAAATACTAAAAAAAAAAATAAAAATAATAAAATGATTAGGACTTGAAATTTCTAGTTAAATTCTGAAAATATAAAGAAATGCTATGCTGCAAAAAACAGCCAAAAAGGGGAAATTAACATGTGATGCTGTATTATTAACTAAAGTGTTGAGATAGCCCAAGCACAGGTTGGAAAGGACTTTCCAGACACAGAGCATTTCAGAAGGGAGTGAGTTTATTAAGAGCAAAGAGCAGAGGTAATATAGGTGCTGCCAGTGCAGCAGGCCAATCACCACACAGACCAGGTAGAGTCAATAGTTTTTGAGGGTTAGCAGCTAAGTTTTATAGCCTCAAGACAAAGAAAATTCCTCCTGGAAGTTTGTCATTAGACGATTGGTTGGGATGCTGTAGGCTAAGTATGACGGTGGGCATCTTTGCCTAATTTGGAATCAGGAAACTTGCTAGTTACGATCAGGGGCCTTTGGGCAATACTTACAAAGGGTATCAATCAGCTTCAGAAGTGACAATGCTTCTGGTGCAGGGTCAGCATCACCCCTTGTCTTATAAGTGGGCCAAATCTTTGAATCCTTAACACCCTTTTCATGTCTACCTACCTGTCTGTCCCCATCTCCTTCACCATCTCCCACAGTTTGCTCAAGTTCATATTGAATCAGTTGAGTCAGTGATGCTGTCTAACCATCTCATGCTCTGTCTCCCTCTTCTCCTCCTGCCCTCAATCTTTCCTAGCATCAGGGTCTTTTCCAGTCAGTTGGCTCTTAGCATCAGGTGGCCATCAGCTCTTTTCTCTTCAGCTTCAGCATCAGTCCTTCAAATGAACATTCAGGACTGATTTCCTTAGGATTGACGGGGTTGTTCTCCTTGCTGCCCAAGGGACTCTCAAGAGTTTTCTCTAGAGCCACAGTTCCAAAGCCTCAATTCTTTGGCACTCAGCCTTCTTTGTTGTCAAACTCTCACGTTGAGAAAACAACAACAGAGCTTTGACAATATGGACTTTTGTTGGCAAAGTGATGGCTCTGCTTTGAATACATTGTCTAAGTTTATCATAGCTTTTCTTCCCTGGAGGAAGGGTTTCTTAACTTCATGGCTGCAGTCACTATACCCCATGATTTTGGAGCCCAAGAAAATTAAGTCTGTCACTATTTCCATTTTTACCCATTCTATTTGCCAAACCTCTGCTAGCCTTTGTCCTGCCTCATTTTGTACTTGAAAGATAAACTTGCCTGTTACTCCAGGTATCTCTTGACTTCCTGCTTTTACATTACAGTCCCTTATGATCAAGGACATCTTTTCTCTGTATTAGTTCTAGAAGCTCTTAGAACCATTTAAGTCCACTGGTAGCTTAGATGGTAAAGCATTGAAATACAGAGACTTCCATTTTTTATACAGGGAAATCTGTTTCCAGATGGTCATGTGAAATATGGAGATTTCCACATTCCTTGTAGGAAAAAATATCCATCCTGATTTTCAAATGTGAAATACAGAGAATTCCTTCTTTTGTGTAGAATTGACACCTAGATTTGCACATGTGAAATATAGAGAACCCCATAATTCATACAGGAAAATTACGTGCCTATTTTCACGTAGGAGAATTTTGCCTACATGTCCATACAGAGAATTCCATATTTATGTAGAAAAATTGGCATGTTAATTCTTATATTAACATCATAAGAATTACAGAAAATTCCATATATCATGTAGGAAACCTGGCAACCAGGTAATCTTGTGTTAAACACGGAGAATTCCATATATCATGTAGGAAAAATCAATACCCAGATTTTAATACATGAAAATACAGAAAATCCATCATTTCAAATATGAAAATCTGTACCAAGACTATCATATACAAAATCCGGAAAATTCTTTTATTCATATCTTTTACACAAAAAATGTAATTTTGAAAATGAAATACACAGTGGGAAAGAATGTGTATGCCAATGCAGGAGGCACAAGACATGCAGGTTTGCTGATTGGCTTGGGAAGATCCCCTGGAGAAGGAAGTGGCAACACAGTCCAGTATGCTTGCTTGGAAAATTCCATGGATAGATAAGCCCTGCATGTAGGTGTCCACATAGTCACGCAGAGTTGGGCAAGACTGAGCATGAACACACATATGTGCCTTTTTTAAGGAATGAGGTATGAAAACTGAATACTTCTTATATGAAAATCAGCTTCCAGATTTTCACATATGAAATAATGAACATTCAATATGACATGGGCGAGGCACCCACCGAGATCAGACCTTCTCAATCCACACAGTAGGCGACTACTTTGTCAAATTTGAGAGGCAAATAGGGGTGGTCTCTGCTGAACCACAGAGAGGATAGTCATCTCTCCCTCCCTCGCAGGGTCCACATGAACACTGCATAGTACTCAGGCAGCTTGGCCACATTTTGGACAGAGGGAGAAATGGGGATTGCTCTTGCTGGCATGAGATATCTCCCTGAATCTTGTTTGAATGCCAGCCAGTGAGATGCTAAGGACAGTTCCACATTAATGGCCGTGACTCACTGATGCCAGAGGCATGGAAATCTGCCCATTTGCCATATAGAAGCTTTGAAAGTGGTTCTCTTCTCATCCAGCCTCCAGATGAGAACAAATCCCAACTTACCCTGTCACCACAGCTCTGTGGGGCTGGGAGAAGCATATTTTCCATACGCCATACTTTGTATAGTCCCAGTACCTAAGTATTCTTGGAAGAGTATAAAGGGTAATGCTATAAACTGGTAAACTCTGCAGGTAGCAGCTGCTTAAGGCCAAACAGTGCCCATCCCTCTCTGAAACATTACAAAAAGTCTCATGCTCCTGGTCACGTCGTGGAAAGAATGCTCCTGAATTTTATAAGGACAGAAAAGTTCTTGCAGCTGGGTGTCCAAGAGGCTGTGCCACCCCAGCTTCTGCGGCTGGGAATCCAGCCCATTCTGTTTCTCAGCTGCTTTGCATCCTCACTGACTGCCCCCAGGTACTTTCTTCCTGCCTTTCCTTTCTCCCAGGGATCCAGGGAGCAGCAGCATGTTTCTACTTACAGGTTGCTTCCTCGGTGAGATTCACAGTCTTGTTTCTTTGGCCTCGGTGCTTCTGCTGGCCCATGGTCTATGTACCTTTCAAAATCTCTTTCACATTTTTGGTGTCCATTCTTCCATCTCCTGGCTATACCAATTTCTACAGCTCACACATACAGGTGTGCTGTCAGGCAACCACACACACACACACACACACCTGAGAGGAAACTTGCACACATGTATAGGTTTACTTCTCCAGGATAGTAAGCACCCCTCTTTCTTTGTTCCGGTTATTTTCTTTCACTTGATCATCCATCATGTCAATGTGCACTTCTACCTCTTTTACTTATCCTGAAAGTTTACAAAATCTTGAGATTTGTTCCCGAAGGAGACCAACCTGCAAAGCAGTAGGCAGGGTTGGAAGTGCTCACTGTCGATAGCTGAGTGACATGAGCCCGTGTTCTATATTCTCCCATCACCATGGACAGGATCACAGTGCAATCACATTGGCATGATTTCATTCCTTGTGTCTTCCTTCTCAGAACCACTGAGATACAACAAGGGGCTTGGGCTCAGCTGACTTGAAGCACCCTTTTCTCAGCCTTCCCCATTCAAGGTCATTCCTTGGCAATGTCGTGCCCTCAGAGCAAGCCTGTAACACCCTCAGGCCCTTGACCTATTGAGCAGGGTTCCCATACTCTTCTTAACTGTGCAGCTTTCTGCTTGCAACAGTTTTGCTTTTCTCCAGAGGTTTATCTCCTTGTAGCAAGAAAAGGCCAAATAGATGCCTGGTCCTCCAAAAGGCCAAAGAGAACGTGACAAGCCTGTGTCTGATACGCCATGAAGAAGATACACATGGGTCCAAAGGGCCTCTGCTTAGACAAGGCACTGAACACGAGTTCAAAAAAGTAAAGTGGTGTCCCTTCCTACCATTTACTACTACCCAGAACACAGAGCCCCCACATGGAGGGAGACCTGGGGAGCCTGCCCTTCCTGGGCCCACAGCTTATACCTCCCTTGTGCAGGAAGCAGTATTCATCTCCCAAATGCACCAAGAGGGCTTGATTCCTCTCTATCTTGAATCCTTCTCACTGATTTGCTAAATGCCAAGGCTCTCTTTCTGCTGCCTTTGCTAGGCTATGGTAGCTCTGCTTACAGTTCAGGCATTGCTGCTAGCCTACAACGTGCTAACAGTTGGGCTGGAGACATCCAAGATGCTCACTTAGAAACCAGGGTTCCTGCAATTGTGTTGCTTGTTGCAACGCTCCTTCAGGACCCCTCTGACAAAATCAGAGTCTCCTTCAGCTTTACTGGGCAGAAATGACCCAGAGTAGACCCATAGAATGGAGAAGGCAATGGCAATCCACTCCAGTGTTCTTGCCTGGAGAATGCCAGGGATGGGAGCCTGGTGGGCTGCCATCTATGGGGTCACAAGAGTCAGACAGGACTGATGCAACTTAGCAGCAGAAGCAGCCACTGGTGAAGCCACAAGTCTCTACTTTGCTTATCAACAGTTCATCCTAATTTACATTTCTCTGAAGATGAATGTTTACAAGATGTCCTAAGTAGTCTCTGGGCCACACAGAAAACTGAAGTTGAAGTAGGGTTGCGACTGAGGACGGAACCTCTGTGCATTACCTGGAGGAATAATAAGCCATTTACACCAGTAGCTCAGTCAATACACTCAGGAGATGCAGAGTAATGAATTAACATTATGATAGAACTTCTCTCACAGCAGGTATACTAGGGTGTACTTTCTCACCCTGTAACACTGCTATTTTGCCAGTAAAGAATGAAGGAAATTTTGACTAATACAGGAATCAAATCAGATCAATCAAATTGTATATGACCATAGGCCACAAACTCTTTGCCAATTCCTCTTCACTCTTTTGACCTTAACCTAGAAATTTTAGTTTCCCTTGTTGGCTAAGCTGGTAAAGAACCTGCCTGCAATGCAGGAGACCTGGTTTGATTCCTGGGTTGGGAAGATCCCCTGGAGATGGGAAAGGCTACCCACTGTAGTATTCTGGTGAGGAAAATTCCATGGACTGTACAGTCCAAGAAGTTGCAAACAACTGGACAAAACTGAGTGACTATCATTTTCTTTTCTCAGAAAGGTTATGAGTCCTCCTCAAAATTTTGCCAAATTCTCAAGGCCACCATACACCCTGAAGCCTTCACCCTGGGCTCCATGCTTACCTAATGGGTTGATGCCCTTTTACTTGGAACTAAACTAATCAGGGAGTGCTTATAGACTCCTTCATTCTCTTAAGAATACATATATGAGGCCAGGTAGCCCCCAGATCTAAACTTCAATATGTGCAAACAACTGTTACTTGATTGAGACCTGAGAGGTCAGAGAATATTCTGAGTCACCTGTACTATCAGCTGGTATATCCATCATATTTCCTCTCCTCAAATACTATAGTCTTTTTACAATCCATTTTTACTCTTATTAACCTTGACTTTTTCAATACAAAGAGCACAATCCAGACTGTTAACTTATGCCAGTTTACCACTTCCTGACATAATTGATCTGACTGCTGTTCATGTCAGCATCTAGACACTGCTACAGAATATGGAGTATTCTTTGTTCCTACAGATGTGAACATTTGATGGTCTAAGTATGGGAGATGGATGAAGAAGTTATGGCACCCACAGCTAAGAAAACATTCCTGTGGCTCTTTTTCTGCTGAGTTAATGGATCTTGGATAACCTCTGTGGAAGATCAACAACTGTCCCTTGCACAAATAAAAATTGTCACTTTACTGTGAAAACAAACTGGATACTAGGCCTATCCCTAGTGACACACCAGGACCGTGGTACACTTAAGAGTGTATGCTTTGATCCCACAAATAGCACTTCAAACCTTTGCAAAGGACTGTAAGTGACTGCAGCAGGTTATATATAAACTGCATATGGGTGGAACAGTGCAGAAAATTAGACTCACCAGGATTTAGAGCTAGCAATGCGAGTTCAGGCCTCCTGTACCAACTCTTTTGCAACCCAATCTGCTCTCACAGATTAACAGGAGCTCACAGAAAATAGAGTCATACAGATACTAGCATTACCAATGGCAAAGGTCAGGGAATACACCAGACCCTGGAGATTACAGGTTCCTTTCTAACCTTGTCTACCAACCACACCGGTATTTTAAAGTTAGGGGGCAATGGTGTATATAAAGAGTGACCATCTCAATGGTCAGGACAATGGGGACTTGGGTAACTGAGTCCTTCTGCCATCCTAAATTCCAGTCAAATTAGAAAACCTGGCTCCTTTACTCATTTATCTCTGCCCCATAAATGTCATAGTGGGGAAATCATAGACTATCCACTGTATATCACAACTCTTAATTTCTTTTCAGTTTTCTTATTCCCAGTCTCTGGAGGCTGTAAATCAGAAAAGCCATCTTATCTCTCTTCATATTAGTGGAACAAGAGTTCAGCTCTTTTCCCCTATGCAAACCTCGAAAAAGCTTCAGCCACAAGTTAACAGCCTAGCCCCAGTCATCCTCTAAAGTAGACTTTCTTTGAGCATCCTGACTACTCAACCCAGAAAAGCTTGTGAATAATTTTACTAAAACTGTTGCTTCCATGTAAATCAAATGGGGGAAATGATGTACAAATTATGGAAAGTGAAGAAAACACTTTTGTCAGGTAAAGAAAAACCACTTTATTGGACCAATCTACCCCCAGGAATGGCGAATTGTTTCAACAGGGTTTGAGAAGGTGTACTTTGACTTTATTTGTTCTTTTCATTCCTTCATCGTCATTCTAACCTACATACTTGTCTCTCTCTGCAGATCTCTTAACACTGAGCTACTGACCTAGTTTTGCTCTCCACAGCCTCCAACTCAACATTGAGTTTGTGAATTGCCAGGGAAGTGGCATAGGTGGAAACTCTTGGGGCTCATAGCAGGCTTCTCAAGACATACCTTACTGGTATGTTGATTATTTTGAATAAAGCCAGCCTGGGAAATGGTCAGTGAGGTAAATTATTAAAAATAAAAATATTATAGTCCCCTGCTGCTGCTGCTGCTGCTAAGTCGCTTCAGTCATGTCCGACTCTGTGCGACCCCATAGATGGAAGCCCACCAGCATCCCCCGTCCCTGGGATTCTCAAGGCAAGAACACTGGGATACCCTAAACTGAGCTTAAGGGGTGGTGTAAATGCTAGGGAAAGGGCATAACATCCAAGTGCAGGGTGGATGTTATCCTTTCTTCCCTTCGGTTCCAAAATCGGACCTCAGGACTCCAGAGGCCTCTATGTCTGCCTTTAGAGGCTCAAGTCCAACACATCTAGTAAAACATCTTATTCCCTAGTATGTTACAGCACCAGGTTCAGAATTGCTAGTCATGTATTCCTATGAAGACCTTAAATCAAAATTATTACACTCACAGCTTCCAAGAGGAACCAGAGCCCAGGCAAGGTCTGTTTACCCGTCAGTTCCCTCAAAAAGACCTATATGTAACATCTTTGCTTAGACACAATTTCACTCCCTCGTTTTCTCCTCCTAGTCACCTTTCAGAAATTACAAAAAAAAAAAAAAAATACAAGGCTAGTGAATACTACTGACCCTAACCCCTGCTGAGAGACCACGTCCACACAACTCAGCCTAATTGTAATCACTTACCACAGAGATCACTCTGGAACCAGTACTGCAGTTAAAATACAATTTTTTAAAACATGTCAATTTAAAGACATTTCATTTCTACACCACCTTTAAGAAACGTTCCTATATGCAAAATTTCTGCTTAGTGGTCCAGCTCCACAAATTCCCATTTAGCGTTTCCATCAAGAAACACCTCTGAATCCAATTTTTTCATTCACTAACTTGATTTACTGCTCAGCCAGTACCTACTGTTGGAGAATACACAGTTTTTTCTTGTGTCAGAGTTCTCTTCAAATAACCCCAAGTATCTTCCCTCAGAAACCCCTAAGGGATAAGGCACCAGCCAGGACTTCTTTGGAAACATAATCCTTCAGACATCCTTCCGCTCTTCCACCCATCAGTGTGGCAGCATCTGATAACACCCTTTCAGATTTTGGTTCTAATCATCCCTATTAGAGGAGACAGCTCATCTTCCCTGTCTTGCCTGGTGCACTACCTCCTGTGTATTGAAAAAGTAGCTAGTTTTCTAGCTTTTTTAAAAAGATGCTGTTACTCCACATTGTCTTAGAGTATACCCAAAGGGCCTTGGGAGAGCGCCAGAATCCTCATTCAGAAGCTGGAAATCTTTACTTACAGTCTCAGTGGCCCGTATGTCACTGGCTTAGACCCTACTCCAACAGCATTACATGAGTCTGCCTCCCCTTCTCAGCATCTGTTCAGTCTGCCTGAAACCCAGCCAGACTTCATGATCTAGTCAGTGTGTGGTCACTGAGTTTTTAGTCTGTTATCTTCCTGAAATTCTTTTGTCTCTTCTCTTCCTCGGGAATGCCAACTGTCTGAGCTCAGCCTTCTGTTCTTTCCTCTCACAGTAGCTTCAGTATCTAGCATGTCTTCCTTCTTTTTTTCTTAAAATGAGCTTATTAGTACTCAACCCCTGCTCTCCCTCAGAGTTGCCATTAACAAAGAGAAAAGTCTGCCTACATCTGGCTCACCCTTTTTCTGAAAATGTCCATCTCGCCACTGTGAAAGAAACGGTGTATGTCTGGGCCTGATTCAAAACCAACTCTGATTTCTCCTCTGCTTGTTCTGTAATGTTCAAAGAGCCATCAGGATCAGCCAGCGTGAGCGTCTCTGACATAAATCTTGGAGACAGGATGGTATTGGTGGTGGTGAGAAAGTATCTCTGTTGCTTTCAGTTCAGTTCAGTTCAGTCGCTCAGTCGTGTCCGACTCTCCGCAACCCCATGAATCACAGCACGCCAGGCCTCCCTGTCCATCACCAACTCCCGGGGTACACTCAAACTCATGTCCACAGAGTCGGTGATGCCATCCAGCCATCTCATTCTGCGTCGTCCCTTTCTCCTCCCGCCCCAACCTTTCCCAGCATCAGAGTCTTTTCCAGTGAGTCAACTCGTCGCATGAGGTGGCCAAAGTATTGCAGTTTCAGCTTTAGCATCAGTCCCTCCAATGAACACCCAGGATTGATCTCCTTTAGAATGGACTGGTTGGATCTCCTTGCAGTATAAGAGACTCTCAAGAGTCTTCTCCAACACCACAGTTAAAAAGCATCGATTCTTCGGCGATCAGATTTCTTCACAGTCCAACTCTCACATCCATACATGACCACGGGAAAAACCATTGCCTTGACTAGACTAGTAGGTCTTATTTTATCTTGTTGAAACTTTTCTCCCTCCATTCCTAGGGAATGCCAAAAAAGGGCAGTGAAACAGACATAGATGAAGGTCTTTACTCTCAACAGTTGTAAGTGTGACTAAACCTGGTTATATGAAGCAGCAGAGGGACCCAGAATATAAAGGAAGGTGGGCCAGGCCCTGACCCAGAGTCTCCTTCAAATCTGGTAGCTATGTTCTCGGCCATGAAGCTATGAAGCGTCTCAAGGCATCCAGTGTGCTGGTATCAGGCCTTCAGGGCCTAGTGGTAGAGATTGCCAAGAATATCATCCTTGGTGGTGTCAGAGCTGTCACCCTGCATGATCAGGGCACTGCTCAGTGGGCTGACCTATCGTCCCAGGTACCTCTTCCTGACTCCCTTTCCTTGCCCAAGCACAGATGGCCTGATCTCTGCATTCACTTCACTTTTTTCCTTTCGTGTACCTTGTAGTTCTACCTGCGAGAGGAGGACATTGGTAAAACCGGGCTGAGGCATCACAGCCCCACCTTGCTGAACTCAACCACTATGTGCCTGCCGATGACTTCCTTAGTGGTTTGCAGGTATCTTGCATCATCAACTTGCCTTACTTTTCTGAGATCCATTTTCTGGTTTGTTTGGTATTTTTTTAACGGACTGGGCCTGCTGGGTGCTCAAACACTGCCTGGAGTTTCCTAGGGAACTTGGGCACTGGAACTCTTGCTGTAGTGGTAGGCACTTACCCTGGTGAAAAGAGAGGAAACTTCGAACAAAGATTCTCTCCAGATTATTCCTGAGCAGGGTTAGCTTTGTCCTGTTTTGTTTAGTTTGAAACTGGAAACATGTAGACTTTTGGATAGCAGCCATTCTGACTGGTGTGAAGTGGTATCTCATTGTGGTTTTGATTTGCATTTCTCTGATTATGAGGGATGTTGAGCATTTTTTCATGTATTTGTTAGCCATCTTTATGTCTTCTTTGGAGAAATGTCTGTTTAGTTCTTTGGCCCATTTTTCGATTGGGTAACTTAGTTTTCTGGAATTGAGCTGCAGGAGCTGCCTATATATTTTGGAGATTAATCCTTTATCAGTGGCTTCATTTGCTATTATTTTCTCCCATTCTGAAGGCTGTCTTTTCACCTTGCTTAGAGTTTCCTTTGCTGTGCAGAAGCTTTTGATTTTAATTAGGTTCCATTTGTTTATTTTTGCTTTTGTTTCCAATATTCTGGGAGGTGGGTTATGGAGGATCCTGCTGTGATTTATGTCTGAGAGTGTTTTGCCTACGTTCTCCTCTAGGAGTTTTATAGTATCTGGTCTTACATTTAGCTCTCTAATCCATTTTGAGTTTATTTTGGTGTATGGTGTTAGGAAGTGTTCTAGTTTCATTCTTTTACAAGTGGCTGACCAGTTTTCCCAGCACCAATTGTTAAAGAGACTGTCTTTTGTCCATTTTATATTCTTGCCTCCTTTGTCGAAGATAAGGTGTGAAGTGGTATCTCATTGTGGTTTTGATTTGCATTTCTCTGATTATGAGGGATGTTGAGCATTTTTATCTCTGGGCTTTCTATTTTGTTCCATTGATCTATATTTCTGTCTTTATGCCAGTACCATACTGTCTTGATGACTGTGGCTTTGTAGTAGAGCCTGAAGTCTGGCAAGTTAATTCCTGCAGTTCCATTTTTCTTCTTCAAGATTGCCTTGGCTATTCGAGGTTTTTTGTATTTCCATACAAATTGGGAGATTATTTGTTCTAGTTCTGTGAAAAATATCGTTGGTAGCTTGATAGGGATTGCGTTGAATGTATAAATTACTTTGGGTAGTATACTTATTTTCACAATATTTATTCTTCCAGTCCACGAACACGGTATATTTCTCCATCTATTAGTGTCCTCTTTGATTACTTTCACTAGTGTTTTAAAGTCTACATGCAATAAATGCTGGAGAGGGTGTGGAGAAAAGGGAACCCTCTTACACTGTTGGTGGGAATGCAAACTAGTACAACCACTATGGAGAACAGTGTGGAGATTCCTCAAAAAACTGGAAATAGAACTGCCATATGATCCAGCAATCTCACTCCTGGGCATACACACCGAGGAAACCAGAATTGAAAGAGACACATGTACTCCAATGTTCATTGCAACACTGTTTATAATAGCCAGGACATGGAAGCAACCTAGATGTCCATCTGCAGATGAATGGATAGGAAAGCTTTGGTACATATACACAATGGAGTATTTTTCAGCCATCAAAAAGAATGCATTTGAATCAGTTTTAATGAGGTGGATGAAATTGGAGCCAATTATACAGAGTGAAGTAAGCCAGAAAGAAAAACATCAATACAGTATACTAACGCATATATATGGAATTTAGAAAGATGGTAACCTGAACCCTATATACGAGACTGCAAAAGAGACATAGGCATATAGAACAGTCTTTGGGACTCTGTGGAAAAGGGTGAAGGTGGGATGATTGGGGAGAATGGCATTGTAGCATGTATATTATCATAAGTGATCAGTCTAGGTTGAACGCATGATACAGGATGCTTGGGGCTGGTGCACGGGGAAGACATGGAGGGAGGATATGGGGAAGAGGGAGGTGGGAGGGGGGTTCAAGAAAGAGAACACATGTACACCCAGGGCGGATTCATGTCAATGTATGGCAAAACCAACCAATATATTAATGTAAGGTAATTTGCCTCCAATAAAAAAAGAAAAAGAAAATGGAAACAAATGGAAGTGTAGGATTTGGGGTTAAATGCCAACTTTTACAAAGTATGTTAAAGGACTTACAGGGTTTTAGGCAGGTAGGAGTGGGTGTTTATTTTTAAAATTGGTGAATGATTTGGTCTTCAGTTTCTGTCCCGGTAATATCTCTCTACGTTTCTTGTCATAGTCTGGGAATTCATATTTATCTTGGGTTTCCACCATCACTGAGTGTGGTACACATACTTTATATTTGTAGAAAATATAGAACCAGGTAGCTTGAGCCCTGACCTTCTGCCAGTTCCTGACTTGCCTTTCTCCTTTATTTTTTTCCTCCCCTTCACCCCAGTGCCAGTCCTTTTTGCAGTGAGCTGCTTTCTTGTTACAGGTGGTGGTCCTTACCAGCTCTCCTTTGGAAGAGCAGCTGCAGGTGGGTGAGTTCTGTCACAGACACGGAATCAAGCTGGTAGTAACAGACACTCGAGGTATTTTTGGGTGAGTGCCAGCTTCTCCCTTTATCCCTAACCCCTTCCTATCCAGGGCCAAACCTCCCTGGCTCTCAGTGCCCTAATGATTCTCTTAGGAAAACCGTGTATACAAGTCTGCATGTCCGCCTCTGCCCATACTGAGTAAGCATTGTCTTACTACCAACCTCATGCCTGAGTACTCGAGTTCCTGGTCTCAGACCTGTTTTCTCCTTTTACAGGCAGTTATTCTGTGACTTTGGAGAGGAAATGATCCTTACGGATTTCAGTGGGGAACAGCCTCTCAGTGCTATGGTTTCTATGGTTACCAAGGTATGGAGTCTGGTCCCAGGCAGGCACGTTTGTAGTCTTAGTCTTGTCAGTGCTCGTGGTACCCTGATTCTACATGTGAGACTTTCTTTACTTTTCTTCCTACCAGGGCAACCCGGGTGTTGTCACTTGTCTGGATGAGGCTCGACACGGATTTGAGAGTGGTGACTTTGTCTTCTTGAAAGAAGTTCAGGGCATGAATGAACTCAATGGCATCTGTATGCTAACCTGGGGGGGTCAAGAAATGATTGCCTCAAGCACAGGGAGACTTGTCCCTGTGGTCATACGTAGGTATACTGAATTGCACCACGGGCCACGGAGGGGAGCCTACTCTCTCATCTCTCACCTGGGATTTATAAGACATGTGTCCAAGTAGTCTTAGTTGAGAACTGTGAACTGAACCTAGAAGCAGAAGAGATTAATACCGCTAGTATTTTATTCCATTTGACTCATTGGCTGCTCCTCTCCTTTTTTAATTTCTTTAACTTTTAGACTGTATAAAAGTAAATTCTGCATTGCCTTTTCCAAGTAATACTTCCTCACTGCACACATAAAACAAAATGTTTGCAGTTTCATGTGTGTCATAAATTTCCTCAGGCATTAAAAAACTAGAAGAGCTTTTTATTTTATAACTCTCAAATTAAAATAATTTGATTCAGTTTAACAATTACATGTCCTGTACATTTACATGTGCATCCAGTATCATTTTGCTTCCATCCAAGCCCTTGTCATATGTTGTACTTTAGTGGTGATACTTCTTGCTTTTTGATGTTTGTAATTGTCTTTATTTCAGAATGCCTGATTTGGGAAAAACATTTTTGCAGACTGTAGCATTCTAGATTTCATTGCTTAAAAATGTGGTTTTTTCTTTCTTGCCTGCTTTCCCTGCAAAGTCTCCTGTTCTTTTCCTTGTTCTTTTGTATTTCATGTGCTTATATTTTCTGTCACTTGTCTTAAGCAGTGGATTGATTAAGATATACTTTAGTATAACTTTGCAATTATGATAGACCTTTGTGTAGTTTTTTCCAAATTTTTGATGGATGTAAGATGATTGTGGATTTTAGAGTTTTTGAACTGCATTTTTTTTTCTTTCATAATTTTTCAGCTTGTCTTGTTGATGTTGGATCCTTTCAGAGCTTGCTTCTTTTTGCTCCAGAGTGAGATTTTAGACCCAGCGCACCTGTGCTATTGAAGAAAGCAGCATTGTGGGGTTTTTGTTTGTTTGTTTTTAATGAAAGTATTTTTAATGGAGGGCAGTTGACTTAGAATCTTGTGTTAGTTTCTACTTTATAGTAAAGTGGTTTAGTTGTGTATGCATTGTATTCTTTGCCATTGTAGTTTATCACAGAGTATCAATCCTGGGTGTTCATTGGAAGGACTGATGCTAAAGCTGAAACTCCAATACTTTGACCACCTCAGGCAACGAGTTGACTCACTGGAAAAGACTCTGATGCTGGGAAAGGTTGGGGGCGGGAGGAGAAGGGGACGATAGAGAATGAGATAGCTGGATGGCATCACCAACTCTGTGGACATGAGTTTGAGTGAACTGCGGGAGTTGGTGATGGACAGGGAGGCCTGGCGTGCTGCGGTTCATGGGGTTGCAAAGAGTTGGACACAACTGAGCGACTGAACTGAACTGAATGAATATGGTTCCTTGTCCTGTATAGCAGGACCTTGTTGTTCATCCATCCTGTGTATAATAGTTTGCATCTGCTAACCCCGTGCTTTCAATCCAAGGGCGAAGTGGGTGGTGGAGAGGGAGAGAGGGAGGTTTTCCCGTTCTTGTTTTGAGAGTCCTGTTGATCCTGGGAGGGTGTGAATGGACTGGTAAGTGTTCATGCTTTTTATCCTCCAGGTTCCTACACCTTTAGTATCTGTGATTATATCCGTAGAGGCATTGTCAGTCAGGTCAAAATAACTAAGAAGATAAGCTTTGTGAGTATGTGCAGGAGGGTGTACGGTAGTGGTCCAGGTATTTCTTCTTTTGTTTTGTTTTGTGTTTCTAGTTCTGATGTGCTGTTCTCTGTTCTCCACCAGAAATCCTTGCTCAACTCACTGACAGAGCCAGACTTTGTGATAACAGATTTTGCCAGGTATTCTCGCTCTGCTCAACTGCACACTGGTTTCCAGGCCTTACACCAGTTCTGTGCTCAGCATGGCCGGCTGTCTTGGCCCCACAATGAGGTAGGTGGTTAAGGAAGCCAGCCTGGGTCCTCGCACCAAAGCTGCACCATTGCTTCTTCCTCACTTTACTTTTTCTACCTCTCCTTCTCCCCACAGTGGCTTGACTGAATCTTTGTTTATTGTGTCGTACCAGAAGGGTGCAGCAGAACTGGTGACCCTAGCAGAGGCTGTGAAGGCGCAAGCCCCTCCAGCAGTGCAGCAAGACAGTTTGGATGAAGAACTCATCCGGAATCTGGCTTACGTGGCTGCTGGGGATCTAGCACCCATGAATGCCTTCATTGGGGGCCTGGCTGCTCAGGAGGTTATGAAGGTAGGTGTGGATGGAAGGAAGTGGTGAAGTGGGCTAGGTTTCTTTCTGACTCTGCTACTTGCTGCTGCTGCTGCTGCTGCTAAGTCACTTCAGTCTATCAGGCTCTAATTAACCAGGGATCACTTCTCCTTTCTTACCTTCTCTTTAGGCCTGCTCTGGAAAGTTTATGCCTATTATGCAGTGGCTGTAATTTGATGCCCTTGAGTGTCTCCCTGAGGATCAGGAGGCTCTTACTGAGGACACGTGCCTTCCAGTATATGAAGGGGGCCCCTAGAGAAGGTATTAGTTTGTTCCTGTCCAACGTACCTTTTCTCTAATCCTCTCCTCCCTTCACATGACGCAGTGCCAGAACTGTTACGATGGGCAGGTGGCTGTATTTGGCTCCAGCCTACAAAAGAAACTGGGAAAGCAGAGATACTTCTTGGTGAGAGTGCCTATTGGTCAAAAGCTACTTTTATTTATCCTAGCCCTGGCCACCTCTTCTGGAGTCTCCTGTTGCCTTAGAAGAGAGGGTGTTTGATTGTACCCTCATCACCTCTGTTTACCTTTGCTTGCATTTTCCATACCAGGTCCTTTATTCCTGGCCTTCTGCCTCTTTCCTGATGACCTTCCATTTTTATGCTCCTGGGACTTAAATGTGTAGTAGTAGATTCTCTTGAGCAACCCTCTCTTACAGTGTCCAGGAGGAATAAGGACTGAGGGGTGGCGTTGTTACCCGAGTGGCCCTAACCAGTACCTCCCTTTCTTCTTGACTGCCTCCAAGCTGGGTGCAGGGGCCATTGGCTTTGAACTGCTGAAGAACTTTGCCATGATTGGGCTAGGCTGTGGGGATGATGGGTCAATCACAGTTACAGACGTGGACATCATTGAGAAGTCAAATCTGAACCAGCAGTTCCTCCGTCCTTGGGATGTCACGGTGAATGAGATGGACGGGATTAAGTTGTTTCCTTTTGCTCCTTTTTCTTCTTATCTGTCACACTGACTTAGGTCTTTTTTGTTTCCCTCTTTCCGACAGTTCCTCCCTTAATTTTTCTCTACAGTTCAGTCTTTCAGCAGATATTCACTGAGTACTCAAATCTTCCATTTGTCATTTTACATCTGTCCCTACTCTTTTTTTCCTTTTATTTTTAGTTACTGCTTAAGTTAGATTACAGAAGCTAGGTTATAGGGGACCGTCTTATGTAAAAGTCAGGGTTGTTTTTTTGCCTGCTCAGTGTCTGCCTTTCATTTTATCATGCAGGTACTAGGCACTACTTTGATAGTTGAGATATATAAGAAAATAGAGACGTTTCTGCTCTTCTCTGATGCAGTGACATAACATTTTGAGATATTCTCAGCATTCAGTGGAGGTAGACCACACTCTTTCCTCAAGTCCACAGCTGTTTGAAGATTTACTATGAAATTGTTTTCTTTTTATTCTCCTCTACCAGAGGAGTGGGGAATCTTCCTCTCTACTTTCAAAAGCTGTCTGAAAAGGACACGGTGTTTTCCAAATGACTCGGTCAATGTATGATGGTACAGAATTGTGCATTAAGGAAAGATCCATTCAAAATGCACTGAAAACCAGAGGATCTTGGTTTTTTTCTCAGCGAATGCACCCCCACGTGCATTCTGGGTGCTGGTAACTAAAACTAACAATGCGTATTGGGTAGATAGAAGAGACAGGTGCTCAACCCATTGTCTCCTATTGTATCACTGTTTTCTTTGTCAGCCCCGTTCCCAGTTTGTTTCAGCTTCAGCTATGTGGCATCTGTCATATGCCACAGGGCCCCTGAACTCACAGTGTCAGTCTTGAGCATCACTACTTAAATCAGTTTTTAGAATGGGTCTGCACAGGTTAGTTGGGTGATTATATGAATGACAGTTCTGTTTCCTTTGCCCCTACCCAGAAATTGAAGTCTGATACAGCTGCTGCAGCTGTGAGCCAAATGAATTCACACATCTGGGTTATAAGCCATCAGAACCATGTTGGCCCTGAGACAGAGCATGTGTATGATGATGACTTCTTCCAAAACCTGGATGGTGTGGCCAATGCGCTGGGCAGTGTGGATGCCTGTAAGTGTTTTGGATGGGTGAGAACCATGCCAGAGCCATGTTTATGTTTTCGGGAGGCAGTGTCATCATCTCATATACTTATGTCTACCTCCCCTTTATCTGGTGACTCTTTCCCACAGGCATGTACATGGACCGCCACTGTGTTTACTACCGTAAGCCACTTCTGGAGTCAGGCACACTGGGAACCAAGGGTAATGTACAAGTGGTTATCCCCTTCCTGACAGAGGTGTACAGCTCCAGCCAGGACCATCCTGAGAAGTCCATCCACATCTGCACGCTGAAGAACTTCCCGAATGCTATCGAGCACCCTTTGCAGGTGATCAGCTGTGGGTGTAGAAAGAGGTGGAACAGATAGTCGTCTGGACAGTGCTAAGCTCTTTTTATTCCAGTGATGCAAGCCTCAGTGTATATAAAATGTGCCCTGCCGTCAAATCTCCTTCATTCACTTTAAACCTAGTACCCTAAATTTTTGGAATGCTTTTTCTTAACTTGATTTTTATTTTGGAAACATACAGGAAAGTATTATGTCTACTCTGTAAGATATGTCACATAAGAAGTGTATATCTAACAAGTGAAGGTGTTTTCCTTAATATACAGGATATTGTTTTCTCGCTGAACAAAACCAGTTTCCTAATATCAGCTCTGCTCGTTACTTAGACCCCTCTCTAACACTGAGTACATAGTTTTGAGTAGCTTTCTGATTTTTGTCCAAAATACATTTAGCAGCTTGTCATAATAATTCTGTTTATATCATGCACACACACATATATATAGAAGCATATATCTTTCATCTAGATTGAGAATGGAAAAGCCTCCTGTTAGCTGGCACTCAGAAACTACCTCTAATTCCTGTCTCCTTTTCAGTCCCCAAATGAGCATCATTTTATCAAACTAATTCTTAATGCAGTTTTTCAGGATATTTAGGAAGTATGGCAGTAGTAAGAAAATGAGAAGTCACCATTCCTTTCAGGATGAGTTCATACTTGTGGACTCAGTACACAGTGTGTCTCTCTGCCTGCCCATGCCTCCCATGTGTGTGTGGGTATGTATATAGTTATAGTCAGAGACAGAGGGAGAGGTGGTAAGATGTGTTGGTGTGTGTGTGTCTGTTTCTATCAATATGTAAAACCTTTGTGAGATTATGGTTCCGTTACTCTGTTTCTTTCTGCTGACATACAGAGAGTCCAATAAAAGGGCTTTTGAAACAAATACATGTTTGACGCTTGTACTTAAGCTCTTCATGCTTCATATCCCTTATCTATAGAATGGAAATGAAAGTTGTAACTCTCACAGGCCTTTTGTAAAGCATTTACATTTGGTATCTCCTTGTGACATTCAGACTTGGATTACTGTAATATTGAATGGTTTGCCTTGGAAATGAACAAAAATCATTCTGTCGTTTTTAAGATCACATCCAAGTACTGCATTTTGGATTCATTTGTTGACCATCATGGCTAGTCCATTTCTTCTAAGGGATTCCTGCCCACAGTAGTAGATATAATGATCATCTGAGTTAAATTCACCCATTCCAGTCCATTTTAGTTCGCTGATTCCTAGAATGTCCATGTTCACTCTTGTCATCTCCTATTTGACCACTTCCAATTTGCCTTGATTCATGGACCTAACATTCCAGGTTCCTATGCAATATTGCTCTTTACAGCATCTGACCTTGCTTCTAGCACCAGTCACATCCACAACTGGGTATTTGTTTCACTTTGGCTCCATCCCTTCATTCTTTCTGGAGTTATTTCTCCACTGATCTCCAGTACCATACTGAGCACATACCGACCTGGGGAATTCCTCATTCAGTATCCTATCATTTTGCCTTTTGATACTGTTCTCAAGGCAAGTATACTGAAGTGGTTTGCCATTCCCTTCTCCAGTGGACCACATTCTGTCAGACCTCTCGACCTTGACCCATCCGTCTTGGGTGGCCCCACATGGCATGGCTTAGTTTCATTGAGTTAGACAGGGCTGTGGTCCATATGATCAGATCAACTAGTTTTATGGGATTATGATTTCAGTCTATCTGCCCTCAAATAACCCCACGCAGTACCTACCATCTTATTTGGGTTTCTCTTACCTTGGTCGTGGAATATCTCTTCACAGCTGCTCCAGCAAAGCACAGCCGCTGTACCTTACCTTGGACGTAGCGTAGCTCCTCTAGGCCATGCTTCTCTGCGTGGTCGGTTGCGCCAAGCCGGTGTCTCTTGCGTCTATGCACCAACCAGTAATGCTGAAGAAGCCAAAGTTGAACGGTTCTATGAAGACCTACAAGACCTTTTAGAACTAACACGCAAAAAAGATGTCCTATTCATTACAGGGGACTGGAATGCAAAAGTAGGAAGTCAAGAAACACCTGGAGTAACAGGCAAATTTGGCCTTGGAGCACAAAATGAAGCAGGGCAAAGGCTAATAGAGTTTTGCCAAGAGAACACACTGGTCATAGCAAACACCCTCTTCCAACAATACAAGAGAAGACTCTACACATGGACATCACCAGATGGTCAACACCGAAATCAGATTGATTATATTCTTTGCAGCCAAAGATAGAGAAGCTCTATAGAGTTAGCAAAAACAAGACCAGGAGCTCACTGTGGCTCAGATTATGAACTCCTTATTGACAAATTCAGACTTAAATTGAAGAAAGTAGGAAAAACCACTAGACCATTCAGATATGACCTAAATCAAATCCCTTATGATTATACAGTGGAGGTAAGAAATAGATTTAAGGGTCTAGATCTGATAGATAGAGTGACTGATGAACTCTGGACAGAGGTTCGTGACATTGTACAGGAGACAGGAATCAAGACCATCCCCATGGAAAAGAAATGCAAAAAAGCAAAATGGCTGTCTGAGAAGGCCTTACAAAGAGCTGTGGAAAGAAGAGAAGTGAAAAGCATATGAGAAAAGGAAAGATATAAACATATGAATGCAGAGTTCCAAAGAATAGCAAGGAGAGATAAGAAACCCTTCCTCAGCTATCAGTGCAAAGAAATAAAGGAAAACAACAGAATAGAAAAAATAGGAGATCTCTTCAAGAAAATTAGAGATATCAAGCGAACATTTCATGCAAAGATGGGCTCGATAAAGGACAGAAATGGTATGGACCTAACAGAAGCAGAAGATATTAAGAAGAGATGGCAAGAATACACAGAAGAACTGTACAAAAAAAATCTTCACGATGAAGATAATCACAATGGCGTGATCACTCACCTGGAGCCTGACATCGTGGAATGTGAAGTCAAGTGGGCCTTAGAGAGCATCACTACGAACAAAGCTAGTGGAGGTGATGGAATTCCAATTGAGCTATTTCAGATCCTGAAAGATGATGCTGTGAAAGTGCTGCACTCAATATGCCAGCAAATTTGGAAAACTCAGCAGTGGCCACAGGACTGGAAGAAGTCAGTCTTCATTCCAATCCCAAAGAAAGGGAATACCAAAGAATGCTCAAACTACCGCACAATTGCACTCATCTCACACACTAGTAAAGTCATGCTCGAAATTCTCCAAGCTAGGCTTCAGCAATAAGTGAACCGTGAACTCCCAGATGTTCAAGCAGGTTTTAGAAAAGGCAGAGGCACCAGAGATCAAATTGCCAACATCTGCTGGATCTTGGAGAAAGCAAGAGAGTTCTAGAAAAACATCTATTTCTGCTTCATTGACTATGCCTAAGCCTTTGACTGTGTGCATCACAATAAACTGTGGAACATTCTGAAAGAGATGGAATACCAGACCACCTGACTTGCCTCTTGAGAAACTTGTATGCAGGTCAGGAAGAAACAGTTAGAACTGGACATGGAACAACAGACTGGTTCCAAATAGGAAAAGAAGTACGTCAAGGCTGTATATTGTCACCCTGCTTATTTAACTTCTATGCAGAGTACATCATGAGAAACGCTGGGCTGGAAGAAGCACAAGCAGGAATCAAGATTAACCGGGAGAAATATCAATAACCTCAGATATGTTGATGACACCACCCTTATGGCAGAAAGTGAAGAGGAACTCAAAAGCCTCTTGATGAAAGTGAAAGAGGAGAGTGAAAATTGTGACTTGAAGCTCAACATTCAGAAAACAAAGATCATGGCATCTGGTCCCATCACTTCATGGGAAATAGATGGAAAAACAGTGGAAACAGTGTCAGACTTTAATTGTGGGCTCCAAAATCACTGCAGATGCTGATTGCAACCAGGAAATTAAAAGACGCTTACTCCTTGGAAGGAAAGTTATGACCAACCTAGATAACATATTAAAAAGCAGAGACATTACTTTGCCAACCAAGGTCCGTCTAGTCAAGGCTATGGTTTTTCCCATGGTCATGTATGGATGTGAGAGTTGGACTGTGAAACAAGCTGATCACCGAAGAATTGATGCTTTTGTGCTGGAGAAGACTCTTGAGACTCCCTTGTACTCTAAGGAGATCCAGCCAGTGCATTCTAAAGGAGATCAATTCTGGGTGTTCATTGGAAGGACTGATGCTAAAGCTGAAACTCTAATACTTTGGCCACCTCATGCGACGAGTTGACTCACTGGAAAAGAGTCTGACGCTGGGAGCGATTGGGGGTGGGAGGAAATGGGGACGAAAGAGAATGAGATGGCTGGATGGCATCACCGACCCGATGGACGTGAGTTTGAGTGAACTCCGGGAGTTGGTGATGGACAGGGAGGCCTGGCGTGCTGTGATTCATGGGGTCGCAAAGAGTCGGACACGACTGAGCGACTGAACTGAACTGTGACATTCAGAGTGAGTTTTAAATATGTACCTGTGTGCTTATTCTTTGCTTTAACCCCTTGAGGTATAGATATTAGTGATACAGAATTTTGAAATGAGGATACAAAAGTCAAGATGTACCTGAAGATCACAAAAGTGTGGCAGAGCTGGCATTTGAATCTGGATCTCCACCAACAGTATGCTTCACATCACTTTGCCTGGGACTGTATTTATGGATCTCTTTAATTCTCAGGGGGCAAAGTGCTACTGTTATTTTCTGCCCAGTCCTCAGAAGATCACTGTAGCGAGATCATTCATGTTTTATTCTTTGAGTGAACGTTTTTCTATAATTGAGGCATGACACACCTAGGTAAGCGTGTACAACCTCAGAAGATGTTTCCCACAAACTGAGGCTTGGCAGGAATCTCTGCCTAGTCTAACATTATCGATTTTTAAATGGAATGGTGAGGGCTTCAAAAGTTTGTGGAGTCCCATTGCTAGGGTTTCATTCCTCTGTTTTCCCATAGCAGACTGTTCTTCCCATTTCCTGTATTTCCCTGATGGTCTCTCTAATGCCTGCAGAAAACCTAACTTTATTTCCCGTATCTCACGTAATGTTTTCTGCTCTGTCTGCGGTGGGCTCGGGATGAGTTTGAAGGTCTTTTCAAGCAGCCAGCAGAAAATGTCAACCAATACCTTTCGTGAGTCCTTTGGTGCAAATGCCTACTCACTCTGCATCTGGCCTGTCAGTCAAAGTACTCTGTAATCTTGTAACCATTTGGACCTACTGTTCTTTTTTTTTGGTGGCTGGCGGGGGAGGGCTTGGTGGTGGTTTGGGGGCCACACCAAGAATCACACCAGTGGTGTTTGGACACTGAGTTCCACAATCAGGCATTGAAACCATACCCCCTGGGGTAGAAGCACAGTTAGTGGTGACTAGGGAATTCCCTGGTCTGCTTTCTCAATAAATTAATGATTGCTTTGGCCTTATACTTTTGGGAGAAAGGACTGGCTTTCCACAGACATAAGCTTACTCCTAAGATCGCTTTGTAATTCTTCATTGGTTTCCCGTCTGATTCTTTATAGATAGAGAAACCAAGTTTGTGGAACGAAGGCTGTGCCTGGCAGGCACCCAACCTCTGGAGGTGCTGGAGGCTGTGCAGCACAGCTTAGTGCTGCAGCGGCCACAATCATGGGCTGACTGTGTGACTTGGGCGTACTACCACTGGCATACCCAGTACACCAACACCATCAGACAGCTGCTGCATAACTTTCCTCCTGACCAGGTAGTGACACAGTTGCAGGGACCACTTTTCAGAGTAGGTTTACCGGGAACAGTCTGCCCCAGCGTTTTTTAATTTATTTTTTTATTTTTAAATGGAGAATAGTTGCTTTACACGGTTGTGTTGGCTTCTGCCATGGTTTTGACATGACTCATTCCAGTTAATCCAGTTGTGGAAAGCTCAGCAAGGCTTTGAGAGCCCTTGAAACGAATAAGGAAACTATTTTTGAGGTCAAAGACTGCCACTGTTCTCCTCTAATCCCCAGTTACTGTTTCCCCTAACCCTGAGATACTTGGTATCGATTTCCTTTAGAGGTAGGATTCCCGGTCAAGACTGTCAAAACTGTAGCAGAAAAACTTCAGAGTTAATGGCATAGAATCTAGCTGTGTTCTCTTGGGAGAAGTTATGCAATGTCTCTCTTCACCTCAGTATACTCATCATGGAATTAGGAGTAGTGATGGCCTAAATCCATGAGAGTTTTATGAAGATTAATTAATTAATTTCTCTTTCTATTTTCTCATTATTAGCATATAGGAATGCAAGGGATTTCTGTGTGTTGATTTTATATCCTGCAACTTTACTGTATTCATTGATTAGCTCTAGTAGTTTTCTGGTAGAGTCTTTAGGGTTTTCTGTGTAGAGGATCATGTCATCAGCGAACAGTGAAAGTTTTACTTCTTCTTTTCCAATTTGGATTCCTTTTATTCTTTTTCTGCTCTGATTGTAGTAGAGGTGAGAGTGGGCACCCTTGTCTTGTTCCTGACTTTAATGCATTTCGCTTTCATTTTTTCACCATTGAGGATAATGTTTGCTGTGGGTTTGTCATATATAGCTTTTATTATGTTGAGATATGTCCCTTCTAGTCCCACTTTCTGGAGGGTTTTTATCATAAATGGATGTTGAATTGTATCGAAGGCTTTCTCTGCATCTATTGAGAAAATCATATGATTTTTATTTTTCAGTTTGTTAATGTGGTGTATTACGTTGATTGATTTAAGGATATTGAAGAATCTTTGCATTCCTGGGATAAAGCCCACTTGGTCATGATGTATGATCTTCAATAATGTGTTGTTGGATTCTGATTGCTAGAATTTTGTGAAGGATTTTTGAATCTATATTCATCAGTGATATTGGCCTGTAGTTTTCTTTTTTTGTGTGGGATCTTTTTCGGGTTTTGGGTTTAGGGTGACGGTTGTCTCATAGAATGAGTTTGGAAGTTTCCCTTCCTCAGCGATTTTCTGGAAGAGCTTGAGTAGAATAGGTGTTAGCTCTTCTCTAAATTTTTGGTAGAATTGAGCTGTGAAGCCGTCTACACCTGGGCTTTTCTTTGCTGGAAGATTTCTAATTACAACCTCTAATTCCGTGCTTGTGATGGGTCTGTTAAGATTTTCTATTTCTTCCTGTTAAGATTTTCTATTTCTTCCTGGTTCAGTTTTGGAAGGTTGTACTTTTCTATGAATTTGTCCATATCTTCCAAGTTATTCATTTTATTGCCGTAAAATTGCTGATAGTATTCTCTAATAATCCTTTGTATTTCTATGTTGTCGGTTGTGATCTCGCCATTTTCATTTCTAATTTTATTAATTTGGTCCTTCTCCCTTTGTTTCTTGATGATTCTGGCTAGTGGTTTGTCAATTTTATTTACCTTCTCAAAGAACCAGCTTTTGACTTTGTTGATTTTTGCTATGGTCTCTTTTGTTTCTTTTGCATTTATTTCTGCCCTAATTTTTAAGATTTCTTTCCTTCTACTAGCCCTGGGGTTCTTCATTTCTTCCTTTGCTAGTTTCTTTAGATGTAGAGTTAGGCTATCTTGTTGGCTTTTTCTTATTTCTTGAGGTGTGCCTGTATTGCTCTGAACTTTCCCCTTAACACTGCTTTTACAGTGTCCCAGAGGTTTTGGGTTGCTGTGTTTTCATTTTCATTCATTTCAATGCATATTTTGATTTCTCTTTTGCTTTCTTTTATGATTTGTTCATTATTCAGCAGCGTGTTGTTCAGCCTCCATATATTGGCATTTTTAATAGTTTTTCTCCTAGGAAAATACTCTGATGCTGGGAAAGGTTGGGGGCGGGAGGAGAAAGGGATGACAGAGACTGAGATGGCTGGATGGAATCACCGACTCTGTGGACATGCGTTTGAGTGAACTCCGGGAGTTGGTGATGGACAGGGAGGCCTGGCTGCTGTGATTCATGTGGTCGCAGAGAATCGGACACGACTGAGCAACTGAACTGAACTGAATCTTACTGCATTGTGGTCATAAAAGATGCTTGGAATGATTTCAATGTTTTTTTTTAATTTAACATGGCTAGATTTATGGCCCAGGATGTGATCTATACTGGAAAAAGTTCCGTGTGCACTGGAGAAAAAGGTGAAATTCATTGTTTTGGGGTGAAATGTCCTATAGAGATCTATTAGGTCTAACTGGTCTATTGTATCATTTAACCTTTGTGTTTCCTTGTTAATTTTCTGTTTCGTTGATCTATCCATAGGTGTTAGTGGAGTATTAAAGTCTCCCACTATTATTGTGTTATTGTTAATTTCCCCTTTCATACGTGTTAGTAATTGTCTTACATATAGCGGTGCTCCTATGTTGGGTTCATAAATATTTATAATTGTTATATTTTCTTCTTGGATTGATCCTTTGATCATTATGTAGTGTCCTTCTTTGTCTCTTTTCACAGCCTTTGTTTTAAAATCTATTTTATCTGATATGAGTATTGCTACTCCTGCTTTCTTTTGGTCTCTATTTGCGTGGAATATCTTTTTCCAGCCCTTCACTTTCAGTCTGTATGTGTCCCTCAATTTAAGGTGGGTCTCTTGTAGACAACATATATGGGGGTCTTGTTTTTGTATCCATTCAGCCAGCCTTTTTCTTTTGGTTGGGGCATTCAACCCATTTACGTTTAAGGTGATTATTGGTAAGTATGATCCCGTTGCCATTTCCTTTATTGTTTTGGGTTCGAGTTTGTACACCCTTTCTGTGTTTCCTGTCTAGAGAACATCCTTTAGTATATGTTGGAGAACTGGTTTTCCTGATGCTGAATTCTCTCAGCTTTTGCTTGTCTGTAAATTTTTTGATTTCTCCTTCATATTTGAATGACACCCTTGCTGGGTACAGTAATCTTGGCTGTAGGTTATTTTCTTTCATCACTTTAATTATGTCTTGCCATTCCCTCCTGGCCTGAAGAGTTTCTGGTTGAAACATCAGCTGTTATCCTTATGGGGATCCCCTTGTGTGTTATTTGTTGTTTTTCCCTTGCTGCTTTTAATATTTGTTCTTTTTGTTTGATATTTGTTAATTTCATTAATATATGTCTTGGAGTATTTTGCCTTGGGTTTATCCTGTTAGGAACTCTCTGGGTTTCTTGGATTTGGGTGATTATTTCCTTCCCCATTTTAGGGAGGTTTTCAACTATTATCTCCTCAAGTATTCTCTCATGGTCTTTCTTTTTGTCTTCTTCTCCTGGGACTCCTATGATTCGAATGTTGGGGTGTTTAACATTGTCCCAGAGGTCTCTAATATTGTCCTCATTTCTTTTAATTCGTTTTTCTTTTTCCATCTCTGTTTCATTTATTTCTACAATTCTATCTTCTAGTTCGCTTATCCTGTCTTCTGCCTCTGTTATTCTACTGTTTGTTCCCTCGAGAGTGTTTCTGGTCTCATCTATTGCATTATTCATTATATGTTGTCTCTTTTTTATTTCCTCTAATTCCTTATTAAACATTTCTTGCATCTTCTCAATCCTTTTCTCCACTTTATTTATCTGCAACTCCATTTTGATTTCCAGATTTTGAATCATTTTCACAATTAAAATTCAAAATTCTTTATCAGTTACGTTCCCTATATCTTCCTCTTTTGTTTGTGTTGGTGGGCATTTATCCTGTTCCTTTACTTACTGGGTATTTCTTTGCCTCTTCATCTTGCTTATATTGCTGTGCCTGGGGTGGCCTTTCCATCTTCTGGCAGTTTGTGGAGTTCTCTTTATTATGTAGTTACCTCATTGTATGTGGGGTTGGACGGGTGACTTGTCAAGGTTCCCTGGTTTGGGAAGCTTGTTTCGGTGTTCTGGTGGGTGGAACTGGATTTCTTCTCTCTGGAGTGCAATGAAGTGTCCAGTAATGAGTTTGAGATGTTAGTGGTTTGGGGTGGCTTTGGGTAGCCTGTATGTTGAAGCTCAGGGCTATTCTCCCGTGTTGCTGGAGAATTTGTATGGTATGTCTTTCAGTGAAACTTGTTGACCCTTGGGTGGTTCCTGGTTTCAGTGTATGTATGGAGGCATTTGATGAGCACCTATCAGTTAATGTTCCCTGGAACAGGAGATCTCTGGTGTTCTCAGGATTTGGCCTTAAGCCTCTGCCTCTGGTTTTCAGTCTTATTCTTGCAGTAGGCTCAAGATTTCTCCCTCTGTTACTTCCAAGGCAGTTCCTTCTGTTGTAAAAGCTCTTCTGTTTGCTGGTCTCTTCAGTGTCTATTCCCATCCTGACACCAGGGGGCGGTGGTGGACAGTTTTTTGTTTGTTTTTTCCGGCTCACCTGTTCAGTCGTGCTGTGTGGAGGGAGGAATGCTGCTAACAAATATCGCTGGCATCTGTGGGGAGTGCTCGCAGTGTCTTGACTACTCTGGGAATGCTCCCGTTCACAGCGTGTTTGCTTTCCCTGTTTATGCTGCTCAGGCTCTGGGTTGCTCTGCCGGGAGCTGTCTGCGCCTGGTGCTGGGTTGCATGCACTTCCCAGGTCTGAGCGGCTCAGGTTCAGGTCCTTGAAGTGAAGTGAAGTGAAGTCGTTCAGTTATGTCTGACTCTGCGACCCCGTGGACTGTAGCCTACCAGGCTTCTCTGTCCATGGGATTCTCCAGGCAAGAATACTGGAGTGGGTTACCATTTCCTTCTCCAGGGGATCTTCCCGACCCAGTGATCAAACCCGGGTCTCCCGCATTGGAGGAAGACGCTTTAACTTCTGAGCTACCAGGGAAGCCCAGGTCCTTGGGTACTCCACAAAGGCTCAGACTTTGCTGGGCCTGAGTTTTGTGCCTTCCCCAGTCTGAGCAGCTCTGGTGACCAGGCGTTTGGTGAGTGCAGTCGCTTCGACTTATCGCCTCCCTGGTCCCTGCCACTTGGTTTTCTGGGTGTACAACCGGCGCACTTTCTCAGGCGGATATTGACCAGCCTGAACCCAAGAAGTCTTGGTTAGGAAGGAAGCCTGCCTGCAGCTTGGTATAGGAAGCCTCTCTGGGGCCGCGGCTGCCCCTTCCATTGCTGGCCGCCCACCTTGCCTGTCCCAGCGGGGGCTGGGGGATGGGCCACCTGCAGCCAGTTTGCTCTGCTCAGTCCTTTGTTCTGTGAGCGGGGCTGGCGGAGTCTTAGGTTGGGGTTTTTTGCTTCACAGTCTGCTTAGCTGCCTCCCGTTAGCGCCTTCAGCTTGCCCTTGGGGCGTTCAGACCCTGTTCTCTCTCTGCGCTGCAGTAGCATCTCCCTGCCCAGCCCCCACTTGCTAGTAGGGGGTGCAGGATCTGCGCCGCTTCTCCACTGAGAGTTTCCTCTGGGCACTTAGTCTGTGGGTTTTAATTATTTATGTCTTTTTTCTCCCAGTTATGTGGCCCTCTGAGGTTCCAAGTCTGTCCACAGACTCACCCGTGTTTCCAGGTGTTTGGAACTTTTTTTTTTTTAAAGCCTCCCTTCCTGAGATGGAGCTCCATCCCTCCCTCTTTTGCCTCTCTTTTTATCTTTTATACTATTTCCTACCTCCTTTCAAAGACCATAGGCTGCTTTTCTGGGTGCCTGATGTCCTCTGCCGGTATTCAAAGTTGCCTTGTGGAATTTACTCAGCGTTCAAATGTTCTTTTGCTGAGTTTGTGGGGGAGAAATTGGTTACCCTGTCCTATTCCTCTGCCATCTCTGCATTACTCTTAAAATGAGTGATGTTGAGCATCTTTACATGTGTTTGTTAGTCATATATATGTCTTCATTGGAGAAATATCTGCTTAGGTCTTTTGACCACTTTTTCATTAGGTTGCTCATTTTTCTATTACTGAGCTCCATGAACTGATTGTATATTTGGGAGGTTTTGTTGGTTTTTTTTTAGTTGTTTCATTTTCTATTATTTTCTCCAATTCTGGAAACTATCTTTTGACTTTGCTTATGGTTTCCTTCATTATGCAAAAGATATTAAGTTTAAGTAGTTCCAATTTTCTTACGCTTGCTTTTATCTCCATTACTTTGGGAGGTGTGTCAGACAGGATCTTGCTGTGATTTATGTCAGAGAGTATTCTGCCTATGGTTTCTAGTGTATGTTTAGGTCTTTCATCAATTTTCAGTTTATTTTTGTGTATGGTGTTGGAAAGTGTTCTAGTTTCATTCTTTTACATGTCGCTGACCAGTTTTCCCAGCACCTATACTGAATGGATTGTCTTTTCTCTATTGTATATTTTTGCCTCCTATTATGACCAACCTAGATAGTATATTAAAAAGCAGAGACATTACTTTGCCAACCAAGGTCCGTCTAGTCAAGGCTATGGTTTTTCCAGTGGTCATGTATGGATGTGAGAGTTGGACTGTGAAGAAGGTTGATTGCAGAAGAATAGATGCTTTTGAACTGTGGTGCTGGAGAAGACTCTTAAGAGTCCCTTGGACTGCAAGGAGATCCAACCAGTCCATTCTAAAGGAGATCAGTCATGGGTGTTCATTGGAAGAACTGATGCTAAAGCTGAAACTCCAATGCTTTGGCCACCTCATGCGACGAGTTGACTCACTGGAAAAGACTCTGATGCTGGGAAGGATTAGGGGCAGGAGGAGAAGGGGACAACAGAGGATGAGATGGCTGGATGGCATCACCGATTCAATGGACGTGAGTTTGAGTGAACTCCGGGAGTTGGTGATGGACAGGGAGGCCTGGTGTGCTGTGATTCATGGGGTCGCAAAGAGTCGGACACAACTGTGCAACTGAACTAAGCTGAACTGATGTCAAAGATAAAGTGTCCATAGTTGTGCAGATTTATCTCTGGACTTTCTATTTTGTTCTGTTGATCTGTATTTCTCTCTTTCTGCCAGTACCATACTGTCTTGGGAGAAGGCATTGGCACCCTACTGCAGTACTCTTGCCTGGAAAATCCCATGGAAAGAGGAGTCTGGTAGGCTGCAGTCCATGGGGTCGCTAAGAGTCAGACACGACTGAGCTACTTCACTTTCATGCATTGGAGAAGGAAATGGAAACCCACTCCAGTATTCTTGTCTGGAGAATCCCAGGGATGGGAGAGCATGGTGGGCTACTGTCTATGGGGTCGCACAGAGTCGGACACGACTGGAGTAACTTAGCAATAGCAGCATACTGTCTTGTTGACTGTAGCTTTGCAGTCAGTCAGAAATCAGGAAGGTTGATTCTTCCAGTTCCATTTTTTCTTTCTCAAAATTACTTTCACTCTTTGAGGTTTTTGTGTTTCCATACAAACTGTGAAATTATTTTTTCTATGTCTGTGAAGCATACCATTAATAGTTTGATAGGGATTGCATTGAATCTATAGATTGCTTTTGGTGATACATTCATTTTCACCACACTGATTCTTGCAACCCGACATTGTTTATTTTTCCATCTACTTATGCCATTTTTTATTTCTTTCATCAGTGTTTTATGATTTTTATGTATAGATATTGTGTTTCTTTATGTAAATTTATTCCTAAGCGTTTTATTCTTTTTGTTGTAATGGTGAATGTTATTATTTCCTTAATTTCTCTTTCTGATTTTTCATTGTTATCATATAGGAATGCAAGTGATTTCTGTGTATTAATTTTATATCCTGCACTTTTAGTATATTCAGTGATTCACTCTAGTCATTTTCTTGTGGTATCTTTAGGGTTTTCTATGTAGAGAATTATGTCATCAGCAAACAGTGTTTTTACTTCCTTTGCAATCTGTATTCCATTTATTTCTTTTTCTTCTCTGATTGCTGTGGCTAGAACTTCCAAAACTATATAGAATAATAGTGGCAAAGGTGGGCACCCTTGTCTTCTTCCTGATTTTAGAGGAAATTATTTCAGTTTTACACCATTGAGTATAAAGTTTGCTGTGGGTTTGCCGTACATGGTTTTTATTATGATGAGGTATGTTCCTTCTATGCCTACATTCTGGAGAGTCTTTTTAAATCATAAATGGGTGTTTAATTTTGTCAAAAACATTCTCTGTATCTATTGCAGTAGTCATGTGGTTTTATCTTTCAATTTAAAATGTTGCATCACATTGATTGATTTGTGAGTATTGCAGAAACCTTTCATCTTGAAATAAAATGTTCATGATGTATGACTTTTTAAAAATTTATTTATTTTAATTGGAGGCTAATTACTTTACAATATTGTAGTGGTTTTGCATTATGTTGACATGGGTATATATGTGTTCCCCATCCCTCTGGGTCATCCCGGGGCACCAGCTCTGAGCACCCTGTCTCATGCATTGAACCTGGACTGGAGATCTGTTTCACATATGATAATATACATGTTTCAATGCTATTCTCTCTAATCATCCCACCCTCGCCCTCTCCCACAGAGTCCAAAAGACTGTTCTATACATCTCTGTCTCTTTTGCTGTCTGGTATACAGGGTTATCATTATCATCTTTCTAAATTCCACATATATGCGTTAGTATACCGGAGAAGGCAATGGCAAGCCACTCCAGTACTCTTGCCTAGAAAATCCCATGGATGGAGGAGCCTGGTAGGCTGCAGTCCGTGGGGTCGCTAAGGGTCGGACACGACTGAGCGACTTCACTTTCACTTTTCACTTTCACAAATTGGAGAAGGAAATGGCAACCCACTCCAGTGTTCTTGCCTGGAGAATCCCAGGGACAAGGGAGCCAGGTGGGCTTCCGTCTATGGGGTCACACAGAGTTGGACACGACTGAAGTGACTTAGCAGCAGCAGCAGCAGCAGCGTTAGTATACTGTATGGGTGTTTTTCTTTCTAGCTACTTCACTCTGTATAATAGGTTCCAATTTCATCCACCTCATTAGAACTGATTCAAATGTTTTCTTTTTAATGGCTGAGTAATATTCCATTGTGTATATGTACCACAGTTTTCTTATCCATTCATCGGGACAAGAAAATATAAGGTACCCATAGGTGCATGGGTTTATTTCTGGGCTTTCTATTTTGTTGCATTGGTCTATATTCCTCTTTTTGTCCAAGTACGATACTGTCTTGATGACTGTAGCATATTCTGAAATCAGGAAGGTTAATTCCTCCAGCTCCATTCTTATTTGTCGATACTGCTTTGGCTATTTTGGGTCTTTTGTGTTTCCATAAGAATTGTGACATTTTTGGTTATAGTTCTATGAAAAATGCCATTGGTAATTTAATAGGGATCTCATTGAATCTGTAGATTACAATTGGTCATATAGTCATTTTCACAATATTGATTCTTCCTACCCAGGAACATGGGCTATCTCTCCATCTTTTTATGTCATATTTAATTTCTTTCATTAGTGTCTTATAATTTTCTGTGTGTACTTCTTCCATATCTTTGGATAACTTTAGTCCAGATATTTAATTCTTTTTGTTGCAGTGGTGAGTGGGATTGATTCCTTAATTTCTCTTTCTGAATTTTCATTGTTAGTACATAGAAATGCAATTTCTGTGTATTGATTTTGTATCCTGCAACTTTGCTATTTTCACTGATTCACTCTAGTAATTTTCTCCTGCAGTCTTTAAGGTTTTCTGTGTACAGTTTCATGTTGTCTGAAAACAGTGAGAGCTTTATTTCTTTCCCATCTGGATTCCTTTTATTTCTTTTTCTTCTCTGATTGCTATAGGTAGGAATTCCAGAGCTATGTTGAATAATAGTGGTGAAAGTGGCCAGCCTTATCTTGTTTGTGATCTTAGGGGAAATGCTTTCAGTTTTCAATATTGAGAGTAATGTTTGCTGTAGGCTTATCATATATGCCCTTTCTTATGTTGAGATAAGTTCCTTCAATGCCAGTTTTTGAACAGTTTTAATCATAAATTGGTGCTGAATTTTGTCAAAGGCTTTTTTTGCATCTATTGAGATTATCATATGGTTTTTATCTTTCGATTTGTTAATATGGCATATCATTTTGATTGACTTGGTATACTGAAGAATCCTTGCATCCCTGGGATAAGCCCAACTTAATCATGGTGTATGAGCTTTTTGATGTGTTGCTGAATTCTGTTTGCTAAAATTTTGTTGACAAATTTTGTGTCTATGTTCATCAGTGACACTGGCTTGTAGTTTTCTTTTTTTTAAGTTGTCTTTATCTGGTTTTGGTATTGGAAGGGTAACAGTCTGAAAGGTCAGGGGTCTCCAAACAGAAGAAATAGGCTGCAACTGTCAGATACTTTTTTAATCTCTCTCTGAAGTGCCAGGAGGAAACAAACTACAAGTGTTAAGATTTTTTTCCCTTCTTGATGCAAATCTAAAAAGATGTTTCTCTTAAAATTCTTTGTTGCCATGTCAACACATACCTCCACCTGAACTTAATTTTTCTCAACCGTTCAGCTAATCATGACGTTTTTCTTATGGAAAACCAGTGAGGTACTATTTCACACCAGTCAGAATGGCTGCTATCCAAAAGTCTACAAGCAATAAACGCTGGAGAGGGTGTGGAGAAAAGGGAACCTCTTACACTTTTGATGGGAATGCAAACTAGTTCAACCACTATGGAGAACAGTGTGGAGATTCCTTAAAAAACTGGAAATGGAACTGCTGTACGACCCAGCAATCATACTCCTGGGCATACACACTGAGAAAACCAGAACTGAAAGAGACACATGTATCCCAATATTCATCACAGCACTGTTTATAACAGCGAGGACATGGAAGCAACCTAGATGTCCATCTGCAGACGAATGGATAAGAAATTCATGGTACATATACACAGTGGAGTATTACTCAGCCATTAAAAGGAATACATTTGAATCAGTTCTAATGAGGTGGATGAAACTGGAGCCTATTATACAGAGTGAAGTAAGCTAGAAAGAAAAACACCAATACAGCATACTAACACATATATATGGAATTTAGAAAGATGATAATGATAACCCTGTTCATGAGACAGCAAAAGAGACACAGATGTACAGAACAGTCTTTTGAACTCTGTGGGAGAGGGCAAAGGTGGGATTATTTGGGAGAATGGCATTGAAACATGTGTATTATCATATGTGAAATGAATCGCCAGTCCAGGTTCAATGCATGATACAGGATGCTCGGTGCTGGTGCACTGGGATGACCCAGAGGGATGGTATGGGGGGTGGGGGTGGAGGTGGAAGTGGGGTTCAAGACAAGGAACGCATGTACACCCGGGGTGGATTCATGTCAATGTATGGCAAAACCAATACAATATTGTAAAGTAATTAGCCTCCAATCAAATAAATAAATAACAACAAAAAAGAAAATATTTGTTTTAAGCTATGTTAATAGCAAGGAGAGATAAGAAAGCCTTCCTCAGTGATCAATGCAAAGAAATAGAGGAAAACAACAGAATAGGAAAAACAAGAGATCTCTTCAAGAAAATTAGAGATTCTAAGGGAACATTTCATGCAAAGATGGGCTCGATAAAGGACAGAAATGGTATGGACCTAACAGAAGCAGAAGATATTAAGAAGAGGTGGCAGGAATACACAGAAGAACTGTACAAAAAAGATCTTCACGACCAAGATAGTCACAATAATGTGATCACTGACCTAGAGCCAGACATCTTGGAATGTGAAGTCAAGTGGGCCTTAGAAAGCATCACTACGAACAAAGCTAGTGGAGGTGATGGAATTCCAGTTGAGCTATTTCAAGTCTTGAAAGATGATGCTGTGAAAGTGCTGCACTCAATATGCCAGCAGATTTGGAAAACTCAGCAGTGGCCACAGGACTGGAAGAGGTCAGTCTTCATTCCAATCCCAAAGAAAGGCAATGCCAAAGAATGCTCAAACTACCGCACAATTGCACTCATCTCACACGCTAGTAAAGTCATGCTCAAAATTCTCCAAGCCAGGCTTCAGCAGTATGTAAACCGTGAACTCCCAGATGTTCAAGAAGGTTTTAGAAAAGGCAGAGGCACCAGAGATCAAATTGCCAACATCTGCTGGATCATGGAGAAAGCAAGAGAGTTTCAGAAAAACATCTATTTCTGCTTCATTGACTATGCCAAAGCCTTTGACTGTGTGGATCACAATAAACTGTGGAACATTCTGAAAGAGATGGGAATCCCAGACCACCTGACCTGCCTCTTGAGAAACCTGTATGCAGGTCAGGAAGCAACAGTTAGAACTGGACATGGAACAACAGACTGGTTCCAAATAGGAAAAGGTGTACGTCAAGGTTGTATATTGTCACCTTGCTTATTTAACTTATATGCAGAGTACATCATGAGGAACGCTGGGCTGGAAGAAGCACAAGCTGGAATCAAGATTGCTGGGAGAAATATCAATAACCTCAGATATGCAGATGACACTACCCTTATGGCAGAAAGTGAAGAGGAACTCAAAAGCCTCTTGATGAAAGTGAAAGAGGAGAGTGAAAAGGTTGGCTTGAAACTCAACATTCAGAAAACAAAGATCATGGCATCTGGTCCCATCACTTCATGGGAAATAGATGGAAAAACAGTGGAAACAGTGTCAGACTTTGTTTTTTTGGGCTCCAAAATCACTGCAGATGCTGATTGCAGCCATGAAATTAAAAGACGCTTACTCCTTGGAAGGAAAGTTATGACCAACCTTGATAGTATATTGAAAAGCAGAGACATTACTTTGCCGACCAAGGTCCGTCTAGTCAAGGCAATGGTTTTTCCCGTGGTCATGTATGGATGTGAGAGTTGGACTGTGAAGAAAGCTGATCGCCGAAGAATCGATGCTTTTGAACTGTGGTGTTGGAGAAGACTCTTGAGAGTCCCTTATACTGCAAGGAGATCCAACCAGTCCATTCTAAAGGAGATCAATCCTGGATGTTCATTGGAGGGACTGATGCTGAAGCTGAAACTCCAATACTTTGGCCACCTCATGAGACGAGTTGACTCCCTGGAAAAGACTCTGATGCTGGGAAAGGTTGGGGGCGGGAGGAGAAGGGGACGACGGAGAATGAGATGGCTGGATGGCATCACCAACTCTGTGGACATGAGTTTGGGTGTACTCCGGGAGTTGGTGATGGACAGGGAGGCCTGGCGTGCTGTGATTCATGGGGTCGCGGAGAGTCGGACACGACTGAGCGACTGAACTGAACTGAACTGAATGAACTATGGATTTACTGTTGACTCTGTCTTCAAGTCGGTTCCTAAGACTCAGAACTGAGTTGCCAACCCTGTATGTTTTACTAATACACTATTCTCCTACTCTATGTTAATGAAACTCTACCTTTACTTGAAAACCTTCCTTTTATCAAGATCCATGGCAGTCTTTTTATGGCCTGGGATGACCCACCTGGTGCCTAATGTTATCTCAAAATTCATGTTGTGAGTAAGGGGTCTGGTGACATTCTCTGAATTTTGAGACGTTTCTTTCTCTAATTAACAGACTGCTAGTAGCTATATAACATCTAGCTAAAGGCTAATGGGGGGCACTCTTTCTGCCCCTTTCTGATGTGTATGTCAGAAGCTTTCTCTCTCTTATATTTTAATAAATATTTATTACACAAAAACTCTGAGCAATCAAGCCTTGCCACTGGCCCCAGATTGAAATTCTCTTCCAGAGGCCAAGAATCCTTGTGTCTTTCATGGTTTAGCCGCAACCTTTATTAGCCACAAGCAGTATCAGGGTGACACTGGCCTCATAAAATAAGTTTGGAAGTTTTCCTTCCTCTGCAATTTTTTGAAAGAATTTTAGAAGGATAGGCATTAGCTCGTCTCTAAATGTTTTATACATTCTCTTGTGAAGCCATTCGGTGTTGGGATTTTTTTTTTTTTTTGGAAGATTTTCAATTGTAGATTCAATTTCAGTGCTTATAATTGGGTTGTTCATAATTTCTGTTTCTTCCTGGTTCAATCTTGGAAGATTACACTTATGTAAGTATCTGTCCGTTTCTTTCAGGTTATCCATTTTATTGCCATATGGTTGTTCATAATAGTCTCTTATCATCCTTTGTATTTATGCATTGTCTGTTGACCGCTCCTTTTTCATTTCTAATTTTGTTGATTTGATTCTTCTTTATTTTTATTGACGAGTCTGCCTAAAAGTTTGACGATTTTGTTTATCTTCTCAAAGGACAAACTTTTCGTTTTATTAATCTTTACTATTGTCTCTTCCTTTCTTTTTCATTTGCTTCTACTCGGAGTTTTATAATTTCTTTCCTTCTACTATGTTGGGGTTTTTTGTTCTTTTTCCCGTTGTTGTAGGTGTAAAGTTAGGTTTCCTATTAGATATTTTTCTTGTTTCTGAGGTAGGATTATATTGCTATAAACTTCCCTCTTAGAGCTGCTTTTGCTGTACCTCATAGGTTTTGAGTTGTCATGTTTTCATTGTCATTTGTTTCTAGAAATTTTTGATTTCTATTTTTATTTCTTCATTCACCTGATGATTATTTATAAACATGTTGTTTAAGCTCCATGTATTTGTGTTTCTTCCAGTATTTTTTCTTGTAATTGGTATCTAGTCTCATAGCATTGTGATCAGGGAAGGATGCTTGATATGACTTCAGTTTTCTTAAATTTACTGAGGGATTACTTATGACACAAGATGTGGTCTCTCCTAAAGAATGTTCCATGTGCATTTGAGAAGAAGATATATCCTTCTGAAATTGGATGGAATGTCCTGAAAATATCAATCACCTCACCTCCCTAGGATGCCCTCCTAGGGGTGTTGAGCAGCAGAAAATGTAGCACACTCAAAGGGTATGGCAACTAGTCCTGGCGAATATGCTCCAGTATTCTTTCCTGGAGAATCCCCCTGACAGAGAAGCCTGACAGGCTGCACTCTCCAGGGTCACAAAGAGTTGGATACAACAGAAGCAACTCTGTGCACAGAGATGCAAAAAAAATTTTTTTGCATGCAGCAGCTCTGCCCCAATGAGAATCGAGCATAAAGGTGGCACAGCTGTTTGGCTTTCAGGGACCCTGAGCGGTTCCAAGTGTGCAGGTTCACTGACTGCCTCCACTGCAGGAGTCATGGCCCTATCACAGTCTTTTTTCAAGCCTCTTTTAGCTGGCAGTGAGAAGGTCTCTTTGGCCAGGTTTTCTCCCTGGCTCTGCCTGTTCAGGCACTTAGAGGGCTCTCTTGCCTGGGGTATTTTTCTGTTGTTTGGAATATCAGGCATATAGAGGGACCCCCTTGGCTACAGTCTTACTCTGTAGTTTTGTGTATCAGTCACTTAGAGGAGCACCCTGGGTGGGGCCCTACTTTGTAATTCAGTAAGCCAGGCATTTGATGGGCCAGCCTCTCTATTGTTCAGCTGTGGATGCTGATGTGTGGGGAAAGAGGCTATGGTGATGGTTTCACCCCCCTGTGCATGACTCAGCAGTATCCTCTTGCTTCCATGGCTGTACAGTTTTCCTCCATGGGTATTTTCCACCACAATCTCCTGCCTCACATCCCCTCAAACAGTCTGTCCACAGTCAACAGCAGCCCTCGCCCTGGGATTGCTCCACAATCCCTAAAGTCTAGCTCCCAGTCTCTGCACCTTCCAGGGGACCTGCATCCCTGTCCAGGATATGTATGAATGCAGCAAGGACTGTCTGTTTCTCAGTCCATTTAGGCTGCCACAGATCAACTGTTTCACTCTCAGCCATAAATATTTCTCCTCTGACTCAGGGAACTGTCCAAATGTGAGGATAGGACCCCTGCTTCAGTTACCCCACCCGCTGAGGGCAGGTCCAGTCCTACTAACACTCCTGTTTCTCCCGCTAGTTCCTTTGTCCTACCGAGGTTTGTGGTTCTACATATTCTTTCGCACTGGTCAGGTACTCCTGTCTGCTCTCAGCTGGTATTCTCTATGCACTTCTGTATCTGAAGGTGTGTTCCTGATGTATCCTTGGAGAGAGATGCACTCCACATCCACCTACTCATCCACAATCTTGTTCCTTATCCCCTAGGTTTTTTATTTGATTTCTCATTTCTTAAGGTAGGCTTGTATGCTCTAACATTCCTTCAGCTTTTACTGAATCCCAAAGTTTTGGTTTGTCATGTTTTTATTAACATGTGTTTCTATGCATATTTTTTATTTTCTTTTTAATTTCTTCAATGAACTGTTGATTATTCAGAAGTGAGTTGTTTAGCCTGCATATATTTGTGCTATTTATAAATTTTCCCTGTAGTTGATATCTAATCCTATAACACTGTGATCAGAAATAGTGCTTGAAACAATTTTAATATTTTAAAATTTAGCAAGGCCAGATATGTGGCCCAGTATTGATCTATCCTGGATAATGTTCCATGTTCACTCTAGAAAAAAGATGAAGTCCATTGTTTTGGGATAAAATGCCCTGTAGATATCAGTTAGGTCTAACTGGACCAATGTTTTGTTTGAACTTGTGTTTCCTTGTTAATTTTCTGTTTGTTTAATCTATTAGCCAGAAGGTATGTTTAAGTCCCCCACTATTATTGTGTGACTATTAATTTCCCCTTTCACACTTGTTAGAATTTGCGTTGTGTACAGATGTGCTCCGATATTGGGTGCATATATATTTACAGTTGTAATATATTCTTCTTGGATTAATCCCTTGATCATTATGTAGTGTCCTTCTTTGTCCTTTATGATGGCCTATATTTTAAAGTCTATTTCATCTGATATGAGTATTGATACTCCTGCTTTTTTTTTGGTCTCCATATGCATGAAAGATCTTTATCCATCCCCTCATTGTCAGTCTGTATGTGACTCTAGGTTTGAGGTGAGTCTCTTTTTGATGCATATTAGGGTGTTTTGTATCTATTCGGTCTTTGCCTTTGCATTGGAGTAGTTAATCCATTTACATTTAATGCAATTATTTATATTTAATATAATTATTGATAAGTATGATCATGTTACCATTTACTTTCTTATTTTGGGTTCGTTTTTGTAAATGTTTTCTGTGTTTTCTCTCTAGAGATGATCCTTTAGCATCTGTTGAAGAGCTGGTTTGGAGGCACTGAATTTCTCAGCTTTTCCGTGTCGCTAAAGCTTTTGATTTTTTCTTCAAAAATGAATGAGCACCTTAGCTGGGTAAAGTAATCTTGGTTGTAGGTTTTTCTTTTTCATTACTTTAAGTAGATCCTGCTATTGCCTCTGATATGCAGAGTTTCTACTGTTATATCAGTTGTTATTGGAATACCCTTCCATGTTATTTGTTGCTTTTCTCATGCTGATTTTAATATTTGCTCTCTATGTTTAACTTTTGCTAGTTCCATTAGTATATGTCTTCTGGAAAGAAGAGAAGCAAAAAGCAAAAGAGAAAAGTAAAGATATAAGCATCTGAATGCAGAGTTCCAAAGAATAGCAAGGAGAGATAAGAAAGCCTTAGTCAGTGCTTGATGCAAAGAAATAGAGGAAAACAAAAGAATAGGAAAGACTAGAGATCTCTTCTGGAAAATTAGAGATACCAATTTCAAATCCTGAAAGATGATGCTGTGAAAGTGCTGCACTCAATATGCCAGCAAATTTGGAAAACTCAGCAGTGGACACAGGACTGGAAAATGTCAGTTTTCATTCCAATCCCAAAGAAATGCAATGCCAAAAAATGCTCAAACTACAGCACAATTGCACTCATCTCACGCGCTAGTAAATTAATGCTCAAAATTCTCTAAGCCAGGCTTCAGGAATACATGAACTGTAAACTGCCAGATGTTCAAGCTGGTTTTAGAAAAGGCTGAGGAACTAGAGATCAAACTGGCAACATCTACTGGATCATGGATAAAGCAAGAGAGTTCCAGAAAAACATCTATTTCTGCATCATTGACTATGCCAAAGCCTTTGACTGGGTGGATCACAATAAACTGTGGGAAATTCTGAAAGAGATGGGAATACCAGACCACCTGATCTGGCTCTTGAGAAACCTGTATGCAGATCAGGAAACAACAGTTAGAACTGGACATAGAACAACCGACTGATTCCAAATAGGAAAAGGAGTACATCAAGGTTGTATATTGTCACCCTGCTTATTTAACTTATATGTAGAATACATCATGAGTGAACGCTGGGGTGGAAGAAGCACAGGCTGGAATCAAGATTGCCAGGAGAAATAATAATAACCTCAGATATGCAGATGACACCACCCTTATGTCAGAAAGTGAAGAGGGTCTAAAGGGCCTCTTGATGAAAGTGAAAGAGGAGAGTGCAAAAGTTGACTTAAAGCTCAACATTCAGAAAACTAAGATCATGGCATCTGGTCCCATCATTTCATGGGAAATAGATGGGGAAACAGTGGAAACAGTGTCAGACTTTATTTTGGGGGTCTCCAAAATCACTGCAGATGCTGATTGCAGCTATGAAATTAAAAGACGCTTACTCCTTGGAAGGAAAGTTATGACCAACCTAGATAGCATATTAAAAAACAGAGACATTACTTTGCCAACCAAGGTCTGGCTAGTCAAGGCTATAGTTTTTCCAGTGGTCATGTATGAATGTGAGAGTTGGACTGTGAAGGAAGCTGATTGCTAAAGAATTGATGCTTTTGAACTGTGGTGTTGGAGAAGACTCTTGAGAGTCCCTTGGACTGCAAGCAGATTCAACCAGTCCATTCTAAAGGAGATCAATCCTGGGTGTTCATTGGAAGGACTGATGCTAAAGCTGAAACTCCAATACTTTGACCACCTCATGCAATGAGTTGACTCACTGGAAAAGACTCTGATGCTGGGAGGGATTGGGTGCGGGAGGAGAAGGGGACGACAGAGGATGAGATGGCTGGATGGCATCACCGACTCGACGGACGTGAGTTTGAGTCAACCCCAGGAGTTGGTGATAGACAGGGATGCCTGGTATGCTGTGATTCATGGAGTCGCAAAGAGTCAGACACGACTGAGCAACTGAAATGAACTGAACTGAACTGGCATATTTTGCCTTGGGTTTATCCTGTTTGTGACTCTCATCTTCTTGGATTTAAGGGACTATTTCCTTTCCTTAGGAAAAATTTTGACTATTGTTTCTTCAAGTACTTTCTCATGCCCTTTCCTCTTGTCTTCTTCTGGGACATCTAAGATTTGAATTTGGGGCATTTAACATTGCCCCCAGAGGTCTCTGTGGTTGTCCTCATTTACTTCTATCCTTTTTCCACTCTGCCTCATTTATTCCTACCATTCTATCTTCCACCTTACTTCTACCTCAGTAACTCTACAGTCGGTTCCCTCCAGAGTGATTTTATTTTTTTTATTTTTTCACAAGCAAAAATTTACTAAAAACAACAACAACAAACCACCATCCTGGACTCAATAACCGTAAAAGAACAGACGACCCTCAGACCCATTCCAGACTTATCTGACCTGGAGACCCTTCCTGCAAGGGGCAGTTTGAGGGTCTGTGTTTCCAAACCACTTAGAGACATCTCTTGGCCATTTCCTATTCTCTGGAGCACTGCTGCCCACTAATGGTTAAAGAAAATCCCTACGGCTGTTTATGTATTTTCAATTTTCTTTTTCTTTTTTTGGCCAAGCCTGAGGAATGCAGGATCTTAGTTCCTTGATCAGGATCAGAATTGAACCGGTGCCTCCTGCAGGGGAAGCTCAGTGTCTTAACCATTGGACCACCAGGAAAGTCTTCAATTTTCTTTCTTCACTTTTTCTTGTGCTTTCCAAACTTCTTAAAATAAGCATGCATTATTTTATAATCAGAAAATGTTTTCTTTTTTCCCAAAAGTTACCTTGTGTATATATGTTAGTCACTCAGTCGTGTCTGACTCTTTGTGACCCCATGGACTGTAGACCGCCAGGCTCCCCTGCCCCCAGAATTCTCCAGGCAAGAGTACTGGAGTGGGCCGCCACCCCACTCTCCAGGGGATCTGTCTGACCCGGGGATCGAATCTGGGTCTCCTACATTGCAGGCAGATCCTTTACCGTCTGAGCCACCAAAGTTGCCTTAGTGATCACTAATTATACTCTTCATTCTTGGAGAAGGAAATGGCCACCCACTCCAGTATTCTTGCCTGGGAATTTCCACAGACAGAGGAGCCTGGCGGGCCACAGTGGAAGGAGTCACAAAGAGTCAGACACGACCTAATGATCAAGCATGCAGGCTCTGCATGCTGAAAAATTGCCATAATCAAAGTTATCTCCCTGAGGTGTGAGATGCTTTGGGGCTCAATTTTATTTTTCTGCAAGTCTGTGGGAATCTGCAGTCGAGTAGGACTGATGAAACAGACTGTCTCCACAGGCCTGTGTCTGGACACCATACTCACTGTTCCTCTAGAAGCTCCAGCCAAGTCAGAGGCTAATCCATGTCTGTGTCAGCCACCCCAGTTAACCCACTCTCATTTAAGCTCAAAAGTTCCTCAGAGGCCACCCAAGTCCCCTAGAAGGCATGTAGAACTCGCAGGGGCAGCTGTGTCCTTTATGTCGAGGATACAACCCACTACCGACCTGCGACGGAAAGATAGAAACAGAGTGATTTTAATAAGTTATTGATTTGTTCATTATTGATTAGATATTTTTTATTTCTTCTTGGTCCTTGCTGTACATTTCTAGTTAAGTCCTAATCTCTAATCTATTTGATTGTAACTCTATTTTGTTTTCAAGATTGGATCATCTTTATTATCTTATTCTGAATTCTTTTTCAAGTAGGCTCCCTATCTTCTCCTCTTTTGTTAGATTTGGTGATTTTTGTCATATTTCTTCAGCTGCTGTATAATTCTCTTCATATTCTTTAGCTCACTGTTTTGGGGTCTCCTTTCTGCAGGCTGGAAGGTCATGAATTCAGTTCAGTCTCTCAGTCGTATCAGATTCTTTGCGACCCCATGAATCAAAGCACGCCAGGCCTCCCTGTCCATCACCAACTCTCAGGGTTCACTCAAACTCATGTCCATTGAGTCGGTGATGCCATCCAGCCATCACATTCTCTGTCGTCCCCATCTCCTCCAACCCCCACTCCCTCCGAGCATCAGACTCTTTTACAGTGAGTCAACTCGTAGCATGAGGTGGCCAAAGTATTGCAGTTTCAGCTTTAGCATCAGTCCTTCCAATGAACACCCAGGATTGATCTCCTTTAGAATGGACTGGCTGTATCTTCTTGCAGTCCAAGGGACTCTCAGGAGTCTTCTCCAATACCACAGTTCAAAAGCATCAATTCTTCGGTGATCAGCTTTCTTCACAGTCCAACTCTCACATCCGTACATGACCATGGGAAAAACCATAGCCTTGACTAGACGAACCTTGGTTGGCAAAGCAATGTCTCTTCTTTTTAATATGCTATCTAGGTTGGTCATAACTTTCCTTCCAAGGAGTAAGCGTCTTTTAATTTCATGGCTGCAATCACCATCTGCAGTAATTCTAGAGCCACCCAAATTAAAGTCTGACACTGTTTCCACTGTTTCCCCATCTATTTCCCATGAAGTGATGGGACCAGATGCCATGATCTTCGTTTTCTGAATGTTGAGCTTCAAGCCAACCTTTTCACTCTTTACTTTCACTTCCATCAAGAGGCTTTTGAGTTCCTCTTCACTTTCTGACATAGGGTGGTGTCGTCTGCATATCTGAGGTTATTGATATTTCTCCCGGCAATCTTGATTCCAGCTTGTGCTTCTTCCAGCCCAGCGTTATTCATGATGTACTCTGCATAGAAGTTAAATAAGCAGGGTGACAATATACAACCTTGACGTACTCCTTTTCCTATTTGGAACCAGTCGATTGTTCCATGTCCAGTTCTAACTGTTGCTTCCTGACCTGCATACAGGTTTTTCAAGAGGCAGGTCAGGTGGTCTGATATATCCATCTCTTTCAGGATGTTCCACCGTTTATTGTGATCCATACAGTCAAAGGCTTTGGCATAGTCATTGAAGCAGAAATAGATGTTTTTCTGGAACTCTCTTGCTTTCTCCATGATCCAGTGGATGTTGGCAATTTGATCTCTAGTTCCTCTGCCTTTTCTAAAACCTTCTTGAACATCTGGAAGTTCATGGTTCACATATTGCTGAAGCTTGGCTTGGAGAATTTTGAGCATGACTTTACTAGCATGTGAGATGAGTGCAATTGTGCGGTAGTTTGAGCATTTTTTTACATTGCCTTTCTTTGGGATTGGAATGAAGTCTGACCTTTTCCAGTCCTGTGGCCACTGCTGAGTTTTCCAAATTTGCTGGCATATTGAGTGCAGCACTTTCACAGCATCATCTTTCAGGATTTGAAATAGCTCAATTGTATTTCCATCACCTCCACTAGCTTTGTTCGTAGTGATGCTCTCTAAGGCCCACTTGACTTCACATTCCACAATGTCTGGCTCCAGGTGAGTGATCACGCCATCGTGATTATATTCGTCATGAAGATCTTTTTTGTACAGTTCTTTGTATTCTTGCCACCTCTTCTTAATATCTCTGCTTGTGTTAGGTCCATACTATTTCCGTCCTTTATCGAGCCCATCTTTGCATTAAATGTTCACTTGATATCTCTAATTTTGTTGAAAAGATCTCTTGTTTTTCCATTCTGTTGTTGTCCTCTATTTCTTTGCACTGATAGCTGAGGAAGGCTTTCTTATCTCTCCTTGCTATTCTTTGGAACTCTGCATTCAGATACTTATATCGTTCCTTTTCTCCTTTGCTTTTCGCTTCTCTTCTTTTCACAGCTATTTGTAAGGCCTCCTCAGACAGCCATTTTGCTTTTTTGCATTTCTTTTCCATGGGGGTGGTCTTGGTCCCTGTCTCCTGTACAATGTCACGAACCTCTGTCCAGATTCATCAGGAACTCTATCCATCAGATCTAGTCCCTTAAATCTATTTCTTACCTCCACTGTATAATCATAAGGGATTTGATTTAGGTCATATCTGAATGGTCTAGTGGTTTGCCCTACTTTCTTCAATTTAAGTCTGAATTTGGCATTAAGGAGTTCATGATCTGAGCCACAGTCAGCTCCTGGTCTTGTTTTTGCAAAATGTATAGAGCTTCTCCATCTTTGACTGCAAAAAATATAATCAATCTTATTTCAGTGTTGACCATCTGGTGATGTCCATGTGTAGAGTCTTCTCTTGTGTTGTTGGAAGAGGGTGTTTACTATGACCAGTGCGTTCTCTTGGCAAAACTCTATTAGCCTTTGCCCTGCTTCATTCCGTGCTCCAAGGCCAAATTTGCCTGTTACTACAGGTGTTTCTTGACTTCCTACTTTTGCATTCCAGTTCCCTATAATGAAAAGGACACCTTTTTTGGGTGTTAGTTCTAAAAGGTCTTGTAGGTCTTCAAAGAGCCGTTCGATTTTGGCTTCTTCAGCATTACTGGTTGTGGCATAGACTTGGATTACTGCAATATTGAATAGTTCCTTCTAATTTTGGAGTCTGCTCCCTGTGCATGGGGTTGGACTAGTTGTTTGTGAATGTTTCCTGGTTGGAGGAACGTGTGTCTGTGTTCTGGTCGATAGATCTGGATCTCTTTTCTCTGGAGTGTAATGAAGTATCCAGTAGTGGGTTTTTTGTAGTGTCTGTGGGTTTTGGTATGGCTTTGGGCAGCCTGTCTCTTAATGTTCAGTGTTGTGTTCCTCTTTTGTTGGAGAAATAAAATGAGTTGACTTCCACTGGAACTTGTTGTCTCTTGGATGAAGCTTGGGCTCAGTGTAGGTAGGGAGGCCTTTGGGTGGACTCTCATTCATCAGTGTTCCCTGAGGTCAGGAGTTCTATGATGGTCTAAAGTTCTGGAAGTGTATCTCCTGCCTCTTTGTTCTGGTCTTCCTGTTATAGTAGACTCAAGACTTTTCTCTCCATACAGTTCTGAAGACAAAACCCTTAGGTTAAAGATGAAATAACTCTCCAGATCCAGGAATACCCAGAGAGATTCATAGAGTTATATAGAGAAGAGAAGAGGGAGATGGGAGATATATGTGACCAGGATGAAAATAGAGTCAGTAGGGAAGATGGCTATCAACTAATCAAATCGCTAAATGAAACTTAATACTAAAAATAGACTCTTTAAGGCAAAAAATTAACTTAAAAAAAGTCAAATGGCAAAGATTAGGAGTCTAGAATGGAGATTAGACTTTCATAAATACAAGGCAAAACCAATCACAAAAGTTAAAATGAAAAAATATATGGAACTTATTTTAAAATAGGCATTTTAAGAAAGGTAATAGTGGGTTATAACAGTGAAAATTAAAGGAGTAATGATGCTAAAGCTGAAACTCCAATACTTTGTTCACCTCATGTGACGAGTTGACTCACTGGAAAAGAGTCTGATGCTGGGCGGGATTGGGGGTGGGAGGAGACGGGGACGACAGAGAGTGAGATGGCTGGATGGCATCACCGACTCAATGGACATGAGTTTGAGTGAACCCTGGGAGTTGGTGATGGACAGGGAGGCCTGGCGTGCTGTCATTCATGGGGTCGCAAAAAGTCGGACACGACTGAGCGACTGAACTGAACTAAACTGAACAGAACTAAAATTTTTATAAAAATTAAAAAAATAATAAAAATATATCTTGGAATTTCTCTGGAGCTGTTGTAGACATTGTGGGGGTAGTTCACATTGGGTTGCCCCTTGTTTTGGCTTGTATTTCCTCTCAGAGTCTATAGTTGCTCCTCAAAAGCGCAGTCTCAGCTTAACTGCAGGGTTTTAGTCTGTTGCACCTGTCATTTCTGGCGCAGTTCCTCCTTCCTTGCTTATTTTGGCTTCCTCCACAAGATTCCTAAAGCAGCCACTCATTCAGGTGCACTTGCTTTTTTCCACTGTGGAGAGGCAGGTACACTGAAAACAAAGACCCCTGGTGTGTGTGAAGAACACTCACAGTAGATGGATCACATTGGGGTTGCCACAGTCCAAGGGAGCGTGTATTTCCCAGGTCCACACTACTCATGCTCCTGGGTTCTCTGTGACAGCACTGTCCCTGGTGGGCCCTGCGCTTTGTGCACTACTCAGGTCCAAGTCACTCAGGCCCCTGGATGCGCCATGTGCACAGAGACCCAGGTGGGCTGTGATTCTGATTCACCTCGCTTGTCCCAGTGTTTTGATTCCCTGGGTGTGCTGGGAGGGCACAGTCACAGCTGTGCTACACAGGGTAGCTGATCTCAGGCTGTAGCACCCCTGGTCTATGTGAACCCAGGAAGACATGATTAGCCTGCTCATCGGATGGCAGGAGACGCAGTCCCTGGAGCTGAGATAACAGTGGCCCCTTGCCTTCCGCCTCTCGCTGTCACATACCTTCCTCTCTGCATCCAAGGACAGAGAGCCATAAATGGCAGCAAGCTTGCTCTCCTTTGGTATTTGTTAGAGTACAATCATTTGTGGTGAATGCACCAGGTTTCACAGGGTTGTATTAGAGCCTTCCTGGGAGAAATATCCTTTGTTTTCCTTTGTCTGTCTACTGTTCCTATAGTCTGGATTGCTGTGTCACGTTACCCCCTCAGAATGTCCTCAGGGTATTCAACCCCAGTCCTCACCCTATGAACTAACCTATATTGCAGCCCATGCCTCTGTGCCCAACCCCCACTTGCTGCAGAAAGATGCAGGGTGTGAGCTGCTTCTTTCCTGGTAATTGTGCTTTGGTGCAAATTTTGTGGTGATTTTATTTGCAGTCATGTTTTCCTCTGAGATTATAAAGCTCCCTACTTAACCCACCTATTGTGTGTTTCCTATTGTATGGAAACTCCTTCTCCTTCCTGACTCCCTCCACAGGATGGGTCTCCATCACTAAATTCTTTTTTTCTCTTTTCATCTTTTTTCCTACCTCCTTTCAAAGAAATTACCTTGCTTTTCTGGGTATCTGGTATCTTCTGCCAGCATTCAGAAGTACTTTTGTGGAAATTGCTCCAGATGATCTTTTGAATGCACTTGTGGAAGAGAAAGTGGTCTCCCTAACCTAAGAGAAAGTGGTCTCCCTATCCTACACCTACACTATCTTGAGACTGCCCCCTCTCCTGGCGAGTTTGATTCCAGGTTATGATTCATCCAGCTTTGCATTTCACACGATATACTCTGCATAAAAGTTAATAAGCAGGGTGATGACATACAGCGCTGATGTACTCCATTTCCAATATGGGACCATTTCTTTGTTTCATGTCTGATTCTTTTTGCTGTTGTTGTTGTTTGTTTGTTTAATTTATTTATTTATTTTACTTTACAATACTGTATTGGTTTTGTCATATATTGACTTGAACCCGCCATGAGTGTACATGTGTTCCCCATCCTGAACCACCCCCCACCTCCCTCCCCATCCCATCCCTCTGGGTCATCCCAGCGCACCAACCCCGAGCACCCTGTATCATGCATCAAACCTGGACTGGCGATTCGCTTCACATATGATATTTTACGTTTCAATGCCATTCTCCCATATCATCCCACCATCGCCCTCTCCCACAGAGTCCAAAGCACTGTTCAATACATCTGTGTCTCTTTTGATGTCTCGCATACATGGTTATCATTACCTTCTTTCTAAATTTCATATATATGTGTTGGTATGCTGTATTGGTGTTTTTCTTTCTGGCTTACTTCACTCTGTATAATAGGCTCCAGTTTCATCCACCTCATTAGAACTGATTCAAATGTATTCTTTTTAATGGCTGAGTAATATTCCATTGTGTATATGTACCACAGCTTTCTTATCCATTCATCTGCTGGTGGAAATCTAGGTTGCTTCCATATCCTGGCTATTATAAATAGTGATGCAATTAACATTGGGGTACATGTGTCTGTTAGGGCTCGGCGGAGATCCCGCTGAAAAAAGGACATGGACAGCCTTCTTGGAGATTGACAATTTGCTTTATTTAACAAGCGCTATTATATCGTTTAACAAGGAAGTAAGACTTTAACAGCTATAGCAGCATGACAAAACCCAGGACACCTGCGGAGTGTTGATAAACTCAGATTTACATAGCTTTACTAGACATGCTGGTTCCACTTCATATCAGTGGAACATATCAGTTTACTAAGCTTCAAGTCAGCTATTGATCAAGGCTACCAGTGGGGCTTTTGATTATCTCAAGGACTATGTGCCCAGGGAGTATTTCTAAGGCTAATTTAAGAAAGAACAAAGAAAGTGTTTCTTAGGCTAAGGAGTGTTTCTTTAGCTGCATGCCAGGGATTGTTAAGGGCTGAGTGAAACAGCTGCAAGGGACGAGATGTTTATGAGAACGTTAGAGACATGATGAGCGAGGCCGGCCCTCTGCCAAGGCCTCTGGTGAGGACCTTCTCCTCATGCAAACTCTTCCTCAGTTTCTCAACAGGTGTCTCTTTCAATTCTGGTTTCCTCGGTGTGTACACCCAGCAGTGGGATTGCTGGGTCATATGGCAGTTCTATTTCCAGTTTTTTAAGGAATCTCCACACTGTTCTCCATAGTGGCTCTACTAGATTGCATCCCCACCAACAGTGTAAGAGGGTTCCCCTTTCTCCAGACCCACTCCAGCATTTATTGCTTCTGGACTTTTGGATAGCAGCCATTCTGACTGGCATGAAATGGTACCTCTTTGTGGTTTGACTTGCACTTCTCTGATAATGAGTGACGTTGAGCATTTTTCATGTGTTTGTTAGCCATCTGTATGTCTTCTTTGAAGAAATGTCTGTTTAGTTCTTTAGCCCACTTTTTGATTGAGTCTTTCATTTTTCTGGAATTGAGCTGCAAGTGTTGCTTGTATATTTCTTAGATTAATTCTTTGTTGCTTCACTTGCTATTATTTTCTCCCATTCTGATGGCTGTCTTTTCACCTTGCTTATAGTTTCCTTTGTTGTGCAGAAGCTTTTAATTTTAATTAGGTGCCATTTGTTTATTTTTGCTTATATTTCAACTATTCTGGGTCAAAGAGGATCCTGCTGTGGTTTAGGTCAGAGAGTGTTTTGCCTGTTTTCCTCTAAGAGTTTAATAGTTTCTGGACTTACGTTTAGATCTTTAATCCATTTTGAGTATATTTTCATGTATGGTGTTAGAAAGTGTTATCGTTTCATTCTTTCACAAGTGGTTGACCAGTTTTCCCAGCACCACTGGTTAAAGAGATTGTCTTTTCTCCATTGTATATTCTTGCCTCTTTTGCTAAAGATAAGGTGTCCATAGGTGCATGGATTTATCTATGGGCTTTCTATTTTGTTCCATTGTTCTGACTTTGTGCCAGTACCATTCTGTCTTGATGACTGTGGCTTTGTAGTATAGGTGTTAGCTCTTCTCTAAATTTTTGGTAGAATTCAGCTGTGAAGCCGTCTGGTCCTGGGCTTTCCTTTGTTGGAAGATTTCTGATTACTCTCTCAATTTCCCTGTTTGTAATGGGCCTGTTAAAATTTTCTGTTTCTTCCTGGTTCAGTTTTGGAAAGTTTTACTTTTCTAATAATTGGTCCGATTCTTTCAAGTTGTCCATTTTATTTGCATATAGTGGAGAAGGAAACGGCAACCCACTCCAGTGTTCTTGCCTGGAGAATCCCAGGGACGGGAGACCCTGGTGGGCTTCCGTCTATGGGGTCACACAGAGTCGGACACGACTGAAGTGACTTAGCAGCAGCAGCAGCAGCAGCTGATAATAGTCGCTTATGATCCTTTTTATTTCTGTGTTGTCTGTTGTGATCTCTCCGTTTTCATTTCTAATTTTGTTGATTTGATTTTTCTCCCTTTGTTTCTTGATGAGTCTGGCTAATGGTTTGTCAATTTCATTTATCTTCTCAAAGACACAGCTTTTGGTTTTGTTGATTTTTGCTATGGTCTCTTGTTTCTCTTGCATTTATTTCAGCCCCAACGTGTAAGATTTCTGTGCTTCTATTAACCCTGGGGTTCTTCATTTCTTCCTTTCAAGTTGCTTTAGGAGTAAAGTTATTCATTTGACTTTTCTCTTGTTTTTTTGTGGCAAGCCCGATTGATATGAACCTTTCCATTAGTACTGATTTTACAGTGTCCCATAGGTTTTGGGTTGTATTTTCATTTTCATTCATTTCTATGCGTATTTTGATTTCTTTTTTTATTTCCTCTATGATTTGTTGGTTATTCAGCAGTGTGTTGTTCAGCCTCCATATTTGGAATTTTTAATAGTTTTTCTCCTGTAATTGACATCTAATCGCACTGTATTGTGGTCAGAAAATATGCTTGGAATGATTTCAAGGTTTTTGAATTTACCAAGGCTAGATTTACGGTCCAGGATGTGATCTATCCTGGAGAAGGTTCCGTGTGCCCTTGAGAAGCAGGTGAAATTAATTGTTTTGGGGTGAAATGTCCTATAGATAACAATTAGGTCTAACTGGTCTATTGTGTCATTTAAAATTTGTGTTTCCTTGTTAATTTTCTGTTTAGTTGATCTATCCATAGGTGTGAGTGGGGTTTTAAAGTCTCCCACTATTATTGTATTATTGTTAATTTCCCCTTTCATCAGTTCAGTTCAGTCGCTCAGTCGTGTCCGACTCTCCGCGACCCCATGAATCACAGCACGCCAGGCCTCCCTGTCCATCACCAACTCCCGGAGTTCACTCAAACTCATGTCCACAAAGTCGGTGATGCCATCCAGCCATCTAATTCTCATTCATCCCCTTCTCCTCCGCCTCCAACCTTTCCCAACATCAGAGTCTTTTCCAGTGAGTCAACTCGACGTATGAGGTGGCCAAAGTATCGCAGTTTCAGCTTTAGCATCAGTCCTTCCAACGAACACCCAGGATCAACCTCCCTTAGAATGGACTGGTTGGATCTCCTTGTGGTACAAGGGACTCTCAAGAGTCTTCTCCAACACCACAGTTCAAAAGCATCAACTCTTCGGCGATCAGCTTTCTTCACAGTCCAACTCTCACATCCATACATGACCACGGGAAAAACCATTGCCTTGACTAGACGGACCTTGGTTGGCAAAGTAATGTCTCTGCTTTTTAATATACTATCAAGGTTGGTCATAACTTTCCTTCCAAAGAGCAAGCGTCTTTTAATTTCATGGCTGCAATCAGCATCTGCAGTGATTTTGGAGCCCAAAAAAATAAAGTCTGACACTGTGTCCACTGTTTTTCCATCTATTTCCCATGAAGTGATGGGACCAGATGCCATGATCTTTGTTTTCTGAATGTTGAGCTTCAAGCCAACCTTTTCACTCTCCTCTTTCACTTTCATCAAGAGGCTTTTGAGTTCCTCTTCACTTTCTGCCATAAGGGTAGTGTCATCAGCATATCTGAGATTATTGATAGCATTTGTCTTACATATACCGGTGCTCCTATGTTTGAGGCATATATGTTTATAGCTGTTATATCTTCTTCTTGGATTTATCCTTTGAACATTATGTAGTGTCCTTCTTTGTCTCTTTTCACAGCCTTTGTTTTAAAGTCTATTTTATCTGATACGATTATCGCTTCTCCTGCTTTCTTTTGGTCTCTGTTTGTGTGGAATATCGTTTACAGCCCTTCATTTTCATCTGTATGAGTCCCTTATTTTGAGGTGTGTCTCTTGTAGACAACATATGGGAGTCTTGTTTCTGTATCCATTCAGGCAGTCTTTGTCTTTTTGTTGGGGCATTCAACCCATTTACATTTTAGGTAATTATTGATAAGTGTGATCCCTTTGCCATTTACTTTATTGTTTTGGGTTCGAGTTTATACACCCTTTCCGTGTTTCCTCTCTAGAGAAGATCCTTTAGCATTTGTTGGATAGCTGGTTTGGTGGTGCTGAATTCTCTCAGCCTTTGCTTTTCTGTAAAGTTTTGATTTCTCCTTCATATTTGAATGAGGTCTTTTCTGAGTACAGTAATCTGGGCTGAAGGTTATTTTCTTTCATCACTTTAAGTATGTCCTGCCATTCCCTTCTGTCCTGTAGAGTTTCTATTGAATGATCAGCTGTTATCCATATGGGAATCCTGTTGTGTGTTATTTGTTGCTTTCCCTTGCTGCTTTTAATATCTGTTCTTTGTGTTTGATCTTTGTTAATTAATATGTATCTTGAGGTGTTTCCAGCTTGTGCTTCTTACAGTCCAGCGTTCCTCATGATGTACTCTGCATTAAATTAAATAAGCAGGGTGACAATATACAACCTTGACGTACTCCTTTTCCAATTTGGAACCAGTCTGTTGTTCCATGTCCAGTTCTAACTGTTGCTTCCTGACCTGCATACAGGTTTCTCAAGAGGCAGGTCAGGTGGTCTTGGATTCCCATCTCTTTCAGAATGTTCCACAGTTTATTGTGATCCATACAGTCAAAGGCTTTGGCATAGTCAACGAAGCAGAACTAGATGTTTTTCTGGAACTCCTTGATTTCTCCATGACCCAACGGATGTTGGCAATTTGATGTCTGGTGCCTCTTCCTTTTCTAAAACCTGCTTGAATATCTGGAAGTTCACAGTTCACATATTGCTGAAGCCTGGCTTGGAGAATTTTGAGCATGACTTTACTAGTGTGTGAGATGAGTGCAACTGTGCAGTAGTTTGAGCATTCTTTGTCATTCCCTCGCTTTGGGATTGGAATGAAGACTGATCTTTTCCAGTTCTGTGGCCACTGCTGAGTTTTCCAAATTTGCTGGCATATTGAGTGCAGCACTTTCACAGCATCAACTTTCAGGATTTGAAATAGCTCAATTGGAATTCCATCACCTCCTGTAGCTTTATTCGTAGTGATGCTCTCTAAGGCCCACTTGACTTCACATTCCACGATGTCTGGTTCCAGGAGAGTGATCATACCATCATGATTGTCTTCATCGTAAACATCTTTTTTGTACAGTTCTTCTGTGTATTCTTGCCACCTCTTCTTAATATCTTCTGCTTCGGTTAAGCCCATACAATTTCTGTCCTTTATCGAGTCTATCTTTGCATAAAATGTTCCCTTGATATCTCTAATTTTCTTGAAAAGATCTCTTGTTTTTCCTATTCTGTTGTTTTCGTCTATTTCTTTGCATTGATTACTGAGGAAGGCTTTCTTATCTCTCCTTACTATTCTTTGGAACTCTGCTTTCAGATGCTTATATCTTTCCTTTTCTCCTTTGCTTTTTGCTTCTCTTCTTTTCACAGCTATTTGTAAGGCCTCCTCAGACAGCCATTTTGCTTTTTGCATTTCTTTTCCATGGGGATGGTCTTGGTCCCTGTCTCCTCTACAATGTCACAAACCTCTGTCCAGAGTTCATCAGCCACTCTATCTATCAGATCTAGTCCCTTAAATCTATTTCTCACTTCCACTGTATAATCATAAGGGGTTTGATTTAGGTCATATCTGAATGTTCTAGTGGTTTTCCCCACTTTCTTCAGTTTAAGTCTGAATTTTGCATTAAGGAGTTCATGATCTGAGCCACAGTCAAATCCTGGTCTTGTTTTTGCTAACTGTATAGAGCTTCTCCATCTTTGGCTGCAAAGAATATAATCAATCTTATTTTGGTGTTGACCATCTGGTGATGTCCATGTGTAGAGTCTTCTCTTGTGTTGTTGGAAGAGGGTGTTTGCTATGACCAGTGCGTTCTCTTGACAAAACTCTATTAGCCTTTGCCCCGCTTCATTCCGTGCTCCAAGGCCAAATTTGCCAGTTACTCCAGGTGTTTTTTGACTTCCTACTTTTGCATTCCAGTCCCCTATAATGAAAAGGACATACTTTTTAGGTGTTAGTTCTAAAAGGTCTTGTAGGTCTTCATAGAACCGTTCAGCTTTGGCTTCTTCAGCGTTACTGGTTGGGGCATAGGCCTAGATTACTATAATATTGAATGGTTTGCCTTGGAAACGAACCTAAAAATCATTCTGTCGTTTTTAAGATTGCATCCAAGTACTGCATTTCGGACTCTTGTTGACCATGATGGCTACTCCATTTCTTCTAAGGGATTCCTACACACAGTAATACATATAATGGTCATCTGAGTTAAATTTACCCTTTCCAGTCCATTTTAGTTCACTGATTCCTAGAATGTTTGTGTTCACTCTTGCTATCTCCTGTTTGACCACTTCCAATTTGCCTTGATTCATGGACCTAAAATTCCAGGTTCCTATGCAATATTGCTCTTTACAGCACCAGACCTTGCTTCTATCACCAGTCACATCCACAACTGGGTATTGGTTTTGCCTTTGATCCATCCCTTCATTCTTTCTGGAGTTATTTCTCCACTGATCTCCAGTAGCATACTGGGCACCTACCGACCTGGGGAATTCCTCATTCGGTATCCTATCATTTGCCCTTTGATTCTGCTCATGGGGTTCTCAAGGCTAGTATACTGAAGTGGTTTGCCATTCCCTTCTCCAGTGGACCACGTTCGGCTGTGGTCCATGTGATCAGATCAACTAGTTTCCTGTGATTATGATTTCAGTGTGTCTGTTCTCTGATGCCCCCTCGCAATACCTACCATCTTATTTGGGTTTCTCTTACCTTGGGCGTGGGATATCTCTTCACAGCTGCTCCAAGAAAGCTCAGCCGCTGCACCTTACCTTGGATGAGGGATATCTCCTCAAGGCCGCCCCTCGTGACCTTGAACGTGACCTCGAATGTGACCTCTTGGCCCTCCTGCGCCCGTGCAGCCACCGCCTGTTGGACGTGGAGTTATAATAAACAGATGTACCAAACGTATTTTATTGCTGTCTGCTGGGATGTTCTAATAACACTGAAAATCTACAATGACTATGGGGATACTGCTGCCTCTTCCAGAGCTGCAAAATGCATCTACACACAAATGATACAAGCACAAGTGGAGGCTCCCTGGGACATACTGAGTTAGTTAGGACCCTTAGGTCCTCAGTTTCTACCTATGAAACATGTTCACCATTGTGCTGAAAGAATATCTAGAAGTGATTCTAAAAAGGCACAAGGGAGTTCCACTGGACAGTATTCTTCTCTCAATGGCTTCTTAATCACCTAAGACCTGACCTCCTGTTCACAAAATAAGAAACATCAGAGAGAAAATTCACGTACCTAGGAATCCAGACAGGGCTTTGTCTTAACCCAAAGATTATTAGATAATTCTACAGCTACTTTTATATCTATAGTCAATAAAGGCTGAGACTCAGACAGGTAATATATCTACCTAACAATTATGAGAATTACAGTACACCCATCAAAGAACTGTATTTGCTGAGATAAGGTGTCATTGCCGTACGTATTATAAACTTTGAATTTAGCAGTAATTCTGAACTGATACTAATTATAGTACTAATTATTACTACTATATAGATAAATAGTCAACTCAGGGAAGTTCCATTCTCATGCCAACAGAGAAGGTTGGGATAAGAAATGCAGTATTGACTTTCTGAATTAAAGTGAAAAAATATATATGTGGGAAAAAGGCATAATGCCCTTTGGGATGGAAATTTGACAAATACAAAATTGAATGCATAAGACAAGTTGAATTTTGCTTTCAAAGGATTTAAAAGAACATTTTTCATTCTTACGTAAGTTTGGAATTTCTTTGGCTCCTTCTGGATAATGATGATGTTTCTTAACATAACAAAGCATCTGATACCTCTAGGAGACTCTAAAATCAATGAGAAGTATGACTTCATGATAACCAAAAGGGAAAAAATTGTATAGTTAAAGTGAAGGTTAGATAAGTTGTTTCTTAATAGGTCACATAAATTTGAGGCCAGAATCTCATTTGTCCAAAAGAGAAATTGAAAAATATCTTGAAGCATATAAGTATGACCAAAATAACCAGAGTCCAAGAACTCAGATCAGGATCACACTAAAACCTGAATGGGGGCAAGGGCAAAAAAGAATATGCCAAATGGTCCAGATGACCCTGCAGAACATGTCATTATCAGCTGATAGTATGTGGCATTGAGATGCCTGACATTGGTCAGTAAATCCAACTTTCTTTTAACATCAAGTTTGGAAGGAGGACTGCTCTCCAATCCAGTGATTCAGTTAATATTTTTGGAGGTAGGCTAAAGGAGCAAAAGGATTTCTCAAAAGGAAGATACTGGACTTCTAGCTATAGGGCAGGTGGGCACTCCAGAACAAACCAGAAAACTGAAGAGGTAACATCGTATTTGGGCTTCAAGTTAAAGATGCAGATTAGATGAGTTACAAGGCCCACCATCTCCCCTCCACCTTCATTATTCCATTATTTTCATGCTATAGGCACCTCTTGTTCACTGTCATTTTTGTTTTTGTTTTTAGGTTATATGCCATTGTAAGTTATTACAATGTACTGGGTATATAAAATTCCCTCTTCTCTACAGTAGGGCTTCTTGCTTTCTATCTTATGTATAGTACTGTGTATCTGTTAATCCTTTGTTCCTAATTCATCCCACCCCCATTCCTCTCTACTTTAGGAACCATGCATTTGTTCTCTAGGTCAGTTGTAGGAGACAGGAAGAATAAAAGAAAAGCAGGCCACAGCAAGGGCTGCAAAAGAAATTTATAATTATTGATAAACTGGATACTATAAGGCATGAGACTCTTGAAATAAGTCCAGAGGGAACAGTTCATAATCTTGAAAACAAGATATGATCCTAGGGTTAGAAAACAGACCCTAGAGGGTTTCTCAGATGGCGTCTCAGAGTCACATGTTTTACCTATCTGGTGGAAAATCTATAGATAAGAATGTTTGTCTTAGTTACTTATTTGATATTGATTACTGTTTCCTAATTATTCAGTAGTTAATGATCATTTTGTTCTTTGGCCCTGAAGGCCACATGAGTTATAGTTTAACTCCCCGCATATTCTTTCATTCACGACTGAAACTATAATAAAGCTGGCTTGGATTCAGTTTCAGCACCTTCACATTGGAGTGATGTTTGTCTCCTGATCCTCACTTTTCTATGAATTCTTATATCTCCTTTCTCATTCTCTCACCATACAGTACTTTTGGAAACCCTGCTTGTTGAGCTGGTCTCGACAGTCAGTGAACTTGTTTCTGTTTTCAATATACATCTGTTCGTATTATTTTTCAGCTCTCCCTTTGAAAACAGGGAAAAGGAAAAGTCAGAGCATGTGTGGCAATGGTGTGGTGTGCACCTCTTGGCTATCCTTGCTGATGTTGTTCTCAGTGTGCCAGACCATGATGGAGAGGAATGTAGCAAGTAGGCCAAGGAAGAGGTCCACCTTCCCACAACAATGCAGTTGCCTTATTGAAAGAGCTCACCCTTTTTGATAAGGGATCTGTATACAGCTTTCATCTATATTTCTGTGCATAATCCACCCTTTTGCAGGAATGTGTCCCTGGGTTACTAGGATGTCCCAATCACTCATCAAAATCTTGTGCCTGAGTTTCCTAATAACACTTATTGCCTTTACTCATAGAGAAGCCTGGCATATTACAGTCCACAGGATCACAAACAGGTGGACAACACTGATTGATTGAGTATAGCACAGCCCAACATAGCATTTGCCTTGTGTGAAGCCTATTTGGGGACTTTTCTGAGACTTACTCTGGGCAGAATTAGCAAGATGAAACATCACTTTGCTGACAGAGGTCCACATCATCAAAGCTATATGACATGTATGTACAGATATAAAAATTGGACCATAAAGAAGGCTTGGTGGTGAGAATTTGTGCTTTTAACTGTGGTATATGCAGGTTAAGAAGCACTGGTTTGAACTTACATGAAACAGTAGACTGGTTCCACATTGGGAAAGAGCACGTCAAGGCTGTATATTGTCATCTTGCTTACTTAATTTGTATTCAGGGTTCATCATGTTAAATGCCCTTCTTTATACCTTGTGGATGAGCACAAGGGAGAATAAAGATTTCCAGGAGAAATATCAAGAACTTCAGACCTACAGATGACACCACCCTTATGGCAGAAAGTGAAGAACTAAAAAGCCTCTTGATGAAAGTGAAAGAAGAAAGTGAAAAAGCTGGCTTAGAACTCAACATTCAAAAATCTAAGATCATGACATTTTGTCCCATCACTTCATGGCAAATAGATGGGGAAACAATGGAAACAGGGACAAACTATTTTCTTAGGTTCCCAAAACACTGCAGATGGTAGTTGTAGCCATGAAATTAAAAGACACTTGCTCCTTGGATGACAGAACTTTAAAAACCAGAGATATCACTTTATCATCAAAGGTCTGTCTGGTCAAAGCTGTGGTTTTTCCAGTAGTCATGTATGGATTTGAGTGATGGACCGTGAAGGAAACTGAGAGCCAAAGAACCGATGCTTTTGAATTGTGGTGTTGGAGAAGACCCTTGGACTGCAAGGAGATAAAGCTAGTTAATCCTAAAGGAAATCAGTCCTGAATATTCATTGGAAGGACTCAGCGCTGAAGCTGAAGCTTCAATACTCTGGTTGCCTGATTCAAAGAGTTGACTCTTTAGAAAAACGCTGATGCTGGGAAAAATTGAAGGCAAGGGATATATGGATGACAGGATGAGATGGTTGGATGGCATCACTGACTCAATGAATGTGAGTTTGAGCAAGCTCTGGAAGATGGTGGAGGACAGGGAAGCCTAGTATGCTGCACACCATGGGGTCCCAAAGAGTTGGACACAGCTGAGTGACTGAAGATTAACAAGGAGGAGAAATGGGTGACAGATGATGAGATGGTTGGATGGCATCAGTGACTCAATGGCCATGAGTTTGAGAAAATTCTGGGAGATAGTGAAGGACAGAGATTTCTGCTGTGCTGAATTCCATGGAATATCAAAGAGTTAGGCACAATTGAGTGAATAAACAGCAACAGATGTAAATTGTCCAAGGATACACATATGATAACAAAGCCAGAGACTTTTCTTGGGAGGGGTACCCAGGTGGAGATCAGAAGGGTAAGTAAAATAGAACTAAAAACGGGAAGAATTCAGGAAATTCAAAATGAGATGCCATGTGTCTTAACACCTCCTAGAATCTTTCTCACTGGAATCCATCTTGGCTGAGTAATGGAATCATCAGGCATGACCCTGAATCAAAACAATTGGCCAGGGGGGAGAGAGCAAGATGGTGGAGGGATAGGATGGCGACCCACTTTCTCCCCCACAAATTCATCAAAAGAACATTTGAACGTTGAGTAAATTCCACAAAACAACTTCTGAATGCTGTCAAAGGACATCAGGCACCCAGAAAAGCAGACCATTGTCTTCGAAAGGAGGTAGGAAAAAACATAAAAGATAAAAAGATAGACAAAAGAGATAGCAACGGAGCTCTGTCCCAGGAAGGGAGACTTAAAAAAGAGAGGTTTCCAAACACCAGGAAACACTCTCACTGGTGAGTCTGTGGCGAGCCTTGGACCTCAGAGGGCCACATAACTGGAAGGAAAAAGAAAGAAATAATTAAAATCCACAGATTACTCGCCAAAAGGTAACTCCCAGCGGAGAAGCAGTGCAGACGCCCGCATCCGCCATTAGCAAGCGGGGGCTGGGCAGGGAGGAGCCTGCTGAACTGCTTAGAGAAAGTACTGGGCCTGAATGCTGGGTGAGCAATCTGAGAGAACTAACTGGGGATAACAAAGCAGACTGTGGGATAGCTACCCCTTGAAAAGGCGAAAAGCCCTAACCTAAGACTTCACCAGCCGTGATCACAGAACAAAGAACTGAGCAGAGCTAGCCAGCTGCAGACAGCCCATCCCCTACCGAGACAGGCAGGGGAGGGCAACCAGAGCCGGAAGTGGGCAACCGCGGCCCCAAAGAGGCATCCAATACCAAACTGCAGGCAGGCTTCGTTGCTAACCAAGACTTCATGGGTTTCTGACCGGTCAACATTCGCCTGAGAAGGTGCGCTGGCAGTACACACAGAAAACCGAGCAGGAGGTGAGAAGTCGCAATGACCACGTTCGCCAAACACCTGGTCACTTGAGCTGCTCGGACCGGGGAAGGCACAAAACGTAGGTTCAACCAAGTCTGCACCTGTGTGGAGTACCTGAGTAACTGAACCTGAGCCGCTCAGACCTGGGAAGTGCATACAACCCAGCATGGGCCTCGGACAGTTCCCGGCAGAGCAACCTAGAGCCTGGGCAATGTAGACTGGGAAAGCACACGAGCTGTGAGCCGGGGCAAACCCAGTGTGGCCAAGACACTGCAAGCACTCCCCACAGACGCCAGAGATATCTGTCTGCAATGTTCCTCCCTTCCCAGAACAGGACTGAACAACTGAGCCTTAAAAAGTGTCCACGACCGCGCCCTAGTCAGGGCGGAAATTAGACACTAAAAAGACCAGCAAACAGAAGCTAAAACAGAGGGAACCACCTGGGAAATGACAGAGAAGTCTAGAGACTACTCCAAGAATAAGACCTAAAACCAGAGTCACCAGAGAACTCCTGATTCCAGGGAACATTAATCGATAGCAGCTCATCAACTTCCTCCATACCTACACTGAAACCAAGCACCACCCAAGACCCAAAAAGTTCCAGAGCAAGACATACCACACAAATTCTCCAGCAACACAGGAAAATAGCCCTGAGCTTCAATATACAGGCTGCCCAAAGTCACTCCAAACCCACTGACATCTCATTACTCATTACTGGACACTTCATTGCACTCCAGAGAGAAGAAATCCAGCTCCACCTACCAGAACACCGACACAAGCTTCCCTAACCAGGGAAACTTGACAAGTCACCCGTCCAACCCCACAAAACAGCGAGGACACTGCATCATAAAGAGAACTCCACAAATTGCCAGAGGACAGAAAGGCCACCCCAAGTACAGCAATATAAGCAAGATGAAGAGGCAGAGAAATACCCAGCAAGTAAAGGAACAGGATAAATGCCCACCAACACAAACAAAAGAGGAAGATATAGGGAATCTACCTGATAAAGAATTTCAAATTTTGATGGTGAAATGATTCAAAATCTTGAAAGCAAAATGGAGTTACAGATAAATAACCTGGAGAAAAGGAATGAGACGATGCAAGAAAGGTTTAATAAGGATTTAGAGGAAATAAAAAAGAGTCTATACAATAAATAATGCAATAGATGAGATCAGAAACACTCTAGAGGGAAAAAACAGTAGACTAACGGAGGCAGAAGACAGGATAAGCGAGCTAGAAGATAGAATATTAGAAATAAATAAAACAGAGAGGAAAAAAGGAAAATGAATTAAAAGAAATGAGGACAATATTAGAGATCTCTGGGACAATGTCAAACACCCCAACATTCGAATCATAGGAATCCCAGAAGAAGAAGACAAAAAGAAAGACCATAAGAGAATACTTAAGGAGATAATAGTTGAAAACCTTCCTAAAATGGGGAAGGAAATAATCACCCAATTCCAAGAAACCCAGAGAGTCCCTACCAGGATAAACCCAAGGCGAAATACTCCAAGTCACATATTAATCAAATTAACAAAGATCAAACTCAAAGAACAAATATTAAAAGCAGCAAGGGAAAAACAACAAATAGCACACAAGGTGATCCCCATAAGGATAACAGCTGATCTTTCAACAGAAACTCTTCAGGCCAGGAGGAAATGACAAGACATACTTAAAGTGATAAAAGAAAATAACCTACAGCCCATATTACTGTACCCAGCAAGGATTTCACTCAAATATGAAGGAGAAATCAAAAGCTTTACAGACAATCAAAACCTGAGGGAATTCAGCATCACCAAACCAGCTCTCCAACAAATGCCACAGGATCTTCTCTAGACAGGAAACACAGAAAGGGTGTATAAACTCGAACTGAAAAAACTATAAAGAAAATGGCAACGGGATCATACTTATCAATAATTACCTTAAACATAAATGGGTTGAATGCCCTAACCAAAAAGCAAAGGCTGGCAGAATGGATACATAAACAAGACCCCCATATATATTGTTTACAAGAGACCCACCTCAAAATGAGCGACACATACAGACTGAGAGTGAAGGGCTGGAAAAAGATATTTCACGCAAATAGAGACCAAAAGAAAACAGGAGTAGCAATACTCATATCAGATAAAATAGACTTTAAAACAAAGGCTGTGAACAGAGACAAAGAAGGAAACAACATAATGATCAAAGGATAAATCCAAGAAGAAGATACAACAATTATAAATATCTATGCACCCAACATAGGAGCACCGCTATATGTAAGACAATTACTAACAAGTAGGAAAGGGGAAATTAACAAAAATGTAATAATAGTGGGAGAATTTAATACCCCACTCACACCTATGGATAGATCAACTAAACAAAAAATTAACAAGGAAAAACAAAAGTTAAATGATACAATAGACCAATTAGACCTACTAGATCTCTATAGGACATTTCACCCCAAAACAATGAATTTCACCCTTTTCTCAAGCACACATGGAACATTTTCCAGGATAGATCACATCCTGGGTCATAAATCTAGCTCTGGTAAATTCAAAACAATGGAAATCATTCCAAGCATCTTTTCTGACCACAGTGCAGTAGATTAGATCTCAATTACAGGAGAAAAACTATTAAAAATGCAAACATATGGAGGCTGAACAACACGCTGCTGAATAACCAACAAACCATAGAAGAAATCAAAATATGCATAGAAATGAATGAAAATGAAAACACGACAACCCCAAACCTCTGAGACACTGTAAAATCAGTGCTAAGGGGAAGGTTCATATCAATACAGGCTACCTCAAGAAACAAGAAAGAAGTCAACTAAATAACCTAAATCTACACCTAAAGAAACTAGAAAAGGAAGAAATGAACTCCAGGGTTAGTAGAAGGAAAGAAATCATAAAAATTAGGGCAGAAATAAATGCAAAAGAAACAAAAGAGACCATAGCAAAAATCAACAAAGCCAAAACCTGGTTTTTTGAGAGGGTAAATAAAATTGACAAACCACTAACCAGACTTATCAAGAAACAAAGGGAGAAGAACCAAATCACTAAAATTAGAAATGAAAATGGAGAGATCACAACCAAAAACACAGAAATACGAAGGATCATTAGAGAACACTATCAGCAATTATATGACAATAAAATGGACAATTTGGAAGAAATGGACAAATTCTTAGAAAAGTACAACTTTCCAAAAGTGAACCAGGAAGAAATAGAAAATCTTAACAGACCCATCACAAGCACGGAAATTGAAACTGTAATAAAAAATCTTACAGTAAACAAAAGCCCAGGTCCAGTCAGCTTCACAGCTGAATTCTACCAAAAATTTAGAAAAGAGCTAACAACTGTCCTACTCAAACTCTTCCAGATCATTGCAGAGGAAGGTAAACTTCCACACTCATTCTATGAGGCCACCATCACCCTAAACCCAAAACCTGACAAAGATGCCACAGAAAAAGAAAACTACAGGCCAATATAACTGATGAACATAGATGCAAAAATCCTTCACAAAATTCTAGCAATCAGAATCCAACAACACATTAAGATCATACATCATGACCAAGTGGGCTTTATCCCAGGAATGCAAGGATTCTTCAGTATCCGCAAATCAATCAATGTCACACCACATTAACAAACTGAAAAATAAAAACCATATGATTATCTCAATAGATGCAGAGAACACCTTCGACAAAATTCAACATCGATTTATGATAAAAACCCTCCAGAAGGTGGGACTAGAAGGAACATACCTTAACATAATGAAAGCTATATATGACAAACCCACAGCAAACATTATCCTCAATGGTGAAAAACTGAAAGCATTTCCCCTAAAGTCAGGAACAAAACAAGGGTGCCCACTCTCACCACTACTGCTAAGCATAGTTCTGGAAGTTTTGGCCACAGCAATCAGAGCAGAAAAAGACATGAAAGGAATCCAAATTGGAAAAGAAGAAGTAAAACTTTCACTGTTCGCTGATGACATGATCCTCTACACAGAAAACCCTAAAGACTCTACCAGAAAACTACTAGAGCTAATCAATTAATACAGTAAAGTTGCAGGATATAAAATCAACACACAGAAATCCCTTGCATTCCTATACACTAATAATGAGAAAATAGAAAGAGAAATTAAGGAAACGATACCATTCACTGTTGCAACGAAAAGAATTAAATACTTAGAAATATATCTACCTAAAGAAACAAAAGACCTGTATATAGGAAACTATAAAACACTGGTGAAAGAAATCAGAGAGGACACTAATAGATGGAGAAATATACCGTGTTCATGGATTGGAGGAATAAATACTATGAAAATGAGTATACTACCCAAAGTAATTTATACATTCAATGTAATCCCAATTAAGCTACCAATGATATATTTAAGAGAGCTAGAAAAAATAATCTCACAATTTGTATGGAAATACAAAAAAGTTCGAATAGCCAAAGCAATCTTGAGGAAGAAGAATGGAATAGGGGGAATCAACCTGTTGGACTTCAGGCTCTACTACAAAGCCACAGTCATCAAGAGAGTATGATACTGGCATAAAGACAGAAAGATAGATCAATGGAACAAAATAGAAAGCCCAGAGATAAATCCACGCACTTATGGACACCTTATCTTTGACAAAGAAGGCAAGAATATAAAACGGAGAAAAGACACTCTCTTTAACAAGTGGTTCTGGGAAAACTGGTCAGCCACTTGTTAAAGAATGAAACTAGAACACTTCCTAACACCATACACAAAAATTAACTCAAAATGGATTAAATATCTAAATGTAAGACCAGAAACTATAAAACTCCTAGAGGAGAACATAGGCAAAACACTCTCCGACATAAATCACAGCAGGATCTTCCTTAACCACCTCCCAGAATATTGGAAATAAAAGCAAAAATAAACAAATGGAACCTAATTAAAATCAAAAGCTTTTGCACAGCAAAGAAAACTATAAGCAAGGTGAAAAGACAGCCTTCAGAATGGGAGAAAATAATAGCCACTGAAACAACTGACAAAGAATTAATCTCCAAAATATACAAGCAGCTCCTGCATCTCTAGTCCAGAAAAATCAAGGACCCAATTAAAAAATGGGCCAAAGAACTAAACAGACATTTCTCCAAAGAAGACATAAAGATGGCTAACAAACATGAAAAAATGCTCAACATCCCTCATAATCAGAGAAATGCAAATCAAAACCACAATGAGACACCATTTCACACCAGTCAGAATGGCTTCTATCCAAAAGTCTACATTCAATAAATTCTGGAGAGGGTGTGGAGAAAAGGGATCCCTCCTACACTGTTGGTGGGAATGCAAACTAGTACAGCCACTATGGAGAACAGTGTGGAGATTCCTTAAAAAACTGGAAATAGAACTGCCATATGATCCAGCAATCGCACTCCTGGGCATCCACAACGAGGAAACCAGAATTGAAAGACACACGTGTTCTCCATGTTCATCGCAGCACTGTTTATAATAGCCAGGACATGGAAGCAACCTAGATGTCCATCTGCAGACGAATGGATAAGAAAGCTTTGGTACATATACACAATGGAGTATTACTCAGCCATTAAAAAGAATGCATTTGAATCAGTTCTAATGAGGTGGATGAAACTGGAGCCTATTATACAGAGTGAAGTAAGCCAGAAAGAAAAACACCAATACAGTATACTAACGCATATATATGGAATTTAGAAAGATGGAAATGATAACCCTGTATACAAGACAGCAAAGGAGACATAGGTGTATAGAACAGTCTTTGGGACTCTGTGGGAGAGGGCGAGGGTGGTATGATCTGGGAGAATGGCATTGAAACATGTATATTATCATATGTGAAATGAATCACCAGTCCAGGTTCAACACATGTTACAGGATGCTCAAGGCTGGTACATGGGGATGACCCAGAGAAAGGATAAGGGGAGGAGGGAGGTTGGGGGGGGGGTTCAAAAGGGGAACTCATGTACACCCAGGGTGGATTCATGTCAACGTATGGCAAAACCAACCAATATAATATTGGCAAGAGGCTTAAGCTGGATGGCATCACTGACTCGATGGACATGAGTTTGAGTGAACTCTGGGAGTTGGTGATGGATAGGGAGGCCTGGCGTGCTGTGATTCATGGGGTCGCAAAGAGTCGGTCACAACTGAGCGACTGAACTGAACTGAACTGAATAAAAAAAAAAAAAACAATTGGCCAAAGAAAACCTGGAAATTAATCTCACCACCATAAACCATAAAATCCAAGATGGCAACTTTGTTGAGGAACAATTATCCTATGTTCTCTCACCCTCCTGCTAACAAGTTGCTTCTTCCCAGTTCTGTACTTCTTACAAGGAAGGACCTCTTGTAAAATAACTCACACAAAAAGTGCAGTGTTGTCTGGCCAGGCTGGACAGTTGTGTTTCTCCTAACAACTTTGCCTTGAAAGACTTCATGCTCAAGATATTTCTTGGGAATTGGGCTTTCTTCCTTCTGTAACTACTTCCTACTGAGCACAGGCATAGTCCTGCCTAGCAAAGCAGAAATCTCTCTATTTGTCATCACTCATGTTATTCTGTGCCTGAAACCAGCATTTAACATCCTAGTAACAGTAAGTGAGATAACTGGGTGGTGCTCCAGGAATCTTGTGCTCAGCCTGAAGTTATCATTTTTCAACTGGATGAGAAGCCAGTTTTGCAGAACACAAAGATATTGATATGCATATTCCTAGAACAGGAACCAGTACGTCGTCCCATATCTGCACCACCACTTGATTCAGTTCAGTCAGTTCAGTTCAGTCGCTCAGTGGTGTCCGACTCTTAGCGACCCCATGAATCACAGCATGCCAGGGCTCCCTGTCCATCACCAACTCCCGGAGTTCACTCAAACTCATGTCCATCGAGTCGGTGATGCCATCCAGCCATCTCATTCTCTGTCGTCCCCGTCTCCTCCTACTCCCAATCACTTCCAGCCTCAGAGTCTTTTCAAGTGAGTCAACTCGTCGCATGAGGTGGCCAAAGTATTGCAGTTTCAGCTTTAGCATCAGTCCTTCCAATGAACACCCAGGATTGATCTCCTCTAGAATGGACTGGTTGGATCTCCTCGCAGTCCAAGGGACTCTCAAGAGTCTTCTCCAACACCACAGTTCAAAAGCATCAATTCTTTGGCGATCAACTTTCTTCACAGTCCAACTCTCACATTCATACATGACCACAGGAAAAACCATAGCCTTGACTAGACGGACCTTGGTTGGCAAAGTAATGTCTCTGCTTTTCAATATGTTATCTAGGCTGGTCATAACTTTCCTTCCAAGGAGCAAGCGTCTTTTAATTTCATGGCTGCAGTCAGCATCCGCAGTGATTTTGGAGCCCAAAAAAATAAAGTCTGACACTGTTTCCACTGTTTCCCCATCTATTTCCCATGAAGTGATGGGACCAGATGCCATAATCTTTGTTTTCTGAATGTTGAGTTTCAAGCAACCTTTTCACTCTCCTCTTTCGCTTTCATCAAGAGGCCTTTGAGTTCCTCTTCACTTTCTGCCATAAGGGTGGTGTCATCTGCATATCTGAGGTTATTGATATTTCTCCCGGCAATCTTGATTCCAGCTTGTGCTTCTTCCAGCCCAGCGTTCCTCATGATGTACTCTGCATACAAGTTAAATAAGCAGGGTGACAATATACAGCCTTGACGTACTCCTTTTCCTATTTGGAACCAGTCTGTTGTTCCATGTCCAGTTCTGACTGTTGCTTCCTGACCTGCATACAGGTTTCTCAAGAGGCAGGTCAGGTGTTCTGGGATTCCCATCTCTTTCAGAATTTTCCACAGTTTATTGTGATCCACACAGTCAAAGGCTTTGGCATAGTCAATGAAGCAGAAGTAGATGTTTTTCTGGAACTCTCTTGCTTTCTCCATAATCCAGCGGATGTTGGCAATTTGAGCTCTGGTGCCTCTGCCTTTTCTAAAACCTGCTTGAACATCTGGAAGTTCACAGTTCACATATTGCTGAAGCCTAGCTTGGAGAATTTTGAGCATGACTTTACTAGCGTGTGAAATGAGTGCAATTGTGCGGTAGTTTGAGCATTCTTTGGCATTCCCTTTCTTTGGGATTGGAATGAAGACTGACCTTTTCCTGTCCTGTGGCCATTACTGAGTTTTCCAAATTTGCTGACATATTGAGTGCAGCACTTTCACAGCATCATCTTTCAGGATCTGAAATAGCTCAACTGGAATTCCATCACCTCCACTAGCTTTGTTCATCGTGATGCTCTCTAAGGCCCACTTGACTTCACATTCCAAAATGTCTGGTTCCAGGTGAGTGATCACGCCATCGTGATTATCTTCGTCATGAAGATCTTTTTTGTACAGTTCTTCTTTGTATTCTTGCCACCTCTTCTTAATATCTTCTGCTTCTGTTAGGTCCATACCATTTCTGTCCTTTATCAAGCCCATCTTTGCATGAAATGTTCCCTTGATATCTCTAATTTTCTTGAAAATGATTAGTCCTCCCTATTACTCTATCCCTCCATTCCCTGATTAGCAATTCTTTCACCCTGCCTTTTGAATGAACCTTATATCCTACATTCAAGAAACAGGGGACACAGGAAGAGCCCAAAGCCCCCATAATCCTGTTCAGTTTAATTTAGGGAACAAGAAAATTCTGGCTGTGGCAACTTACTTTCAAAATGGGGTATAGTGTTGCCTCAATTTGGACAATAGACACTGAATTCAAAATATTTGAGTCTCAAACCCTGGATCTGATCTTGTATGAATGAAACCTCAGTCCTTTGGTCTATCATTTTGGTGTAACAGTCCCAATTAAAAATAGTTGGAGTGATATCTAGACCTTTAATAGAAAAATCTCATTTCAGAAGACTAAGTCTAAACCTAGTCTGAACCTGGCACTTTTGGGAGACTTGTATCCAGGTAGCCAGTTGTCTAGTTTCATAAAAAGTAAGTTTGCAATTACTAGTTGCCAGCAGACATTGTTTTGAGAAGGTCCAGCAGCAACCAATTCTGACACAGTTCAGAAAACTCAAGTTATAAATACAAGGACTACCCTGCAATTACACCCATATGTGATCTATTTATTTCCTTGGATGTCTGAAGCATAGCTACTCAAATTTGACTTTTAGTTGTAATATTCTCCTTAATAGCCGAAGTAGATGTCAGCATTCATGAGGTATGTGTTTCTTTAGGTATGAAAAGATGTAAGAATTGGGCTCATATAATCTTTTCCTGAAAATTTCTAATTTTGTGAAGGCCTGTTCTGCCAGTTTTTTGTTTTTGTTTTTTTCCAAAATATAGCGTGCCTCATGATTTCCACCCTGAACTCCTCTTAGGGGGTGTTGAAGGTCAAGCTGCTGCAGTGGTCTTGGTTTAATCTTTGGACAGATAGATGGCAAGTGCTAGTTTCCAGTTAGCAGAGCCTTTTCATGGTCATAAATTTGACCATGGTTGGGGGGATGGCATTTCATGACCATTTCATCCCATGGTGCTAAGAATACTCATTTCCAGGTTTGTCAAAAATTTCAGTGATAGGTCTAAATGTGTTGTTACTGGACAAGGCCATAAAATATCTGTGGACTGCCTGTCTATATTAGCCTCATATAGCCTGTCTATAAAATTTGAGGAAATGTTTTCTCTTGTTGCTTCTTCCCATGTCTAGAGTTGCTCTATGACAACTGATCTCATATGGAAATACACATTAATTTATCAGAGCTTCAGTCACACATTTTGTAATGTAAGAAATAGAAATATTGTAAAATAGCTGAAGTACAAATAACAGCTAGTAGTATTAGTAAAGTCATAAGTAAGAATTAAGTCAAGAACTTCTATTAGGTTACAGTCCAATAATATCCCAGGTCATTTATTCTGTATCAATCCTTATCTTTCATGGAAATTGTGCTTTAACAATATTGACACTGTCTGTAAGTGACGCTGTCTTGTTTCTTTTTGTCACTAGATGTACCCATTTCTTAGTTCTCCTATCCTGAAACATCCACCTGTAAGTCAAACCTATTCTTTTTCCCTTAACAAAATCCAATTCCATTTCCCAACCTTTTCTACAAAACACATATCCTACTTTCCTTAAGCAACCATCAATTGTCTTTTAATTAGCATTTACAGATTGGTGAATATAAATACCAGTGATAATATCTAAAAGCATTTATTCTCTTATAGAGAAATCTCAGGATGGTGACAAATATTATTTATTAATATCCCAAAATCATTTTGGTTTCTCTGTAAGAGTAAGTTAGTGTTCAGTAGTTAATTTCTTGAAAGCTTATTTAATTTGGGAAATTACCTAGTTGACCCTTGCTGCTGCCAAGTCACTTCAGTCGTGTCCGACTCTGTGTGACCCCATTGACGGCAGCCCACCAGGCTCCCCCGTCCCTGGGATTCTCCAGGGAAGAACACTGGAGTGGGTTGCCATTTCCTTCTCCAATGTGTGAAAGTGAAAATTGAAAGTGAAGTCGCTCAGTCGTGTCCGACTAGTAGCGACCCCAAGGACTGCAGCCTACCAGGCTCCTCCATCCATGGGATTTTCTAGGCAAGAGTGCTGGAGTGGCCATTGCCTTCTCCGTAATGACCCTTCAGTTCAGTTCAGTTCAGTTCAGTCGCTCAGTCGTGTCCGACTCTCCGCGACCCCATGAATCACAGCACGCCAGGCCTCCCTGTCCATCACCAACTCCCGGAGTTCACTCAAACTCATGTCCACAGAGTCGGTGATGCCATCCAGCCATCTCATTCCCCGTCGTCCCCTTCTCCTCCCGCCCCCAACCTTTCCCAGTATCAGAGTCTTTTCCAGTGAGTCAACTCGTCGCATGAGGTGGCCAAAGTATTGCAGTTTCAGCTTTAGCATCAGTCCCTCCAATGAACACCCAGGATTTATCTCCTTCAGAATGGACTGGTTGGATCTCCTTGCAGTATAAGGGACTCTCAAGAGTCTTCTCCAACACCACAGTTCAAAAGCATCGATTCTTCGGCGATCAGTTTTCTTCACAGTCCAACTCTCACATCCATACATGACCACGGGAAAAACCATTGCCTTGACTAGATGGACCTTGGTTGGCAAAGTAATGTCTCTGCTTTTTAATATACTATCAAGGTTGGTCATAACTTTCCTTCCAAGGAGCAAGCGTCTTTTAATTTCATGGCTGCAATCAGCATCTGCAGTGATTTTGGAGCCCAAAAAAATAAAGTCTGACACTGTTTCCACTGTTTTTCCACCTATTTCCCATGAAGTGATGGGACCAGATGCCATGATCTTTGTTTTCTGAATGTTGAGCTTCAAGCCAATCTTTTCACTCTCCTCTTTCACTTTCATCAAGAAGCTTTTGAGTTCCTCTTCACTTTCTGCCTTAAGGGTAGTGTCATCTGCATATCTGAGGTTATTGATATTTCTCCCAGCAATCTTGATTCCAGCTTGTGCTTCTTCCAGCCCAGCGTTCCTCATGATGTACTCTGCATATAAGTTAAATAAACAATTCCTTTTATATTGTTATAAAATAGACATGTTATAGACATGTCTATATTAATTAGATCAACAAACAAATGTTAATATCAGGTATTTAATACTGAATATTTTCCAGTTCATATTAAACTGAAATTCATTTAGCTTAACTTTTAATTGATTTGTAAGCTGTTACTTTAAACCAATAAGATTAGAGTTAATTTACAAATTAGTTTCAGTGATATTATCCAAAGACAAAGATATATACTGATACATATCTAGACAGACAAAACGTGAGATCTATCTTCCTTTTCTAAAGATAGTCATGAATCAGCTCTAACAATATAAAATCCACTAGTTTATAAATAATAATTGGAATAAATAAAAATTTTTGAACTTTCTTCCCAGTTTCCCCCCTCGGTGTCAGGAATTAGAGATGTCTTGAGAGTCCTAGTCTCAAGGCAGAGGGAGAGGAAACAAGTAAAACATGACCTCAGATTCAGAATTCTAAAAAGCCATTTGATCAAGCTTGTTTTTACTAATATTATATGCAAAAAGAACCAGTTTTGGGAAAAGTTCTTAAGGGTTTTACTAAACCAACTTTTTCTGTTGTTCAGTCGGACTGCATTATACCAGGTTGCCCTTTCCTTCACCAAACCAACTTTATCTGCAGTCTAGCAAAATGATGATCATACAATACTATCCCATTTCGCAAGGCAGAATGATCATCACAAATCACAACACAGCACAAGATCTACAACACACAGGCCATCCATACCAAGCAGTCATTTCCTTAAATACAAGACTGCAGTCTATCAGAAAACCTTCTCTATATGAAATTCACAGTAAATGTAAATATCTCTGGGGTTCACAGATAGCAAAGGGAAGCTAGGGAGCCAAGTTGAAAGAAGAAGGGAGGGAGTGACAATAGGAATGGCCTTACAGATATGTCCTGCTACTTGCAGACATAACCCAGGCATGATACTTTTCCCTGAACTTTCAAAAAGAGAAGACAGAAACTCAGCCATACGAGAAAACAGATACCAGACCAGAATCAGAATTCAAGTTCTCTGACAAATAGAGGTGATCAGCTCTGACCCTCAGGTGAGGCTGAGACCCTTCTACCAGACTTCTGTGTCCAGAACTCAGGGATAAGAAAAAGGGTAGGATAGATAGGGTTAAGAAGAGGAAAGAGAGGGATGGGGAGAAAGATCAACAAAGGCTTTTGCCTTACCTGATGATGGCACTCTGGCCAGTCATCCATGTCAGGAGGGTCCTAGTTGCAGTCACTGGGTCTTCTGTCCATGGGGGAGCTGGTCCGTGAACATCCTGAGTGGTATTGGTATGGAGATAACAGAAGCAGAAGATATTAAGAAGAGATGGCAAGAATACACAGTATAACTGTACAAAAAGATCTTCACGTCCCAATAATCATGATGGTGTGATCACTCAACTAGAGCCAGACATCCTGGAAGGTAAAGTCAAGTGGGCATTAGGACGCATCACTATGAACAAAGCTAGTGAAGGTGATGAAATTCTAGTTAAGCCATTTCAAATCCTAAAAGATGATGCTGTGAAAGTGCTGCACTCAATATGTCAGCAAATATGGAAAACTCAGCAGTGGCCATAGGACTGGAAAAGGTCAGTTTTCATTGTAACCCCAAAGAAAGGCAAGGCCAAAGAATGCTCAAACTACCGCACAATTGCACTCATCTCACACGCTAGTGAAGTAATGCTCAAAGTTCTCCAAGCCCCACTTCAGCAATACATGACCTGTGAAATTCCAGATGTTTAAGCTGGTTTACAAAAGGAAGAGGAACCAGAGATCAAATGGCCAATATCTGCTGAATCATCGAAAAATCGAGAGTTTCTGTAAAACATCTATTTCTGCTCTATTGACTATGTGAAAACGCTTGATTGTGTGGATCACAATAAACTGTGAAAAATTCTGAAAGAGATGGGTATACCAGATCACCTGACCTGCCTATTGAGAAACATGTATGCAGGTCAGGAAACAATAGTTAGAACTGGACACGGAACAACAGACTGGTTCCAAATAGAAAAAGGAGTATGTCAAGGTTGTATATTGTCACCCTGCTTATTTAACTTCTATGCAGAGTACATCATGAGAAATGCTGGGCTTGAAGAAACACAAGTTGGGATCAATATTGTCAGGAGAAATATCAATAACTTCAAATATGCAGATGACACCACCCTTATGGCAGAAAGTGAAGAAGAACTAAGGGAAGAGCCTAAGAACACCTAAGTGAAGAAGAAAGTGAAGAGCCTCTTGATGAAAGAGAAAGAGAAGAGTGAAAAAGTTGGCTTAAAGCTCAACATTCAGAAAACTAAGATCATGGTGGCATCCAGTCCCATCACTTCATGGCAAACAGATGAGGCAACAGTGTTTGATTTTATTTTGGGAAGCTCCAAAATCACTGCAGATGGTGATTGCAGCCATGAAATTAAGACACTTACTCCTTGGAAGGAAAGTTATGACCAACCTAGACAGAATATTAAAATGCAGAAACATTACTTTTCCAACAAAGGTCCATCTAGTCAAGGTTATGGGTCTTCTAGTGGTCATGTATGGATGTGAGAGTTGGACTGTGAAGAAAGCTGAGCACCAAAGAATTGATGCTTTTAAACTGTGGTGTTGGAGAAGACTCTTGAGAGTCCCTTGGAATGCAAGGAGATCCAACCAGCCCATCCTAAAGGAGATCAGTCCCAGTGTTCATTGCAAGGACTGATGCTGAAGCTGAATCTTCAATACTTGGCCACCTGATGCAAAGAGCTGACTCATTTGAAAAGTCTCAGATGCTGGGCAAGATTGAGGACATGAGGAGAAGGGGACAACAGATGATGAGATGGTTGGATGGAGTCACCAACTCAATGGACATGAGTTTGGGTAAACTCCGGGAGTTAGTGATGGACAGAGAGCCCTGGTGTGCTGTAGTCCATGGGGTTGCAAAGAGTCAGACACGACTGAGGGACTGAACTGAACTGAAGGATGTCAGAAGAATCCTCACCAGAGTCATCGTGTGTTACAGGAAGGAAGGCCTGTTTCAGGTCCTGAGGGTTAGCTTTTGTCTGACACTCAGAGATGAACTGTCTGAGGAGACATATGTGATAACAAAGCAAGAGACTTTATAGGCAAGAGGCACTGGGGCAGAGAGAAGTAGGGTAAGGGAAGCCAGGAGGACTGCTATGCCACACGACTCGCAGTCTCAGGTTTTACAGTGATGGAATTAGTTTCTGGGTTTCCTCTAGACAATCACCTGATTCAGGATTCTTCCTCGTGGTACACACGTTGTTCAGTGAAGATGAATGCCAGAGAGGAGGATTCTTGGATGTGGTAGGACACATGGCATCTTATTTCTACCTTTCCCAAATTCTTCCAGCTGGTGGTGGCTTATTAGTTCCATGTTCCTTACCAGGCTCTCCTGTCATAAAGTAACTCTTATAAATGGTTACTCTGATGACTGACCAGGGTGGGTGGTTTCAGTAAAGGTTTTCCTAACATCAAGAACAAGTTGATGTTCCTCTAGAGACGAAAGGAAAGGAAAAATAAAAAAATTCTGTGACACACAGCATTTGGTGTTAATTTATACAGACTCTGACAAAGACAAGAAAGCATATTGCTTTTATCTATAGAGTTTGTTAACCCTGATATATATATATATATAATTCATTATTAAATAAAAGTACCTCTCAATTAACTGTTAATGATGGAATAAGAAGGGTTCTAAAGCAACATCCGAAAGGTTCACAGGAAGAGCTAGGGAATGGAATAGAACTTAAGTCACTTATAACTATATTAAGGGAGGGCAGGAGTTAATCTAGTACACAGCAGTCCTGCATGTCAGCTATTCTGATTTGTTGGAATCCTGTCATTTTTACAGAGGTTTTTGACGTAAAAAAGAGATTCTTTTCTGCAAACAATGAAATTCCAGATTATTATATTTATTTTCAATGAAAGTTTAAAAGCCAATAACTAAGTAAAAGTTAACTTATATTTGTCAAAGTACCATATTAACAATTTCCAGAAGAATTCTCTACCTTAATATAATACATCTGCTGTTGTTGTTCTGTTGCTAAGTCATATCTTACTCAGACTTCATGAACTGCAGCACTCCAGGCTTCTGTCTCCACAATTATTTCCCTGAATTTCCACAATCTCATGTCCATTGAGTCAGTGATGCCATCCAACCATCTCACCCTCTTACCCCATTCTCCTCTTGCCCTCAATTTTCCCAGCTTCAGAATATTTTCCAATATGCCAGCTCTTCACATCAAGTGGCCAAAGTTTTGGAGCTTCAGCTTCATCATCAGTTCTTCCAATGAATATTAAGGGTTGATTTCCTTTAGGACTGACTGGTTTGATTTCCTTGATGTCCAAGAGACTCTCAAGAATCTTCTCCAGCATCACAGTTCAAAGGTATCAATTCTTTGGTGCTCACCCTTCTTTAGGGCCCAACTTTCACATCCATACATGAAAGAAAGTGAAGTCGCTCAGTCGTGTCCAGCTCTTTGCGACCCCATGGACTGTAGCCTACCATGCTCCTCTGTCCACGGGATTTTCCAGGCAAGAGTACTGGAGTGGATAGCTGTTGCCTTCTCCAGGGGATCTTCCAACCAGTGGATTGAACCCAGGCCTTCCACATTGTAGGCAGACACTTTACTGTCTGAGCCACCAGGGAAACTGTATCAGCCAAGTGATGCCTCTGCTTTTTAAAACATTGTCTAGCTTTGACACAGCTATTCTTCAAAGGAGCAAGGCTGTCCTAATTTCATGGTTGCAGTCACCATCTGCATTGATTTTGGAGCCCAAGAAAATGAAATCTGACACTGTCTCCACATTTCCCCCATCTATTTTCCATGAAGTAATATGATTGGATGCCATGATCTTGGTTTTTTGAATGCTGAATTTTAAGCCAGCTTTTTCACTCTCCTCTTTTGCCTTCGTCAAGAGATTCTTCAGTTCTTCACTTTCTGCCATTAAAGTAGTATCATCTGAATATCTGAGATTGTTGGTATTTCTCCCAGCAATCTTGATTCCAGCTTATGGTTCATCTAATATGTCTACTACTGTTTCTATAAGGAGGGGCATACTGTGGCAATAAAAATGATTGTAAATACTCAGCACAGTCCTTCCATCGTTGAAAACACTTCTTTTATGTATGTTCTTTCCTTTAGAAAAGATTGTGTGAGTTTATTAAGATACTCTATGTAATAAATTGTATAGGAAATTACTCAAAATTTTGAAATTTGTATATTCATTCACTAAATATTTACTAAACATCTTTTTGGTGACCAGAACACATTACAAATCCCAGAAATGTAAAATAAATACAGAGGCTATATTCTTATTCTCCTCCAGCCCTCAGGTTGATAAATACAGGTGTTAAATAGGTAATATAATAAATGATCATCTCTTAAGATTATAACAAGCATTCAAAATGAAAATGTATAGTGTAATCATCACCTCTGCACCTCATGGAAATATCCATTACTGTCATTACTCATTGATGAAAAACAAGCTCCCATCAGCATATATCAGACATTCAGAGCAAAGAAGGCTACCATTTATATGATTCCTATTCGTTACCGTTAGAACATACCATGCTTTTTGTTGTTGTTGTCTTCTGAGCACACACGTGTGCAGGAAAAATGGATCGTGAAAAGAGGCTTATCTATAAAATAAGACCAACTGGTTAAATTGTGTGATCTTTAATTGATTCCTAAATTCTTCTTCAGTTTCTTAAGCTTCAAAAGATATGGGTTAAAGGAGATTTTTTTCACATATGGTGGATAGATTAACTGGAATAATGTATTTGAAAATATCCTGCAATTCTGCGCAGGTGAAAGGGTTAATAAACGTTTTCTTCCTGGAAGTCCTGCTGTCAAGTATTAAACTTTGAAGTCTCCAATATGGTAGAGGAATAAGATGAGGAGACCAATTTCTTCCCCACAAATACGGCAAAAGATTACCTGCATGTGGAATAACTTTCACAAAATGACTTCTGAACACTGGCAGTGTGCCCCAGATACCCAGAAAAGTATTGTAACCTCTAAAAATGAGGTAAGACAAAAAAGAGATGAAGGATTTAGGGGCAGAGACCCATGTTGGGGAGAGCTATGAAGGAGGAGAAATTCCACACAATAGGGAACCCTCTCACAAGCAGTATCAGTGTGGAGATTTGGAATCTCAGAGAACACCATAAACCCCTCAAAAAATTACCACAGAATTTGTGCCAAATGACAATTACCAGCAGAGAAGTGGCTCACATGCTGACAATCCAGCCAGAGCAAGGGGAGGATGTGTTCAGAGGCTTGGGATGCATTATTAGTCTTTAGGGTAAGGACTAGGGTTGAATGTGCTGAGGAAACAGAGGAAACTAACAACATCAGTTCAGTTCAGTTCAGTTCAGTTCAGTCGCTCAGTCGTGTCCGACTCTCCGCGACCCCATGAATCACAGCACGCCAGGCCTCCCTGTCCATCACCAACTACCGGAGTTCACTCAAACTCATGTCCACAGAGTCAGTGATGCCATCCAGCCATCTCATTCTCCATCGTCCCCTTCTCCTCCCACCCCCAACCTTTTCCAGGATCAGAGTCTTTTCCAGTGAGTCAACTCGTCGCATAAGGTGGACAAAGTATTGCAGTTTCAGCTTTAGCATCAGTCCTTCCAATGAACACCCAGGATTGATCTCCTTTAGAATGGACTGGTTGGATCTCCTTGCAGTATAAGGGACTCTCAAGAGTCTTCTCCAACACCACAGTTCAAAAGCATCAATTCTTCGGCGATCAGCTTTCTTCACAGTCCAACTCTCACATCCATACATGACCACGGGAAAAACCATTGCCTTGACTAGATGGACCTTGGTTGGCAAAGTAATGTCTCTGCTTTTTAATATACTATCAAGGTTGGTCATAACTTTCCTTCCAAGGAGCAAGCGTCTTTTAATTTCATGGCTGCAATCAGCATCTGCAGTGATTTTGGAGCCCAAAAATATAAAGTCTGACACTGTTTCCACTTTTTCCCCATCTATTTCCCATGAAGTGATGGGACCAGATGCCATGATCTTTGTTTTCTGAATGTTGAGCTTCAAGCCAACCTCTTTCACTTTCATCAAGAGGCTTTTGAGTTCCTCTTCACTTTCTGCCATAAGGGTAGTGTCATCTGCATATCTGAGGTTATTGACATTTCTCCCAACAATCTTGATTCCAGCTTGTGCTTCTTCCAGCCCAGTGTTCCTCATGATGTACTCTGCATATAAGTTAAATAAGCAAGGTGACAATATACAACCTTGACATAGCAACCCAAATTATGGGAACACCAAACAGACAAAGAAAATTTAAAGGATTTTTTTCAATTGGAAGGCTCTAACAACATCCAACCAGTCCATTCTAAAGGAGATTGATACTGGGTGTTCATTGGAAGGACTGATGCTAAAGCTGAAACTCCAATACTCTGGCCACCTCATGTGAAGAGTGGACTCACTGGAAAAGACTCTGATGCTGGGAAGGATTGGGGGCGGGAGAAGAAGGGGATGACAGAGAATGAGATGGCTGGATGGCATCACCGACTCGATGAACATGAGTTTGAGTGAACTCCGAGTGTTGGTGATGGACAGGGAGGCCTGGCATGCTGTGATTCATGGGGTCACAGAGTTGGTCACGACTGAGTGACTGAACTGAACTGACTGAACTGAACACTGCACTCTGAGAAGCAGAGACATAACTTTGTCAACAAAAGTCCGTCTAGTCAAGGCTAAGGTTTCTCCATGGTCATGCATGGATGTGAGAGTTGGATTATAAAGAAAACTGAGCACCAAATAATTGATGCTTTTGAAATGTGGTGTTGGAGAAGACTCTTGAGAGTCCCTTTGACTGCAAGGAGATCGAACTAGTCCATCCTAAAGGATAATCAGTCCTAGGTGTTCATTGGTAGGACTGATGTTGAATTGAAACTCCAATACTTTGGCCACCTGATGTGAAGGGCTGACTCATTTGAAAAGACCCTGATCCTGGGAAAGATTGAGGGCAGAAGGAGAAGGGGACCACAGAAGATGAGATGGTTGTATGGCATCACCGATTCAGTGGACATGGATTTGGGTGAACTCCGGAGTTGGTGATGGACAGGGAGGCCTCGCATACTGCGGTTCATGGGGTCGCAGAGTCAGCCACGATGGAGCCCCTGAACTGAGCTGAACTGAACACTGCACTGTGAGCCCTGGTGCTCTCACAGAACAAAAGATTGCACCCTAGCAAATATCAAAGGAAAACAAACTACCTGTCATTTCCTGCTTCCCTTGAAGCAGAGAGACATGTTCATGACCACCAAAGGTGGGAGGCAAGGGGATGCTGCAGTCTTGGCCCCAGAGACCACACCTCCCACCAAGCTATGAACAGACTGTCAGGCACCAACCAGGTCTTCCTGAGATCCTGGATGGTTCATACCTGCCGGGAGTGAAACAGACTGAAATGAGCACAAACCCCAACCACAAGGAGATAGGTGCAAGGCTGACCTGGAACTGAACACTTACAAAGCACCTGTGATCCTGAGTGACTTGGACCTGGGAAGTGCATGAGTTGCACAGCCCACCTGACTCTTCTTGTGGAGCAGCCAGAAATTTGAGCGGCTTGGATGTGGGAAGAACAGGAGATGCACAGCCCACCTGGGACAGTTTGCTCGCAGGGCAGCCATGAGCCTGAGTAGCTTGAACCTGGGAAGTGCATGAGATTCATGCCCCACGTGGAACTGTGCCCTCACAGAGCATCTGGATGCCTGAGCAGCCTGGACCTGGAAAGCACAGGAGATTCATGTACTATCTGGGTTTGTGTCCTTGTGGAGCACCCAGGAACCTGAGACACATAGACCTGGGAAGTGCACACCACCTTGGTCTGTGGCAATATCCATGTGGTCCATACAGTGTGAGCACTTCACTCACATGCCAGCAGTGTTTATATGCAGTTTCCCTCCCTCTCCACAGCACAATTGAGCAAGTGAGACTGAATAAGTGGCCACTTTCACATCCTCATGTCAAGGTGGAAATTAGACACTGAAGAGACTTGCAAGCAGAGAAGGCCAACCTAAGCAAAGGAAAGAAGGGGGAGTCACCCCTAAAGTGGCAGGTTCATCAGGTTAAGATCCTGCCTTTAAGCTGAGACTGTACACTTGAATGGCAACTGTAGACACTGAGAACAAGTACAAGCCAAAACAAGAGATTATTTGACACTGAACTAATCCACAATATATATTTTTTAATTTCTGTGTTTGACATTGTTTTATATTGTAACTTTGATAGTCTAATCTCTTTTCTATATTCTTAATTTTTGCTTTTTGATATTTCCTATTAAGTATGGGCCTCTAAGAGTCTAATTTTCAGTATCCACTTTCATCTAGGGATGTTATTAATGGCATGATTGCTCTCTTCCCTTTTGATGCACCCTTTTCTCTTCCTGCTCAGTGTATCTACCTCCTCCTTCTTCCATTCTCTATATATCTCTGTGACTTACTTTGGCTCTGTCAGTCACTTTGGGTGTTCTATTATATTCTTATGGACAGAAAAGCCTGACGAGTCTGTGGGGTCACAAAAGAGTTGGATACAACTTAGTGGCTAAACAACTTTCATATTCTTCAAATTATTTGCCCTCTAAAATGGGAGTCATTTTAGGTTAAATAACTGACAAAAAAAATATTTCCCATAGGGTATTATGTTTCTGTACCTTCTAAACATAAAAATTAAATAATGAAATGAATGAATAAAAGTGAATTAGAATGAACAATGAAATATTTTTCATTATTTTGAGTAATTATGTAGATTTCAATATTACAGTTTTTTATCATAAAGTAGACATTTATCATTCTCCTGATTTTAAGACATGTACTTACTAGGGAGGAAATCTAAACAATGCAGAAAAATACTTATCAAAAAATAATGCCGTTAGAAAATATGTTATGCATGGCGGTGGTGGATTAGTCACTAAGTCATGTTTGACCCTTTGACCCCAAGGACTGTAGCCTGTCAGTCTCCTCATTCCATGCAATATTCCAGGCAAGAATATTGAAGACAGTTGCCTTTTTTTTTTTTCAGGAGATTTTCCCTACCCCAGGATAGACAACATGTCTCTTGTATTGCAGGCAGATTCTTTACTGACTAGTCACCAGAGAAGACCTCTATCTTATGTATAATTATTTGATATTTTGATTTCTTTTTCAGACTTTTCGCCATGAATATATAATTCTTACACAGTTGAGATCAACAATGTGTGTTTATATGTGTGTATGTGTGTATGTATATATAAAATTTTATAATATATAACACATATTTTATAATTTTTATAATATATGATACATATACATATGATTCATAATTTTATATTTGATATTCAATCAAAATATCAATGCAAAAATAAAAAATATCAATGGCAATAAAATTTTCTTTTAAATATCTTGTCAAATGAACACAAAGTAATCTACAACATAAATATTTCACTATTTACTTCACATCATGGTTTAAATGGTATCAGATATTCCAAAATACTTTACTTCTATTATAAATGAACTTACTGTGAACAACTCTGTGAGCAAGTCTTTCTTCATATTTCTGGTTTTCTTAGGATCAAGTTCTACAAGTAAAATACAAGAGCCAATGCATATGACAAAAATGTCAAAATGTCAATAATTTTGAGTTTGAGAAATTCTTCTTTGAAAGTTTAGATCTGTTAAAGTAAAAATTGATGAGTATAATACATTAAAATGCTAATATTATAGTTTCTCTATATTTATAAATTAAGCAATTAGGTCCTATAACTAACTCTGATGCTGGGAGGGATTGGGGGCAGGAGGAGAAGGGAACGATAGAGAATGAGACGGCTGGATGGCATCACAGACTCGATGGAGGTGAGTTTGAGTGAACTCCAGGAGTTGGTTATGGACAGGGAGGCCTGGTGTGCTGTGATTCATGGGGTTGCAAAGAGTCAGACACGACTGAGTGACTGAACTGGACTGAACTGATAACTAACTCCTGATTTTATTTTCTTTACTCTAAGAACTGGATCAATAAAAATCTCACTGTGATATAAGTCAATGAGTGTTTTGCCTATGTTTCTCTCTAAGGGTTTTATACTATCCATCCTTCCATTTAGGTCTTTAATCCATTTTGACTTTATTCTTCTGTTCAGTATTAGGAAGTATTCAAATTTCATTCTTTTTTCATGTATCTGTTCAATTTTCACGCACCACTTACTGAAGAGGTCTTTTCTCCATATATTCTTTTTTTTCTTTTTTCTTTTTTACTATAAATTTATTAATTTTAATTGGGGGCTAATTACTTTACATTATTGTATTGGTTTTGCCATACATTGACATCAATCTGCCACGGGTGTACATATGTTCCCCACCTTGAACCCCCCTCCCAACTCCCTCCCCATCCCATCCCAATGGTTCATCCCAGTACACCAGCCCCAAGCATCCTGTATCATGCATCGAACCTGGACTGGTGGTTCATTTCACATATGATAATATACATGTTTCAATGCCATTTTCCCAAATCATCCCACTCTTCCCCTCTCCTACAGGTCCGAAAGACTGTTCTATACATCTGTGTCTCTTTTACTGTCTGGTATACAGGGCTATTGTTACCACCTTTCTAAATTCCATATATATGCATTAGTGTACTGTATTGGTGTTTTTCTTTCTGGCTTACTTCACTCTGTAAAATAGGCTCCAGTTTCATCCACCTCATTAGAACTGATTCAAATGTATTCTTTTTAATGGCTGAGTAATACTCCATTGTGTATATGTACCAAAGCTTTCTTATCCATTCGTCTACTGATGGGCACCCAGGCTGCTTCCATGTCCTTGCTATTATGAACAGTGCTGCAATGAATAGTGGGGTACACGTGTCTCTTTCAATTCTGGTTTTCTCGGTGTATATACCCAGGAGTGCGATTGCTGGGTCGTATGGCAGTTCTATTTCCAGTTTTTTAAGGAATCTCCACACTGTTCTCCATAGTGACTGTACTGGTTTGCATTCCCACCAACAGTGTAAGAGTGTTCCCTTTTCTCTTCACCCTCTCCAGCATTTATTGCTCGTAGAATTTTGGATAGCACCCATTCTGATTGGCATGAAATGGTATCTCACTGTGGTTTTGATTTGCATTTCTCTGATAATGAGTGATGTTGAGCGTCTTTTCATGTGTTTGTTAGCCATCTGTATGTCTTCTTTAGAGAAATGTCTGTTTAGTTCTTTGGCCCATGTTTTGATTGGGTCATTTATTTTTCTGCAATTGAGCTGCAGGACATTTTTGAGATTAATTCTTTGTCAGTTGCTTCATTTGCTATTATTTTCTCTCAATCTGAATGTTGTCTTTTCACCTTGCTTATAGTTTTCTTTGCTGTGCAGAAGCTTTTACTTTTAATTAGGTCCCGTTTGTTTATTTTTGCTTTTATTTCCAATATTCTGGAAAGTGGGTCATGAAGGATCCTGCTGTGGTTTATGTCGGAAAGTGGTTTTTCTTTTTTTTTTTTCAGTGCTGCAAAACCATTTATTTCTTTTTTTTTTTTCATGTTTTAATAAACACTTCATCTTTTTGTATTGCTTTCTTTTTCATCACAATAATAGAAATATAACACCATATATCACTGTAAAACACATTTCCACATAAATGCTGATAAGCACAAAATATTTTTCATCATTTACATTTTAACTGTAATAGTATATGTCAGGATTAAAGCTGCATCCATCATGTGTCTAACTAACCTTGCTGTAATGAATTTTTAAATGTAATGTTTTCTGTCGCAAAGTAAAATCGTACATAATGTCTAGTGACACAGTACGCTGGTGGATGGGTGGTTTTGGAAAATGGAAATGCAACTTCATTTTTAATTAGATTTATAAACTTCATCACCTCCACCTCCAGCCAGCTTCCCAACCCTCCCTCCCACCACCATTATTTATTTATTTATTTATTTATTATTTTTTTTTAAATGAGGCTTTTAATTAATGTTTGACAGAGCTGATTCAAGTTGAACAGACTAAATTTCTTTAAACAAACTTACTTATACTCCAGAGTCCTTTAGAAACTTAATAGCATTTATACATTGAAGGTATTTGATTTTCTTGTAACTAGCACTTCAAATGCAACAAGCATTTGACCCAACAAGTAAAACTTTCTACAGTTCATAACTTTTATAAATAAAATAAATTAAATGTACAGTGAATAAGTTCTCTGAAATATTTCAATATTTCTGCAGGTTTAGTAACATCATAAAATACATTTCAACTAAAATTCACAAATCTAAAAACCTGTTAGGCATTTTTAGGCGTTTTAAGTTGGAAATGAAGACCAATGTTACATCGTAATATGCCAATTACAAATAGTACTTCAAACAGCAAATACTACAGTTTGTCCCAAACTTTAAAAACTATTCATGAACTCAACACTGAACTATTGATGGCTATGAGAATTGTTTCCTAGCCTTTTTGAAAATTTCAACCCATTTACGTTTAAGGTAATTATTGATAAGTACGATCCCATAGCCATTTTCTTTATTGCTTTGGGTTCAAGTTTATACACTCTTTCGTGTTTCCTGTCTAGAGAAGATCCTTTAGCATTTGTTGGAGAGCTGGTTTGGTGATGCTGAATTCCCTCAGCTTTTGCTTGTCTGTAAAGCTTTTGATTTCTCCTTCATATTTGAATGAGATCCTTGCTGGGTATAGTAATCTGGGCTGTAGGGTATTTTCTTTCATCACTTTAAGTATGTCTTGCCACTCCCTTCTGGCCTGAAGAGTTCCTGTTGAAAGATCAGCTGTTATCCTTATGGGAATCCCCTTATGTGTTATTTGCTGCTTTTCCCTTGCTGCTTTTAATATTTGTTATTTGTGTTTGATCTTTGTTAATTTGATTAATATGTGTTTTGGAGTATTTCGCCTTGGGTTTATCCTGCTGGGGACTCTCTGGGTTTCTTGGACTTGGGTGATTATTTCTTTCCCTATTTTAGGGAAGTTTTCAACTATTATCTCCTTAAGTATTCTCTCATGGTCTTTCTTTTTGTCTTCGTCTTCTGGGACTCCTATGATTCGAATGTTGGAGCCTTTAACATTGTCCCAGAGGTCTCTAATATTGTCCTCATTTCTTTTAATTCGTTTTTCTTTTTTCCTCTCTGTTTCATTTATTTCTACAATTCTATTTTCTAGTTCACTTATCCTGTCTTCTGCCTCTGTTATTCTATTGTTTGTTCCCTCCAGAGTGTTTCTGATCTCATCTATTGCATTATTCATTGTATATTGACTCTTTTTTATTTCTTCTAAGTCCTTATTAAATCTTTCTTCCATCTTCTCAATCTTTTTCTCCAGGTTATTTATCTGTAACTCCATTTTGCTTTCAAGATTTTGAATCATTTTCACCATCAAAATTTGAAATTCTTTATCAGGTAAATTCCCTATATCTTCTTCTTTTGTTTGTGTTGGTGGGCAATTATCTTGTTCCTTTACTTGCTGGGTATTTCTCTGCCTCTTCATCTTGCTTATATTGCTTTGCTTGGGGTGGCCTTTCCCTCTTCTTGCAGTTTGTGGAGTTCTCTTTATTATGTAGTTTCTTCGCTGTGTGTGGGGTTGGACGGGTGACTTGTCCGGGTTCCCTGGTTAGGGAAGCATGTGTCGGTGTTCTGGTGGGTGGAGCTGGATTTCTTCTCTCTCCTTTAGAAGACAATGGGCTGCTTTTCTGGGAGTCTGATGTCCTCTGCCAGTATTCAGAAGTTGTTTTGTGGACTTCACTCCCCGTTCAAATGTTCTTTTGATGAATTTGTTGGGGAGAAAGTGGTCTCACTGTCTTATCCCTCTGCCATCTTGTTCCTTCCTCCCCAGAACACTGGATTCTTTTTTTCCACTTGGTCGTGGAGTATCTCTTCCCAGCTGGTCCAGCAAGGCGCAGCCACTGTACCTTACCTTGGAAGAGGGGTATCTCCTCAAGGCCGCCCCTCCTGCTTTGAATGTGGAGCAGCTCCTCTCAGCCCTCCGGTGCCCAAGCAGCCACCGTCTCCTGGACGTGGTACAGCTCCTCTCGGCCACCGCCCTAACCCTGGGCGCGGGGTAGCTCCTCTCAGCCACGATTCTGCATGTGGTCGGTTGCGCCAGAGCCGGGCGTCTCTCGCGTCTGCCGGAAAGTTTTACCTATGTTCTCCTCTAGGAGTTTTAATAGTTTCTGGTCTTACATTTAGATCTTTAATCCATTTTGAGTTTATTTTAATGTCTGGTGTTAGGGAATGTTCTAGCTTCATTCTTTTACAAGTGGTTGAACAGTTTTCCCAGTACGACTTGTTAAAGAGATTGCCTTTTCTTCATTGAATATTCTTGCCATCTTTGTCAAAGATAAGGTGTCCATAAGTGCATGGATTTATCTCTGGGCTTTCTATTTTGTTCCATTGATCTATATTTCTGTCTTTATGCCAGTACCATACTGTCTTGATGACTTTGGCTTTGTTAATTTGATTAACATGTGTCTTGTATGTTTTGCCTTGGGTTTATCCTGTTTGGCACTCTCTGGGTTTCTTGGACTTGGGTGACTATTTCCTTCCCCGTTTTAGGGAGATTTTCAACTATTATCTCATAAAGTATTTTCTCATGGTTTTTCTTTTTGTCTTCTTCTTCTGGGACTCCGATGATTCGAATGTTGGGGAATTTAGCATTGTCGCAGAGGTCTCTGAGGTTGTCCTCATTTCTTTTAATTATTTTTTCCTCTCTATTTCATTTATTTCTACTATTCTATCTAACTTATCCTATCTTCCGCCTCCCTTTTTCTACTGTTGGTTCCCTCCAGAGTGTTTTTTATCTCATTTATTGCTTCATATACAGGCAATTGCTTCGAATTCTCATTTATCTCATTATTCATTATGTATTGACTCTTTTATCTCTTCTAGGTCATTGTCAAGTCTTTCTTGCATCTTCTCAGTCTTTGTCTCCAGGCTATTTGTCTGTAACTCCATTTTGTTTTCAAGATTTTGGATCATTTTCCCTACCATTATTTGGAATTCTTTATCAGGTAGGTTACCTATCTCTTCCTCTTTTGTCTGGGTTGGTGGGCATTTATCCTGTTCCTTTACCTGCTGAATATTTCTCTGCTTTTTCATCTTGTTTATACTGCTGTGTTTGAGGTGGCCTTTCTGTATTTTGGCAGCTTGTGCTTCCTCTTTATTGTGGAGGTTCCTTACTCTAGATGGGTTGGATGGGTGACCTGTCATAGTTTCGTTGTTAGAGAAGCTTGTGTCGGTGTTCTGGTGGTTGGAGCTGGATTTCTTCTCTCTGGAGTGCAATGAAGTGTTCAATAATGAGTTTCGAGGTGTCAGTGGGTTTGGTGTGGCTTTGGGCAGTCTGTATGTTAAAGTTCAGGGCTATGTTCCTGTGTTGCTGGAGAATTTGCATGGTATGTCTTGATCTGGAATTTGTTGGCCCTTAGGGTGGTGCTTGGTTTCAGGGTACGGATGGAGGCATTTGATGAGCTCCTATCAATTAATGTTCCCTGGGGTCAGGAATTTTCTGGTGTTCTCGGGATTTGGACTTAAGCTTCCTGCCACTGGTTTTCAATCTTATTCTTAAAGTAGCCTCAAGACTTCGCCATCTATACAGCACCAATGATAAAACATCTAGGTTAGTGGTGCAAAGTTTCTCCACAGTGAGGGACACCCAGAGAGGTACACAGAGGTACATGGAGAAGAGAAGAGGGAGGAGGGAGACAGACGTGACCAGGAGGAGAGGACGGGAAATCAAAAGAAGAGAGAGCAAGCTAGCCAGTAATCACATCCTTGTGTGTTCTTCACAGTCAGTGAAGAGAGATGTTCGTGGAGTTACACAGAGAAGAGAAGAGGGAGGGAGGAGACAAAGGTGGCCAGGAGGAGAAAACAGGGAATCAAAATGGGAGAAACAGATCCAACCAGTAATCAGTTCCCTAAGTGTTCTCCACAGCCCAGAACACTCAAAGAGATTCACCTAGTTGGGTAGAGAAGAAAAGGGGGAGGGAGGAGATAGAGGTGACCTGGTGGCAAAAAGGGAGAGTCCAAAGTTTGGACTGCAGGGAGATCCAACCAGTCCATTCTAAAGGAGATCAATCCTGGGCGTTCATTGGAAGGACTGATGCTAAAGCTGAAACTCCAATACTTTGGCCACCTCATGTGACGAGTTGACTCCCTGGGAAAGAGTCTGATGCTGGGAGGGATTGGGGGCGGGAGGAGACGGGGACGACAGAGAATGAGATGGCTGGATGGCATCACCGACTCTGTGGACATGAGTTTGAGTGCACTCCGGAAGTTGATGATGGACAGGGAGGCCTGGCGTGCTGTGATTCATGGGGTCGCAAAGAGTCGGACATGACTGAGAGACTGAACTGAACTCAACTGAAAGGGGGAGAGAACAATAAGGCCAGTGATCTCGCTCCCAAGTAAAAATGGTACTAAGATTGGGTTCTTAAAGGTACAAAGTTGATAACAAATACCAAAAAGCAAAAATTAAAAATCTAGGGTAGAGATTAGATTCTCAAAAATACAATATTAAAGGAAAAACCAAAGTCACAAAAATTATTATATATATATATATATATATATATATATATATATATAATATATATATATATATATATATGAAATTTGCTTTTAAAATAGGGTATTTTCTTGCAAAGCAATAGTAGGTTATAAAAATGAAAATTAAAGCAGTAATAGAGAACTTAAAAATTTTTTTTAATGTTTAACTAAAACAATGACAATAGTAAAGATACACCTAGGACTTTCTCTGGTGTTGTTGTGGACAGTGTGGGGTCAGTTCATTTTCAGATAGCTCCTGATCCGGCTTATACTTCTCAAGTTCTATAGGCCCCTTCTTATATAGTCTGTGCTAACTGCAGGGTTTTAATCTATTGTACCTGTCACTGCCAACGCGGTTCCCTCTGTGTATTTTAGCTTCTGTTTGCTGGTCTCTTAAGTGTCTAATTTCTGCCCTGACACAAGGGGGCGGTGGTGGTCACTATTTTATGCTTACTTGTTCAGTCATTCTGTGCGGAGGGAGGAACACTGCTAACAAATATCACTGGCATGTGTGGGGAGTGTTCACAGTGTCTCAGCCACGCTGGGTTTGCCCCCACACATGGCGTGTGTGATTTCCCAGTCTACACTGTTCAGGCTCTAGGTTGCTCTGCTGGGAACTGTCTGTCGTGGGCCCTGGTTTGCATGCACTTCCTAGGTCTAAGCTGCTCAGGTTCAGTTTCTCTTATACTCCACAAAGGCGCAGACTTGCTGGGTCTGCGTTTTGTGCCCTTCCCAGTCTCAAGAAATTAAGGTGACCAGGTGCTTGGTGAGCACAGTCACCCCCGGTTGGGGGCTGTGTCTTTTTGTTTCCCCTGTCCCAGTCGCTGGGTTTTCTGGGTGTACAATGGACATGACTTCTCAGGTGTGTCATGTGTCTCTTCTGGGGAGATGCTCTCTGGCTGCGACCCTCCCAGCAGATGTCGACTGTCCAGAATCCCAAGAAGTCTTGCTTAGCAACGAAGCCTGCTTGCAGTTTGGTAGATGATGCCTCTCTGGGGCCTCAATTGCCACCTTCCAGCTCTGGCTGCACTCGCCTGCTTGTCTCCGGTGGGGGATGGGGTGGCCTGCAGCTGGCTAGCTCTGCTCAGTCCTTTGTTCTGTGAATGTGCCTGGCGGTGTCTTACATTAGGGCTTTTTGCAGAATAGCTATCCCACAGTCCGGGTTGCTATCTCAAGTTAGTTCCCTCAGATTGTCCTCGGGGCATTCAGGCCAGGTCCTTATCCTAAGCAATACAGCCCTCACCTCCATGTCCAGTCCCTGGTTGCTTGTGGTGGATGCGAGCCTCTGCACAGCTTCTCCACTGGGGGTTGCTGTTAGGCACGTAATCTGTGGGTTTTAATTATTTATTTATTTTTCCTCCTCATTATGTTGCCCTCTGAGTTTCCAAGGCTTGCCACAAACTCGGGGGTTAGAGTGTTTCCTGGTGTTTGGAAACTTCTCTCTTTTTTAAGACTCCCTTCCCAGGATGGATCTCCATCCCTACCTTTTTGTCTCTCTTTTTATCTTTTATATTTTTTCCTACCTCCTTTTGAAGACAATGGGCTGCCTTTCTGGGTGTCTGATGTCCTCTGACAGAATTCAGAAGTTGTTTTGTGGGATTTGCTCAGTGTTCAAATGTTCTGTTGATGAATTTGTGGGGGATAAAATGGTCTCCCTGTTCTATTCCTCCTCCATCTTGGGACCGCCCCTTTTCTCTATATATTCTTGCCTCCTGTGTCAAAGACAAGGTGCCCATGGGTGTGTGAATTTATCTATAGACTTTTCTTTTATAATTAATTAATTTTAATTGGAGGATAATTGTTTTACAATATATTGATGGTTTTTGCCATTCATCAACATGAATCAGACACAGATTTACTTGTGTCTCCCCTCTGTCCCACCTCCCTCCCCACCCTATCCCTCTGGGTTGTTCCAGAGCATCAGCTGTGGGAGTCCTGCTTCATACATCCAACTTGCACTGGTCATCTATTTTACATATGGTAATATACGTGTTCCAATGCTATTCTCTCAAATCGTACCACCCTCACATTCCATTTAGTCCGAAAATCTGTTCTTTATATCTATGTTTTCTTTTCTGACCTTCATGAGGAACATTGATAACATCTTTCAAAATTTCATATGTATATGTTAATATACAGTATGTGTCTTCCTTTTTCTAACTTACTTCATTCTGTATAATAGACTCCAGATTATTCTACCTCACTAGAACTAACTCAAATGTGTTCCTTTTTATTTGCTGTTCAGACACTCAGACTGAAACTCCATGGACTGCAACATGCCAGTCTTTCCTGTCCTTCACTATCTCCCAGAATGTGCTCAAATTCATTACAATTGACTTGGTAATGGTTGTCATCTAACCATCCCATCCTCTTTGCACCCCTTCTCCTTCTGCCTTCAATAATTCCCAGCATCAGAGTCTTTTTCAATGAATCAGCTCTTTGCATCAGATGGTCAAAGTATTGGAACTTCAGCCTCAGCATCAGTCCTTCTAATAAGTATTGAGAGTTGATTTCACTGGAAAAGACTCTGATGCTGGGAAAGGTTGGGGGCGGGAGGAGAAGGGGACGACGGAGAATGAGATGGCTGGATGGCATCACCGACTCTGTGGACATGAGTTTGAGTGTACTCCGGGAGTTGGTGATGGACAGGGAGGCCTGGCGTGCTGTGATTCATGGGGTCGTGGAGAGTCGGACACAACTGAGTGACTGAACTGAACTGAACTGAACTGAACTGAATGGGTTTGATCCCCTTGCTATCAGAAGGATTTGCAAGTATCTTCTCCAGGTCCATAATTTGAAATAATTCTTCAGCGCTCAGGCTTCTTTATGGTCCAGTACTCACATATGTACATGAATACTGGAAAAACTATAGATTTAAATATAAGAACCTCTGTTGGGAAAGTGATGTCTCTTCTTTTTAATTCACTGTCTATGTTTGTCATAATTTTTATTCCAAGAAGCAAACATGGCTACAGTCATTGTTTGCAATGATTTTGGAGCCCAAGAAAATAAAGTCCATCTCTGTTTCCACTTTTTCTCCACTATCTGCCATGAAGTAATGCAACAGGATGCCATGGTGTTAGTTTTTTGAATTTTTAGTTTTAACCCAGTGTTTTCACTCTCCCCTTTCATCTTCATCAGAAGCTCTTTAGTTCCTCGTCATTTCCTGTCATTAAGAGTGGCATCACCTGCTTATCTGAGGTTATTGATATTTCTCCCAGCAACCTTGACCCAGCATCCTTGTGATTAATCCAGCCCAATATTTCACATGATGTACTCTGCATATACATTAAAAAAGCATGGTTTTTTACCTATTCAACCTTGATAGAGTTCTTTCCCAATTTGAACTATTTTGTTGCTCCATCTCCTGTTCTAACTGTTGCTTCTTTATCTGCATACAATTTACTCAGGAGGCAGGTAAGGTGGTACAATATTCCCATCTCTTTCAGATTTTTCCACATTTTGCTATGATCCACATAGTCAAAAGCTTCAGCATAGTCAATTAAGCAGAAATAGATGTTTTTCTGGAACCCCTTTGTTTTTCCTATGACCCAGGGGATGTTGGCAATTAGATCTCTAGTTCCTCTGTTTTTTCTAAATCCAGCTTGAACATTTGAAAGTTCTAAGTTCAGATATTGTTCAAGCTTACCTGGAAGGATTTTCAGCATTACCTTGCTGCTGCTGCTGCTGCTGCTAAATCGCTTCAGTCATGTTCGACTCTGTGTGACCCCCACAGACGGCAGCCCACCAGGCTCCCCCATCCCTGGGATTCTCCAGGCAAGAACACTGGAGTGTGTTTGCATTTCCTCCTCCAATGCATGAAAGTGAAAAGTTAAAGTGAAGTCGTTCAGTCATGTCCGACTCGTAGCGATCCCATGGACTGCAGCCTACCAGGTTCCTCCGTCCATGGGATTTTCCAGGCAAGAGTATTGGAGTGGGGTGCCATTGCCTTCTCCATTACCTTGCTAGCATGTGAAATAATTGCAGTTTTGCAGAAGTTTGAACGTTATCTAACATTGCCCTTTTTTCAGATTAGAATGAAAACTGATCTTTTTTCGGTCCTGTGGCCACAGCTGAGTTTTCCAAATTTGCTGGCATATTGAGTTCAGCACTTTAATAGCATCATCTTTAGGATTTGAAATAGGTCAGCTGACTTCCTTCACCTCTGCTAGTTTGTTTGTAAGGCCCATTTCACCTCACTACACACTCCAGGATATTTGACTCTAGATGAGTGACCACACCACCATAGTTCTCCGGGTTATTTAGACCTTTTTTGTAAACTTCTGCATCTTCTTGCCACCTCTTATTTGTATCTTCTGCATCTATTAGGTCTATAATGTTTCTGTCCTTTATTGTGCCCATCGTTGCATAAAATTTTCCCTTGGTGTCTCTAATTTTCTTGAATAAATCTTTAGTCTTTCCCATTCTATTGCTTTCCTCCATGTCTTTCCACTGATTATTTAAGAAGGACTTTAAAAAATAAATTTATTTTAATTGGAGGCTAATTACATACATTGACATGATTCATACATTGACATGAATCAACCACAGGTATACATGTGAACCCCCCTCCCACCTCCTTCCCCAGTCCATCCCTCAGGGTCATCCCAGTGCACTGTCCCTGAGTGCCCTGTCTCGTGCATTGAACCTGGACTGGTGATCTATTTTGCATATGGTAATATACATGTTTCAGTGATATTCTCTCAGATCATCCCATTCTTGCCTTATCCCACAGAGCCCAAAAGTCTGTTCTTTACAACTGCATCTCTTTTGCTGTCTCACTTATAGGGTTATCATTACCATTTATCTCTCCTTTTTATTCTTTAGATCTCTGCATTAAGATGGGTATATCTTTTCTTTCTTTTTTGCCTTTCACTTCTCTTCTTACAGAGCTATTTTTAAGGCCTCCTCAGGCACCATTTTGCCTTTGTGCATATTTTCTTGGAGATGGTTTTCATTACAAAACCATCACCTGTACAAAGCTATAAATCTCCTTGCATAGTTCTTCTGTTCTTAGTTCTGTCCGAACTAATAACTTTAATCTATTTGTCACTTTCACTATAATCATAAAGGATTTGATTAGGCTATACCTGAATGTTTTTTTCCAGTATGTTTTTCCATAGGTATGGTTTTTCCAGTAGTCATGTATGGATATGAGAGGTGGACTATAAAGAAAGCTGAGTGCCAAAGAATTGATGTTTCTGAACTGTGGTGTTGGAGAACACTCTTGAGGGTCCCCTAACAGCAAGGAGATTCAACCAGTCCATCCTAAAGGATCAATCCTGAATTTTCGCTGGAAGGATTGATGCTGACGCTGAAACTCCAATTCTTTGGCCACCTGATGCGAACAGCTGACTCATTTGAAAAGACCCTGATGCTGGGAAAGATTGAAAACAGGAGGATAAGGGGAGAACAGAGGCTGAGGTGGTAGGATGGCATCACTGACATGATGAACATGAGTTTATGTAGGCTTTGGCAGTTGATGATGGACAGGGAAGCCTGGTCTGTTGCAGTCCATGGGGTTGCAAAGTGTTGAACATGACTGAGCAACTGAACTAACTAATACCTGAATGGCCTAATAATTTTCCCAATTATCTTCAATTTATGTCTGAATTTTGCAATAAAGCAGTCTTGATCTGAGCCTTGTTCAGCTCTGGTTCTTGTTTTTGCTGACATTCTAGAGCTTCTCCATCTTTGACTACAAAGAGTATAATCAGATTAGGGTGTTGAACACTGTGATAGCCATGTGCAGTACTTTGTGTTCTTGAAAGTGGTTGTTATGATCAGCTGTGCTAGCCTTCACCCTGCTTCACTTTGTACTCCAAGGCCAAACTTGCATATTACTCTAGGTATCTCTTGACTGCCTAAGTTTACATTCCAGGTCCCTATGACAAAAAAAAAAAAAGCATTTTATTTCTTTGCTGCTAGTTCTAGAAGTCTTGTAAGACTTTATAGAACCATTCAGCTTCAGCTTCTTCAGCATTAGTGGTTGGGGTATAGATTTTGATTACTGTGATATTTGGATTACTGTGATATTGAAAGGATCAGTCCTGAATTTTCGCTGGAAGGATTGATGCTGATGCTGAAACTCCAATTCTTTGGCCACCTGATGCAAACAGCTCAGGTCATTTTGTTGTTTCTGAGATTGCATAAAAGTACTGCATTTCAGACTCCTTTGTTGACTAAGAGGGCTACTCCATTTCTTCTAAGGGGTTCTTACCCACAGTAGTAGTCCAGTTGTCAGGTGAATTACATTCATCCGTTCTCATCCATTTTAGTTCACTGATTCTTAAACTATCGATGTTCACTCTTGCCATTTCCTGTTTAACCACTTCCAACTTACCCTTATTCATGAACCTAACATTACAGGTTCCTAGGCAATATTTTTCTTATGGCATCAGAGTTTACTTTCGCCTTCAGACATATCCACAACTTGGTGTTATTTCCACTTTGGCTCAGACTATTCATTTCTTCTGGAGATATATGTTTCTGCTCTTCTTCAGTATCATATTGAGTTCATCTTTCAGTGTCATATTTTTACCGTTTTCATACTCTTTAAGGGGTTCTCAAGGCAAGAAAGTTGAAGTGGTTTTTCATTCCCTTCTCCAATGGGCTATCCAACATAACCTGTCCATCTTGGGAGGTGCTACACAGCCTGCCTCACAGTTTCATTAAGTTAACAAAACCATGATCCATTTGATCATTTTGATTAGCTTTCTGTGGTTGTGACTTTCATTCAGTCTGCACTCCAGTAATGAGAATAAAATTTTATGGAAACTACCTGATGGGAAGGACTGGGAGTAGGAAAATTGGGTCTTGTTCTGGTGGGCAAGGCCATTATAGTAAATCTTTAATCCAATTTTCTGCTGATGAGTGGGTCTGTGTTCCCTTTCTGCAGTTTAGCCAAACTATGGTAGGGACAATGGTGTAATGGTGACTTCCTCCAAAAGAATTTATGCCAGCATGCTGTGCCTCCAAGAACTATTGTTGTCAGTGACCCTGACCCCATGGTCAACCCACAGTTTTGCCAGAGACTTTCAAACACTCATTGGGAAGATTGGCTTAGTCTCTTGTCAGGTCACTGCTCTGTTCTCCTGGGTCCTGGTGCTCACAAGGTTTTATTTGGGCCTCCAAGCCTCTGTTTCTCCAGTCCTGTTGACTCCCAAAGGCAGATTCCCTGGGGATTCTGATGCCCAGTTTGGGAAAGGCCTAGAACTTTTACAATAGTGTGAGAATTTCTCTGGTATAATTGTTATCCAGTTTGTGGATGGCCCATCCAGAAGTTCTTTAGTGGGGCTAGTGGTGACCACCTCTGAGAGGACTTATGCCCCACACTGTGCTTCCCATGACTATTGCTGCCCTATCTCCATGTCACACCACTGCTGATCCTTGCTTGTGCAGGGGACTGTTGAACACTCAAGGCAGGTCTGGCTCAGTCTCTTGTGGCAGTTACTGCTCCTTTTCCTGGGATCCTGATATGAGAAAGTTTTGTTTTTGTCCTCCAGCATCTCTGGTGGGAATAAGATTCGATTTTAAATGCCATTGAACCCCTTCCACCATCTTGTTGCAGCTTCTCCTTTGCCCTTGGATGTGGAGTTCCAGAACTCTCCTGTTGATGCCTGTGCAGTAGCTATCTGCAATTCTGGCATTCTCATGAGAAGATGAGGACATGTATTTCTACTCTGACATCTAAGTGGTATGTGTGGTAGATTAGGCTGTTTATTTCAGACTTATTTCTTGAGGAAGTGTCATATTTCTATTAATTTCCTTCTTAGAACTGTTTTTGTTAAATCCTATGTTTTAGAGCATTGTGTTTCCATTTGCATTTGTCTCGAGGTTTTTTCTGGCTTCTTTGATTTCATTGACTCACTGGTTTCTTAGTAGCATGTTGTTTAATATCCATGTCTTTGTTTTCTTATTTTTTGAAATTAGTTTCTTGTTTCACACAAATGGGCCAGGAAAAATTGCTGTGTATAATTTCTGTCTTCTTAGATTTGTTGAGATGTGTATTTTGCCTAGACCAAGGTCCTTCAGGAAGAATGCTCCATGTGGGCTTAATAAAAAAGGGTGTGTTCTACTAGCTTAGGACATAATGTTCCATAGATATCTGGACTATTATATCATAGTAGACAACTCTGTCCTTATTGATTTTCTGTGTAGATGATCTCTCCATTGATGTGAATGGGATGTTAAAGTCTCCTAGTCTTACAATATGATCAGTTTATCTTCTTATATCTGTTAGTATTTGCTTCATATACTTAAGTCCTGTTGTATTGGTGCGTATTTTTTATGTTTAAAATATCCTCTTTTAGTATTGATCTTGTTATCACTGTATATGTCTTTTGATATAGTCTTCGTTTCTAAAGGCCTATAGCATCTGTAGAATCTGAGCCTCTGTTAAGCAGTATATGGATGGGTGTTTTCTTCTCCTATCCAATCAGCCACCATATGTTTTTCAACTGAAGCACTGCCTGAAGAATCCCAGGGACGGGGGAGCCTGGTGGGCTTCCGTCTATGGGGTCACACAGAGTCGGACAAGACTGAAGTGACTTAGCAGCAGCAGCAGCAGTAATTATTAACAGGAATGCACTTGGCCATTTTAAAACTCTTTTTGTTTCTCCCTTTGTGCCATGATTATTTTCTTTCAATGCAGTTCAGTCGCTCAGTCATGTCCGACTTTTTGCGACCCCATGAATCGAAGCACACCAGGCCTCCCTGTCCATCACCAACTCCCGGGGTTCACTCAAACTCATGTCCATCGAGTCGGTGATGCCATCCATCCATCTCATCCTCTGTCATTCCCTTCTCCTCCTGCCCCTAATCCCTCCCAGAATCAGTATTTTCCAATGAGTCAACTCTTCGCATGAGATGACCAAGGTATTGGAGTTTCAGCTTTAGCATCAGTCCTTCCAAGGAACACCCAGGGCTGATCTTTAGGATGCACTGGTTGGATCTCCTTGCAGTCCAAGGGACTCTCAAGATTCTTCTCCGAAACTACAATTTAAAAGCATCATTTCTTCGGTGCTCAGCTTTCTTCACAGCCCAACTCTCACATCCATACATGACCCCTGGAAAAACCATAGCCTTGACTAGATGGAGTTTTATTATTTTCTTTCTAATTTTTATTTATCTATGGTAGGTTTTTGTCTTGTGGTTACCTTGGGGAGGTGGAGGCCTGGCGTGCTGTGATTCATGGGGTTGCAAAGTGTCGGACACGACTGAGCAACTGAACTGAACTGAATTGAACTGGGGTGTATATATGCTGACCTGCAACTATGTCTACTTTGTTTAAATAAGGTTAAATTATTGCTACAAAGAACAGAGAAGCCAGGGCAATATGTCCTTAGTTTGTAAAACTAAAAATATTTGTTTTGCTCTGTGATGTTGTGTGTGATATGTCTCTTACCTTATCTTTCAGATCAGGTAAAGATTCTTTCAGTAAAAATGTTGCTATTGTGACAAATTTGTTGCTTTGGTGGCTAGTATGTTTCATATTTTGATTAAGGGAAATAGATTTTGTCCCTTATTTGGACAGACAGTCAAACTGGCAATCAGTGGGGTAATCACATGGAAAAGAGGCCACACCTTCAGTGAAAGCAGTGGTGATTACAAAATTGTAAGTTGCTTGGGCATAACAGTGGTTATTACAAAATTGTAACTTGCTGAGGCATAACAGTTTCTTAAAAGTAATCTTGACTATATCAGCAAAGTATGATCAGTCAATTTACTGACTTAAAAACAGTCTGTTGAAATTCTTTTTGCTTCTGAAATGTATTATTTCCCATAATGAAAGACTATACATACTAATCAAAATATACCATTTTAAATTTGCCCACAATTGCTAAAAATTCATGATGCGAGAATTTTTATTTATACACCGCATATTTTTGTCTTCAGAAATATGACTGGTTGTTTTAGATGCTGTGAGTGATAAAAATTGAGTTCATACTTGCAAGAAATCTATAATATCAGACATTTTTTACTTTCAGATAGAAACTTTCTCTGAGTACACTCAAAGGTATGGGAAGTTTATTCATAAATTCATATCCTTTCTAGTATATTTCTATTATCCTTCTCAGTTTCTCTGTGTTGGGTAAATGCAAATACCTTAGGTTGTCTAGAATGAGTAATTTCTTTATTTAACTATAATTTAATTATTCTTTGATTAATTAAATTAACTTTTGATTTTTAATGTAACAAATCATTAGTTTAGATTTCCTTAAATTTGAGTTCCAGAACCCAGAAACACTTTCTAAATTCACAACTACAGTAAATATATTTTTTAATCATTTAACAATTGCTAAAATTCTACTTTTATGCTGTGATATACTTCAGTTCAGTTCAGTTCAGTTCATTTCAGTCGCTCAGTCGTGTCCCACTCTCCAGGACCCCATGAATCACAGCACGCCAGGCCTCCCTGTCCCTCACCAACTCCCGGAGTATATACTTAGTATGCTTTAAAAAAGTTTAAGTACATCAAATAACTTACTTTAAAATAGAATCATCCACTAAGTTTTCTTTTTCACATTTTTCTTATTAGTTCACAAAACAACAGACTGAATTCCAACAATCATATCATGTTTCTTAGCATTATGTCATATTATATTTATTTTTTATAAAAATACTTTAGATTTATCTACTTACAGCTTTAAAAGTAAGTTTGGGACATGAAGCAATAAGCATTTATTAGGATGTTTGGGTTTGCTTCCTATTTCATTTGAGTAATTTGTGGAAAAATCGCAAACACCTTTGAAGAGTAAAATGCTATTGACTAAAAATGGAATTTTGGGGGTAAAAGTCATTCCATATTCACAGAAAAATAAAATAGTAGAGTTAAAAATTTAAAATTCTCTCATCCCTTGAGAGAATTTCTTTTCAAGCACTTCTTTTTGCAGTTTGGACTCTTAGATCTCAGAGGTGTTACTTGAGGATCTTGTCTAAAGTCCTTTACAGTTAGAACAGCCAGAACTATTTCCCATTTACTCCTTAATCTATTTTTGCAACTTAACGTAAATCTCCTCAACAGTAGTTAACATATCTCCTCATCAGTGGTTAATGTATCTCCTCAAAATATCATCTCCTGAACAGTACGAATACCCAGTGGACAATAAAAGAAACATTTCTGCCATCCATTCTATAAAATAATGTGGCAATGAAATTACTTTAATGCCCCCTGAACTTTTACAGCCAACTGCATATCTTTAATTATAAATCATATTTAGCTTCTCTGACACAGGTAAGGTGACTATAAAATCTGAGTAGGTACAGAAAAAGGCTTTGTAAAAAATACATAATAATAGACAATTCATTCCTCTAAGCTTTTTTATCAGACAATCTAAATGAAAAGCACCTTTTTACTTCTTTGACTCAAAAAACAATGAACTGAGCTGAGAATTGAAGCTTAAATATGAATGAAGTAACCTCACCAAAAATGGCCCTAATCATTAGCTACAGAATGATGTGAATTACTTGTATTTTATGAAACATTAATTATGTGCTTATTCGACATGGGTTAATCAAAGCAGATGCTAACTTGTATTTCCCATCAAGAAATGGGGACCCGGATTTTATTCGCGTGCATTTTGGGAGCAGCCTTTAGTGTGCCTGTGCGTATAAAGCAATGAGCTAATTTTCCAAGTTCGGGGAAAAAAAAATCTGCCACAAAATAGGTAAATGTGTTTGGAATAAGATAAAATGTCCTAAAATGTCTCTGTGTTTAAGATACAATTCGAAGAGCTTGTTATTAAAAAAAAAAAAAAAAAGATTCCCAGATATTTCTGCTAAAGATTCGGATTCAGTGTAGCTGGGGTGAAGTCTATTTTAACATGTGAGAGGACTCCATTGATACAATTATCCTGTAAATATCATTCAGTTCAGTTCAGTTCAGTCGCTCAGTCGTGTCCGACTCTCCGCGACCCCATGAATCACAGCACGCCAGGTCTCCCTGTCCATCACCAACTCCCGGAGTACACTCAAACTCATGTCCACAGAGTCGGTGATGCCATCCAGCCATCTCATTCTCAGTCGTCCCCTTCTCCTCCCGCCCCCAACCTTTCCCAGCATCAGAGTCTTTTCCAGTGAGTCAACTCGTCTCATGAGGTGGCCAAAGTATTGGAGTTTCAGCTTTAGCATCAGTCCCTCCAATGAACATCCAGGATTGATCTCCTTTAGAATGGACTGGTTGGATCTCCTTGCAGTATAAGGGACTCTCAAGAGTCTTCTCCAACACCACAGTTCAAAAGCATCGATTCTTCGGGGATCAGCTTTCTTCACAGTCCAACTCTCACATCCATACATGACCACGGGAAAAACCATTGCCTTGACTAGACGGACCTTGGTCGGCAAAGTAGTGTCTCTGCTTTTTAATATACTATCAAGGTTGGTCATAACTTTCCTTCCAAGGAGCAAGCGTCTTTTAATTTCATGGCTGCAATCAGCATCTGCAGTGATTTTGGAGCCCAAAAAAACAAAGTCTGACACTGTTTCCACTGTTTTTCCATCTATTTCCCATGAAGTGATGGGACCAGATGCCATGATCTTTGTTTTCTGAATGTTGAGCTTCAAGCCAACCTTTTCACTCTCCGCTTTCACTTTCATCAAGAGGCTTTTGAGTTCCTCTTCACTTTCTGCCATAAGGGTAGTGTCATCTGCATATCTGAGGTTATTGATATTTCTCCCAGCAATCTTGATTCCAGCTTGTGCTTCTTCCAGCCCAGCTTTCCTCATGATGTACTCTGCATATAAGTTAAATAAGCAAGGTGACAATATACAACCTTGACGCACTCCTTTTCCTATTTGGAACCAGTCTGTTGTTCCATGACCGGTTCTAACTGTTGCTTCCTGACCTGCATACAGGTTTCTCAAGAGGCAGGTCAGGTGGTCTGGGATTCCCATCTCTTTCAGAATGTTCCACAGTTTATTGTGATCCACACAGTCAAAGGCTTTGGCATAGTCAATGAAGCAGAAATAGATGTTTTTCTGAAACTCTCTTGCTTTCTCCATGATCCAGCGGATGTTGGCAATTTGATCTCTGGTGCCTCTGCCTTTTCTAAAACCTGCTTGAACATCTGGGAGTTCACGGTTTACATACTGCTGAAGCCTGGCTTGGAGAATTTTGAGCATGACTTTACTAGCGTGTGAGATGAGTGCAATTGTGCGGTAGTTTGAGCATTCTTTGGCATTGCCTTTCTTTGGGATTGGAATGAAGACTGACCTCTTCCAGTCCTGTGGCCACTGCTGAGTTTTCCAAATCTGCTGGCATATATCATTACCTATCTCTAATTGAAAGAAATTCTGGAAGGCACTCTTCAAAGGCCTCAAGAGTAAATATTTAATCAATGTTAGTTAAATACACAAAAATACTAGTTTCACCTAAAATCCAATTTCTTACAAGTTTTTAAATATTTTCATGCCTTCCAAACTCCACTGCTCTTACCATTCAGAGAGTTATACTTCTGTGTTAGAAATTCCCTTCTCAAACCACCTCCCACTTCTTTTGGTGCATGTGCTTAATTAAGACATGACTTACAAGCAGTTATTGATAATATTATCTATGCCTAATGCATAAATATGTGTTTTACATTCAGATGAACCAAAAATCAGGAAGTCTGACTTATTCTCTTGAAATATATGTACATAAAATCAGAAAGGTTAGATCACCTGCAAGCAAAGCAAGATCCATTTTTCTATTCAGAAGCCAACAAAGCTTGAATATCTACTTCATGTCTTTGTCTCACATCCATAAGACCAAATTCTGTGTTCAGCCTTCCTAAAACCCTGCACTGTGACAATTCCTAATTCCCTGAAGGCCTCTGCATTACAAGCTGTCTTTTTCAACTTAACGCTCCAACTGTCTGTGGCCTTGTGTCCAGAAGACAGAGGAAAGGAAATTATCTGGCTACAATTTTACAGATGAAAGGAGCAAACTTTTTTTTTTTTTTATGATGTATGAACATTTTAAAGGAATAAAACCTTAACTTAACTCACTGCCTGAGGGGGATGATCTACATGATTCTCCTCTCCTCATCCCCCACCCTAGAGCCAACCAGAATTCCACAGGGCAGACAACACTTGGTCTCCAATTTAGACAAGACAGACAGTCATGGCTTAGATAATTACTTATGAAGCTTTTTATTTTGAGCTTTTAATTTTTTCTGCCATAGAAACATTGACAGAATAATTTTTTTAAATCAGCCTAAACTTCACTAAGCAACTCTTTCATTTTCCATGGGATTTATAACATTTCCACCTTACTATACCTATCTTGTTTTCACATTCATTAATAATTTACACAAAGTTGCTCCCTTGTTGTTGATGTGTTATTTACTTTGTACCCCAATTATGAGTAGTATCTTTGATGCTTAAGTGCTTATCCACTTCCTTAAGTGCTTATCCATCTCCTGATCCAAAAGGGAGGTTTTTTGAGACAATGTGCTTTTTGTGGCTATTTTATAGTTGTGTAAAAAAACATATCCTTCTCCCCAACCTTGAGTGGTTTCATCAAGAAATAAAATACTGACAGGACTAGAGTAGGATTGACTTGACAACATAAATGGAGGGGTTTCTGAAGATCACTAAAGGATAAATATGTGCTTTTTTCTCTTCTCAGGACACGTAACTGTTTTCCACCTCTTTAATATAAGAGTGTTCCTCTTCTACACAGGATACATATTCAAACTAAAAGTAGATCTCAATTATCTTCTGCACTGTATAGATTGTTTAAAGTAGCTGCAATCTCTCTTAGTGTAAAATTTCATATCGACTTAATCTTTCACTCTCTCTCTGTTTCTCTCTCTCTCCCCTGCTTTTTCCTCTCCCTCTTCTCTTCCTCTCTCTCATTCTTTTTGTTCCCTTTCCCCCCACTCACATAAAAGATACCACCTCATCCTGGGCACCCTGGTTATATCAACTTCAGCTATGAGGTAATTTTTCTCTTTACTAATATTGATGATTGTTTGACTTGAAAATTCTCTGGAGTCTGTAAAGAATACTGAGTTTATTCTTCATGCAAGATGTTTCTCAGTCCCGCTTTTTCAGAAGTCACTACCAGTTTACTGGTTTAAGCACTGATGGGTCATCCCAAGCCTTCATTGCCGCAGAACACTCCTGCCTGGCCTCTATGACTCACTTTCTTCTACTTCAGTTCAGTTCAGTCGACCAGTCATGTCCGACTCTCCGCGACCCCATGAATCACAGCATGCCAGGCCTCCCTCTCCATCACCAACTCCCGGAGTTCACTCAAACTCATGTCCACAGAGTCGGTAGCCATTTCATTCTCTGTGGTCCCCTTCTCCTCCCACTCCCAACCTTTCCCAGCATCAGAGTCTTTTCCAGTGAGTCAACTCGTCGCATAAGGTGGACAAAGTTTCAGCTTTAGCATCAGTCCTTCCAATGAACACCCAGGATTGATCTCCTTTAGAATGGACTGGTTGGATCTCCTTGCAGTCCAAGGGACTCTCAAGAGTCTTCTCCAAGACCACAGTTCAAAAGCATCGATTCTTTGGCGATCAGCTTTCTTCACAGTCTAACTCTCACATCCATACATGACCACGGGAAAAACCATAGCCTTGACTAGATGGACCTTGGTTGGCAAAGTAATGTCTCTGCTTTTTAATATACTATCAAGGTTGGTCATAGCTTTCCTTCCAAGGAGTAAGCGTCTTTTAATTTCATGGCTGCAGTCAGCATCTGAAGAGATTTTAGAGCCCCCCAAAATAAAGTCTGACACTGTTTCCACTGTTTTTCCATCTATTTCCCATGAAGTGATGGGACCAGATGCCATGATCTTTGTTTTCTGAATGTTGAGCTTCAAGCCAACCTTTTCACTCTCCGCTTTCACTTTCATCAAGAGGCTTTTGAGTTTCTCTTCACTTTCTGCCATAAGGGTAGTGTCATCTGCATATCTGAGGTTATTGATATTTCTCCCGGCAATCTTGATTCCAGCTTGTGCTTCTTCCAGCCCAGCGTTCCTCATGATGTACTCTGCATAGAAGTTAAATAAGCAGGGTGACAATATACAACCTTGACGAACTCCTTTTCCTATTTGGAACCAGTCTGTGTTCCATGTCCATTTCTCACTTTGCTTTCTGACCTGCATACAGGTTTCTCAAGAGGCAGGTCAGGTGGTCTGGTATTCCCATCTCTTTCAGACTTTTCCACAGTTTATTGTGATCCACACAGTCAAAGGCTTTGGCATAGTCATTACTAAGCTTGTTTCTAAGCACTAGTGCTCTAGTGCTCTGACTACTGAAAATTCACCTGCAGTGTCCATCTTTCTACTAAAGATCGATCCTGGGTGTTCATTGGAAGGACTGATGCCAAACCTGAAACTGCAATACTTTGGCCACCTCATGCGACGAGTTGACTCACTGGAAAAGACTCTGGTGCTGGGAAAGGTTGGGGGCGAGAGGAGAAGGGGACGACCGAGAATGAGATGGCTGGATGGCATCACTGACTCTGTGGACATGAGTTTGAGTGACCTCCGGGAGTTGGTGATGGACAGGGAGGCCTGGCGTGCTGTGATTCATTTTCCTGTCCCTCTCTGAGTTTCTGTAGGGGTCCAATGTGAATCAGCTTTCTTTTATTTACCTCTCATTTTATGTTTGAAAGTTGCAAAGAAGTAAGCAATGATATATAAATTGTGCGTAGGGAAACTGTAACGTTACAGGAAAGAAGACTGCTTGATTTTATCTTGATTTTCTAAACATAGTGAGTTGTAATTCTTTAACATCATTTTTTCCTTGAGTGAGAATTTTCCTTTAAATTTGTCCCAGCATACCCTATTCAAAACTAAACCAATATCCGAATCAGGCAATAATATTTTGTATATGAATCTTTTTAAAAATACTGACTATAACACCAAGAAATGAGAAGTGAGACACATGTCCCCTAGGCTCATTGCAACACTGTTTACAATAACTAGGACATGGGAGCAACCTAGATATCCTTCAGTAGATGAATGGATAAGGAAGTTGTGGAACATATACAAAATGGAATATGCAGTTAATTTCAGTCACTCAGTCATGTCAGACTCTTTGAGACCCCATGGACTGAAGCACAACAGGACTCCCTGTCCTTTGCCAGCTCCTGGAGTTTACTCAAACTCTTGCCCATTGAGTCGGTGATGCCATCCAACCATCTATCCTCTGATGTCCCCTTCTCCTCCCTGCTTCAATCTTTCCCAGCACCAGGGTCTTTACCAAGGAGTCAGTTCTTCGCATCAGGTGGCCAAAATTTTGTAGTTTCAGCTTCAATATCAGTCCTTCCAATGAATATTCAGGACTGATTTTCTTTAGGATGAACTGTTTGGATTTCCTAGAAGTCCAAGGGACCCTCAAGAGTTTTCTCCAAGTTTTCATCACAGTTCAAAAGCATCAAATCTTCAGCTGTCAGCTTTCTTTATAGTCCAACTCTCACATCCACACATGACTTCTGAAAAAAACCATAGGTTTGACTAGATGGACTTTGGTGGAAAAATAATATCTCTGTTTTTTTATATGCTGTCTAGGTTGGTCATAAGTTTTCTTCCAAGGAGAAAGGATCTCTTAATTTTATGGCTACAGTCACCATCTACAGGGATTTTGGAGCCCAAAAAAATAAAGTAGCCACAGTTTCCACTACCTCCCAAGGGGTAAAAAAAAAGGCAAAAAGGCAAAATCGCTATCTGAGGAGGCCTTACAAATAGCTGTGAGTAGAAGAGAAGTGAAAGGCAAAGGAGAAAAGGAAAGATATACCCATTTGAGGCAGAGTTCAAAAGAATAGTGAGGAGAGATAAGAAATCAATCTTCAGCAATCAATGCAAAGAAATAGAAGGAACCAATAGAATAGGAAAGACTAGAGACCTCTTCAAGAAAATTAGAGCTACCCAGGGAACATTTCATGTTAAGATGGGCACAATAAAGGTCAGAAATTGTAGGGACCTAATAGAAACAGAAGATATTAAAAAGAGGTGACAAGAATACACAGAACTGTACCAAAAAAAGATCTTCACTACCCAGAGAGTCACAGTGGTGTGATTACCAACCTAGAGCCATACATCCTGGAATGTGAAGTCAAGTGAGCCTTAGGAAGCATCACCAAGAACAAAGCTAGTGGAGGTGATGGATTTCCAGTTGAGCTATTTCAAATCCTGAATTTGATGCTGTGAAAGTGCTGTACTCAATATGCCAGCAAATTTGGAAGACTTAGCAGTGATCACAGGACAAGAAAATGTCAGTTTTCATTCTAATCCCAAAGAAAGGCAATGCCAAAGAATGCTCAAACTATCACATAACTGCGCTCATCTCACATACTAATAAAGTGATGTTCAAAATCCTCCAAGACAGACTTAAGCAATATATAAACCATGAAGTTCCACATGTTCAAACGGGATTTAGAAGTCATAGGAACCAAAGATCTACCGGATCATCAAAAAAGCAAGACAGTTCCAGAAAAAGACATCTATTTCTGCTTTATTGACTATGCCAAAGCCTTTGACTGTGTGGATCACAATAAACTGTGGAAAATTTTGAAAGAGAAAGGAATACCAGACCACCTGACCTGCCTGTTGAGAAATCTGCAGGCAGGTCAGGAAGCAACATTTAGAACTGGACGTGGAACAACAGACTGGTTCCAAATAGGAAAAGGAGTACGTCAAGGCTGTCTATTGTCACCCTGCTTTTTTAACTTATATGCACAGTACATCAAGACAAACGCTGGGCTGGAGGAAGCGCAAGTTGAAATCGAGATTCCAGGGGAAAATATCAATAACCTCAGATATGTAGATAACACCACCCTTATCGCCGAAAGTGAAGAGGAACTAATAAACCTCTTGATGAAAGTAAGAGGAGAGTGAAAAAGTTGGCTTAAAGCTCAACATTCAGAAAACTAAGATCATGGCATCTGGTCCCATCACTTCATGGGAAATAGATGGGGAAACAGTGGAAACAGTGCAGATTTTATTTATTTATTTATTTTGCAGGGGAGCTCCAAAATCACTGCAGATGGTGATTGCAACCATGAAATGAAAAGACGCTTACTCCTTCGAAGGAAAGTTATGACCAATCTAGACAGCATATTGAAAACCAGAGACATTACTTTGCCGACCAAGGTCCATCTAGTCAAGGCTATGGTTTTTCCAATGGTCATGTATGGATGTGATAGTTGGACTATGAAGCAAGTTGAGCGCCAAAGAATTGATACTTTTGGACGGTGGTGCTGGAGAAGACCCTTGAGAGTCCCTTAGACTGCAAAGAGGTCCAACCATTCCATCCTGAAGGACATCAGTCGTGGGTGTTCATTGGAAGGAGTGATGCTAAAGCTGAAACTCCAATACTTTGGCCACCTCATGCGAAGAGTTGACTCATTGGAAAAGACCCTGATACTGGGAGGGGTTGGGGACAGGAGGAGAAAGGAACGACAGAGGATGAGATGGCTGGATGGCATCACCGACTAAATGGACATGGGTTTGAGTAAACTCCTGGAATTGGTGATGGACAGGGAGGTCTGGCATACTGTGATTCATGGCGTCACAAAGAGTCAGACACGACTGTATGATTAAACTGAACTGAACAGAACTGGAGCATCCAAATCTATTTGCTATTCTATAATAGTTGGTGTTAGCATTGATTAGGTATTGATATAATTTTTGGGTCACTGTTGTGATGCATATAGCCTTGGGAACACTTTTATAATGCCTCTGTCTTAATATTAGTCTGGTAGTATGATAGTACTTGTATCTTCAAAGTCAATCTGAATGATAACTTCGAATTTTCTCAAGCAAATCTATATGCAAAAATAGATTGCCTGAGGGGTGGTGTATAAACTTAGAGAAGTATACTCTCAATGATTGGCTTTTACACGCTCAGAGAGAAAAAATAGAATGAGTGCAAAAATGACTATGTAATTTTATTTCCTTTACAGGAAGATGCTTACTGGAAGTCACAGAGCACATCAGCAGCTTGCAGAAAATGCAATTCACAATGTGAAATAAAGTTCCAAGGAAAGGTAGACTTTGTTTAACTTTCAGACAGTGCTATTCCTCTGCTCCCACCCTCCAACCTAGAGCACTTGACTTTCTCGGTTATTTCTTTTTCAGTTTCTTTCAATTATTTCAGGGACAGTTTTACAGTCTTTGGTTTATTTAAGAATTTGTCCTGCCTTTTGCTCTCTTTGGGGCTTGAATTTAAATGGTACATAAAAACCAAAGGCACTGATTTATAAGATGTTTTATGTATTCATTGATTTCTTTATTTTTACTCTGGAAATAATTTATCAAAAAAGAAACTAATTTGATGACAGATGCATGGATTTAGAAAACTACCCTGGTGACTAAATCTAGACAGTATATAACCTAGCAAGAAGTACTCTTAAAAACTAGATATTGTACACTTAAAAGTGCCTCTATGCAGAATCCAACAACACATTAAAAAGATCATACATCATGACCAAATAGGTTTTATCCTAAGGATGCGAGGATTCTTCAATATCTGCAAATCAATCAATGTAATAATCACATTAACAAAATGAAAAATAGGAGGGGAAAAGATGGCGAAGAATAGGACAGAGAGACCACATTCTCCCCCCACAAATTCATCAAAAGAACACTTGAACGCTGAGTAAATTCCACAAAACAACTTCTGAATGCCAGCAGAGGACATCAGGCACCCAGAAAAGCATCCCATTGTCTTCAAAAGGAGTTAGAAAAAAACATAAAAGATAAAAAGAGAGGTGAAAGAGGCAGGTGAAGAGGTGAAGAGGCTCCATCCTGGCAAGGGAGGCTTTAAAAAGAGAGAAATTTCCAAACACCAGGAAACACTCTCACTGGCGAGTCTGCAGCGAGTCTTGGAACCTCAGAGGTCAATGTAACTGGGAGGGAAAATAAATAAATAATTAAAACCCACAGATTTTGTGCCAACAGTAACTCCCAGCAGAGAAGCAGTGCAGAGGCCCGCATCCGCCACTAGCAAACGGGGGCTGGGCAGGGAAGCATGGGCTGCATTGTTTAGAGTAAGGACCAAGCCTGAATGCCACGAGGGCAATCTGAGAGAGCTAACTTGAGATAGGAGGCAGACAGTGAGATAGTTACCCTGTGAAAAGGCGAAATGCCCTAACCTAAGACTCTGCCAGAGCTGCTCACAGAAAAAAAGACTGAGCAGAGCTAGCCAACTGAGGACAGCCTATGCCCCATCCACGCCAAGACAGGCAGGGAAGGGCAGCCAGAGCCGGAAGGGAGCAATCACGGCCCCAGAGAGGCATGTGATACCAAACTGCAAACAGGCTTCATTGCTAACCAAGACTTCTTGGGATTGTGGCTGGTCGACATCCACCTGAGAAGGTGCTCTGGTTGTACACCCAGAAAACTGAGCAGGAGGGACTGGGGAGGTGACAAGTCTCTGCGACCACACTCGCCAAACACCTGGTCACCTGAGCTGCTTGGACAGGGGAAGGGCACAAAACGCAGGCCCAATTGAGTCTGTGCCTTTGTGGAGTACCCAAGTACCTGAATCTGAGCGGCTCAGACCTGGGATGTGCATGCAACCCAGGGCCAGCCTCACACACTTCTTAGCAGAGCAACCAAGAGCCTGTGCATGGTAGACTGGGAAAGCACACACACCGTGAGCGGGGGCAAGCCCAGTGTGGCCAAGACACTGGGAGCACTCCCCACAGATGCCAGTGATATTTGGCTGCTGCGTTCCTTCCTCCCCACAGCACGACTGAACAAGTGAGCCTTTTAGAGTGTCCATCAACGCCCCCTAGTGTCAGGGTGGAAATTAGACAATGAAGAGAACCGTAAACAGAAGCTAAAACAGAGGGAACCACCTTGGAAGTGACAGAGAAGTCTAAAGGCTACTGCAAGAATAAGATGGAAAACCAGAGCCAGGAGGCTTAAGTCCAAATCCTGAGAACACCAGAGAACTGACTCCACGGAACATTAATCAATAGGAGCTCATCAAACGCCTCCATGCCTACACTGAAAAAAAACAAAAACAAAAAACACTACCCAAAGGTTAACAAGTGCAGAGCAAGACATACCACGCAAATTCTCTAGAAACACAGGAACATAGCCCTGAGCTTCAATATACAGGCTGCCCAAAGTCACTCCAAACCCTTTGACATCTCATAACTCATTACTGGACACTTCATTGCACTCCAGAGAGAAGAAATCCAGCTTCACCCACCAGAACACCGACACAAGCTTCTCTAACCAGGGAACCTTGATAAGCCACCCGTCCAACCTCACCCACAGCGAGGAAACTCCACAATAAGAGAACTTCACAAACTTCCAGAATACAGAAAGGCCACCCCAAACACAGCAATATAAGCAAGATGACAAGGCAGAGAAATACCCAGCAGATAAAGGAACAAGATAAATGTCCACCAACCCAGACAAACGGGGAAGAGATAGGGAACCTACCTGATAAAGAACTTCAAATAATGATAGTGATCCAAAATCTTGAAAACAAATTGGAGTTACAGATAAATAACCTGGAGACAAGGATTGAGAAGATGCAAGAAAGGTTTAACAAGGATCTAGAAGAAACAGAAAAGAGTCAATATACAATGAATAATGCAATAAATGAGATCAAAAACACTCTGGAGGGAACCAACAGTAGAATAACGGAGGCAGAAGATAGAATAAGTGAGTTAGAAGATAGAATAGTAGAAATAAATGAATCAAAGAGGAGAAAAGAAAAATGAATTTTAAAAAATGAGGACAATCACAGAGACCTCTGGGACAATGTTGAACGCCCGAACTTCCAAATCATAGGATTCCCAGAAGAAGAAGACAAGAAAAAAGACTATGAGAAAATACTTGAGGAGATAATAGTTGAAAATTTCCCTAAAATGGGGGAGGAAATAATTACCCAACTCCAAGAAACCCAGAGTCCCAAACAGGATAAAGCCAATGCGAAATACCCCAAGACACATATTAATCAAATTAACAAAGATCAAACACAAAGAACAAATATTAAAAGCAGCAAGCAAAAGCAACAAATAGCACACAAAGGGATCCCCATAAGGATAGCAGCTGATCTTTCAACAGAAACTCTTCAGGCCAGGAGGGAATGGCAAGGCATACTTAAAGTGTTGAAAGAAAATAACCTACAGCCCACATTACTGTACCCAGCAAGGATCTCATTCAAATATGAAGGGGAAATCAAAAGCTTTACAGATAAGCAAAACTGTGAGAATTCAACATCACCAAATTAACTCTCCAAGAAATTCTAAAGGACCTTCTCTAGACAGGAATCACAGAAGAGTGTATAAACTCGAACCCAAAACAATAAAGTAAATGGCAACGGGTTGATATTTATCAATAATTACCTTAAATATAAATGGGTTGAATGCCCCAACCAAAAGACAAAGTCTGGCTGAACGGATACAAAAACAAGACCCGTATATATGTTGCCTACGAGAGATCCACATCAAAACGAGGGACACACACAGATTGAAAGTGAAGGGCTGGAAATAATATTCCATGCAAATAGAGACCAAAAGAAAGCAGGAGTAGCAATACTAATATCAGATAAAATAGGCTTTAAAACAAAGGTTGTGAAAAGAGACAAAGAAGGACACTTCATAATGATCAAAGGATCAATCCAAGAAGAAGACATAACAATTATAAACACATATGCACCCAACATAGGAGCACCGCAATATGTAAGACAAATGATAACAACTGTGAAGGGGGAAATTAGCAATGACACAATAATAGTGGGAGACTTTAATACCCCACTCACACCTATGGATAGATCAACTAAACAGAAAATTAACAAGGAAACACAGACGTTAAATGATACAATAGACCAGTTAGACCTAATAGATATCTATAGGACATTTCACCCCAAAACAATAAATTTCACCTTCTTCTCAAGCGCACACGGAACCTTCTCCAGGATAGATCACATCCTGGGCCATAAATCTAGCCTTGGTAAATTCAAAAAACTTGAAATCATTTCAAGCGTCTTTTCTGACCACAATGCAGTAAGATTAGATCTCAGTTACAGGAGAAAAACTATTAAAAATGCCAACATATGGAGGCTGAACAATATGCTTCTGAATAACGAACAAATCATAGAAGAAATCAAAATATGCATATAAATGAATGAAAATGAAAACACAACAAGCCAAACCTGTGGGACACTGTAAAAGCAGTGTTAAGGGGAAGGTTCATAGCAATACAGGCATAACTCAAGAAACAATAAAAAAAAGTTAACTAAATAACTTTCCATCTAAAGAAACTAGAAAAGGAAGAAATGAAGAACCCCAGGGTTAGTAGAAGGAAAGAAATCGTAAAAATTAGGGCAGAAATAAATGTAAAAGAAACAAAAGAGACCATAGCAAAAATCAACAAAGTCAAAAGTTGGTTCTTTGAGAAGGTAAATAAAATTGACAAACCACTAGCCAGAATCATCAAGAAACAAGGGAGAAGAACCAAATCAATAAAATTAGAAATGAAAATAGATCACAACAGACAACACAGAAATATAAAAGATCATAAGAGACCATTATCAGCAATTATATGCCAAGAAAATGGACAACTTGGAAGAAATGGACAAATTCTTAGAAAAAGTACAACTTTAGAAAACTGAACCAAGAAGAAATAGAAAATCTGAACAGACTCATCACAAGCACGGAAATTGAAACCTTAATCAGAAATCTTCCAGCAAACAAAAGCCCATGTCCAGATGGCTTCACAGCTGAATTCTACCAAAAATTTAGAGAAGAGCTAACACCTATCCTACTCAAACTCCCAGAAAATTGCAGAGGAAGATAAATGTCCAAACTCATTCTATGAGGCCGGCATCACCCTATTACCAAAACCTGACAAAGATGCCACAAAAAGAGAGAACTACAGGCCAATATCACTAATGAACATAGATGCAAAAATCCTTCTAAAATTCTAGCAATCAGAATCCAATAACACTTTAAAAAGATCATATATCATGACCAAGTGGGCTTTATCCAGAGATGCAAGGATTCTTCAATATCCGCAAATCAATCAATGTAACACACCACATTAACAAAATGAAAAATAAAAATCATATGATTATCTCAATAGATGCAGAGAAAGCCTTTGACAAAATTCAGCATCCATTTATGATCAAAACCCTCCAGAAGGCGGGAATAGAAGGAACGTTCCTCAACATAATAAAAGCTATAAATGACAAACCCACAGCAAACATTATCCTCAACGGTGAAAAACTGAAAACATTTCCCCTAAAGTCAGGAACAAGACAAGGGTGCCCACTCTCACAACTACTATTCAACATAGTTCTGGAAGTTTGGGCTACAGCAATCAGAGCAGAAAGACATAAAAGGAATCCAAATTGGAAAAGAAGAAATAAAACTTTCACTGTTCGCTGATGACATGATCCTCTACACAGAAAACCCTAAAGACTCTACCAGAAAACTACTAGAGCTAATCAATGAATACAGTAAAGTTGCAGGATATAAAATCAACACACAGAAATCCCTTCGATTCCTTTACACTAATAATGAGAAAATAGAGAAATTAAGGAAACTATTATATTTACTGTTGCAAAGAAAAGAATTAACTACTTAGGAATATATCTACCTAAGGAAACAAAAGACTTGTACATAGAAAACAATAAAACACTAGTGAAATTAATCAAAGAGGAAAATAATAGATGGAAAATATATCGTGTTCGTGGATTGGAAGAATAAATATTGTAAAAATGAGTATACTACCCAAAGTAATTTATACATTCAATTCAATCCTTATCAAGCTACCAACGATATTTTTCACAGAACTAGGACAAGTAATCTCACAATTTGTATGGAAATACAAAAAACCTCGAATAGCCAAAGCAATCTTGAGGAAGAAGAATGGAACTGGGGAATTAACCTGCCGGACATCAGGCTCTACTACAAAGTCACAGTCATCAAGACATTATGGTACTGGCATAAAGACAGAAATATAGACCAATGGAACAAAATAGATAGCCCAGAGATAAATCCACACACCTATGGACAATTATCTTTGACAAAGGAGGCAAGAATATAAAATGGAGAAAAGACAGTTTCTTTAACAACTGGTGCTGGGAAAACTGGTCAGCCACTTTTAAAAGAATGAAACTAGAACGCTTCTTAACACCATACATCAAAATAAACAAAATGGATTAGAGAGCTAAATATAAGACCAGAAACTATAAAACTTCTGGAGGAGAACATAGGCAAAATGCTCTCTGACATAAATCACAGCAGGGTCCTCCAAGACCCACCTCCAAGAATATCGGAAATAAAAGCAAAAATAATTTTTTTTTAATTAGTGGGACCTAATTAAAATCAAAAGCTTCTGCACAGCAAAGGAAACTATAAGCAAGGTGAAAAGACAGTCTTCAGAATGGGAGAAAATAATAGCAAATGAAGCAACTGATAAAGGATTAATCTCCAAAATATACAAGCAGCTCCTCCAGCTCAATTCCAGAAAAATAAATGACCCAATCAAAAAATGGGCCAAAGAACTAAGCAGACATTTCTCCAAAGAAGACATACAGATGGCTAACAAACACATGAAAAAATGCACAACATCCCTCATAATCAGAGAAATGCAAATCAAAACCACAGTGAGATACCATTTCACACCAGTCAGAATGGCTGCTATCCAAAAGTCTACATGCAATAAATGCTGGAGAGGGTGTGGAGAGAAGGGAACCCTCTTACACTGTTGGTGGGAATGCAAACTAGTACAGCCACTATGGAGAACAGTGTGGAGATTCCTCAAAAAACTGGAAATAGAACTGCCATATGATCGCACTCCTGGTCATACACACCGAGGAAACCAGAATTGAAAGAGATACATGTACTCCAATGTTCATTGCAGCACTGTTTATAATAGCCAGGACATGGAAGCAACCTAGATGTCCATCTGCAGATGAATGGATAAGAAAGCTTTGGTACATATACACAATGGAATATTACTCAGCTATTAAAAAAGAATGCATCTGAATCAGTTCTAATGAGGAGGATGAAACTAGAGCCTGTTATACAGAATGAAATAAGCCAGAAAGAAAAACATCAATACAGTATACTAACGCATATACATGGAATTTAGAAAGATGCAAATGATAACCCTGTATTCGAGACAGCAAAAGAGACACAGATGTATAGAACAGTCTTTGGGACTCTGTGGGAGAGGGTGAGGGTGGGACGATTTGGGAGAATGGCATTGAAACATGTATATTATCATATGTGAAACGAATCGCCAATTTAGGGTCGATGCATGTTACAGGATGCTTGGGGCTGGTGTGCAGGAATGACCCAGAGGGAGGATAAGGAGAGGAGGGAAGTGGGAGGGGGGTTCAGGAAGGGGAACTCATGTACACCCGGGACGGATTCATGTCAATGTATGGAAAAACAAACAAGTATAATATTGTAAAATAATTAGCCTCCAATAAAAAAAAAAAAAAACACTGGTGAAAGAAATCAGAGAGGACACTAATAGATGGAAAAATATACCTTGCTCATGGATTGGAAAAATAAATATTGTGAAAAAATACATATTACCCTAAGTAATTTATAAGTTCAATGCAATCCCTATCAAGCTACCAACGCTATTTTTCACAGAGCTATAACAAATAATTTCACAATTTGTATTGAAATACATAAAACCTTGAATAGCCAAAGTAATCTTCAGAAAGAAGAATGGAACTGGGGAATCAACTTGCCGGACTTCAGGCTCTACTGCAAAGCCACAGTCATCAAGACAGTATGGTACTGGCATTAAGATCAATGGACAAAACAGAAAGTGGAGAGATAAATCCATGCCCCTATGGACACCTTATTTTGACAAAGGAAGCAAGAATATTCAATGGAGAAAAGACAATCTCTTTAACAAGTGGTGCTGGGAAACCTGGTCAACCACTTGTCAAAGAATGAAACTAGAACACTTCCTAACACCATACACAAAAATAAACTCAAAATGCATTAAAGATTTAAATGTAACGCCAGAAACTATAAAATTGCCAGAGGAGAACATAGGTAAAACACTCTCCAACATAAATCACAGCAGAATCCTCCATGACCCACCTTTCAGAATATTTGAAATAAAAGCAAAAATAAACAAATAGGACCAAATTAAAAGTAAAATCTTCTGCTCAGCAAAGGAGACTACAAGCAAGGTGAAAAGACAGCCTTCAGAATGGGAGAAAATAATAGCAAATGAAGCAACTGACAAAGGATTAATCTTAAAAATATACAAGCAACTCCTGTGGCTCAATTCCAGAAACATAAACGACCCAATCAAAAAATGGCCCAAAGAACTAAACAGACATTTCTCCAAAGAAGACATACAGATGGCTAACAAATACATGAAAAGATGCTCAACATCACTCATAATCAGAGAAATGCAAATTAAAACAACCATAAGGTTCCATTTCACGCCAGTCAGAATGGGTGCTATCCAACATTCTATGAGCAGTAAATGCTGGAGAGGGTGTGGAGAAAAGGGAACCCTCTTACACTGTTGGTGGGAATGCAAACTAGTTCAACCACTATTGAAAACAATGTGAAGATTCCTTTAAAAACTGGAAATAGAACTGCCATCCCACCCAGCAATCGCACTCCTGGTCATACACACTGAGGAAACCAGAATTGAAAGATATACATGTACTCCAATGTTCATTGCAGCACTGTTTATAATAGCCAGGACATGGAAGCAACCTAGATGTCCATCTGCAGACAAATAGATAAGAAAATTGTGGTACATATACACAATGGAGTGTTCCTCAGCAGTTAAAAAGAATACATTTGAATCAGTTCTAATGAGGTGGATGAAGCTGGAGCCTATTACACAGAGTGAAGTAATCCAGAAAGAAAAACACCAATACAGTATACTAACACATATATGTGGAATTTAGAAAGATGATAATGATAACCCTGTGTACGAGACAGCAAAAGAGACCCAGATGTATAGAACAGTCTTTTGGACTCTGGGAGAGGGCGAGGGTCGGATGATTTGGAATAATGGCATTGAAACATGTATATTATCGTATGTGAAAAGAATCATTAGTCCAAGTTCAATGCATGATACAGGATGATCGGGGCTGTTGTACTAGGATGACCCAGAGGGATTGGATGGGGAGGGAGGTGGGAGGGTGGTTCAAGATGGGGAACACATGTACACATGGGGCAGATTCATGTCAATGTATTGCAAAACTAATACAATAATGTAAAGTAATTACCTTTCAATTAAATAATTTTTTTAAAAACGTGCCTCTATGGCTTCCTGAGTGACTTTGAGAAAGAGGAATGGACAAAACAGAAGAGGTTAAGAGAAAGTAACAATCATTTGGGATTTTATGATTCAGCTATGTCAGTCTGTCTAATGTAATAAAAAATAATCTAATGCAGAAACATATTTTTCAGGCTTGCAGCATGATTGCAGTTGAAATAAATGATACAAAAGGTTTTTATGTTTGTTGGTTGGTTGTTTTCCTAAAAATGTAAGTATAACCTGCTTGTACTTTTGAGGACTTTATCTGCCTCATAAGATAAAAATGATGCAATGCCACTGGGATCTGAATGTGAGGAATCTGAGCATCTTTGGGCCTCTCAAACTCATCATTAATGTATATTTGATGGTGATGAATAATAATGATTGGCACTGAGACCGGATTCCTAAGAGAAGGCAGCTAAAAGACATTCTCTTTCTATTTCGTAATCCAGGAGAGTGGGACTCTTCCTTCTCTAAGAAGTGTGAGGGACTGTTACTCAAGGGAAAATGACTCAATCTGAGGAATTTTTTAAGAGCAGCTGAAAAAAAGTCCCAGATCCAGGTTTCTTCACTACTGGATCCAGCTTGTGATCCTTTTCACGTTGTGATCAGAAAAAAATGCATAAATCAATCCCCGCCCCAGGAGGAAAAAAGACAGTGTAACTAACACTAGAGTTAGACTGAAGCCAGAAAGGGTGTCTTGTGCAAACGTTTTCTGGTCAAGAGCTACCTGACTGATGTCCTGAATCCCCAGCGAGCTATATAACATGCTTGCAGCAGCCCCCCAGAAGCTTCCTTTTTTAAAATGTGACTCTTGAGAAAGATGGCACAGTACAGTACAAGTTGTATTGCCTATGTGCTGCTTCCAAGTTGAAGACAGCAGAACAGTTATTTTGTATTCTAAGATATTTGTGAATATTTTCCATCAGTAAATCTCCCCATCAGCACACAGAAATATAAAGGAGATTGTAGATTTAGCTTCAGTTCAGTTCAGTCGCTCAGTCATGTCTGATTCTTTGCAACCCCATGAACCGCAGCACACCAGGCCCTCCCTGTCCATCATCAACTCCCAGAGTCCACCCAAACCCATGTCCATTGTGTCAATGATGCCATCCAACCATCTCATCCTCTGTCATCCCCTTCTTCTCCTGCCCTCAATCTTTCCGAGCATCAGGGTCTTTTCAAATGAGTCCGCTCTCTGCATCAGGTGGCCAAAGTATTGGAGTTTCAATTTTAACATCAGTCCTGCCAATGAATATTCAGGACTGATTTTCTTTAGGATGGACTGGTTGGCTCTCCTTGCAGTCCAAGGGACTCACAAGAGTCTTCTCCAAGTCATTCCATTGAGACCTTAGGAAGGAGCTGGGGCATCTCCAGGTCTAAAACCAATGCTGTTTGGCAGCAGGACCTCTAGGAAGCATGGGTGTGAGGCAGGGGATCCTGATTGACCAATAGAAAGATGGTTCTCCAAGATGGAGTGATGGGACAGGCAAGGGCAGCATGACTGGTGAGACTAGAAGGCTTAGAGCCTCTTCTGCTGAGTCTGGTACTGACCAAAGACTAATAGGAAAATGAGAAGGAGAACATAGCCTCATGTAACATTCACATCAGACTTCTCAAATCAGCTGTGTATTCCTAAGGCATGGGGGAGGCTCCTCTTCTTGCAAATGACAGTTGACACATATTCACTACTGCTAAGCACAAGCCTCTGGTGACCAGTGACCAGTGGTGTCAAAGTTCTGAGCATGTGGTGAGCAGTTTCCTGAAGACTTAAGTAAGCACTGTGGCTACAGCCTCACATTCCCAGTCGGGCTCTCTGTGGCTTCTGGGGCCACTCCTCAGGCTCTGCACAGAATTTGCTTCAATGTCTCTGCAGTTGATGATGGTTTCCTCTTCCTCTGTGTGAACTCAAGAAAACAGAAGGCTGTCTAGGTGGAAAACAGTTTCATTGGCCTTTCGTTTCCCTGTCTCTACTCTGGTTAATCAGAATTTATATTTTCTCAATCATTTTGGCAGAAATTTTGCAACATGTTTTCCTAAAATTATCTTCAAGAACAGTTATCTTTTTCCAACTAGCCAGGGTGTGTTTTCTTTTACCATATCTGAGCAAGACAAGACAAGCGTTTGCATGAAATATATTCTCTATTATGATGACAACTCTTTAATAGAGACTAATTTTTTAAAAACCCTTAGGTAATTCATCCTCAGCCAGCCAGACTCACCCTTAACATTTTGATGTACTTTCTTCTTTTTCTTTTCTCTGTATATTTTCTTAAGCACACATCCCAATTTTTATAAACAACCTAGGTCATTCTGGATACTCAATTTTGTTTCCGATGTTTTTCATTATACATGCTAAGGCAGCTACATTACTGCCATAATCAAACAATGCAATTATAATGGCTATATTCACTGTAAAACATGCCATATTTATTTAAAATATTTCTAAAGTCTACAGGATAAATAACACTGTAATGGACATCTCTGATCATTGATTTTAGACTACATATTTGTGTTATTGTCGTTCAGTGTTAAGTCGTGTCCAAACAATCCCATGGACTGCAGCCCGTCAAGCTCTTCCATCCTCCTCTATCTCCCAGAGTTTGCTCAAATCCATATCCTTGAACCCATTATACTAACCAATCATCTCATCCTCTGTCAACCACTTCTCTTATCCTCAATTTTCCCCACCAAGCTGATCTTTTTCAGTGAGTCAGCTCTTCTCATCAGGTGCCCTAAGTATTGAAGCTTCAACTTCAGCTTAAGTCCTTTCAGTGAATATTCAGGGGTAATTTCCTTTAGGAATGACTAGTTTGATCTCCTTGCTGTCCAAGGGACTCTCAAAAGTCTTCTCTAGCACTAATTTGAAAGCATCAGTTCTTAGGTGCTCAGCCTTCTTAATGGTCAAAGTCTCACATCTGTACATGACTACTGAAAAAACCATAGCTTTGACTATATGAACCTTTGCTGGCAAAGTGATGTCTATTTTAACAATTAATTTATTTTAATTGAAGACTAATTTGCAGTTTTGTGGTAGCTTTTGCCATATGCCAACATGAATCAGCCACGGATGCCCATGTGTCCCACCAACCTTCTTCTTTCAAATCATCCTATCTCGACTTCTCCCACATCATCCAAAATCTGTTTTTACATCTGTGTATCTTTTGTTGTCTTGCATATAGGGTCATTGTTACCATCTTTCTAAATTCCTTATATATTCGTTAATATACTGTACTGGTGTTTCTCTTTCTGACTTACTTCACCCTGTGTAATAGGCTCCAGTTTCACCCACCTCATTGGAACTGACTCAAATGCATTATTTGTTATAGCTGAGGAATATTCCATTGTGTATATGTACTACAACTTCTTTGTCCATTCATCTGCCAATGGACATCTAGGCTGCTTCCAAGTCTAGCTATTGTAAACAGTGCAGCAATCAATATTGGGGTACACGTGTCTCTTTCATTTCTGCTTTCCTCAATGTGTATGCCCACAAGTGGGATTGATGGGTCATATGGCAGTTCTATTTCCAGGTTTAAGAACTCTCTACACTATTCTCCATAATGATTGTACTAGTTTGCATCCTCACCAAGAGTGTAAGAGGGTTCCTTTTTCTCCACACATTCTCCAGCATTTATTATCTGTAAATTTTTGATAGCAGCCATTCTGACCAGCATGAGATGGTACCTTAACGGGGTTTTGATTTGCGTTTGCTGAAATGAGTGATGTTGAGCATCTTTTCATGTGTTTATTCAGTTCAGTTCAATTGCTCAGTCGTGTCCAACTCTTTGTGACCCCATGGACTGAAGCACACCAGGCCTCCCTGTCCATCACCAACTTCCAGAGTTTACCCAAACTCATGTCCATTGAGCCAGTGATGACATCCACAATTTCATCCTCTGTTGTCCCCCTCTCCTCCAGCCTTCAATCTTTCCCAGCATCAGAATCTTTTCAAATGAGTCAGTTCTTCGCATCAGGTCCCATAGTATTGGAGTTTCAATTTTAACATCAGTCCTTCCAATGAATATTCAGGACTGATTTTCTTTAGGATGGACTGGTTGGATCTCTTTGCAGTCCAAAGGTCTCTCAGGAGTATTCTCCAACACCACAGTTCAAAAGCATCAATTCTTCAGTGCTCAGCTTTCTTTATAGTCCAACACTCACATCTACACACGACTACTGTAAAAACCATTGCTTTGACTAGACGGACTTTTGTTGGCAATGTAATGTCTCTGTTTTTAATATCCTATCTAGATTGGTCATAACTTCTCTTCCAAGGAGCAAGTGACTTTTATTAGCTATCTGTATGTATTCTTTGCAGAAATGTTAGTTTAGATCTTTGGCCCACTTTTTGACTGTGTCTTTCATTATTCTGGTATATGAACTGCTTGTGTATTTTGGAGATTAATTCTTTGTCAGATGTTTCATTTGCTGCTATATTCTCCCATTCTAAAGGCTGTCTTTTCACCTCGCTTATGGTGTCCTATATTGTGCAAAAGCTTTTAAGTTGAATTAGGTCCCAATTGTTTATACTTGTTTTTATTTCCATTACTCCGGGAGGTGGGTCATAGGGGATCTTGCTGTGATTCATGTCAAAGAGTGTTCTGCCTATCTTTTTCTCTAAGAGCTTTTAGTTTCCGGTCTTACATTTAGATCTTTAATCCACTTTGAGATTATTTTTGTGTGTTTAGGAAGTTCTAGTTTCATTCTTTTACAGGTGGTTGATCAGGTTTTCCAACACCATCTGTTAAAGAGATTGTCTTTCTCCATTGTATATTTTTGCCTCATTTGTCAAAGATAAGAGGTATATAGATGCATGGATTTATTTCTGAGCTTTCTATTTTGTTCCATTGATCTATATTTCTGTCTTTGTGCCAGTACCATACTGTTTGATAACTGTAGCTTTGTCTTATAGTCTTGTCAGGCAGATTGATTCCTCCAGTTTCATGCTTCTTTCTCAAGATTGCTTTGGCTATTTGAGGTTTTTTATATTTCCATACAAATTGTGAAATTATTTGTTCTTGTTCTGTGAAAAATGCTGTTGGCAACTTGACAGGGTTTGCATTGAATCTGTAGATTGCTTTGGTAGTATACTCATTTTCACTATATTGATTCTTCCAATCCACAAGCATGGTATATCTCTCCATCTATTTCTGTCATCTTTGATTTCTTTCATCAGTGTATTACAGTTTTCTATATATTGGTCTTTTGTTTCTTTAGGTAGATTTATTCCTAAGTATTTTATTCTGTTTTTGCAATGGTGAATGGAATTGTTTCCTTAATATCTGTTTCTGTTTTCTCATTGTTAGCGTACAGGAATGCAAGGGATTTCTGTGCATTAGCTTTATCCTGCAAGTTTACTGTATGCATTGATTAGCTCTAGTAATTTTCTGGTGGTATCTTTAATGTTTTCTATGTAGAGGATCATGTCATCTGAAAACAGTGAGAATTTTATGTCTTCTTTTCCAGTCTGGATTCATATGGTTTTTATCTTTCAATTTGTTAATGGGGTGTATCACCCTGATTGATTGGCAAATGCTGAAGAATCCTTGCATCCCTGGGATAAAGCCCACTTCGTTATGATGTATGATCTTTTAAATATGTTGTTGGATTCTGTCTGCTGGAATTTTCTTCAGGATTGTTGCATATGTGTTTATCAGTGATATTGGCCTGAACTTTTCTTTTATTGTGTGGTATATTTTTCTGGTTTTCATATTAGGGTGATGGTGGCCTTAAAGAATGAGTTTGGCAGTTTACCTTCCTCTGCAATTTTCTGAAAGAGTTTGAGTAGGATAGGTGTTAATTCTTCTCTAAATTTTTGGTAGAATTCAGCTGAGAAGCTGTCTGGTCCCAAGTTTTTATTTGCTGGAAAATTTTTTTTATAGTTTACATTTCCGTGCTTGTGATGGGTCTGTTAAGATTTTCTATTTCTTCCTGATTTCGTTTTGGAAGGTTATACTTTTCTAAGAATTCATCCATTTCTTCCAAATTATCCACATTATGTCATATATTGATGATAGTAGTCCGTGATGATCCTTTGTATTTCTGCATTGTCTGTTGTGATTTCTCCAATTTTATTTCTAACTTGCTGATTTGATTCTCCTCCCTTTTTTTCTTGATGAGTCTGGCTAATGGTCTATGCTATTTATCTACTCAAAGAACCAGCTTTTAGTTTTGCTGATTTTTGCTATAGTCTCTTTTGTTACTTTTTTATTTATTTCTGCCTTAATTTTTATGATTTCTTTCCTTCTACTAATCTGGGGATTCTTCATTTCTTCTTTTTCTAGTTGCTTTAGGTGTAGAGTTAGTTTATTTATTTCATTTTTCTCTTGTTTCTTCAGGTAAGCTTGCATTGTTATGAACCTTCCCTTTATCACTGCTTTTACTGAATTGCATAAGTTTTGAGTTGTCCTGTTTTCATTTGTCTCTGTGCATATTTTGATTTCTTCTGTGGTTTGTTGGTTTTTCAGAAGCGTGTTGTTTAGCCTCCGTATGTTTTTATTTTTAATAGTTTTTTTTCCCTGTAGCTGACATGTAATCTTACTGCATGATCAGAAGAGATTCTTGAAATGATTGCATTTTTTTTAAATTAACCAAGGCTAGATTTATGCCCAGGATGTGCTCTATCCTGGAGAAGGTTCCATGTGCACTTGAGAAAAATGTGAAATTCGTTGTTTTAGGGTGAAATAGCCTATAAATATCAATTAAGTCTAACTGGTCTATTGCATCATTTAAAGTTTGTGTTTCCTTGCTAATTTTCTACTTGCTTGATATATCCATAGGTGTGAGTGGGGTATTAAAGTCTCCCACTCCTATCATTTTACTGTTAATTTTCCCTTTCATATTTGTTAGCATTTGCCTAACATATTGCAGTTCTCCTATGGGTGTGTGTGTGTGTATATATATATATTTATATAATATATAAATTATATTATATATAATTGTGTATATATTATATATATATATAATTGTTATATCTTCTTCTTGGATTGATCCTTTGATCATTATGTAGTGTCCTTCTGAAAGGTTGTTGCTGAACCTCAAAAAAAAAAAAACAAACCAGGATTCTTGGCCTCTGAAGAAGAAGAATTCAATCCGGAGCCAGAGACGAGGCTTGATCACTCAGAGCTTTGTATAATAAAGTTTTATTAAAGTATAAAGGAGATAGAGAAAGCTTCTGACATAGATATCAGAAAGGGGTAGAAAGAATACCCTCATGCTGGTTTTTAGCTGGATGTTTTATAGTCACCAGCAGTCTGTTAATGAAAGAAAGGAATATCTTAAAACTCGGAGAATGGCACTAGGCCCCTCATCTATATAGATGTTATTTTGGGATGATCTTGGCACTGGACGAGGCATCCTAGGCCATAAAATGATTGACTTGAATCTTATAGAAGGACAGATTACCATACAAATAGTTTCATTTTCATAGATTAGGAGAACAATATCTGAGTAAAACATACTGGCTTGTCATGTCTGTTCTGAGCCCTTAGGTGGAACCAACTTGAATACAGAGTCTGGAATAGATGCATAGTATATTAACATAGCTTTAGATAAACTTTTCCATAAGAAAACTGAATTAGTTAACTCAAGATTTGAGAATATTTAACTTCAGGTGGTCTGGAAGAAGCACAGGCTGGAATCAAGATTGCTGGGAGAAATATCAATAACCTCAGATATGCAGATGACTCTACCCTTATGGCAGAAAGTGAAGAGGAACTCAAAAGCCTCTTGATGAAAGTGAAAGAGGAGAATGAAAAGGTTGGCTTGAAGCTCAACATTCAGAAAACAAAGATCATGGCATCTGGTCCCATCACTTCATGGGAAATAGATGGGGAAACAGTGGAAACAGTGTCAGACTTTATTTTGGGGGGCTCCAAAATCACTGCAGATGCTGATTGCAGCCATGAAATTAAAAGACGCTTACTCCTTGGAAGGAAAGTTATGACCAACCTTGATAGTATATTAAAAAGCAGAGACATTACTTTGCCAACCAGGATCCGTCCAGTCAAGGCAATGGTTTTTCCAGTGGTCATGTATGGATGTGAGAGTTGGACTGTGAAGAAAGCTGATCGCCGAAGAATTGATGCTTTTGAACTGTGGTGTTGGAGAAGACTCTTGAGAGTCCCTTGGACTGCAAGGAGATCCAACCAGTCCATTCTAAAGGAGATCAATCCTGGGTGTTCATTGGAGGGACTGATGCTAAAGCTGAAACTGCAATACTTTGACCACCTCATGCGACGAGTTGACTCACTGGAAAAGACTCTGATGCTGGGAAAGGTTGGGGGCGGGAGGAGAAGGGGACGACGGAGAATGAGATGGCTGGATGGCATCACCGACTCTGTGGACATGAGTTTGAGTGTACTCCGGGAGTTGGTGATGGACAGGGAGTCCTGGCATGCTGTGATTCATGGGGTCGCGGAGAGTCGCACACAACTGAGCGACTGAACTGAACTGAACTGAACTTCAGGTGGAGCAGGTGTCATTATGGCAACAAAATATTTTAAGAGAAACCTCCTTTTAAATTTATATAGAGAAGGGGGAAAAAATCACTAGCTTGTTTTCTCCTGCCACTTAAGAAACATAAAAAATGTCTGACACTTCCAACCTATTTCCTCTGCTTGGAGGCCTCTCTTTTCATGGCCTTTATGTCAAAGTCTATTTTATCTGTTATGAGCACTGCTACAACTGCTTTCTTTTGGTCTCCATTTGTGTGAAATATCATTTTCCAGCCCTCCACTTACAGTCTGTAGGTAACCCTCATTTTGAGGTGGGTCTCTTGTAGACAGCATATATAGTGGTCCTTTTTTAATATCCATTCAACCAGTCTTTGTCTTTTGGTCAGGACATTCAAACCATTTACATTTAAGGTAATTATTGATTAGTATGATCTTGTTGTCATTTACTTTATTGTTTTGGGTTCGAGTTAATACACCTTTTCTGTGTTTCCTGTCTAGAGAAGATCCTTTAGCATTTGTTGGAGAGCTGTTTTTGTGGTGCTGAATTCTCTCAGCTTTTGCCTGTCTGTAAAGCTTTTTATTTCTCCTTCATATTTGAATGAGAGCCTTACTGGGTACAGTAATCTGGGCTGTAGGTTATTTTCTTTCATCACTTTAAGTATGTCCTGCCATTCCCTCCTGGCCTTAAGAGTTTCTATTGAAAGATCAGCTGTTTTCATTATGGGAATCCCCTTGTGTGTTATTCATTGATTTTTCCCTTGTGCTTTTAATATTTGTTCTTTGTGTTTGATCTTTGTTAATTTGATTAATCTGTGTCTTGGGGTATTTCTCCTTGGGTTTATCCTATTCAGAACTCTCTGGGTTTCTTGGACTTGGGTGATTATTTCCTTCCCCATTTTAGGGAAGTTTTCAACTATTATCTCATCAAGTATTTTCTCATGGTCTTTCTTTTTGTCTTATTCTTCTGGGACTCCTATGATTCGAATATTGGGGCATTTAACAATATCCCAGAGGTCTCTGAGCTTGTCCCCATTTCTTTTAACTCATTTTTCTTTTATCCTTCTGTTTCATTTATTTCTACCATTCTATATTCTAACTCACTTATCCTATATTCTGTCCCCATTATTCTACTGTTGGTTGACTCCAGAGTGTCTTTTATCTCATTTTTGCATTATTCATTATATATTGGCTCTTTTTTATTTCTTCTAGGTCCTTGTTAAACCTTCCTTTCATCTTCTCAATCCTTGTCTGCAGGCTATTTATCTGTAACGCCTTTTTGTTTTCAAGATTTTGGATCATTTTCGATATCATTATTCAGAATTCTTTATCAGTTAGGTTCCCTATCTCTTCCTCTTTTGTTTGGTTTGGTGGGTTTATTCTGTTCCTTTACCTGCTGGGATTTCTGTGCCTTTTCTTCTTGTTTATATTGCAGCGTTTGGGGTGGCCTTTCCGAATTCTGGCAGTTTGTGTTCTCTGTATTGTAGAGTTTCCTCACTGTGGGTGGGGTTGGACAGGTGACTTGTCAAGCATCCTGTTAGGGAAGCTTGTGTCAGTGTTCTGGTGGGTGGAGCTGGATTTCTTCTCTCTGGAGTGCAATGAAGTGTCCAGTAATGAGTTATGAGATATCAAAGGGTTTGGTGTGACTTTGGGCAACCTGTGTATTGAAGCTCAGGGCTATGTTCCTGTGTTGCTGGAGGATTTCCCTGGTATGTCTTGCTCTGGAACTTTTTGGGTCTTGGGTGGTGCTTGGTTTCAGTGTAGGTATGGAGGCGTTTGATGAGCTCTTATTGATTAATGTTTCCTGGAGTCAGGAGTTCTCTGGCATTCTCGGGTTTTGGACTTAAACCTCCTGTCTCTGGTTTTCAGACTTATTCTTACAGTAGCCTCAAGACTTCTCCATTCCTAAAGCTGCTGCTGCTGCTGCTAAGTCACTTTAGTCGTGTCCGACTCTGTGTGACCCCAGATGATAAAACATCTAGGTTAATGGTGAAAAGATTCTCCACAGTGAGGGACACCCAGAGAGGTTCATGGAGTTACCTGGAGAAGAGAAGAGGAAGGAGGGAGATAGAGGTGACCAGGAGGAGAAGAGGGGGAATAAAAAGGGGAGATAGCAAGCTAAACAGTAATCACTTCCTTATGAGTTCTCCACAGTCTGCATCCCTCAGAGATGTTCATGGAGTTACACAGAGAAGAGGGAGAAAAAGGACAGAGGTGGCCAGGAGGATAAAGCAGGGGAATCAAAAGGGGAGAGAGAGATCCAATCAGTAATCAGTTGCCTAAGTGTTCTCAACAGCCCAGAACACAAAGAGATTCACAGAGTTGGGTAGAGAAGAGAAAGGGGAGGGAGGAGATAGAGGCCACCTGGTGGAGAAAAGGGAGAATCAAAAGGGGGAGAGAACAAGCAGGCCAGTTATCTTGCTCCCAAGTGAAAACACGTACTGAAGATTGGGTTCTTAAAGGTACAAAATTGATTTCAAATACCAAAAAGCAAAGATTGAAAATCTAGAGTTTGGATTTTCAAAAATACATTATTAAAGAAAAAAACAAAGCTCACAAAAATTATATATATATATATGAATTTGCTTTTAAAAATAGGGGTTTTTTTGCAAAGTAGTAGGTTATAAAAAAGAAAATTAAAGGAGTAATAGAGGGTTTTAATTTTTTTTAATTTAAAGAATGATAATAGTAAAAATATATCTAGGACTTTCTCTGGTGTTGTTGTGGACAGTGTGTGGTCAGTTCATAGGCCCCTCCCTATACAGTTTGTGTTAACTACAGGGTTTTTATCTATTGCACCTGTCACTTCCAAGGTGGTTCCCTGTGTTTGTTCTAGCTTTTTGGTTTGCTGGTCTCTTCGGTGTCTAATTTCCACCCTGACACAAGGGGGCGGTGGTGAACACTTTTTAGGGTCCCTTGTTCAGTCGTGCTGTGGGGAGAGAGACACACTGCAAACCCCGCTCATGCTTTCCCTGTCTACACTGCTTAGCCTCTAGGTTGCTCTGCCAGGAACTGTCTGAGACCCGCCCTGGGTTGTATGTACTTCCCAGGTCTAAGCCACTCAGGTTCAGGTACTCAGGTACTCCATAAAGGCAGACTTGGTTGGGCCTGAGTTTTGTGTCCTTTCCAGGTCCAAGCATCTCAGGTGACCAAGAGCTTGGTGAGTATGATCGCTGTGATTTATTGCCTTCCCCATTCCTGCCACTCAGTTTTCTGGGTGTACAACTGGCGCAACTTCTCAGGTGTGCTGTATATCTCTTCTGGGGAGCTGATCTCTGGCTGTGACCCTCCTGGCAGATATCGACCATCCAGAGTCCCAAGAAGTCTTGGTTAGCAGCAAAGCCTGCTTTCAGTCTGATAGATGATGCCTCTCTGGGGCCGTGATTGCCCCCTTCTGTCTCTGGCTTCCCCTTGCCTGCCTTTCTCCAACAGAGGATGGGCCATTCCACAGCCGGCTAGGTGGGATAGCTATCCCTCAGTCTCGCTTGCTATCTCAAGTTAGTGCCCTCAAATTGCTCTCAGGGCATTCAGACCTGGTCTTACTCTAAGCAATGCTGCCCACACCTCCCTGCCCAGCCCCCACTTGCTAGTAGCAGATACGGGCATCTGCACTGCTTCTCCCCTGGGAGTTACTGTTGGGCACATAATCTGTGGGGTTTAATTATTTATTTATTTTTCCTCCCAGTTCTTTTGCCCTCTGAGTTTCCAAGTCTCGCCAAAGACTCAACAGTGAGAGTGTTTCCTGGTGTTTGGAAACCTCTCTTTTTTAAGTCTCCCTTCCTGGGATGGATTTCCATCCTTACTTCTTTGTCTCTCTTTTTATCTTTTATATTTTTTCCTACCTCCTTTCAAAGACAATGGGCTGCTTTTCTGGGTGTCTGCTGTCCTTTGTGGGCATTCAGAAGTTGTTTCGTGGAATTTACTCAGCGTTCAATTGTTCTTTTGATGAATTTGTGCGGGAGAAAGTGGTCTCCCCCATCTTCCTCTGCCATATTCCTCTACTATCTTAGTACTGCCTATGGAAGGTTTTTGATGAGCTCTTGTCGATTAATGTTCCCTGGAGTCAGGAGTTTTGGATGTAAACCTCCTGCCTCTGTCTTTCAGTCTTATTCTTACAGTAGCCTCGAGACTTCTCCATCCCATCCAGCATAGATGATAAAACATCTAGGTTAATGGAGAAAAGATTCTCCACAGTGAGGGACACCCAGAGAGGTTCACAGAGTTACATGCAGAAGGAGGGACGAGGGATATAGAGCTGATCAGAAGGTGAAGAGGGAGAGTCAAAAGTGGAGAGAGCAATCTAGCCAATAATCAGTTCCCTAAGTGTTCTCCACAGCCTGGAACACCAGAGAGATTCACAGAGTTAAGTAGAGAAGAGAAAGGGGAGGGAGGTGATAGAAGTGACCTGGGGGAGAAAAGGGAGAGACAAAGGGGGAGAGAGCAATCAAGCCAGTAATCACACCCCTAATCAAAAATGGGTACTGAAAATTAGATTTTTAAAGGTACCAAATTGATAACAAATACCAAACGGAAAGATTAAAAATCTACGGTAGAGGTTAGACTCTCAGAAATACAATATTAGAACTAGAAAACAAAATCAATCTCAAAAATTATTTTTAAAATATGAAATTTGATTTTAAAATAATGTCTTTTTTGGTAATGTAATAGTAGGTTAAAAATGAAAATTATAGGAGTAATAAAGACTTTAAAATAAAAAAGTTTAAAAATGATAATATTAAAAATATATCTAGATTCTCGGAACAAGATGGCAGAGGAATAGGACGGCGAGACCACTCTCTCCCCCACAAATTCATCAAAAGAACATTTGAACGCGAGTAAAGTCCACAAAACAACTTCTGAATGCTGGCAGAGGACGTCAGGCACCCAGAAAAACAGCCCATTGTCTTCGAAAGGAGGTAGGAAAAAACATAAAAGATAAAAAGCGAGACAAAAGAAGTAAGGACGGAGCTCCGTCCCGGGAAGGGAGGCTTTAAAAAGAGAGGTTTCCAAACACCAGGAAACATTCTCACTGGCGAATCTGTGGCGAGCCTTGGAAGCTCAGAGGGCCATATAACCCTCTCTTTTTTTAAGATTTTTTTAAAACCCACAGATTACCCGCCAAACGGTAACTCCCAGCGGAGAAGCAGCGCAGACGCCTGCATACACCATTAGCAAGCGGGGGCTGGGCAGGGAGGAGCCGGCTGAACTGCTTAGAGAGAGGACTGGGCTTGAATGCCGCGAGAACAATTTGAGAGAACTGGGGAGAGCAAAGCAGACTGTGGGATAGCTCCCCCACGAAAAGGCGGAAAGCTCTAACCTATGACTCGGCCAGCCCCGCTCACAGAATAAAGGACTGAGCAGAGCGAGCCGGCTGCAGTCGGCCCATCCCCCTTCCCCCGCCGAGACAGGCAGGGAGCACAGCCAGAGCCGGAGCGGGCAACCGCGGCCCCAGAAAGGCATCCAATACAAACTGCAGGCAGGCTTGTTGCTATTCAGGACTTCTTGGGCTCGGGCCGGTTGATATCCCCCTGAGAAGGTGCGCCGGTTGTACACCCAGAAAACTGAATGGCGGGGACTGGGGAGGCGATAAGTTGCAGAGACCGCGCTCGCCAAACACCTGGTCCCCTGAGCTGCTCGGACCGGGGAAGGCACAAAACGCAGGCCCAACCAAGTCTGCGCCTTTTTGGAGTACCTGAGAACCTGAACTTGAGCCGCTCAGACCTGGGAAGTGCATACAACCCGGTGCCAGCCTCGGACAGTTCCCGGCAGAGCAACCTAGAGCCTGTGCAGTGTAGACTGGGACAGCATACGTGCTGTGAGCGGGGGCAAACCCAGTGTGGCAGAGACGCTGCGAGCACTCCCCACAGACGCCAGAGATAATCGACTGCAGCGTTCCTCCCTTCCCAGAACAGGACTGAACAACTGAGCCTTAAAAAGTGTCCACCCACCCCCTAGTATCAGGGTGGAAATTAGACACTGAAGAGACCAGCAGACAGAAGCTAAAACAGAGGGAACCACCTTGGAAATGACAGATAGAGACGTCTAGAGACTACTCCAAGAATAAGACCAAAAACCAGAGGCAAGAGGCTTAAGGCCGAATCCTGAGAACACCAGAGAACTCCTGACTCCAGGGAACATTAATCTATAGGAGCTCATCAAACGTCTCCATACCTTCACTAAAACCAAGGGTCAACAAGTTCCAGAGCAAGACATACCACGCAAATTCTCCAGCAACACAGGAAAATAGCCCTGAGCTTCAATATACAGGCTGCCCAAAGTCACTCCAAACCCACTGACATCTCATAACTCATTACTGGACACTTCATTGCACTCCAGAGAGAAGAAATCCAGCTCCACCCACCAGAACACCGACACAGGCTTCCATAACCAGGGAACCTTGACGAGTCACCTGTCCAACCCCACACACAGCAAGGAAACTACATAATAAAGAGAACTCCACAAACGGCCAGAAGAGGGAAAGGCCACCCCAAGCAAAGCATTATAAGCAAGATCAAGAAGCAGAGAAATACCCAGCAAGTAAAGGAACAGGATAAATGCCCACCAACACAAACAAAAGAGGAAGATATAGGGAATCTACATGAAAAAGAATTTCGAATTTTGGTGGTGAAAATGATTCAAAATCTTGAAAGCAAAATGGAGTTACAGATAAATAACCTGGAGAAAAGGATTGAGAAGATGGAAGAAAGGTTTAATAAGGACTTAGAGGAAATAAAAAAGAGTCAATATACAATGAATAATACAATAGATGAGATCAGAAACACTCTGGAGGGAACAAACAGTAGAATAACAGAGGCAGAAGACAGGATAAGCGAGCTAGAAGATAGAATTGTAGAAATAAATGAAACAGAGAGGAAAAAAGAAAAACAAATTAAAAGAAATGAGAACAATATTAGAGACCTCTGGGACAATGTTAAACGCTCCAACATTCGAATCATAGGAATCCCAGAAGAAGAAGACAAGAAGAAAGACCATGAAAGAATACTTGAGGAGAAAATAGTTGAAAACTTCCCTAAAATAGGGAAAGAAATAATCACCCAAGTCCAAGAAACCCAGAGAGTCCCCAACAGGATAAACCCAAGGCGAAATACTCCTAGACACATATTAATCAAATTAACAAAGATCAAACACAAAGAACAAATATTAAAAGCAGCAAGGGAAAAACAGCAAATAACACACAAGGGGATTCCCATAAGGATAACAGCTGATCTTTCAACAGAAACTCTTCAGGCCAGGAGGGAATGGCAAGACATACTTAAAGTGATGAAAGAAAATAACCTACAGCCCAGACTACTGCACCCAGCAAGGATCTCATTCAAATATGAAGGAGAAATCAAAAGCTTTACAGACAAGCAAAAGCTGAGGGAATTCAGCATTACCAAACCAGCACTCCAACAAATGCTAAAGGATCTTTTCTAGACAGGAAACACAGAAAGGGTGTATAAACTCGAATCCAAAGCAATAAAGAAAATGGCTACGGGATCGTACTTATCAATAATTACGTTAAACGTAAATGGGTTGAATGCCCCAACCAAAAGACAAAGGCTGGCTGAATGGATACAAAAACAAGACCCCCATATATGTTGTCTGCAAGAGACCCACCTCAAAACGAGGGACACATACAGACTGAAAGTGAAGGGCTGGAAAAAGATATTCCATGCAAATAGAGACCAAAAGAAAGCAGGAGTAGCAATACTCATATCAGATAAAATAGATTTTAAAACAAAGGCTGTGAAAAGAGACAAAGAAGGAAACTACATAATGATCAAAGGATCAATCCAAGATGAAGATATAACAATTATAAATATTTATGCACCCAACATAGGAGCACCGCAATATGTAAGACAATTACTAACAAGTATGAAAGGGGAAATTAACAATAATGCAATAATAGTGGGAGATTTTAATACCCCACTTACCTCTATGGATAGATCAACTAAACAGAAAATTAACAAGGAAACACAATCTTTAAATGATACAATAGACCAGTTAGACCTAATTGATATCTATAGGACATTTCACCCTCAAACAATGAATTTCACCTTTTTCTCAAGTGCACATGGAACCTTTTCCACGATAGATCTCATCCTGGGCCATAAATCTAGCCTTGGTAAATTCAAAAAAGTTGAAATCATTCCATGCATCTTTTCTGACCACAATGCAGTAAAATTAGATCTCAATTATGGGAGAAAAACTATTAAACATGCCAACATATGGAGGCTGAACAACACGCTGCTGAACAACGAACAAATCATAGAAGAAATCAAAAGAGAAATCAAAATATGCATAGAAATGAATGAAAATGAAAACACAACAACCCAAAACCTCTGGGACACTGTAAAAGCAGTGCTAAGGGGGAAGTTCATAGCAATACAGGCACACCTCAAGAAACAAGAAAAAAGTCAACTAAATAACCTAACTCTACATCTAAAGCAACTTGAAAAGGAAGAAATGAAGAACCCCAGGGTCAGTAGAAGGAAAGAAATTGTAAAAATTAGGGCAGAGATAAATGCAAAAGAAACAAAAGAGACTATAGCAAAAATCAACAAAGCCAAAAGCTGGTTCTTTGAGAAGGTAAATAAAATTGACAAACCACTAGCCAGACTTATCAAGAAACAAAGGGAGAAGAACCAAATCAATAAAATTAGAAATGAAAATGGAGAGATCACAACTGACAACACAGAAATACAAAGGATTATTAGAGAATACTATCAGGAATTATATGGCAATAAAATGAATAACCTGGAAGAAATGGACAAATTCGTAGAAAAATACAACTTTCCAAAACTGAACCAGGAAGAAATAGAAAATCTGAACAGACCCATCACAAGCACGGAAATTGAAACTGTAATCAAAAATCTCCCAGCAAACAAAAGCCCAGGTCCAGACGGCTTCACAGCTGAATTCTACCAAAAATTTAGAGAAGAGCTAACACCTATTCTACTCAAACTCTTCCAGAAAATTGCTGAGGAAGGGAAACTTCCAAACTCATTCTATGAGGCCACCATCACCCTAATCCCAAAACCTGGTAAAGACCCCACAAAAAAAGAAAACTACAGGCCAATATCACTGATGAACATAGATGCAAAAATCCTTAACAAAATTCTAGCAATCAGAATCCAACAGCAAATTAAGAAGATCATACATCATGACCAAGTGGGCTTTATCCCAGGAATGCAAGGATTCTTCAATATCCGCAAATCAGTCAACGTAATACACCACATTAACAAACTGAAAAATAAAAATCATATGATTATCTCAATAGATGCAGAGAAAGCCTTCGACAAAATTCAACATCCATTTATGATAAAAACCCTCCAGAAAGTGGGAATAGAAGGGACATACCTCAACATAATAAAAGCTATATATGACAGACCCACAGCAAACATTATCCTCAATGGTGAAAAACTGAAAGCATTTCCCCTAAAGTCAGTAACAAGACAAGGGTGCCCACTCTCACCACTACTCTTCAACATAGTTCTGGAAGTTTTGGCTACAGCAATCAGAGCAGAAAAAGACATAAAAGGAATACAAACTGGAAAAGAAGAAGTAAAACTTTCACTGTTCGCTGATGACATGATCCTCTACACAGAAAACCCTAGAGACTCTACCAGAAAACTACTAGAGCTAATCAATGATTACAGTAACGTTGCAGGATATAAAATCAACACACAGAAATCCCTTGCATTCCTATACACTAATAATGAGAAAATAGAAAGAGAAATTAAGGAAACTATTCCATTCACTGTTGCAACGAAAAGAATTAAATACTTAGGAATATATCTACCTAAGGAAACAAAAGACTTGTACATAGAAAACTATAAAACACTACTGAAAGCAATCAAAGAGGACACTAATAGATGGAGAAATATACCATGTTCATGGATTGGAAGAATAAATATTGTAAAAATGAGTATACTACCCAAAGTAATTTATACATTCAATGCAATCCCTATCAAGCTACCAAAGATATTTTTCACAGAACTAGAACAAATAATCTCACAATTTGTATGGAAATACAAAAAACCTCGAATAGCCAAAGCAATCTTGAGGAAGAAAAATGGAACTGGGGGAATTAACCTGCCGGACTTCAGGCTCTACTACGAAGCCACAGTCATCAAGACAGTATGGTACTGGCATAAAGACAGAAATATAGATCAATGGAACAAAATAGAAAGCCCAGAGATAAATCCACGCATCTATGGACACCTCATCTTTGACAAAGGAGGCAAGAATATAAAATGGAGAAAAGACAGTCTCTTTAACAAGTGGTGCTGGGAAAACTGGTCAGCCACTTGTAAAAGAATGAAACTAGAACACTTCCTAACACCATACACCAAAATAAACTCAAAATGGATTAGAGAGCTAAATGTAAGACCAGAAACTATAAAACTCCTAGAAGAGAACGTAGGCAAAACACACTCCGACATAAATCACAGCAGGATCCTCCATGACCCACCTCCCAGAATATTGGAAATAAAAGCAAAAATAAACAAATGGGACCTAATTAAAATCAAAAGCTTCTGCACAGCAAAGGAAACTATAAGTAAGGTGAAAAGACAGCCTTCAGAATGGGAGAAAATAATAGCAAATGAAGCAACTGATAAAGGATTAATCTCCAAATTATACAAGCAGCTCCTGCAGCTCAATTCCAGAAAAATAAATGACCCAATCAAAAAATGGGCCAAAGAACTAAACAGACATTTCTCCAAAGAAGACATAAAGATGGCTAACAAACACATGAAAAAATGCACAACATCCCTCATAATCAGAGAGATGCAAATCAAAACCACAATGAGATACCATTTCACACCAGTCAGAATGGCTGCTATCGAAAAGTCTACATGCAATAAATGCTGGAGAGGGTGTGCAGAGAAGGGAACCCTCTTACACTGTTGGTGGGAATGCAAACTAGTACAGCCACTATGGAGAACAGTGTGGAGATTCCTCAAAAAATTGGAAATAGAACTGCCATATGATCCAGCAATCGCACTCCTGGGCATACACACTGAGGAAACCAGAATTGAAAGAGACACGTGTACTCCAATGTTCATTGCAGCACTGTTTATAATAGCCAGGACATGGAAGCAACCTAGATGTCCATCTGCAGACGAATGGATAAGAAAGCTTTGGTACATATACACAATGGAGTATTATTCAACCATTAAAAAGAATACATTTGAATCAGTTCTAATGAGGTGGATGAAACTGGAGCCTATTATACAGAGTGAAGTAAGTCAGAAAGAAAAACACCAATACAGTATACTAACGCATATAAATGGAATTTAGAAAGATGCAAATGATAACCCTGTATACGAGACAGCAAAAGAGACACAGATGTATAGAACAGTCTTTGGGACTCTATGGGAGAGGGTGAGGGTGGGATGATTTGGGAGAATGGCATTGAAACACGTATGTTGTCATATGTGAAACGAATCACTAGTTCAGGGTCAATGCATGTTATAGGATGCTCGGAGCTGGCATGCGGGGATGACCCAGAGGGAGGATAAAGGGAGGAGGGAGGTGGGAGGGGAGTTCAGGAGGGGGAACTTATGTAAACCCGGGGCAAATTCATATCAATGTATGGCAAAACCAACCAATATAATATTGTAAAATAATTTGCCTCCAATAAAAAATAAATTAATTACCTAAAAAAAATATATATATATCTAGAAATTTTCTGGAGATGTTGAGGGCAGTGTGGGGTCAGCTCAGTTTCAGACAATTCCTTGTTCTAGCTTATAGTTCTTCTCAAGGTCTATAGCCCCCTTCCAATGCTTAGTCAATGTTAACTAAAGGCTTTTAATATGTTGCACTTCTCACTTCCAGAGCAGTTTCCTCTTTGTTTATTTTGGCTTCCTCTGTTTGCAAGTCTCTTCAGTGTCCAATTTCTGCCCTGACACCAGGGGCAAAGGTGGTCACTTACTTAGGCTCACTTGTTCAGTTGCATTCTGGAGAGGCAGAAATATTGAAAACAAGTATCACTGGTGTGTGTGGGAGTGCCAATAGTATATGGGACCACACTGGGTTTGCCCAAGCTCATGGCACCATGTACTTTCCTGGTCTACACTGCTCAGGTCCCAGGTTGTTCTGCAGGGTACTGTCGAAATCAGGCCCTGCATTTCATGCACTTCCCATGTCTACGTGCTCAGGTTCACGTTCTCAGGCACTCCACAAAGGCACAGGCTCGGTTGGGAGTCATTTTATTGTGCCCTTCCCAGGTCCAAGCTGCTCTGGCGATCAGGTGCTTGGCAAGTGCACTGTCCCAGATGGACTGTGTGTCTTAATCACCTCCCTGGTCCAGGCTGCTGTTTCCTGGGTGTGCCACAAGAATGCCATCTCAGGTGTGTCTTGTGTCTCCTCTGGGGAGCTGCTCTCAGACTGCAATGCTCCTGGCAAATGTCAACCATCCAGGATCCCAGGAAGCCTTGGTTAGCAACTGGGAGCCTGCTCACAATTTGGTGTAGGATGCCATCTCTGGGGCTGAGATTGCCCCTTGCCTTTCAACTCTGGATATTGCACACCTGCCTCTTTCCCTCTGGAAGCAAGAGGGGCCAGTCCACAGCAGACTAGCTCTCCTCTGATATACATTCAATCCTTTGTTCTGTGAGTGGGCCAGACTGCACTTTAGGTTACAGCATTTCACGATAAAGTCCTGTTTTGTGTGTATGTGTTTTCTCTCTCTCTCTGGATATCCCACAGTTTGAGTTGCTATCTTGTGTTAGCTCCCTCAGATTGTCTTCAGGGCAACCAGGCCCAGTCCTTACCCTAAGCATACAAACTATGCCTCCCTGTCCAGCCCCTGCTAGTTGGTGGTGGACATGAGCATCTGGGCGACTTATTTGGTGGGAGTTGTGGTTAGGCTCCTATTCTGTTTTTTTGTTTGTTTGTTTTTGCTTGTTTTGTTTCCCCTCGTGGTTGTGTTGCCCTCTGAGATTTCAAAACTCCCCACAGACCAGCTGGTGAGAGGGCTTCCTGCTATTTGGAAACTTCTCCTCCTTCACAACCCCCTCCCTAGGATGGGTCTGCATCCCTAATTCTTTTGTCTCTTTTTTTGTCTTTTATATTTTGTCCTACCTTCTTTCAAATACAATGGGCTGTCTTTCTGGGTGCCTGGTGTCCTCTGACAGTGTTCAGAAGTTGTTTTGTGGAAGTTGCTCAGCATTCAAATGATCTTTTGATAAATTTGTTCTAGAGTGGTCTCCTCATCCTATTCCTCTGCCATCTTACGACCACCTCCTAATTAGGTTTTAAGTATATTAAATTTTGTAGATCAAAACAACAATAGAACCGCACTAACTGACTTAATTAGAATGATGGAAATGTTCTACCTCTGCAGTATCAAACAGTTAGCATTAACAATGTGGCTATTGAACACTTGACATGTCACAGTAGGAATGAGGAACTAGTCTTACATTTAAAAGAAATTTTAACTAAGTTTACTCTGCTACATTCAAAGAGCCAACAGTTGTGCTGGATACATGGTCACAGAACATAATAGCGATTAATACAAAAATAGAAAATGAATGGATAATAACATTCAAACATACATGAACAGTAAGTGTCATATGGACAAGTATGAGTTTAAGTAACTGAAGTAAATGTGAGACTAGCTCCAGTGTAATATAAAAGCCATGATATGGGAATCAATTAATGTAATGAGATTTTTATAATTATCCTATAATGTAGGACAGTTATTCATTTTCAACTCTACATCATTTCTGGCAAAAACACTGTAGCAACTAAGAAAACATAATTAGAAAACAGTGGAACATAACCTCAGCAAAATTTTATTAGTCCTTTTAGATAAGTTGTTACAGGAATTATCACTGCAGTTAATACAATTAAAACGGTACAACCAAAGGTGTGAAGCAATGAAGGTACACACTTCTGGAAGGACATATTAGTCACATATTTTTAAAACTTTCCGTATCTTATGATGTCTTGACATTCTCAAGGCAAAGAACTCTTGCTCTGAACAAGCCTTTCAGATGTAAATCAACAAATCTCACCCCCAACCACCTCCTTTGTCTCTCATACTTTAAGCCGGTATTTCCTGTTCTTACAACCATTTAGGGACTAGATATCTACAGACCATTCTTACAATTTGAAGCCTGCCTGAATTATTCAAACTATCCAATCCTAAACTGCTTCCTCTGTTTCTCTTCAGTTCAGTTCAGTTCAATTCAGTTGCTCAGCCATGTCCGACTCTTTGCGACTCCATGAAATCGCAGCACACCAGGCCTTCCTGTCCATTACCAATTCCTGGAGTTCACTGTAATTCATGTCCATTGACTCGGTGATGCCATCCAGCCATCTCATCCTTTGTCGCCCCCTTCTCCTCCTGCCCCCAATCACTCCCAGCATCAGAGTCTTTTCCAATGAGTCAACTCTTCACATGAGGTGGCCAAAGTATTGGAGTTTCAGCTTCAATATCAGTCCTTCCAATGAACACCCAGGACTGGTCTCCTTTAGGATGGACTGGCTGAATCTCCTTGCAATCCAGGGGACTTGCAAGGGTCTTCTCCAGAACCACAGTTCTGCATAGCAGAGTCTTTCCCATTAAACCCCAATAAAGGAGCTGATCTAAACCTGCCCTTCACACATTTCTGCTTCCATACTTTCAAGGGTCTTTACCCTCTGATCCTCCATGATGTGTTTCCACCTCTCAGAACACTTATCTCACTAATACTCAATTACTTGCATAAATCAAAATCCTGTAGACACAAGTGAGACAAAGGCTTTCTCTATCCTAAATATATTGCTCCACTTAATGATCAGAATAAATAAATCACAGAAAAGATATCAAACAAGTTCATATTCTATAACTTTCTGACACAAGAGTCAGTCAGTCAGTTCAGTCTCTCAGTCGTGTCCGACTCTCCGCGACCCCATGAATTACAGCACGCCAGGCCTCCCTGTCCATCACCAACTCCCGGAGTACACTCAAACTCATGTCCACAGAGTCGGTGATGCCATCCAGCCATCTCATTCTCCGTCGTCCCCTTCTCCTCCCGCCCCCAACCTTTCCCAGCATCAGAGTCTTTTCCAGTGAGTGAAACTGCAATACTTTGGCCACCTCATGCGACGAGTTGACTCACTGGAAAAGACTCTGATGCTAGGAGAGGTTGGAGGCGGGAGGAGAAGAGGACGACAGAGAATGAGATGGCTGGATGGCATCACCGACTCTGTGGACATGAGTTTGAGTGAACTCCGGGAGTTGGTGATGGACAGGGAGGCCTGGTGTGCTGTGATTCATGAGGTCGCAGAGAGTCGGACACGACTGAGCGACTGAACTGAACTGAACTGAACTGAACAATGTGCTAAATCACTTTTAATTTTTCTGATTCTTGGTTAAGCAATTTCAGTTTTTACAAGGAAGACAAAATGAAAGAGCAAAAATATTTCAACATAAGGAAAGCATCTACCTCCTTAAAAATTTCCAGTAAGTTTTCACAGATTCAGACTGAAGCCTCCCTATGAGTGAATACAGCTTAACCTTGTTCACCTAGTTAGCCTAACTCCAGTTACCTCCCTTCAACTCACCTATACTCCCTCTGCTTTAGAGAATCTAAAAAGCTGTATCAAAGAAAATCCAGTTTCAGTAACTTGCCATTATTTCTGTTGTGTTTGGCACTAGTGTGTACCATCATTTTCACAACTTTAGCTAATTCAATGCTTCTCCTTCAGAACTAAAATTCATTACAGTAATCACCTCTTCTAGGAACTCCTCTTCAACATTCCTTAACTCTTCCAATGTTTCAAATGCAAATATAAAAGGTGTACATATTCTTATCTGTCATTTACCCCATTATTTTAAATTAACACACTTCCTCATGTTTTTCCTTTTAGTAATATTTTATTTTAGTATGGTAAATTACTTAAAAATGATAAATATAATATACACACATTTTTACTGTTAAATATCTCCTGTAGTCCAACTATTCCTCCCTGTCTTCTTCTTCCTAAACCCTGGCACTGTTAACCATTTTACTATCTCATACTTTTTCACTTAAAGAATGACGTATATATCAAACCACACAACATGATCATGCAACCTACCTATAATTGCTCATTAGTTACATGAGTATATTTCTTGTATGCTTGCTAAGACACTTCAGTCAAGTTTGACTCTTTGTGACCCCTTAAGACTGCAGCCTACCAGGTTCCTCTGTAAATGGGATTCTCCAGGCAAGAATACTGGGGTGGATTGCCTTTTTCTTCTCCAGGGGATTTTCCTGACCCAGTGAACAAACAGGAGTTTCTCATGTCTCCTGTATTTGTAGGTGGGCTCTTTACAACTAGTGCTACCTGAGAAGCCTTTATTCTTTGCAATTTTCAACACGTATATCGTTTTGAAAAAAAGACAATTTTACTTATTCATTTCTGAACTCCATATCTTTTAGTCCTATTTATTGCTAAGTAACTACAGTTAAATAGAAGTTCTGTGAACAAATATTCTTACTATGCTTCTGACCTCAGCATGAAAACTAGATTTCTACCATTAGATATGATGCTACTTGTAGAATTTTGTAGATATTCCTTAAATTGAGGAAGTTCCTCTCTGTTCCTCTTTATGCCTAGTTTAATAAAAAGTGTCACATTTTCTCAAAAGCCTTTTCCTATATCTGCCAATATAATTGATTTCTTTCTTTTCCTTTTGGTGTTATGGATTATACTGATTTTGGAATACTGAGCCAGCCATACACAGCTAGAATAAACATCAGTATCATGCTATGTAATCCCTTTTCAGTTCAGTTCAGTTCAGTCACTCAGTCGTCTCCGACTTTTTGCGACCCCATGAACCACAGCAGGCCAGGCCTCCCTGTCCCTCACCAACTCCTGGAGTACACGCAAACCCATGCCCATTGAGTTGGTGATGCCATTCAACCATCTAATCCTCTGCTGTCCCCTTATCCTCCTGCTTTCAATCTTTCCCATCATCAGGGTCTTTTCCAATGAGTCATTTCTTACCATCACATGGCCAAAGTATTGGAGTTTCAACTTCAACATCAATCCTTCCAATGAACACCCAGGACTGACCTCCTTTAGGATGGATTGGCTGGATCTCCTTGCAGTCCAAGGGACTTTCAATAGTCTTCTCTAAAATCACAGTTCAAAAGCATCAATTCTTTGGCACTCAGCTTGCTTCACAGTCCAACTCTCACATCCATACATGACCACTGGAAAGATCATAATCTTGACTAGATGGATCTTTGTTGACAAAGTAATGTCTCTGCTTTTTAATACGCTATCTAGGTTGGTCATAACTTTCCTTCAAAGACTTCCAAGGAGTCTTCTCGTTTCATGGTTGCAATCACCATCTGTAGTGATTTTTGGAGCCGAGAAAAATAAGGTCTGACACTGTTTCCACTATTTCCCCATCTATTTCCCATGAAGTGATGGGACTGGATGCCAAGATATTAGTTTTCTCAATGTGGAGCTTTAAACCAACTATTTAACTCTCCTCTTTCACTTTCATCAAGAGACTCTTTAGTTCCTCTTCACTTCCTGCCATAAGGCTGTTGTCATCTGCATATCTGAGGTTATTGATATTTCTCCTGGCAATCTTGATTCCAGCTTGTGCTTCCCCAAGCCCATCGTTTCTCATGATGTACTCTGCCTATAGGTTAAATAAGCAGGGAGAAAATAAATAGCCTTGAGGTACTCCTTTTGCTATCTGGAACCAGTCTGTTTTGGAGGCTAATTATTTTACAATATTATATTGGTTGGTTTTACCATACATTGACATGAATCTGCCCCGGGTGTAGATTAATATGAGTTCCCCTTCCTGAAACCCCTCCCACTTCCCTCTTCCCGTTATCCTCCCTCAGCGTCATCCCCGCATACCAGCCCTGAGCATCCTGTAACAAGGATCGACCCTGAAATGGTGACTCGTTTCACATATGATAATATATATGTTTCAATGCCATTTTCCCAAATCATCCCACCCTCACACTCTCCCACAGAGTCCCAAAGACTTTTCTATACATCTCTCTCTTTTGCTGTCTCGTATACAGGGTTATCATTTGTATCTTTCTAAATTCCATATATATGGGTTAGTATATTGTATTGGTGTTTTTCTTTCTGTCTTACTTCACTCTGTATAATAGGCTCCAGTATCATCCTCCTCATTAGAACTGATTCAAATGCATTCTTTTTAATGGCTAAGTAATACTCCATTGTGTATATGTACCAAAGCTTTCTTATCCATTCGTCTGCAGATGGACATCTAGGTTGCTTCCATGTCCTGGCTATTATAAACAGTGCTGCGATGAACACTGGAGTACATGTGTCTCTTTCAATTCTGGTTTCCTCAGTGTCTATGCACAGGAGTGCAATTGCTGGATCAAATGGCAGTTCTATTTCCAGGTTTTTGAGGAATCTCCACACTGTTCTCCATAGTGGCTGTACTAGTTTGCATTCCCACCAACAGTGTAAGAGGGTTCCCTTCTCTCCACACCCTCTCCAGCATTTATTGCATGTAGACTTTTGGATAGCAGCCATTCTGACTGGTGTGAAATGGTATCTCATTGTGGTTTTAATTTGCATTTCTCTGATTACGAGGGATGTTGTGCATTTTTTCATGTGTTTGTTAGCCATCTGTATGTCTTCTTTGGAGAAATGTGTTTAGTTCTTTGGCCCATTTTTTGATTGGGTCATTTATTTTTCTGGAATTGAGCTGGAGGAGCTGCTTGTATATTTTGGAGATTAATCCTTTATCAGTTGCTTCATTTGCTATTATTTTCTCCCATTCTGAAGGCTGTCTTTTCGCCTTCTTTATAGTTTCCTTTGCTGTGCGGATGCTTTTGATTTTACTTAGGTCCCATTTGTTTATTTTTGCTTTTATTTCCGATATTCTGGGAGGTGGGTCTTGGTGGATCCTGCTGTGATTTATGTCAGAGAGCATTTAGCCTATGTTCTCCTCTAGGAGTTTTATAGTTTCTGGTCTTGCATTTAGCTCTCTAATCCATTTTGTTTATTTTGATGTATGGTGTTAGGAAGTGTTCTAGTTTCATTCTTTTATAAGTGTCTGACCCCGACCATGCAAAGAGGAGTGGCCCTGAGGAGCTACCCCATGCCTGAGGCCAGAGCCAGCGGCGGAGAGGAGCTACCCCACGTCTAATAGGTAGTGGCTGCGCAGGCGCAGGAGAGCCGAGCAGAGCTGCTCCACGTTCAAGGTCAGGAGGGGCAGCCTTGAGGGGATACCCCTCATCCAAGGTAAGGTGCAGCGGCTCACTTTCCTGGAACAGCTATGAAGAGATATCCAACGCCCAAGGTAAGAGAAACCCAAATAAGACAGTAAGTATTGCAAGTGGGCATCAGAGGACAGACACACTAAAATCATAATCACAGGAAACTAGTCGATCTGATCACATGGACCACAGCCAAATGTATTCCACTGGAGAAGGGAATGGCAAACCACTTCATTCCACTTGCCTTGAGAATCCCATGAACAGTATCAAAGGGCAAAATGATAGGATACGGAATGAAGAATTCCCCAGGTCGGTAGGTGCCCAGTATGCTACTGGAGATCAGTGGAGAAATAACTCTAGAAGGAATGAAGGGATGGAGCAAAAGAAAAACCAATACCCAGTGTGGATGTGACCGGTGATAGAAGCAAGGTCCGGTGCTGTAAAGAGCAATATTGCATAGGAACCTGGAATGTTAGGTCCAGAATCAAGGCAAACTGGAAGTGGTCAAACAGGAGATGGCAAGAGTGAACATAAACATTCTAGGAATCAGTGAATTAAAATTGACTGGAATGGGTGAATTTAACTCAGATGACCATTATATCTACTACTGTGAGCAGGAATCCCTTAGAAGAAATGGAGTAGCCATCATGGTCAAAAAAAGATTCCGAAATGCAGTACTTGGATGCAGTCTTTAAAATGACAGAATGATTTCTGTTCGTTTCCAAGGCAAACTATTCAATATTACAGTAATCCAGGCCTATGCCCCAACCAGTAACCTGAAGAAGCCGAAGTTGAACGGTTCTATGAAGACCTACAAGTCCTTTTAGAACTAACACCCAAAAAAGATGTCCTTTTCATTCTAGGGGACTGGAATGCAAAAGTAGGAAATCAAGAAACACCTGGAGTAACAGGCAAATTTGGCCTTGGAGCACGAAGTGAAGCAGGGCAAAGGCTAATGGAATTTTGCCAAAAGAACGCACTGGTCATAGCAAACACCCTCTTCCAACAACACAAGAGAAGACTCTACACATGGGCATCACCAGATGGTCAACACCGAAATCAGATTGATTATATTCTTTGCAGCCAAAGATGGAGAAGCTCTATACAGTTAGCAAAAACAAGACCAGGATCTGACTGTGGCTCAGATCATGAACTCCTTATTGCCAAATTCAGACTGAAATTGAAGAAAGTAGGGAAAACCACCAGACCATTCAGATATGACCTAAATCAAATCCCTTATGATTATACAGTGGAGGTAAGAAATAGATTTAAGGGACTAGATCTGATAGATAGAGTGCCTGATGAATCTGGACAGAGGTTCGTGACATTGTACAGGAGACAGGGACCAAGACCATTCCCATGAAAAGAAATGCAAAGAAACAAAATGGCTGTCTGAGGAGGCCTTACAAATAGCTGTGAAAAGAAGAGAAGCGAAAAGCAAAGGAGAAAAGGAAAGATATAAGCATCTGAATGCAGAGTTCCAAAGAATAGCAAGGAGAGATAAGAAAGCTTTCCTCAGTGATCAATGCAAAGAAATAGAGGAAAAGAAGAGAATAGGAAAAACAAGAGATCTCTTCAAGAAAAGTAGAGATTCCAAGGGGACATTTCATGCAAAGATGGGCTCGATAAAGGACAGAAATGGAATGGACCTAACAGAAGCAGAAGATATTAAGAAGAGCTGGCAAGAATACACAGAACTGTACAAAAAAGATCTTCACGACCAATATAGTCACGGTAACGAGGTCACTGACCTAGAGCCTGACATCTTGGAATGTGAAGTCAAGTGGGCCTTAGAAAGCATCACTACGAAGAAAGCTAGTGGAGGTGATGGAATTCCAGTTGAGCTATTTCAAATCTTGAAAGATGATGCTGTGAAAGTGCTGCACTCAATATGCCAGCAAATGTGGACAACTCAGCAGTGGCCACAGGAATGGAAAAGGTCAGTCTTCATTCCAATCCCAAAGAAAGGCAATGCCAAAGAATGCTCAAACTACCACACAGTTGCACTCATCTCACACGCTAGTAAAGTCATGTTCAAAATTCTCCAAGCCAGGCTTCAGCAGTATGTGAACCGTGAACTTCCAGATATTCAAGCCGGTTTGAGAAAAAGCAGAGGCACCAGAGATCAAATTGCCAACATCTGCTGGATCATGGAGAAAGCAAGAAAGTTCCAGAAAAACATCTATTTCTGCTTCATTGACTAGGCCAAAGCCTTTGACTGTGTGGATCACAATAAACTGTGGAAAATTCTGAAAGAGATGGGAACACCAGACCACCTGACCTGCCTCTTGAGAAACCTGTATGCAGGTCAGGAAGCAACAGTCAGAACTGGACATGGAACAACAGACTGGTTCCAAATAGGAAAAGGAGTACGTCAAGGCTGTATATAGTCACCTTGCTTATTTAACTTATATGCAGAGTACATCATGAGGAACGCTGGGCTGGAAGAAGCACAAGCTGGAATCAAGAATGCTGGGAGAAATATCAATAATCTCAGATATGCAGATGACACTACCCTTATGGCAGAAAGTGAAGAGGAACTCAAAAGCTTCTTGATGAAAGTGAAAGAAGAGAGTGAAAAGGTTGGCTTGAAGCTCAACATTCAGAAAACAGAGATCATGGCATCTGGTCCCATCACTTCATGGGAAATAGATGGAAAAACAGTGGAAACAGTATCAGACTTTATTATTTTGTGCTCTAAAACTACTGCGGATGCTGACTGCAGCCATGAAATTAAAAGACGCTTACTCCTTGGAAGGAAAGTTATGACCAACCTAGATAGTATATTAAAAAGCAGAGACATTACTTTGCCAACAAAGGTCCATCTAGTCAACGCTATGGTTTTTCCAGTGGTCATGTATGGATGTGAGAGTTGGACTTTGAAGAAAGCTGATCGCCGAAGAATTGATGTTTTTGAACTGTGTTGCTGGAGAAGACTCTTTAGAGTCCCTTGAACTGCATGGAGATCCAACCAGTCCGTCAGTCCTGGGTGTTCATTGGAAGTACTGATGCTGAATCTGAAGCTCCAATACTTTGGCCACCTCATGCGACGAGTTGATTCACTGGGAAAGACTCTGATGCTGGGAGGTTTTGGGGTCGGGAGGAGAAGGGGACGACAGAGAATGAGATGGCTGAATGGCATCACTGACTCGATGGACATGAGTTTGAATGAAATCCGGGAGTTGGTGATGGACAGGGAGGCCTGGCTTGCTGTGATTCATGGGGGTTGCAAAGAATCGGACATGACTGAACGACTGAACTGAACTGAACTGATACAAAAGCATGGCCGAGACGAGATACCCCTCCTCCAAAGTCAGTGCGGTGCAGCGGCTGCGCTGGTACAGGAAAGCGGAGAGGAGCTACTCCATGTTCAAGGTCAGGAACGGCGGCCATGAGGAGATACCCCTTTTCCAAGGTAAGGAGCAATGTCTGCACTTTGCTGGAGCTGCCGTGAAGAGATACCTCATGACCAAGGTAAGAGAAACCTAAGTTAGACAGCAGGTATTGTGAGAAGGCATCAGAGGGCAGACACACTGGAATCATAATCACAGAAAACTAGTCAATCTGATCACATGGACAACAGCCTTGTCTAACTAAATGAAATTAAGCCATGACGTGTGGGGCCACCCAAGACGGGCAGGTCATGGTGAAGAGGTCAGAGAGAACGTCGTCCACTGGAGAAGGGAATGGCAAACCACTTCAGCTTTCTTGCCTTGAGAACCCCATGAACAGTATGAAAAGGCAAAATGATAGGATACTGAATGAGGAAATCCCCAGGTTGGTAGGTGCTGAATATGCGACTGGATATCAGTGGAAAAATAAATCCAAAAAGAATGAAGGGATGAGGCCAAAGTAAAAACAACACACAGTCATGGATGTGACTGGTGATAGATCAAGGTCTGATGCTGTAAAGAACAATATTGCATAGGAACCTGGAATGTGAGGTCCATGAATCAAGGCAAATTGGAAGCGGTCAAACAGGAGATGGCAGGAGTGAACGTCGACATTCTAGGAATCAGTGAATGAAAATGGACTGGAATGGGTGAATTTAACTCAGATGACCATTATATCTACTACTGTGGGCAAGAATCCCTTAGAAGAAATGGAGTAGCCGTCATGATCAACAAAAGAGTTGGAAAACAATACTTGGATACAATTTCAGAAACTACAGAGTGATCTCTGTTCGTTTCTAAGGCAAACCATTCAATATCACAGTAATTCAATCCTATGCCCCAACCAGTAACACTGAAGAAGCCGAAATTGAACAGTTCTATGACGACCTACAAGACCTTTTAGAACTAACACCCAAAAAAGATGACCTTTTCATTATAGGGGACTGGAATGCAAAAGTAGGAAGTCAAGAAACTCCTGGAGTAACAGGCAAATTTAGCCTTGGAGTATGGAATGAAGCAGGCTAAATGCTATTAGAGTTTTGCCAAGAGAACGCAATGGTCATAGCAAACACCCTCTTCCAACAACACAAGAGAAGACTCTACACATGTAAATCACCAGATGGTCAACACAGAAATCATATTGATTAAATTATTTGCAGCCAAAGATGGAGAAGCTGTAAACAGTTAGCAAAAACAAGACCAGGATCTGACTGTGGCTCAGATCATGAACATCTTATTGCCAGACTGAAATTGAAGAAAGTAGGGAAAACCACTAGACCATTCAGATATGACCTAAATCAAATCCCTTATGATTATACAGTAGAAGTGAGAATTAAATTGAAGGGATTAGATCTGATAGACAGGGTGTCTGATGAACTATGGGCAAAGGTTCGTGACATTGTACAGGAGACAGGGATCAAGACCATCCCCATGGAAAAGAAATGTAAAAAGCCAAAATGGCTGTCTGAGGAGGCCTTACAAATAGCTGTGAAAAGAAAAGTGAAAAGCAAAGGAGAAAAGGAAAGATAGAAGCATCTGAATGCAGAGTTCCAAAAAATAGCAAGGAGGTAAGAAAGCCTTCCTCAGCGATCATTGCAAAGAAATAGAGGAAAACAACAGAATAGGAAAAACAAGAGATCTCTTCAAAAACATTAGAGATTCCAAGGGAAAATTTCATGCAAAGATGGGCTTGATAAAGAACGGAAATGTTATGGACCTAACAGAAGCAGATATTAAGAAGAGGTGACAAGAATACACAGAATACTATACAGAAGATCTTTACAACCAAGATAATCAAAGTGGTGTGATCACTCACCTAGAGCCAGACATCTTGGAATGTGAAGTCAAGTGTGCCTTAGAAAGCATCACTACAAACAAAGCTAGTGGAGGTGATGGAAAGAATTCCGGTTGAGATATTTCAAATCCTAAAAGATGATGCTGTGAAAGTGCTGCACTCAATATGTCAGCAAATATGGAAAACTCAGCAGTGGCCACAGGACTGGAAAGGGTCAGTTTTCATTCCAATCCCAAAGAAAGGCAATGCCAAAGAATGCTCAAACTACTGCACAGTTGCACTCATCTCACACGCTAGTAAAGTCATGCCCCAAATTCTCCAAGCCAGGTTTCAGCAATATGTGAATCGTGAACTTCCAGGTATTCAAGCTGGTTTCAGAAAAGGAAGAGGAAACAGAAATCAAATTGCCAACATCCACTGGATCTTGGAAAAAGCAAGAGAGTACCAGTAAAACATCTATTTCTGCTTTATTGACTATACCAAAGCCTTTGACTGTGTGGATCACAATAAACTGTGAAACATTCTGAAAGAGATGGGAATACCAGACCACCTGACCTGCCTCTTGAGAAACCTATATGCAGATCAGGAAGCAATACTTAAAACTGGACATGGAACAACAGACTGGTTCCAAATAGGAAAAGGAGTACTGTTAAGGCTGTATATTTTCACCCTGATTATTTACCTCATATGAAGAGTGCATCATGAGGAACGCTGGGTTGGAAGAAGCACAAGCTGGAATTAAGATTCCCGGGAGAAATATCAATAACCTCAGAAAGGCAGATGACATCACCCTTATGGCAGAAAGTGAAGAGGAACTAAAAACCTCCTGATGAAAGTGAAAGAGGAGAGTGAAAAAGTTGGCTTAAAGCTCAACATTCAGAAAACTAAGATAATGGCATCTGGTCCCATCACTTCATGGGAAATAGATGGGGAAACTTTGGAAACACTGTCAGACTTTATTTTGGGGGCCCCAAAATCACTGCAGATGCTAATTGCAGCCAGGAAATTAAAAGACGCTTACTTCTTGGAAGGAAAGGTATGACCAACGTAAATAGCATATTAAAAAGCAGAGACATTACTTTACCAACCAAGGTCCGTCTAATCAAGGCTATGGTTTTTCCCGTGGTCATGTACGGATGTGAGAGTTTGGCTGTGTAGAAAGCTGATCCCCAAAGAATAAATGCTTTTGAACTGTGGTGCTGGAGAAGACTCTTGAGAGTCCCTTGGACTGCAAGGAGATCCAATCAGTCGATTCTAAAGGAGATCAGCTTTGGGTGTTCATTGGAAGGACTGATGCTGAAGCTGAAACTCCAATACTTTGGCCACCTCACACAAAGAGTTGACTCACTGGAAAAGACTCTGATGCTAGGAGGGATTGGGGGCAGGAGGAATAGGGGACAAAAGAGAATGAGATGGCTGGATGGCATCACCGACTCAGTGGACATGAGTTTGAGTGAACTCCAGGAGTTGGTGATGGACAGGGAGTCCTGGCGTGCTTCGATTCTTGGGGTCTCAAAAAGTCAGACACGACTAAGCGACTGAATTGTACTGAACTGAATTTCTTTGGGATAGGAATGAAAACTGATCTTTTCCAGTCCTGTGGCCATTGCTGAGTTTTCCAAATATGCTTGAATCCCTTTTATGCACTCACAGATGAACTGTTAATATTTTGTTGAGAATACTACATCCACATTCATAAAGCATTCAGTTCAGTTCAGTTCAGTCGCTCTGTTGTGTCCAACTCTTTGAAACCCCATGAATCACAGCACGCCAGGCCTCCCTGTCCATCACAAGCTCCCAGAGTTCATATAAAGCATACTGGTGTGTAATTTTCTTGTAGCTTTTTTCTTGAATTTCATATTGTAGTAATGCTGGCTTCATAGAATGAGAAAGTATTTGCTCAGCTTCCGTTTTCTGGAAGAGAACTAGAATTGATATAATTTCTATCTTAAATGTTTGCTAGAATTCATCACCAGAAAAACCCATCCATGTCTAGAGCTTTTGGTTTTGAAAGGCTATCAACTGTTGAATATTTAAAAATCTGTTCAGATTATCTATTTTCACTTTGTACAAGATTTAATAGAGTCTGTGTTTCATGATTCATTTTACCTGGTTTTTCATACTATTCTTTTATTATCATTCTGCTGCTGCTGCTGCTGCTAAGTCACTTCAGTCATGTCCGACTCTGTGTGACCTCATAGACGGCAGCCCACCAGGCTCCCCCATCTATGTTTGGCAAATCAGTAGTGATTGATGTCTTTCTCTCTGTCATTGATATTAATGGCTAGTATCTTTTCTCTTTGGTACACAGGCTAGAGTTTTTAATTTTATTGTTTTTAAAGAATCAGTTTCTGACCCTCAACATGCTTTCTCTACTGATTTACTCTCTCAGTTTCTGAATTTTATACTTAAAGTTTCTAATCTTTCCTTCTAGTTCAGTTCAGTTCAGTAGCTCAGTTGTGTCCAACTCCTTGCGACCCCATAAATCACAGCACGCCAGGACTCCCTGTCCATCACCAACTCCCGGAGTTCACTCAAACTCATGCTATCGGGTCAGTGATGTCATCCAGTCATCTCATTCTCTGTCGTCCCCTTCTCCTCCCGCCCCCAATCCTTCCCAGCATCAGAGTCTTTTCCAGTGAGTCTGAAGCAAATTTTTTTTTTCTGCTTATCAAAAATGGAAGTTTGTTTATTGACTTCCCGTTTTGTTTCTTCTAATATAAATATTCAAAGCTGTACAGTCTTTATGCATGTATTGTTTTCAGTGCATCCACAAATATTGTTAAGTTGCATTTTCACTTTCATTTTGTTCCCATTATTTTATTTCTCCATAATATTTCTTTGATTTCTAGACATGTGCTCTTTAAGCTCCAACTGTATTGGAATTCTCCAGTTTTCTTTCTGGTACTGATTTCAAGTTATATTCCACTTTGGTCTGAGGGTATTCTTTGTATGATTTCTATTGTTATGGTCTATTTCTGGTCTATGTTGATTAATGTTCCATATCTGTTTAAAAGAATAGGTATTGTGCTACTGTGTAAAGACCTGTTCTATAAAATCAATTACATATAGTTGCAAACAGGGTTGTTCAGTTCACCCTCATGTTACTAACATCTGTAAATTTACTGATAAAAGTAAGTTGAGGTCTCCAACTACTATAATGAATTAATCTATTCATGTAAGATTAATCTATTCTTATTCAGTTCCACCAGTTTTGATCTTACGAATGTTGATGTTTTTAAGATGCATACCTCCTAAGAATCCCCTGGAGAAGGAAATGCCAACCGACTCCAGAATTCTTGCCTGGAGAATCCCACAGACAGAAGGGCCTGGCAGGCTTAGGGTTGTAATAGTCAGATATGACTTAAGTGACTAAACTACCACCACAACAAACTAAGAACTGTTATATCTTCTTGGAGACTTGATCCATTTATCTTTGGATAAAGCCCATCTCTACGTTTGGTGATTTCTCTTGTTCGAAAGTCCACCTTCCTTCTCCAAAAGTAAGATAGCCAGTCTGTCTGCTGACTAGTGTTAGCATGTTATTTCTCTAGCTCTTTTTTTTTTAATTGGAGGCTAATTATCTTACAATATTATATTGGTTGGTTTTGCCATACATTGACATGAATCCACCCCGGGTGTACATGAGTTCCCCTTCCTGAACACCCCTCTCACCTCCCTCCTCCCTTTATCCTCCCTCAGCGTCATCCCCGCACACCAGCCCCGAGCATTCTGTAACATGCATCGCCCCTGAACTAGCAATTTGTTTCACATATGACAACATAGATGTTTCAATGCCATTCTCCCTAATCATTCCACCCTCACCCTCTCCCACAGAGTCCCAAAGACTGTTCCATACATCTGTGTCTCTTTTGCTGTATTGTATACAGGGTTGTCATCTGCATCTTTCTAAATTCCATATATATGCATTAGTATACTGTATTGGTATTTTTCTTTCTGCCTTACTTCACTCTGTATAATAGGCTCCAGTATCATCCTCCTCATTAGAACTGATTCAAATGTTTTCTTTTTAATGGTTGAGTAATACTCCATTGTGTATATGTACCAAAGCTTTCTTATCCATTCGTCTGCAGATGGACATCTAGGTTGCTTCCATGTCCTGGCTATTATAAACAGTGCTGCAATGAACACTGGAGTACCTGTATCTCTTTCAATTCTGGTTTCCTCGGTGTGTGTGACCAGGAGCACGATTGCTGGATCATATGACAGTTCTATTTCCAGGTTTTTGAGGAATCTCCACACTGTTCTCCATAGTGGTTGTACTAGTTTGCATTCCCACCAACAGTGTAAGAGGGTTCCCTTCTCTCCACACCCTCTCCAGCATTTATTGCATGTAGACTTTTGGATAGCAGCCATTCTGACTGGTGTGAAATGGTATCTCATTGTGGTTTTGATTTACATTTCTCTGATTATGAGGGATGTTGAGCATTTTTTCATGTTTGTTAGCCATCTGTATGTCTTCTTTGGAAAAATGTGTTTAGTTCTTTGGCCCAATTTTGATTGGGTCATTTATTTTTCTGGAATTGAGCTGGAGGAGCTGCTTGTATATTTTGGAGATTAATCCTTTATCAGTTGCTTCATTTGTTATTATTTTCTCCCATTCTGAAAGCTGTCTTTTCGCCTTCCTTATAGTTTCCTTTGCTGTGCAGAAGCTTTTGATTTTACTTAGGTCCCATTTGTTTATTTTTGCTTTTATTTCCAATATTCTGGGAGGTGGGTCTTGAAGGATCCTGTTGTGATTTATGTCGGAGAGTGTTTTGCCTATGTTTTCTCTAGCTCTTTTATCTTTAAATTATCTATCTCTCTATATTTGTAGATTAAAAAGTTAAGTTTTATTTTTATATTTACTCTGAAAATCTTCCTTTATTTGGTATATTCAAAACACTTTAAAATGACTACTCATATAACTCTTTTTCTGCCTTCTCTGCCTTTATTAAGAACTTTGCATAATTCCTCTCTTCTTTTAGAATATTTTAACATCCTTTAGGCAAAACTTTTAGTTACTCTCCTGAAGCCTGAATTATATATTTATAGCTAAGGTAGGTCCACCTCTACTAACACCATACTTTAGTGTTGCATAGGTAATACAGATATGCTTCAGGACAGATGTTATTTTCAATATTATCATTTTAAAGAAGTTTTAATGTGTTAGAACAAATAATGGTAAGGAAAATAAATATTTTACCTTCTGTAAGTCTCTTTTATTCCTTCTGTAACTTTTAACTCTTTCTTCTTTCTTTAGACTCAGGTTTCTGAGTAATAGGTACCATGTTCCTTCTCTCTAAAGAAGGTATTTTAACATTTCTTGCAGACACATATAGCGACAAATTCTCTAATTTTGACTTGTGTGAGACAGTCTGCATTTGTCATTTTTTATGAAGGATAACTTTTCTGGACACAGAATCCTGGTTTTCTTTTTTTCCTCTTAATACTTTCTTTCATTCCACTCTTTTTGGTCTCATGTTTTCAAAAAAGTAGTCCAATGTGATTATTTTCAGTACTGCTCTTCAGTTCAGCTCAGTCACTCAGTCGTGTCCGACTCTTTGCGACCTGCCTCTTGAGAAACCTGTATGCAGGTCAGGAAGCAACAGTTAGAACTGGACATGAAACAACAGACTGGTTCCAAATAGGAAAAGGAGTACGTCAATGTTGCATATTGTCACCCTGCTTATTTAACTTATATGCAGAGTACATCATGAGGAACACTGGAGTGGAAGAAGCACAAGCTGGAATCAAGATTGCTGGGAGAAATATCAATAACCTCAGATATGCAGATGACACCACCTTTATGGCAGAAAGTGAAGAGGAACTCAAAAGCCTCTTGATGAAAGTGAAAGAGGAGAGTGAAAAGGTTGGCTTGAAGCTCAACATTCAGAAAACGAAGATCATGGCATCTGGTCCCATCACCTCATGGAAAATAGATGGGGAAACAGTGGAAACAGTGTCAGATTTTATTTTGGGGGGCTCCAAAATCACTGCAGCTGCTGATTGCTGCAAGGAAATTAAAAGACGCTTACTCCTTGAAAGGAAAATTATGACCAACCTAGATAGCATATTAAAAAGCAGAGACATTACTTTGCCAACAAAGGTCCGTCTAGTCAAGGCTATGGTTTTTCCTGAGGTCATGTATGGATGTGAGAGTTGGACTGTGAAGAAAGCTGATCGCCGAAGGATTGATGCTTTTGAACTATGGTGCTGGAGAAGACTCTTGAGAGTCCCTTGGACTGCAAGGAGATCCAACCAGTCCATTCTAAAAGAGATCAATCCTGGGTGTTCTTTGGAAGGACTGATGCTAAAACTGAAACTCCAATCCTTTGGCCACCTCATGCGACAAGTTGACTCACTGGAAAAGAGTCTAATGCTAGGAGGGATTGGGGGCAGGAGGAGATGGGGATGACAGCGAACGAGATGGCTGGATGGCATCACCGACTCAATGGGCATGAGTTTGAGTGAACTCCGGGAGTTGGTGATGGACAGGGAGGCGTGGCTTGCTGTGATTCATGGGGTCGCAAAGAGTCTGACACGACTGAGCAACTGAACTGAGCTGAACTGAACTGAATAGGTTTTGGGTTGTTTGTTTTCATTTTCATTCATTTCTATGTACATCTTGATGACTTTTTTGATTTTTTTGTGATTTTTTGTTTGTTTGTTTGTTATTTTGCAGCGTGTTCTTCAGCCTCCATATGTTGGAATTTTTTATAGTTTTTCTCCTGTAATTGAGATCTAATCTTACTGCATTGTGGTCAGAAAAGATGCTTGGAAAGATTTCAATTTTTTTTTTAATTTACCAAGGCTAGATTTATGGCCCAGGATGTGATCTATCCTGGAAAATGTTCCATGTGCGCTTGAGAAAAAGGCAAAATTCATTTTTGGAGGTTGAAATGTCCTATCGATATCAATTAAGTCTAACTGGTCTATTGTATCATTCAAAGTTTCTGCTTCCTTGTTAATTTTCTGTTCAGTTGATCTATCCATAGGTGTGAGTGGGGATTAAATTCTCCCACTATTATTGTGTTATTGTTAATTTCCCCTTTCATACTTGTTAGCATTTGGCTTACATATTGCGGTGCTCCTATGTTTGGTACATATATGTTTATAATTGTTATACCTTCTTCTTGGATTGATCCTTTGATCATTATGCAGTGTCCTTCTTTGTCTCTTTTCACAGCCTTTGTTTTAAAGTCTATTTTATGTAATATGACTATTGCTACTCCTGTTTTCTTTTGGTCTCTATTTGCGTGGAATATATTTTTCCAGCCCTTCACTTTTATCTGCATGTGTCCCTTGTTTCAAGGTGGGTCTCTTGTAGACAATATATATAGGGGTCTTGTTTTTTTTTAATCCATTCAGCGAGTCTTTGTCTTTTGGTTGGGGCATTCAACCCATTTACATTTAAGGTAATTATTGATAAGTATGATCCCACTGCCATTTACTTTGTTGTTTTGGGTTTGAGTTTATACACCCTTTCCATGTTTCCTCTCTAAAGAAGATCCTTTAGCATTTGTTGAAGAGTTGTTTTGGTGGTACTGAATTCCCTGAGGTTGTGCTTGTCTGTAAAGCTTTTGATTCCTCCTTCATATTTGAATGAGATCCTTGCTGGTTACAGTGATCTGAGCTGTAGGTTACTTTCTTTCATCAGTTTAAGTATGTCCTGCCATTCCCTCCTGGCCTGAAGAATTTCTATTGAAAGATAAGGTGTTATCCTTATCGGAGTCCACTTGTGTGTTATTTGTTGTTTTTCCCTTGCTGCTTTTAATATTTGTTTTTTGTGTTTGATCTTTGTTAATTTGAAAATATGTGTCTTGGAGTGCTTTGCCTTTGGTTTCTCGTGTTTGGGACTCTCTGGGTTTCTTGGACTTGGGTGACTATTTCCTTCCCCATTTTAGGGCACTTTTCAACTATTATCTCCTCAAGTATTTTCTTATGGTCTTTTTTTTTTTTTTTGTCTTCTTCTTCTGGGACTCCTATGATTCAAATGTTGGGACATTTAACATTGTTTCAGAGGTCTCTGAGAGTGTCCTCATTTCTTTGAATTCATTTTTCTTTTATCTCTGTTTCATTTATTTCTACCATTCTATCTTCTAAGTCACTTATCCTGTATTCTGCCTCCGTTATTCTACTGTTGGTTGACTCCAGAGTGTCTTTTATCTCATTTTTTGCCTTATTCATTATATATTGGCTCTTTTTTATTTCTTCTAGGTCCTTGTTAAACATTCTTTCCTCTTTTCAATCTTTGTCTCCAGGATATTTATCTGTAACTCCATTTTGTTTTCAAGACTTTGGATCATTTTCATTATAATTATTCATAATTCTTTATCAGTTAGTTTCCCTATCTCTTCTTCTTTTGTTTGGATTGGTGGGCATTTATTCTGTTCCTTTACCTGCTGTGTATTTCTGCCTCTTCATTTTGTTTAAATTGCTGTGTTTGGGGTGGCCTTTCCGAATTCTGGCAGTTTGTGGAGTTCTCTTTATTGTGGAGTTTCCTTACTGTGGGTGGGTTGGACGGGTGGCTTGTCAAGGTCCCCCGGTTAGGGAAGCTTGTTTCGGTGTTCTGGTGGGTGGAGCTGGATTTCTTCTCTCCGCAGTGCAAGGAAGTGTCAAGTAATGAGTTATGAGATGTCAGTGGGTTTGATGTGACTTTGGGCAGCCTGTATATTGAAGGTGAGACTATGTTCCTATGTTGCTGGAGAATTTGCATGGTATGTGTTGCTCTGGAACTTGTTGGCCCTTGGGTGGTGCTTGGTTTCAGTGTAGGTATGGAGGCATTTGATGAGCTCCTATCGATTAATGTTCCCTGGTGTCAGGAGATCTCTGTTGTCTCAGGATTTTTCTTGCAGTATTCTCAGGAATTCTCCATCTATACAGCACCAATGATAAAACATCTATGTTAAAGATGAAATGTTTCTCCACAATGAGGGACACCCAGAGAGGCTCACAGAGTTACATGGAGAAGAAAAGAGGGAGGAGGGAGATAGAGGTGACCAGGAGGAGAGGAGAATCAAAAGAGGAGAGAGTAAGCTAGCCAGTAACACTTCCTTATGAGTTCTCCACATTTTGCATCACTCAGAGATGTTCACGGAGTTACACAGAGAAGAGAAGAGGGAGGAAGGAGACAGAGGTGGCCAGAAGGAGAATAGAGGGAATCAAAGAGAGAGAGAGAGATCCAGTCAGTAATCAGTACCCTAAGTGTTCTCCACAATCTGGAACACACACAGAGTCACAGAGTTGGGTAGAGAGGAGAAGGGGGAGGGAGGAGATAGAGGCCACCTGATGGAGAAAAAGGAGTGTCCAGAGGTGAAGAGAGCAGTCAAGGTAGTAATCTTGCTCCCAAGAAAAAATGGGTACTGAATATTGGATTCTTAACGGTACAAAATTGATATCAAATACCAAAAAGCAAAGATTAAAAATTTAGAGTAAAGTTTGGATTCTTAAAAACACTATATTAAAGAAAAAACAAAGTCACAAAAATTATAAAATATATATATATATATGAAGTTTGCTTTAAAAAATAGGATATTTTTTGCAATGTAATAGTAGGTTATAAAAATGAAAATTAAAGGAGTAATAGAGGACTGAAATTTTTTTAAATGTTTTTTTAATTTTAAGAATGATAATAGTAAAAATATATCTAGGACTTTCTCTGGTGTTGTTGTGGACAGTGTGTGGTCAGTTCATTTTCAGATAGTTCCTTGATCTGGTTTATACTTCTCAAGATCTATAGGCCCCTCCCTATGCAGTCGGTGCTAACTACAGTGTTTTAATGGATTGCACCTATCACTTTCAAAGTGATTCCTTCTGTTTGTTTTAGCTTCTTCTGTTTGCTGATCTCTTCAGTGTCTCATTTCCACCCTGACACAAGGGGGCGGTGGTGAACACTTTTTAGGGTCCCTTGTTCAGTCGTGCTGTGGGAAGAGAGGAAAACTGCAAACAAATAACACGGTATGTGCTCGCAGTATCTCAGCCACACTGGCTTTGCCCCCACTCACACATGTGTGCTTTCCCAGTCTACACTGCTTAGGCTCTAGGTTGCTCTGCAAGGACTGTCTGAGATCCGCCCTGGCTGATAAATACTTCCCAGGTCTAAGCCACTCAGATTCAGGGACTCCAGTACTCTACAAATGTGAAGACTCAGTTGGGCCTGCGTTTTGTGCCCTTCTCAGGTCAGAGCAGCTCAGGTGAGCAGGTGCTTGGTGAGTGCAGTTGCTTGACTTATCACCTCCCCAGTCCCTGCTGGGGAGGTTTCTGGGTGTACAAGAGATGCATTTTCTCAGGTGTGCCATATGTCTATTCTGGGGAGCTGATCTCTGGCTGTGACCCTCCTGGTGGATGTAGACAGTCTAGAATCCCAAGAAGTCTTGGTTAGCAGTAAAGTCAGTTTTCAGTTTGGTAGATGATGCCTCTCTGGGGCTGCGAATGCCCACTTCCAGCTCTGGCAGCCCTTGCCTGCCTGTCTCTGGCGGGGGATGGATGGGCCATTCTCCAGCCAGCTAGCTCTACTCAGTCCATTGTTCTGTGAGCAGGCCTGGCGGTGTCTTCAGTTCAGTTCAGTTCAGTCACTCAGTCGTGTCTGACTCTTTGCGACCCTATGAATGGCAGCAGGCCAGGCCTCCCTGTCCCTCATCAACTCCCAGAGTTCACACAAACTCATGTCCATCGAGTCGGTGATGCCATCAAGCCATCTCATCCTCTGTCATCCCCTTCTCCTCCTGCCCCCAATCCCTCCCAGCATCAGGGTCTTTTCCAATGAGTCAACTCTTCGCATGAGGTGGCCAAAGTATTGGAGTTTCAGCTTTAGCATCAGTCCTTCCAATGAACACCCAGGACTAATCTCCTTTAGGATGGACTAGTTGGATCTCCTTGCAGTCCAAGGGACTCTCAAGAGTCTTCTCTAAAACCACACTTCAAAAGCATCAATTCTTCAGCAGTCAACTTGCTTCTCACATCCATACATGACCATGGAAAAAGCATAGCCTTAACAAAATGGACCATCGTTGACAAAGTATTTTATTTATTTAATTTATTTATTTTATTTGGAGATTAATTACTTTACATTAATGTATTGGTTTTCCTATACATTGACATGAATATGCCCTGGGTGCAAATGTGTTCCCTATCTTGAACCCCTTTCCCACCTCCCTCCCCATCCCATCCCCCTGATTCATCCAAGTACACCAGCCCCGAGCATTCTGTATCATACATCGAACCTGGACTGGCGATTCGTTTCACATATGATAATGGACGTGCTTCAGTGCCATTCTCCCAAATCATCCCACACCCGCCCTTTCTCACAGAGCCCAAAAGACTACTTTTTAATATGCTGTCTAGGTTGGTCATAGCTTTTCTTCCAAGGAGTAAGCGTCTTTTAATTTCATGGCTGCAATCAGCATCTGCAGTGATTTTGGAGACCAGAAAAATAAAGTCTCACACTGTTTCCATTATTTCCCCATCTGTTTGCCGTGAAGTGATGGGGCCAGAAGCAATGATCTTAGTTTTCTGAATGTTGAGCTTTAAATCAACTTTGTCACTCTCCTCTTTCATTTACATCAAGTGGCTTTTCAGTTCCACTTCACTTTCTGCCATAAGGGTGGTGTCATCTGCATATCTGAGGTTATTGATATTTCTCCCGGCAATCTTGATTCCAGCTTGTGCTTCTTCCAGCAGCATTTCTCATTTTGTACTCTGCATATAAGTGACTGAATTGAACTGAGCATTCAAAAATTGTTTTGTGTAATTTACTCAGAATTCAAATGTTCTTTTGATGTATTTGTGGAGGAGAAAGTGGGCTTCCCGTCCTTTCCTCCACCATCTTAGGACCGCCTCCACATTAAAAATTTTGATGTAATTCAGCACATATTTATAATTGAAACTCTTTTTAAAATGGGCATAAAAGTACCTACCAAAATATAGTAAAAGCCATATATGATAGTTCAGTTTAGTTCAGTCACTCAGTCGTGTCCATCTCTGCGACTCCATGAATCAGAGCACGCCAGGCCTCCCTGTCCATCACCAACTCCTGGAGTTCACTCAAACTCATGTCCATCGAGTCGGTGATGCCATCCAGCCATCTCATCATCTGTCGTCCCCTTCTTCTCCCTCCCCCAATCCCTCTCAGCATCAGAGCCTTTTCCAGTGAGTCAACTCATCGCATGAGGTGGCCAAAGGATTGCAGTTTCAGCTTTAGCATCAGTGCTTCCAATGAACACCCATGATTGTTCTCCTTTAGAATGGACTGGTTGGATCTCCTTGCAGTTCAAGGCACTCTCAAGAGTCTTCTCCAACACCACAGTTCAAAAGCATCAATTCTTTGGTGATCAGCTTTCTTTACAGTCCAACTCTCACATCCATACATGACCACTGGAAAAACCATACCCTTGACTAGACGGACCTTGGTTGACAAAGTAATGTCTCTGCTTTTTAATATGCTATCTAGCTTGGTCATAACTTTCCTTCCAAGGAGTAAGCGTCTTTTAATTTCATGGCTGCAGTCAGCATCTGCAGTTATTTTATTTTGGAGCACAAAATAATAAAGTCTGACACTGTTTCCACTGTTTCTCCACATATTTCCCATGAAGTGATGGGACCAGATGCCATGATATTAGTTTTCTGAATGTTGAGCTTTAAGTCAACTTAGCGAACATTATTCTCAATGGTGAAAAACTGAAAGCATTTCTCCTAAGACTAGGAACAAGATAAAGGTGTTCAATCTCACAACGACAATTCAACATGGCTTTGGGAGTCCTAACTACAGCAATCAGAGAAGAAAAAGAAACAAAGGAATTTAGGTTGAAAAAGGAGAAATATATCTCTGTTTGCAGATGATGTGACACTATACAAAGGAAATCTGAAAATTACTAGAGCTGATCAGTGAATTTAACAAAGTTGCAGGATACAAAATCAATACAGAAATCACTTGAATTCCTATATACTAACAATGAAAAATCAGAAAGAGAAATTAAAGAATCAATCCCATTCGCCATTGCAACATAAAGAATAAAATATCTAGGAATAAACTTAATTAAGGAGACAAAAGAACAGTATACAGAAAATTTTAAGACATTGATGAAAGAAATCAAAGATGACATAAACATACAAAGAGATATTCCATGTTCCTGGGTAGAAAGAACCAATATTGTGAAAATGTCTATACTACCAAATGAAATCTACAGATGCAATGTGATCCCTATCAAATTAACAATGGCATTTTTCACAGAACTATGGCAATTCATATGGAAACAAAAGACCCTGAAGAGACGAAGAAGTCTTGAGAAAGAAGGATGGAGCTAGAGGAATCAACCTTCCTGACTTCAGATTATACTGCAATGCTACAGTCATCAAGACAGTACACGTCAGTTCAGTTCAGTCGATCGCTCATGTGCAACTCTTTGAGACCCCAAGGACTGAAGCACACCAGGCTTCCCTGTCCATCATCAACTCCAGGAGCTTGCTCAAATTCATGTCCATTGAGTCAGTGACATCACGAACCATCTTGCCCCCTGTCAGCACCTTCTTCTCTTGCCTTCAATCTGGTCCATAATCAGGGTCTGTACCAACGAGTCAGTTCTTCCTGTCAAGTGGTTGAAGTATTGGAGTTTCAGCTTCAACGTCAGTCCTTGCAATTAATATTCAGGACTGATTTCCTTTAGGAATAACTGGTTTGATTTTCTGCAGTTTAAGGGACTCTCAAGAGTCTTCTCCAACACCACAGTTCAAAAGCATCAATTCTTTGGTGCTCAGCTTTCTTTATAGTTGAACACTCACATCCATACATTTCTACTGGAAAAACCATAGCTCTGACAATACGGACCTTTGTCAGCAAAGTAATGTCTCTGATTTTTAATATGCTATCTAGGTTAGTCACAGATTTTATTCCAAGGAGCAAGAGTCTTTTAATTTTGTGGCTGCAGTCACCATCTGCAGTGACTTTGGAGCCCAAGAAAATAAAGTCTGTCAGTGTTTCCATTGTTTCCCCAACTATTGACCATGAAGTGATTGGACCGAATGCCTTGATCTTCAGTTTTTCAATGTTGAGTAAAGCCAGCTTTTTCACTATCCTCTTTCACTTTCATCAAGAGGCTCTTTAGATCCTCTTATTTTCTGCCATAAATGTTGTGTCATCTGTACATCTGATGTTATTGATATTCCTCTGGGAAATCTTGATTCCAGCTTGAGATTCATACAGCCTGGCATTTCACATGATGTACTCTGCGTATCAGTTAAATAAGCAGGGTGACAATATATAGCCTTGATGTACTCCTTCCCCAATTTGAAACTAGTCTGTTGTTGCATGTCCAGTTCTAACTGTTGTTACTTGACCATACAGATTTCTCAGGAGGCATATGAAGTGGTTTGGTGTTCTCATCTCTTTAAGAATTTTCTGCATCTTGTGATCCATAGAGCCAAAGGCTTTGTCATAGTCAATAAAGCAGAAATAGACATTTTTCAGAAAATCTCTTGCTTTTCGATGATCCAACAGATGCTTATGTTTGTTTGTTTTGTTTTTTATTGAAGGATAATTGCTTTACAGAATCTTACTGTTTTCTGTCCAACCTCAACATGAATCAGCCATAAGTATACATATATTCCCTCCCTTTTCAAACTCCCTCCCCTCACCCTCCCCATCCCACCCCCTAGGTTGATACAGGGCCCCTATTTGAGCTTCCTGAACCACACAGCAAATTTCCGTTGGCTATCTACACTACAGATGGTAATGTAAGTTTACCTGTTACTGTTTCCAAACATCTCACCCTCTCCCTACCTCTCCCCATGTCCATAAGTCTATTCTCTATGTCTGTTTCCCTACTGTTGCCCTGTAAATAAATTCTTCAGTACTATTTTTCTAGATTCCGTATATATGTGTTAGAACACAATATTTATCTTTCCCTTTCTGACTTACTTCACTCTGTGTAATACGTTCTAGGTTCTTCCACCTCATTAGAACAGACTCGAAGGTGTTCCTTTTTATGACTGAGTAATATTTGATTGTGTATATGATATGTACCACAACTTGTTTATCCATTCATCTGTCGATGGACATCTAGGTTGCTTCCATATTCTAGCTATTGTAAATAGTGTTGCAATGAACAATGGGATACATGTGTCTCTTTCAATTTTGGTTTCCTCGGGGCTTAGGCCTAGGAGTGGGATTGCTGGGTCATATGGAGGTTTTATTCCTCATTTTAAAAGGAATCTTCATACCGCCTTCCATAGTGGCTGTATCAATTTACACTCCCACCAACAGTGCAAGAGAGTTACCTTTTCTCCACACGCTCTCCAGCATGTATTGTTTGTAGACTTTTTGATGAGGGCCATTCTGGCCCATGTGAGGTGATATCTGAGTGTAGATTAGATTTGCATTTCTCTAATAATGAGCAATATATTTGAAAGCCATCTGTATGTCTTCCTTGGAGAAATGTCTGTTTAGGTCTTTTTCCCACTTTTTTATTTAGTTGTTTATTTTTCTTGTATTTGAGTTGTATGAACTACTTGTGCATTTTGGGAATTAATCCTTTGTCAGTTGTTTCACTTGCTATTATTTTCTCCCATTATGAGGTTTGTCTTTTCACCTTGGTAATAGTTTCCTTGTTGTGGAAAAGCTTTTAAGTTTAATCAGGTCCCACTTGTTTACTTTTGGTTTTATTTCTATTACTCTAGAAGGTGAGTCATAGAGGATCCTGATTTAAGTTGATGTCATCGAGTGTTCTGCGTATATTTTCCTCTAGGAGTTTTATAGTTTCTGGTTTTACACTTAGGTCTTTAATCCATTTTGAGTTTATCTTTGTGTATGGTGTTAAGAAGTGTTCTAATTTTATTATTTTGCACTTAACTGTCCAGTTTTCCCAGTACCATTTGTTGAAGAGGCTGTCTTTGCCACAGTGTATATTTTTGCCTCCTTTGTCAAAAATGAGGCACACACAGGTGCATGGATTTATTTCTGCACTTTATAACTTGTTCCATTGGTCTATATTTATGTTTTTGTGCCAGTAAAACTGTCTTGATGACTGTCACTTTGTAGTATAATCTGAAGTCAAGAAGGTTGATTCTTCTAGTTCCATTCTTCTTTCTCAAGACTGCTTTTGCTATTCGGGATCTCTTGTGTTTCCATATGAATTGTGAAACTTTTTCTTGTAGCTCTGTGAAAAATTACTGATGGGTAATTTGATAGGGATTTCATTAAATCTGTAGATTGCATTTTGTAGTATGTCATTTTCACAATATTGATTTTTCTTATGCAGGAACATGGAATATCTCTCCATCTGTTTATGTCATCTTTGATTTCTTTCAAAGTGTGCCAAATGTGCAAGGACATGTCTTTGATTTCTTTCAAACTGCATCAAGTATGGAAGGACACAGACTGCCTCTGCCACAGAGGTTAAGGCCCTATCAGAGTATTTTTTCGGGTCTCTTGTAGCTGGTGATCAGAATATTCTTTGGCTAGTGTTTCTCCATAGCTCTGCCCATTCAGGCACTTAGAGGGCTCCCTTGCCTGTGGTCTTCCTCTGTTGTTCAGTGCATCAGGCACTTAAAGGGGCACCCTGGCTGGAATCCTACCCTGTAGACTTGTGCATTAGGCACTTAAAGGGGCACACTGGGTGAGGTCCTACTCTGTAGTTTGGCACATAAGTCACTAAAAGGAGCAGTCGAAGTGGGGTCCTCCTCTGTAGTTCAGTGTTTCAGGTGTTTGATGGATCAGCCTCTCTATTGTTCAGCTGCTGGTGCTGGCATGTGGGGAGAGAGACTGTAGTGATGGCTCCACCACCTATGTATGACTCAGCAGTATTGCCTTACTTCCATGGCTGCCTGGCTTTGCTCCATGGTATTTCCCATCATGATCTTCTCCCTCACATCCTATCCGTCTCTCTGCAGTCAACAGCAGCCCTCACCCTGGGGTTGCTCCACAATCCCTAAACTTCAGCTCCCAGCCGCTGGGCCTTCCAGGAGATCAGCATTCCTGCCTGGGATCTGTATGGCTGTGGCAAGGGCTGTCTGATTCTCATTCCACTTAGGCAGCCACAGATCATCTGTTTCACTCTCAGCATTAAATATTTCTCCTCTGACTCAGACAAATGCCCCACAGTGGGGATCGGACCCCTACCACAGTTTCCCCGCCCACCAAAGGCAGGCCCAGTCCTACTAACACTCCTGTTTCTCCCACTAGTTCCTTCATCCTACTGAGTTTTACTTCATTCTATATATTCTTTTCCACTGGTCAGGTACTCCTGTCCACTCTCAGCTGGAGTTCTGCATGCACTTCTGTGTCTGAAGGTGTATTCCTGATGCACCCATGGAGAGAGATGTACTTCACATCCACCTACTCCTCTGCTATCTTGTTCTCACCAGATGTTGGTCATTTGGTCTCTGCTTTCTCTATCTTTTCTAAATCCAGCTTGAACACATGAAAGTCTCCTCTTCACGTACTGTTGAAACCCCATTTGGAGAATTTTGAGCATTACTTTGTTAGAGTGTAAGATCACCGACTCGATGGACATGAGTTTGAGTGAACTCCAGGAGTTGGTGATAGACAGGGAGGCCTGGCGTGCTGTGATTCATGGGGTCGCAAAGAGTCGGACACGACTGAGTGACTGAACTGAACTGAACTGAAGATGAGTGTAACTATGCAGTAGTTTGAACATTGTTTGGCATTGCTTTTCTTTGGGATTGGAATGAATACTGACTTTCCCAGACCTGTGGCCACTGCTGAGCTCTCCAAATTTGCTGGCAACTGAGTGCAGCACTTTAACAGCATCATCTTTTAGGCCTAGAACTAGCTCAGCTGGAATTTCATCACCTCTATTAGCTTTGTTCATAGTGATGCTTCCTAAGGCCCACTTGACTTTGCATTCCAGGATGTCTGGCTTTTGGTGAGTGATCACACCATCGTGGTTATCTGGGTCATGAAGGTCTTGTTTGTAAAGTTATCCTGTTTATTTTTGCCACCTCTTCTTAATAGCTCCTTCTGTTAGGTCCATACAATTTCAGTCCTTTATTGAGCCCATCATTGCATGAAATAGTCCCTTTGTATCTCCAATTTTCTTGAAGAGATCTCTAGTCTTTCCCATTCTATTGTTTTCCTCTATTTTTTGCATTGATCACTAAGGAAGACTTTCTTATCTCTTCTTGCTGTTCTTCGGAAATCTGCATTCAAAAGGGTATATCTTTCCTTTTCTTCTTTGCCTTAAGCTTCACTTCTTTTCTCAGCTATTTGTAACACCTCCTCAAGCAACAACCAGTTTGCCTTTTTGCATTTCTTGTTCTTTGAGATGGTTTTCATTAGTGCCTCCTGTACAATGTCATGAATCTCCACCAATAATCTTCAAGTACTCTATCATATCTAATCCCTTGAATCTATTTTTCACTTCCAGGGTATAATAGTAAGGGATTTGATTTGGGTCCTACCTGAATAGCCTGGTGATTTCCCTTACTTTCTTCAATTTATGACACCACCATTATGACAGAAAGTGAAGAAGAACTAAAGAGCTTCTTGATAAAAGTGAAAGAGGAGGGTGAAAAAGTTGGCTGAAAGCTCAACATTCAGAAAACTAAGATCATGCATCTGGTCCCATCACTTCATGGCAAATAGATGGGGAAATAGTGGCTAACTATTTTTCTGGGCTCCAAAATTATTGCAGATGGTGATTGGAACCATGAAATGAAAAGACGCTTACTCCTTGGAAGGAAAGTTATGACCAACCAAGCCAGCATATTGAAAAGCAGAGACATAACTTTGTCAACAAAGGTCCGTCTAGTCAAGGCTATGGTTTTTCCAGTAGTCATGTATGAATGTGAGAGTTGGACTATAAAGAAAGCTGAGTGCTGAAGAATTGATGCTTTTGAGTGTGGTATTGGAGAAGACACTTGAGAGTCCCTTGGACTGCAAGGATATCCAACCAGTCCATCCTAAAGGAGATCAGTCCTGGGTGTTCATTGGAAGGACTGATGTTGAAGCTGAAACTCCAGCATTTTGGCCACCTGATGTGACGAGCTGACTCATTTGAAAAGACCGTGATGCTGAGAGAGATTGAGGGCAGGAGGAGAAGGGGACGACAGAGAATGAAGTGGTTGGATGGCATCGTTGACTTGATGGACATGGGTTTGGGTGGACTCTGAGAGCTGCTGATGGACAGGAAGACCAGGCGTGCTGTGGTTCATGGGGTTGCAAAGAGTTGGAAATGACTGAGAAAATGAACTTCAATTTAAGTCTGAATTTTGCTATAAGGAGTTCATGATCCTAGACACAGTCATTTCCCAGTCTCCTTTTTGCTGCCTGTATAGCGTTTCTCCATCTTTCCCTGCACAGAATATAATTAACATTATTTCAGCATTGACCATCTGGTAATGTCCATTTGTAGAGTTCTCTTGTATTGTTTGACAACAGTATGGTACTTGTACAAAAACCGAAATATAGACAAATGAAACAGGATGGAAAACCCAGAAATAAGCCCACACACTTATGGGTACCTTATTTTTGACAAAGGATGCAAGATAGCAAAGGAAACTATTTACTTAGTGCTTAGTTGTGTCCAACTCTTTGTGACCCCATGGACTGTAACCACTAGGTTCCTCTTTCCATGGGGATTCTCCACCAAGAATAATGGAGTGGGTACTATAAAGACAGTGAAAAAACAACTCTCAGAACGGGAGAAAATAATAGGGAAAAAAATGACAAGACATCAATTTCCAAAATATACAAGCAGCTCATATAACTCAATTCCAGAAAAACAAACAACCCAGTCAAAAAGTGGGATAAAGACCTAAACAGACATTTCACCAAAGATGACATACAGATGGTAAACAAATACATGAAAAGATGCTCAACATTGCTCATTATTAGAGAAATGCAAATCTAATCTACAATCAGATATCATCCCATGTGGGCCAGAATGGTGCTCATCAAAAAGTCTACAAACAATACATGCTGGAAAGGGTATGTAGAAAAGGGAACTCTCTTGCACTGTTAGTGGGAATGAAAATTGATACAGCCACTATGGATGACGGTACGGAGATGCCTTTAAAAAACCTCCATATGACCCAGAAATAAAACCTCCATATGACACAGCAATCCCACTCGTAGGCATATGCCCTGAGGAAACTAAAATTGAAAGAGACACATGTATCCTATTGTTCACTGCAGCACTATTTGCAATAGCTAGAACATGGAAGCGACCTAGATGTCCATCAACAAATGCATGAATAAGGCAGTTGCAGTACATACCCAGGAAGGAATATTACTCAGCCATAAATAGGAATGCATCTGAACCAGTTCTAATGAGGTGCGTGAACCTAGAGCCTATTGTACAGAGTTAAATAAGACAGAAAGATAAATATTGTATACTAACAGCTATATGGGGTCGCAAAGACTCGGACACGACTAAGCGACTGAACTGAACTGAACTGAACAGCTATAAGTTCTCTTGGCAAAACTCTATTAGCATTTGCCCTGCTTCATTTCGTGTTCCAAGGCCAAATTTGCCTGTTACTCCAGGTGTTTCTTGACTTCCTAATTATGCATTCCAGTCCCCTATAATGAAAAGGACATCTTTTTTGGGTGTTAGTACTAAAAGGTCTTGTAGATCTTCATAGAACCGTTCAACTTCGGATTCTTCAGTATTACTGGTTGGGGCATAGACTTGGATTACTGTAATATTGAATGGCTTGCCTTGGAAACGAACAGAAATCATTCTGTCATTTTTAAGATTGCATCCAAGTACTGCATTTTGGATTCTTTTGTTGACCATGATGGCTACTCCATTTCTTCTAAGGGATTCCTGCCCACAGTAGTAGATATAATGGTCATCTGAGTTAAATTCACCCTTTCCAGTCCATTTTAGTTCACTGATTCCTAGAGTGTTGACGTTCACTCTTGTCATCTCCTATTTGACCACTTCCAATTTGCCTTGATTCATTGACCTAACATTTCAGGTTCCTATACAATATTCCTCTTTATAGCATCGGACCTTGCTTCTATCACTGGTCACATCCATAACTGGGTGTTTGTTTCACTTTGGCTCCATCCCTACATTCTTTCTGGAGTTATTTCTCCACTGATCTCCAGTACCTACCCATACTGGGTACCTACCGACCTGGGGAGCTCCTCATTCAGTATCCTATCATTTTGCCTTTTGATACTGTTCATGGGGTTCTCAAGGCAAGTATACTGAAGTGGTTTGCCATTCCCTTCTCCAGTGGACCACATTCTGTCAGACTTCTCCACCATGACCCGTCCGTCTTGGGTGGCTCCACATGGCATGGCTTAGTTTCATTGAGTTAGACAGGGCTGTGGTCCATATGATCAGATCAATTAGTTTTTTGTGATTATGATTCCAGTGTGTCTGCCCTCTAATGCCCCCTCCCAATTCCTACCATCTTATTTGGGTTTCTCTTACCTTGGTTGTGGAATTTCTCTTTACAGCTGCTCCAAGCCAGGCTTCAGCAATATGTGAACCATGAACTTCCAGATGTTCAAGCAGGTTTGAGAAAATGCGGAGGCACCAGAGATCAAATTACCAACATCCGCTGGATCATGGAGAAAGCAAGAGAGTTCCAGAAAAACATCTGTTTCTGCTTCATTGACTATGCCAAAGCCTTTGACTGTGTGGATCACAATAAACTGTGGAACATTCTAAAAGAGATGGGAACACCAGACCACCTGACCTGCCTCTTGAGAAACCTGTATGCAGGTCAGGAAGCAACAGGTAGAACTGTACATGGAACAACAGACTGGTTCCAAATAGGAAAAGGAGTACTTCAAGGTTGTACATTGCTTATTTAACTTCTATGCAAAGTATATTATGAGGAACGCTGAGCTGGAAGAAGCACAAGCTGGAATCAAGATTGCTGGGAGAAATATCAATAACCTCAGATATGCAGATGACACTACCCTTATGGCAGAAAGTGAAAAGGAACTCAAAGGCCTCTTGATGAAAGTGAAAGAGAAGAGTGAAAAGTTTGGCTTTAAGATCAACATTCAGAAATCGAAGATCATGGTATCTGGTCTCATCATTTCATGGGAAATAGATGGGGAAACAGTGGAAACAGTGTCACACTTTATTTTTGGGGGCCCCAAAATCACTGCAGATGTTGATTGCAGACAGGAAATTAAAAGACGCTTACTCCTTGAGAGGAACGTTATGACCAACCTAGATAGCATATTAAAAAGCAGAGACATTACTTTGCCAACAAAGGTCCATCTAGTCAAGGCTATGGTTTTCCCGTGGCCATGTATGGATATGAGAGTTGGACTGTGAAGAAAGCTGATCGCCAAAGAATTGATGCTTTTGAACTGTGGTGCTGGAGAAGACCCTTGAGAGTCCCTTGGACTGCAAGGAGATCCAACCAGTCCATTCTAAAGGAGATCAACCCTGAGTGTTCATTGGAAGGACTTATGCTAAAGCTGAAACTCCAATACTTTGGCCACCTCATGCGAAGAGTTGACTTACTGGAAAAGACTCTGATGCTGGGAGGGATTGGGGGCAGGAGGAGAAGGGGACGACAGAGAACGAGATGGCTGGATGGCATCACCGACTCGATGGACATGAGTTTGAGTGAACCCCAGGAGCTGGTGATGGACAGAGAGGCCTGGCGTGCTGTGATTCATGGGGTCGCAGAGAGTCGGACACGACTGAGAGACTGAAGTGAACTGAACTGAATAGCTGTATGTGGAATCTAATAATATGGTACTGATGGATATAGTTCTAGGTCATACAACTCAATACCAGAAAACAAACAACCCAATCAAAGAGTGGGAAAAAGACCTAAACAGACATTTCACCAAAGATGACATACAGATAGCTAACAAACACGTGAAAGAAGCTCAGACATAGAGAACAGACATAGAGAAGACCTATGAATGACAGGAGAGTGGAGGAGAGGGTGGGATGACATAGAAGATAGGCAGGTGACGGAGAAAATAACACAGAAACTTACATTACCATATTTAAAATAGCCAAAATAAACTTGTTGTATACCTCAGGGAACCCAAACAGGGACTCTTTATCAACCTAGAGGGGTAGAATGGTGAGGGGGATGGGAGGGAGTTTCCAGAGCGAGGGACATATATATCTATGGGTGATACATGTTAATGTTTTACAGAAAACAACAAAATTCAATAAAGCAATTACTCTTCAGTTAAAAACAAATTAAAAACCTGGGCTGCATAAACCAGTGAAAGCAAAGCGCCTAAGCAGTCGCATATTTACAGACTGAATGTCTGTGAGGAAAGGATGGCTGGGACAGAAGTGGGACAAAAGGCTGACATCTGGATCATGCGGTACAAGGCACTTCCCCTGAGTCCCAGAGCCTACTAACTCCATCCCCTTAGAGACACTGGCAACTAAAATGACCTGTCAGTTGCCCAGATATCAACCCGTGCTCCTCGTCTTTCCTATGGACCCGGGAAGCAGAGTACACCGGACTCCGTGATAACGCTTTCGCTAGTAGGCAAAACTTTCAGCAGCACAGCTAGGTAACTTGGCGCCTGCGCCTTAGAGCCCCAGACTATGGCAGCTATGCTTGCAGGACTTCCGGGGAGGGTGGGATCAGTTCGGAGCAGCGCGAGCTCCGGCCACTGCTGCGCTTTCTCTGGTCTTCTGTCTTCCGGTTTCTAGCCGTTATACTGGCGCGTGGGCCATACGTAGCCCACCGGCCAGAACCGGCAAGAAGTGCGCCGTTTCTGTCTGAGTTCCTAGCTGGCAGTGCAAGGCAGAGGCTTCACCTTGTTCCTCCCCATCCTCTGAGATAGAGCCTGGGATCTGAAGGCAGGTATTGCCCTAGGCCAGCACCTGCATCCCGCATTTGGATTCAAAGGGGGCACCACAGGGCACGGTGGGGAGGGTTCCGGAGGAAGCCGAGGCCTGACGGCTCAGGTAGGTACAATGGCAGCTTCCTCGGTGGAAGTGAAGTCTTTGTTTCTGTTGTGTGTGTTAGTTCCTTAGTCGTGTCCCACTTTTGTGACCCCGTGAACTGTAGCTTTGACCCACTCTCCATGGAATTGTCCAGGCAAGAATACTGGAGTGGGTTGCCATTTCTTTCTCCAACTTGTTTCCGTTAAAGCACCTTTTCCCCTAGACTTCTGAAGGCTTCCTTGGAGACAACTGGTCTGTTTGCAGAAGTTAACATCTCCTCTGCCCTCTGGGTAACCCATAACCATTTCTTTTCTAGTCCATCATGCCCCTTAAATCTGATGTGTTGAGTCAAGATGAACTTCGCAAAAAGCTGTACCAGACGTTTACAGATCGGGGTATACTGGACACACTCAAGGTATCAGTTATAGTCCTGTTTCATAAGTTTAACCTATAATAGATAGTACACATGTAAATGCATCTATGTCTTGGGGTTTAAAAATAGTATGATACACAGATTGTGTTGGTGACTTTTATTGCCCTGTTCACTCTTTAATCGTGAAATACTAAACATATTTTAGTAAGGTTAGGTTTGTTTTAAAAATTAGTCATAGTGGTTCCTGAGTTAAGTGGTTTTGTAATAGTTACATTTGAATGGAGGATATTGACAGCATATAGAAAACATTAAGGGACTACTTACAGTAGAAAAGTTTGAGTAATGAGAAATTTCTTTGAAAGATATTGAAAGGTATGAACTCTTGCACAGCATATATTTCTTAACAAATTTCATGTATAGATTAACAGCAGGGAGTACGATTAGTTCAAATGTGTTTTCGATATACATTTCAAAAAACTGTTTTACACTTAAAGAGGGAACTCAAGGAAAAATCTTTTGTGTTGCCTCCTCCATTGTTTTTGTATCTTAGAAACACTTCAGGCTCATCTGAAAAGCATACAGGAGAGAAGTCATCTCTAACACAAGCGCTAATGGGCATAATGTTGTGTCAATTTGTATATCTTCTTCAATATTTGTATATCTTCTTTAATGGTGATCATTTTCCTGTGTGTGGTTTTTGTATTTAAGAACATATCTTTTGCTGAAAGTTTTCACTTTCATCGCAGGTTCAAAGGATTTGTTAACAAAATAAGACACTTGTTATATATAAATAAATAATAGAAATATTTATTAGAAAGTTATCTAGCTTTCATTTAATATACTAACATTAAAAGAAAAGCAAAATAGAAAGAGCAGGGAATACATCATCAAATTGGGTTTTGACCAACATCCGGACTTAAACAGCACTGGGAGTCCCATGACATAGCACTTCTGGAGTCCCAGTTGGGAAGAGGTCCCAGGCAGTGAGTCTGCTCCATGGGTGAGACTACAAAGATTGCAGTTTGGAATTCCCATTTATAATCCCAGGGCTGATGCAAATTGATATGATCATCAATCAATTCAATTCAGTCACTCGGTTGGGCCCAACTCTTTGCAGCCCCATGGACTGCAGCACACCAGGCTTCTCTGTCCATCACCAAGTTCCGAAGTTTGCTCAAACTCATGTCCATCAGGTTGGTGATGCCATCCAACCATCATCCTCTCTGTCGGCACCCCCTGTCCCTCCACGGCTTCCATCTTTCCCAGCTTCAGGGTCTGTTTCTAATGAGGACACAAATCCATTAGAACAAGTGGAATAACCCTCATAATCAACAAAAGAGTGAGAAATGCAGTACTTGGGTGCAATCCCAAAAACGACAGAATGATCTCTGTTTGTTTCCTGGGCAAACCATTCAACATCACAGTAATCCAGGTCTGTTCTACGGCCACTAAAACAGAAGAAGCTGAAGCTGAATAGTTCTATGAAGACCTACATAGATGGTCATTCTGACCTGTGTTAGCTTATTCCTCACTGTAGTTTTGATTTGCATTTCTCTAATAATTAGTCATGTTGAGCATCTTTTCATGTGCCTCTTGACTATCTGTATGTCTTCATTGGAGTAATGTTTGTGTAGATCTTTGTCCATTTTTTGGTTCAATTGTTTGTTGTTTTGATATTGAGCTGCACAACTTGTTCATTTGCAAATATTTTCTCTCACTCCTAGGTTTGTCTTTTCATCTTCTTTATGGTTTCCTTTGCTCTGCAAAACTTTTTATGCTTAAGTAGGCCCCTTTGTTAATTTTTAAAATTTTTTATTATTGTATGAGGTGGGTCAAAAAAGATCTTGCTGTGATTTATGTCAAAGACTGTTCTGCTTACACTTTCCTCTGAGTTTTATTATCATAGTGTTAATTAACATCTATGTCTTTGACCCATTTTGAGTTTATTTTTCTGTACCATGTTAGAGAATGTTATAATTTTGTGTATAAAAACATATAACTGTTTTCCCAGCACCACTTTTTGAAGAAACTGTCTTTTCTCCACTGTATATTCTTGTCTCCTTTTTTACAGGTTATGTGGTGATAGGTGTGTGGGTTTATCTCTGGACTTTTTATTCTGTGCCATTGATCTGTATTCTGTATTTCTGCCAGTTTTGTACTGTTTCAATTACTGTAGTTTTGTGGTGTCATCTGAAGTCAGGGGGCCTGATTCCTCCAACTCTTTTTCTTTCTCAAAATTGCTTTAGCTATTTGGAGCATTTTGTGTTTCCATGCAAACTGTAACATTTTTGTTCTAGTTCTGTGCAAATGGCATTGGATCTGATAAGGATTGTATTGAATCTGTAAATTGCTTTGGGTATTATAGTCATGCAATGAGTTGACTCACTGGAAAAGACTCTGATGCTGGGAAGGATTGGGGACGGGAGGAGAAGGGGGCGACAGAGAATGAGATGGCTGGATGGCATCACCGACTCGATGGACTTGAGTTTGAGTGAACTCTGGGAGTTGGTGATGGACAGGGAAGCCTGGCATGCTGTGATTCATGGGGTTGCAAAGAGTCGGACACGACTGAGTGACTGAACTGAACTGATTATAGTCATTTTCACAATATTGATTCTTCCAACTGATCTTATGTCATCTTTGATTTCTTTCATCACTGTTTTCTGAGTACAGGCCTTTTACCTCCTTAGAAAGATTTATGCCTAAGTGTTTTATTCTTTTTGTTGCATTGGTAAATGGGATTGTTCCCTTAATTTCTCTTTTTGATCTTTCATTGTTAATGTATAGGGATGCAGAGATTTCTGTGTATTAATTTTGTGTTTACAACTTTACCAAATTCACTGATTAGCTCTCATAATTTTAAAGTGGCATCTTTAGGATTTTCTAGGTATGGTACATCTGCAAACAGTGAGAGTTTAACTTCTTTTTAAATTTGGAATTTTTGTATTTCTTTTTCTTCTCTATTTGCCTTGGCAAGGACTTCCAAAACTATGTTGCATAATAGTGGCAAGAGTGCACATCCTTTCTTGTTCCTTATCTTAGAGAAAATACTTTCAGGTTTTCACCACTGAGAATGATGTTTACTGTGGGTTTGTTGTATATGGCCTTTATTATGCTGAGGTAGATTCCTTCTATGCCCACTTTCTGGAGAGTAATTTTTTTATTATAAATCGGTATTGAAATTTGACAAACTTTCCCAGCATCTATTGAGATGAGTATATGCTTTTCATTCTTCAGCTTGTTAATATGGTGTTTCACAGTGATTTGTGTATATTGAAGAATTCTTGCCTCCCTGGGATAAATCTCACTTGATGATTTTGTTTGATTGTTTTAATGTGTTGTTAGATTCTGTATGCTAGTGTTTTGTTGAGGATTGTTGAATCTGTGTTCATCTGTTATAGTGGTCTGTAATTTTCTTGTGATATCTTTGTCTGGTTGTAGTATCAAAGTGATAGTGGCCTTGTAGAATGAGTTTGGGACTGTTCCTCCTTCTACAACTTTGTGAACGAGTTTGAGAAGGATAGGTGTTAACTCTTGTTAACACCTAAATGTTTGATAGTATTCATATGTGAAGCTCTCTGATCCTGGGCTTTTGTTTGTTAGATTTTACAGTTTCAGTTTTATTACTTGTCATTGATCTGTTTGTTTCTTCCTGGTTCATTCTTAGAAGGCTGTACCTCTCCAAGAGTTTGTCCATTTTTTCCAGGTTGTCATTGTTGCTTATAGTATTATCATCCTTTGTATTTCTGTAGAGTCCGTTGTAACTTTTCTTTTCATTTCTAATTTTGATTTGAATTCTGTTTCTTTTTCTCTTGATGAGTCTGGCTAAAGGTTTATCAATTTAATTCATCTTCTCAAGGAACTAACTTTTATTTAATTGATCTTTGCTATTGTCATTTTGGTGCTACTTCAGGGATTTCTGCTCTGATATTTTATGATTTCTTCTATTAGCATCAGATTTTTTTGTTCTTTCTCTAGTTGCTTTAGGTGTAAGTTTGGATCGTTGATATTTTTCTTGTTTCTTGAAGTGATTTGAATTGCTATAAACTTCCTCTTTTAACTGCTTTTTGTTGTGTACTTTAGGTTTTGGGTCGTTGTGTTTCTGTTGTTATTTGTTTCTCAGTTCAGGTCAGTCGCTCAGTCGTGTCCGACTCTTTGTGATCCCATGAACTGCAGCACGCCAGGCCTCCCCATCCATCACCAACTCCCAGAGTTTACCCAAACTCATGTTCATTGAGTCGGTGATGCCATCCAACCATCTCATCCTCTGTCGTCCCCTTCTCCTGCCCTCAATCTTTCCCAGCATCAGGGTCTTTACAAATGAGTCAGCTCTTGTATCCTTTCGGCCAGTCTGTGTCCTTTGGTTGGAGCATTTAATTCACTTCCATTCAAGGTAATTATTTACACATGTAATCCTATTACCATTTTCTTATTTGTTTTGGGTTTGTTTTTCTGTGTCTTTTTCCTCTCCTGTGCTTCCTGTCTGGAGAAGTTCCTTTAACATTTATTGTAAAACTGATTTGGTGGTTCTGAATTCTCTTAGCTTTTGCTCATCTGAAAAGCTTTTGATTTGTCTGTTGAATCTGAGTGAGATCCTTTCTAGGTAGAGTAATCTTGGCTGTATACTCTGTTAACTCATGAGAGATGTGCTTAGGGTCCATAAGTCTTGTTTCCCCCACTTCCCCTCTTTCCCACAATAGTTGAGAATAGTTGTGGTTTGTTTTTTGCAGTTTTTTTTTTTTTTTTCAGCGAGAAAGGTTGATTGCAGGGCCAAGTTAGAAGAACAGGTGACTCATGCTCAAAAAAACCTGAATTCCCCAATGGTTTGGGGGGAGTTTTTAATAGGTAAAATCTTTAGTGATTACCCTGTCGCTATTTCTGCCTTGAGGACATTTCAAACTTTAATTGCAAATAGATTTCCCTCTTTGCACTGGCTTCTGGAAAGCCTCCCAGCCACTTTTTGGATTCCTTCTAGCAAGTGCTATATGGTGTGCTTTTGTGTTTGTTTAGATGGAAATTCATCTGTAGTGTCATTCCACTGTTTGCTTCTCTTCTTTTCCTTTACGCTGCTTATGTCCTTTATTTAATTTTTACCCATTTCAGTACTTGTTTGACAGACACCTTAAATCCTTTTAATTAAGCTGGATCTAAATATATTTCTTTTTGCCATGTTACAAATTGAATTAGACCATTAAATTTTATTGATGGTAAATGCTGTCACTTAGTATCAGATGAAGTAAACTGTGTATATTCTGTTTTGTGTAAAAGTGTTGTTGGCTATAGCATTTTAAATGTACATATAATAAATTTTGTTTTACACTCACCATATACTTTCTACTCTTTAGCTAAAGAAGAGAAGAAAAGAGATGTTAGTAACAAGAACTCTATTGGTTTATTCTTTTTATTCTACTAATAAAAATTTCTTAGATGTTGTTTACTGTTAAACACCATGAAACTAGGCAGTGTATGTACTCTTAAGCTCGGCCCAGTTGTATGTTTTCAGATTACGTGCAAAATATTTAAACCAAATACCCACTAGTTTCAGTAACTTACGGGATTTTTCTTAAAATCCAGATAAACAATGATACTCATGTTATAACCTTGAGAAAATTAGCCAACTTTAGCCTAAAATTTTCTTATTGTAAAATAGAGGGAAACTATTATGTTTCACAGCGCCTTGAATTATAAATAGTCCATGTGAAAATGAATCTTAATAAGCATTTTGGATTTACTGATTTCTCTCTTACATATATTATTTCTCTTTTGGGAAACTAATTTTACTTCCAACAATATACTTTAACATTTAATCATATTAATATTTATTATTTAAACATATTGATTTCATAACTTCTAATAATCCACAGAGAGCTGAGGGAGAAGCCAAGTTTTCTCCTTTGTTTGAAACCACCATGAAAAGTTCCTGAACTGAAAAGTGAAATGAGTCTCACCACGTTGTGGCTTACCACCAGTTCAAACTGCTCTTTCCAGAACCTACTGAGCTGTTTGTCTAACAGTGTAAGACAGAGTGCAGGAAAAGATTCCTAAATTTTGGCCATGGATCTTGAACCATTCTGGAAATAAAAGAAAAGATTCTAATTTATGTGACAAATCTGTGAACCTCCAGTGGAAAAAATCCTGCTGAAATTGTTTTCCCTCTTGTTTCATTTTTGTATTTGTTCTAGACACAAGTCAGAAAGGAGCTGATTCATGAACTGACACACCCTATACTGAATGGTGAGGTGCAGTCCCCATCCATCTCAGTGGAAGAGAGCTGCCTCTTAATAGAAGCCTCCAACTTTTTAGTGGCCAGTCACTTACAGAGATGTGGCTATGAGTATTCGCTTTCTGTCTTCTTTCCCGAAAGTGGTTTGGCAAAAGAAAAGGTAACACCTTTTGTTTTTCTGAACTTTCCTCAGAAAATTGCTAAGTGCTCCCTGGATAGCTGGGTCTGTTTCTTTTTTATCTTTGAAATTACATCATGTATTTAGTATAAGGTGACAAAGGAGCATGAAATCTAACATTGTTACCAATTCCTCGGTATCTTATTTTGTCTTTACAAAATTGTGATGTTTTGAAGCTAGAATTGAAATGACATTCCATGTAGTCTGAGACCCCCAAACTGCCATTTAGGTTGAACATCTGTCATGAGACTGGCACTGCTGGTCACTTTGCAGATCGTAGATGGGTTAAAGGTAGAGATCCAGCCTCTGGAGAAGTGAGATGATTTACTCAAGTTCACATGATTTGTAAGTGGCAACAGGGCATTAATTTAGGTCTACAATGTGCTTTCTTGACTCTGCTACAATCTCGTCATATACTTGTCCTCTTTGTGATTAAGTAAGAGAAGAATAACTTTTAAAACCCTGTGGAGTTCTTCAATAGTAAAACAGCTTTTTCCTAATTATTTTAACTATCTCTCTACCAACCATTGAACATAAGAGTTACATTTTGTTTTTTTTAAAGGCATATATAGGAAATTTCCTGTTTTTTTTTAATAGACTTAATTTTTTAGAGCAGTTTATGTTTACAGCAAAAAGCAGTGCATCTGCTCCCTGACCCCATACAAGCACAGCCTCTCCCTCAACCCCAACATTTTCTACTATGTACAGTTTTACATTCAGTGAACCTACATTGGCACATCATTATCACCTGAAGGCTATAGTTTACATTAGGATTCAGTCTTGGGGTTTTCCCTGTGTTTTTGCTGTTATCTGGGCCGTAATTGCCCAAAAGTGTGATACTCAGAAGTTGTAAGAGAACTAAATCCCACGTACCACAGCTAACAACTGCACTACCAAATAAATAAATACTAAATAAACAGTGAATAAATACAGTATATTTAACAACCAAGTTTCAGCATCATTCAGTTCAGTTCAGTCGCTCAGTCATGTCCAACTCTCCGCAACCCCATGAATCACAGCACGCCAGGCCTCCCTGTCCATCACCAACTCCCGGAGTTCACTCAAACTCATGTCCACAGAGTCGGTGATGCCATCCAGCCATCTCATTCTCCGTCGTCCCCTTCTCCTCCTGCCCCCAACCTTTCCCAGCATCAGAGTCTTTTCCAGTGAGTCAACTCGTCGCATGAGGTGGCCAAAGTATTGCAGTTTCAGCTTTAGCATCAGTCCCTCCAATGAACACCCAGGATTGATCTCCTTTAGAATGGACTGGTTGGATCTCCTTGCAGTATAAGGGACTCCCAAGAGTCTTCTCCAACACCACAGTTCAAAAGCATCGATTCTTTGGCGATCAGCTTTCTTCACAGTCCAACTCTCACATCCATACATGACCACGGGAAAAACCATTGCCTTGACTAGACGGACCTTGGTTGGCAAAGTAATGTCTCTGCTTTTTAATATACTATCAAGGTTGGTCATAACTTTCCTTCCGAGGAGTAAGTGTCTTTTAATTTCCTGGCAGCAATCAGCAGCTGCAGTGATTTTGGAGCCCCAAAAAATAAAGTCTGACACTGTTTCCACTGTTTTTCCATCTATTTCCCATGAAATGATGGGACCAGATGCCATGATCTTTGTTTTCTGAATGTTGAGCTTCAAGCCAACCTTTTCACTCTCTTCTTTCACTTTCATCAAGAGGATTCTGAGTTCCTCTTCACTTTCTGCCATAAGGGTAGTGTCATCTGCATATCTGAGGTTATTGATATTTCTCCCAGCAATCTTGATTCCAGCTTGTGCTTCTTCCAGTCCAGCGTTCCTCATGATGTACTCTGCATATAAGTTAAATAAGCAAGGTGACAATATACAACCTTGACGTACACCTTTTCCTATTTGGAACCAGTCTGTTGTTCCTTGTACAGTTCTAACTGTTGCTTCCTGACCTGCATACAGGTTTCTCAAGAGGCAGGTCAGGTGGTCTGGGATTCCCATCTCTTTCAGAATGTTCCACAGTTTATTGTGATCGACACAGTCAAAGTCTTTGGCATAGTCAATGAAGCAGAAATAGATGTGTTTCTGAAACTGTCTTGCTTTCTCCATGATCCAGCAGATGTTCAATTTGATGTCTGGTGCCTCTGCCTTTTCGAAAACCTGCTTGAACATCTGGGAGTTCACGGTTTACATACTGCTGAAGCCTGGTTTGGAGAATTTTGAGCATGACTTTCCTAGCGTGTGAGATGAGTGCAATTGTGTGGTAGTTTGAGCATTCTTTGGCATTGCCTTTCTTTGGGATTGGAATGAAGACTGACCTCTTCCAGTCCTGTGGCCACTGCTGAGTTTTCCAAATCTGCTGGCATATTGAGTGCAGCAGTTTCACAGCATCATCTTTCAGACTTGAAATAGCTCAACTGGAATTCCATCACCTCCACTAGCTTTGTTTGTAGTGATGCTTTCTAAGGCCCACTTGACTTCACATTCCAAGATGTCTGGCTCTAGGTCAGTGATCACGTTATCGTGACTATCTTGGTCGTGATCTCTTTTGTACAGTTCTACTGTGTATTCCTGCCAGCTCTTCTTAATATCTTTTGCTTCTGTTAGGTCCATACCATTTCTGTCCTTTATCGAGCCCATCTTTGCATGAAATGTTCCCTTGGAATCTCTAATTTTTTTGAAGAGGTCTCTTGTTTTTCCTATTCTGTTGTTTTCCTCTATTTCTTTGCATTGATCACTGAGGAAGTCTTTCTTATCTCTCCTTGCTCTTCTTTGGAACTCTGCATTCAGATGCTTCTATCTTTCCTTTTCTCCTTTGCTTTTCACCTCTCTTCTTTTCACAGCTATTTGTAAGGCCTCCTCAGACAGCCATTTCGCTCTTTTGCATTTCTTTTCCATGGGGATGGTCTTGGTCCCTGTCTCCTGTACAGTGTCACGAACCTCCGTCCAGAGTTCATCAGGCACTCTATCAATCAGATCTAGTCCCTTAAATCTATTTCTCACTTCCACTGTATAATCATAAGGGATTTGATTGAGGTCATATCTGAATGGTCTAGTGGTTTTCCCTACTTGCTTCAATTGAAGTCTGAATTTCGCAATAAGGGGTTCATGATCTGAGCCACAGTCAGCTCCTGACCTTGTTTTCGCTTACTGTATACAGCTTCTCCATCTTTGGTTGCAAAGAATATAATCAATCTGATTTCGGTATTGACCATCTGGTGATGCCCATGTGTAGAGTCTTCTCTTGTGTTGTTGGAAGAGGGTGTTTGCTATGACCAGTGCATTCTCTTGACAAAACTCTATTAGCCTTCACCCAGCTTCATTCCGTGCTCCAAGGCCAAATTTGCCAGTTACTCCAGGTGTTTCTTGATTTCCTACTTTTGCATTCCAGTCCCCTATAATGAAAAGGACATCTTTTTGGGGTGTTAGTTCTAAAAGGTCTTGTGGGTCTTCGTAGAACTGACTAACTTCGGCTTCTTCAGCATTACTGGTTGGGGCATAGACTTGGATTACTGTAATATTGAATGGCTTGCCTTGGAAACGAACAGAAATCATTCTGTCGTTTTTAAGATTGCATCCAAGTACTGCATTTCGGACTCTTTTGTTGACCATGATGGCTACTCTATTTCTTCTAAGGGATTCCTGCCCACAGTAGTAGATATAATGGTCATCCGAGTTAAATTCACCCATTCCAGTCCATTTTAATTCACTGATTCCTAGAATGTCTATGTTCACTCTTGCCATCTCCTGTTTGACCACTTCCAATTTGCCTTGATTCATGGACCTAAAATTCCAGGTTCCTACGCAATATTGCTCTTTACAGCACCGGACCTTGCTTCTATCACTGGTCACATCCACAGCTAGGTATTTGTTTTGCTTTTGCTCTATCCCTTTATTCCTTCTAGAGTTAGTTCTCCACTGAGCTCCAGTAGCATACTGGGCACCTACCGACCTGAGGAATTCCTCATTCAGTATCCTATCATTTTGCCCTTTGTTACTGTTCATGGGGTTCTCAAGGCAAGTATACTGAAGTGGTTTGCCATTCCCTTCTCCAGTGGACCACATTCGGCTGTGGTCCATGTGATCAGATCGGCTAGTTTCCTGTGATTATGATTTCAGTTTGTCTGCCCTCTGATGCCCCCTCGCAATACCTACCATCTTATTTGGGTTTCTCTTACCTTGGTCGTGGAAAATCTCTTCACAGCCGCTCCAGCAAAGTGCAGCCACTGTACCTTACCTTGGATGAGGGGTTTCTCCTCAAGGCCGCCCCTCCTGACCTTGAACGCGGAGTAGCTCCTCTCAGCCCTCCTGCACCCGCGCAGCCACCACCTGTTGCCCTGGCCTCAGGCGTGGGGTAGCTCCTCACGGCTGCGCCTCTTTGCGTGGTTCATTGCGCCGGGGCCGGCGTCTCTCCTGTCTGTGCCGCCGGGGCCGGCGTCTCATCATTAATCATTCTTTTTTGATCCTTCCATCTAAATTTCTCTTATTTCACAATTTTGCCGCTTGAATGAATAATAGTTAATCAATAGTTATAACACTTATCTAGTTCACACACTTAAACATTTCTATACCGTAAAATATTTTCTTTAAAGGAAAGCCAACTGAAGATTATATCAGTGTCCTCAGGGTAGACATAATAAGCAATACATATGGTAATAGAAATACATGTGAAAAATATTTACTCAAGGGACTACCCTGGTGGTGCATTGACTAAGAATCCACCTGCCAGTACAGAGGACACACACAGATTCATTTCCTTGGTTGGGGAAGATCCCACATGCTGCAGAGCAACTAAGCCCCCAAGCCTTAGAGTTTATGCTCTGTAATAAGAGAAGCCACTGCAATGAGAAGCCTGTGCACTGCAGTGAAGAATAGCCCCGACTGGCCATAACTAGAGAAAGCCCATGTGCAGCAATGAAGACCCAGTGCAACCAAAATAAGTATATTTTTTAATTTACTCAAAATGTTTGACCATAGATATATCTAAAATAGTTTTAAATATTCATAGTTTTAAAGAGAATAAAAGCTTAGTTTATTTACATTTAGAAGCAATAGTAATTTTAAAACTTCATTACAATTGATAAACCCTGGAATACACTCATATGTTCATTGGTGCCTCAGATATTTGAGTGTCAGCTGTAAGTCATTAACCATTTCTGTTATTTCTGTCAGGCATATCATTTTTTAAATATATATATATATTTTTTTAATTTTAAATTTGTTTTTGGCCATGCTGTGTTTTCATTGCTGCACTGGCTTTTCTCTAGTTGTGGCAAGCAGGGGCTACTTTGTTTTGGCATGAGGCTTCTCATTGCAGTGGCTTCTCTTTTAGTTGAGCATGGGCTTTCTGGGCCATGGGCTTCAGTGATTGTGACATGTGAGCTGTAGAGCACTGGCTCAGTAGTTGTGGTGCTCCAGGCTTACCTGCTCCATGGTATGTGGGATCTTAACAAACCAGGGATTGAACTTGTGTCTCCTACTTTGGCAGGTGGATTTCTTACAACTAGACTGCCAGACAAGCTCTAGGCATGTTATTTTTTATGTGAATTTTTTGGAGGTTAATTATATGATCAAGAGAAATTTTATCCTTTTGACCTCAATGTTTAGTGTAATTTATTTAATAGTAGGAGGAAGCTTACATTTTATGTTATTAGCATAGTTACAATCTTATTTAACTTGAACCATGATGGTTTAAACATCCCAGATCATCACTTAATCATTGATGTTAAAATATGTGTCCTTTTTTTTTTAAGGTATTTACTATGCAGAATCTATTACATCTTTTTAAAATCAGTCCTGAATCCAGTCTCTACAAGTCACTGGTAGGATTGTTTAGTTTTTAATAACTTGCTTTGGTTTGTTAATAAAAACTGAATAGTTGAATGAAAATAAACTGTTTTCTTTTAACAGATTTCAGGATTTGATAAAGAAAACCAAAAAGGTAGGAGCCTTCATCTTTGTGGAGAAGAGGAACATTTTTGTTAGGTGTTTTTTTTATATGAAGCTAATAATTTTTAGGTGGAAGAATAGGCAATTTACATTGAATTGTTTGATTTTCCTTGCTAGCAGCATTTTTTTTAATAGAATTATTCATCTCTTTTGACAAATGTGGATCTTTTCCCCTGGTTTTCAACCTTTTAAGATAGCTCTTACTCAAATAAGAAAACTGGAGATGGCATCAAAACCCCTACAAACAGCTTGAAAGCTAATTTTTTTAAAAGATACCCAATGTATGGAACATTTCCAAAACAGAGAGAACAATGTTTATGTGTCTTTGTATCCTAGACATCCCCCAAGTGCAATGTATTGAGTTTTGTATTCATATTTGCTTAAAGAATGAGCTGTATGTGGTATGTTATTTTCATAATCAAGTGTTTATATAAATCTGATGCTAAGTCGCTTCAGTCATAATCACTCTTTGTGACCCTAAGGACCATAGCCCACCAGACTCCTCTGTCTTTGGGATTTCCTGGGAAAGAATAATAAAATGGGTAGTTATTTCCTCCTCCAAGTGATCTTCCTGACCCAGGGAAGTCTCCTGAATTGGCAGGTAGGTTCTTTACCTCTAGCGCCATCTGGGAAGTCCAACTACTCTCAGATAATAGAAAAATATTTATAAATTGATCTCTATCCCCAGGTTCCTGCACACAGCTCCCCAAACCCATGTAATTTCCTAGGAATACATGGAGCCGCTCTTGTTCTTGTGTTGGTCTTTGACCTCAGTTCTTGTCACAGGGCTCCTGAAACCCTTGTAGTTTCCTGGGGCATGGGGGTGTCTTTTGTTTGAATGAGCCAGCACTGGGTGTGCTCCTGGATGGGGGCTGGTCACCAAAAAGGCCAAGCCATGTTTAGAAGCCTGGGGTTTTCAGCCCTGACTACCCCACATTCCATTGAAGGGAGAAGGACTAAAAATGGTGTTAATAATGAATCAGGCATTGTGATGAAGTCTTCATAAATCCCAAAACTATAGAGTTCAGACAGCTTCCAGGTAAATGAACAGGTGGAGGTGCTAGAAGAGTGGCATGCCTGGAGAAGGCATGGAACCCCAGGCTCCTGCTTGGCTCCTGTGCAGTACTTCCATTCAGCTGTTCAGCTATTTCCTTTATCATGTTCTTTAATAAACTGCCAAGTCTAAGAGCTTCACTGAGTTGTGTGAGCTGCTCTGACACATTCAGCAAGACCACGGAGGAGGATGGCATCTCCTATCAATAGCCATTGCTCAGAAGCACAGGTGGCAACCTGGGCTTGGGGCTGGCATCTAAAAGATGTGTTAGGGTATCTATGAGGGGTAAGGGATCAGTCTTGTGGGAGTGAGGGCCCCTCACCCATGACATCAGGTACTAGCTCCAAGTACACAATGTCAGAATTGAGTTAAATTGGACACCTAGCTGGCCTCATAAGAGTATGGCTTGGTGTGGGGAGAAACCCCCACACTTCAGGTGAGCAGGACTGCCAGGAGTGAAGTCTAGTGCTCTGTTCTGTGTAAAAGCAGAGGAGTCTGACAGGGAGCAGAGAGGTGAAAGAGGTGGATTTTTGCCTACACAGAAGGATGAAAGCTGAGGTTCTTTTTCCCTTTACAACTTCTGTGGGTTGCCAGGCCATGGGCTAGATTTGATGGACTTGGTAGTATGAACGTAAGCTGGTAACCTACCTGTGTTGCATAACTGTTATTTAGAGCTTTTCAAAAAATTTGTAACTTATTATGTAATGGCCCTTTCATGTTGGTGTACTCCTGGATTTTGCCAGCATTGCTACCATCCTCATTAGAATGTTGACTCATCAGTTTGGCAAACACTTGAGTACCTACTTTCTGCCAGTCATTAGTCTGTCATTTAACTTCTTGGTCTCCTGGAAGTAATGTTAGCAGAGGATAAGTAAACTGAATCACAAGACATTCTATTTCTGTTTTATTTTATTGTATTATTGGAGTATAGGTGACTTACAATATTCCATTGATTTCAGTTATACAGAAAAGTGATTCAGTTATACATACATTTACATTATTTTTAATATTCTTTCCCACATACCCGATAGGATATTGAATATTTCCCTGTGCTGTACGGTAGGTACTTGTTGCTTATCCATCCTGTATATATTTGGATCACAAGTCACTCTAGATCACCTGTGAAGTAGCTCACCCTTACTGAAGTTGAGGATGGTAGTTGAACCAAGGTTGTAGATTCTAGTGATGTCTAGTATAATTCTGTGATGATGGAAATGTCTGAATCTGTGTTTTCTGATATGGCAGCCACTAGCCACAATGGGTTATTGAGCAAATGTGGTTAGTGTGAGAAACTGAGATTATAATTTAAATAGCTACTTGTGGCTACTGGCTGCCACATTGGATAGCACAGGTCTAAGTAATTAGCTGCTATCTGTAGCTGCTGCTGCTGCTGCTGCTAAGTCACTTCAGTCGTGTCCAACTCTGTGTGACCCCATAGACGGAAGCCCACCAGGCTCCCCCGTCCCTGGGATTCTCCAGGCAAGAACACGGAGTGGGTTGCCATTTCCTTTTCCAATGCATGAAAGTGAAAAGCAAAAGTGAAGTCACTCAGTCTCCTAGCTACCCCATGGACTGCAGCATACCAGGCTCCTCCATCTATGGGATTTTCTAGGCAAGAGTACTGGAGTGGCTTGCCATTGCCTTCTCCCGCTATCTGTAGCTACTATCTGCTATTTCAGAAAGAAATTAGGGGCTTTAAGGGGTTTAAATAATCCATTTATTTCTAAGTATTTATATTATTAAAAATAGCTTTTCACTTTTAAACATGCTCTTTGCCTCTTTGTAGTTCAGAAAGATGTCTGGTCAGCTTCACCCAGCATCCTAGTAAAATCCCTGAAAGTCAGAAAAACTGAGTTGCAGACACATCACACATGCTAGTGGCATAACTTTGATGAAATTCTTCACTAACAGTAAAATAGCTACTCTTACAATGAAATTATTTTTAAATTGGTGACTTTAGTTAAGACATTGTTATTGTTTCAGTCAGTAAGTCATGTGTGATACTTTGCGACCCCATGGGCTGCAGGACACAAATCTTCTGAAGTTAGCTCAAATTCATGTCCATTGAATCAGTGATGCCATCCAACCATCTCTTCGTTTGCCTCTCCCTTCTCCTTTTCCTTCAATCTTTCCCAGCATCAGGGTCTTTTCAGTGAGTCAGTTCTTTGCATCGGGTGGACAAAGTACTAGAACTTCTTCAGCCTCAAGAAATTGAGACCGTCAGAAACCATGTAGGAAGATGTACCTGACTGCTGTAAATTTCCTGACAGAGATCTTAGGTCTTATCTAGACTCTACACATGGAAATCACCAGATGGTCAACACCGAAGTCAGGTTGTATATTCTTTGCAGCCAAAGATGGAGAAGCTCTGTACAGTTAGCAAAAACAAGACCTGGAGCTGACTGTGGCTCAGATCATGAAATCCTTATTGACAAATTCAGATTTTAATTGAAGAAGGTAGGGAAAACCACCAGACCATTCAGATTTGACCTAAATCAAATCCCTTATGATTATCAGTGGAAGTGAGAAATAGATTTAAGGGACTAGATCTGATAGATAGAGTGCCTGATGAATTAGGGATGGAGGTTCGTGACATTGTACAGGAGAGAGGGACCAACACCGTCCCCATGGAAAAGAAATGCAAAAAAGCAAAATGGCTGTCTGGGGAGGCTTTACAAAGAGCTGTGAAAAGAAGAGAAGTGAAAAGCAAAGGAGAAAAAGAAAGATATAAGCATCTGAATGCAGAGTTCCAAAGAATAGCAAGGAGAGATAAGAAAGCCTTCCTCAGTGATCAGTGCAAAGAAATAGAGGAAAATAATAGAATAGGAGATACAAGAGATCTCTTCAAGAAAATTACAGATACAAAGGGAACATTTCATGCAAAGATGCGCTCCATAAGGGACAGAAATGGTAGGACGTAACAGAAGCAGAAGATATTAAGAAGAGGTGGCAAGAATACACAGAAGAACTGTCCAAAAAAGATCTTCATGACCATCACTCAGCTAGAGCCAGACATATTGGAATGTGACGTCAAGTGGGCCTTAGAAAGCATCACTACAAACAAAGTTAGTGGAGTTCCAGTTGAGCTATTTCACATCCTGAAAGATGATGCTGTGAAAGTGCTGCACTCAATATGCCAGAAAATTTGGAAAACTCAGCAGTGGCCACAAGACTGGCAAAGGTCAGTTTTCATTCCAATCCCAAAGAAAGGCAATGCCAAAGAATGCTCAAACTACCACACAATTGCACTCATCTCCCATGCTAGTAAAGTCATGCTCAAAATTCTCCAAGCCAGGCTTCAGCAATATGTGAACCATGAATTTCCAGATGTTCAAGCTGGTTTTAAAAAAGGGAGAGGAATCAGAGATCAAATTGTCAATATCCTCTGGCTCTTGGAAAAAGCAAGAGAGTTCCAGAAAAACATCTATTTCTGCTTTATTGACTATACCAAAGCCTTTGACTGTGTGGATCACAATAAACTGTGGGAAATTCTGAAAGAGATGGGAATACCAGGCCACCTAACCTGCCTCTTGAGAAACCTATATACATGTCAGGAAGCAATAGTTAGAACTGGACATGGAACAACACACTAGTTCCAAATAGGAAAAGGAGTACGTCAAAGCTATCTATTGTCACCCTGCTTATTTAACTTATATGCAGAGTACATCATGAGGAACGCTGGGCTGGAAGAAGCACAAGCTGGAATCAAGATTGCTGGGAGAAATATCAATAACCTCAGATATGCAGATGACACCACCCTTATGGCCGAAAGTGAAGAGGAACTGAAAAGCCTCTTGAAAATGAAAGAGGAGAACGAAAAAGTTGGCTTAAAGCTCAACATTCAGAAAACCAAGTTCATGGAATCTGGTCTCAAAGATTTGGACATGACTGAGCGACTGAAATGAACTGAACTCAACTGTATCTGTACTTTGGGTATGCTGATCTGTTGGATGCTTTTAGGGTACTTTCCCCTAGATTCCACTCACACATCCTTCCCACCCCTAGTTTTTCCTTTCAGAGATAAATGTTATACAGAAAATAGCTGGGTGGAGAATTTGGACACTGACGCTTTTCTTTCTGGAAGTTTAAGTCCATACCTGTGATTGACAAAAGGATAGATAGATCAGTGGAACAGAATAGAGAACCAAATGAAAGTGAAAGAGGAGAGTGAAAAAGTTGGCCCTAAGCTCAACATTCAGAAAACTAATATCATGGCATCCAGTCCCATCACTTCATGGCAAATAGATGGGGAAAACAGTGGAAACAGTGGCTGACTTTATTTTGAGGGTCTCCAAAATCACTGCAGATGGTGATTGCAACCATGAAATTAAAAGATGCTTACTCCTTGGAAGTAAAGTTATGACCAACCTAGACAGCATATTAAAAAGCAGAGACATTTCTATGCTAACAAAGGTCCGTCTAGTCAAGGCCATGGTTTTTCCCGTGGTCATGTATGGATGTGAGAGTTGGACTGTAAAGAAAGCTGAGCGCCGAAGAATGGATGCTTTTGAACTGTGGTGTTGGAGAAGACTCTTGAGAGTCCCTTGGACTGCAAGGAGATCCAACCAGTTCATTCTAAAGGAGATCAGTCCTGGGTGTTCATTGGAAGGAGTGATGCTAAATTTGAAACTCCAATACTTTGGCCATCTCATGTGAAGAGTTGACTCACTTGAAAAGACCCTGATGCTGGGAGGGGTTGGGGGCAGGAGGATAAGGGGACGACAGAGAATGAGATGGCTGAATGCCATCACCGACTCGATGGACATGGGTTTGGGTAAACTCCAGGAGCTGGTGATGGACAGGGAGGCCTGGCATGCTGCAGTTCGTGATGTCGGAAAGAGTCGGACATGACTGAGTGACTGAGCTGAACTAAATACAGTCAACTAGTTTTTGACAAAAGGAAAAGCAATTTAATGGAGGAAAGTTAGTCTTTTCAACAAGTGGTGTTGGAGCATCTGGGTATTATATGCATAAAAATGAACTTAGACTCAGACCGAACACCTTACACAAAAATTAGATGAAAATGAATTATATATCCAAATGTAAAACCAATTGATACAACTTCAGAAAGAAAACATTAGGGGGAAGATCTTTGTGACCTTGGTGTTGGTGATGAGCTATGACATCAAAAGTGTGATTAAATGAAAGAAAATAGACCAGTTAGATTTTGTTAAAATTTATAATTGCATTTCTATGAGAGTGAAAAGACAAATTATGATGGGGGGCTGCTACTGCTGCTAAGTCATTTCAGTCGTGTCCGACTCTGTATGACCCCATAGACGGAAGCCCACCATGCTCTCCCATCCCTGGGATTCTCCAGGCAAGAACAACGGAGTGGGTTGCCATTTCCTTCTCCAATGTGTGAAAGTGAAAAGTGAAAATGAAGTCGTTCAGTCGTGTCTGACCCTTAGCGACCCCACAGACAGCAGCCCACCAGGCTCCTCCATCCATGGGATTTTCCAGGCAACAGTACTGGAGTGGCTTGCCATTGAGGGTGGGGTAATTTGGGAGAATGGCGTTGAAACATGTATATTATCATATGTGAAATGAATCACCAGTCCAGGTTTGATGCATGATACAAACAAGATATGTTTCTCTGGGGGAATGGATAAACAGGCTATGGTACACCCAAACTGGGAAATACTATTCAGCTAAAAGAAATGACTATCAAGCCATGCAGAGAGAGAAATGAATCACAAATATGTGTTGTTAATGTAAGAAGCCCAACTGAAAAGGCTATATGCTCTAAGATTCTATATATGTGACATTCTGAGGAAAGCAATGCTAGGATGGTCAGCACACCTGACTACATTGCTGCTAGGTGGTTTCTAGGGATGTGAAGGAAAGGGATAGGAAGTTGAAAATAGGAAGCATAGGATGTTTTTTAGGGTGGTGAAAGTGTTCTTATTACTATAATGGTAGAATACATGGCACTATTTGTCAAATCCTATAGTGCTTACAAGGAGTGAACTTTCATGTATGCAAATGTAGGAAGTCAGGTGATCTCAGGTTGAAATGCTGACTGTGACAAAACAATGTAAGTGTGGAAACCTCACTGAAGGGGTAATTCTAGAAAGGGATGAAGACTACAACTGAAGGCAGAAGGAACTATATATAGGCTGTGTAGTCAAGGCAAGTACTCTTGCCTGGAAAATCCCATGGACAGAGGAGCCTGGTAGGCTGCAATCCATGGGGTCGCTAAGAGTCGGACACGACTTCACTTTCACTTTTCACTTGCATGCATTGGAGAAGAAATGGCAACCCACACCATTGTTCTTGCCTGGAGAATCCCAGGGACAGGGGAGCCTGGTGTGCTGCCGTCTATGGGGTTGCACAGAGTCGGACACGACTGAAGCGACTTGGCAGCAGCAGCAGCAGTCAAGGTGAGAGTTACTTCTCGTAGGGGTGCTGGTTGAAAATTCTGAAACTGTTATACATGTGGGCTTGAATTGAATAATGAAGTTAAGTGAATAGTAGATGGTGGGAGCCAGATGAGAACTTACAGATAAACAATAGGGTAAGATGATACATACGGTATTGGTGTCGTTGGAGACATCAATATGAACTCATGTTTAATTTAACATAGATCCAGATGGGACATAGAGATATTTATAAATAAGTATGTATACATAGGTTAGTGTACATTCATGTTTCCTAACTCTGCAGGCTGAGGTGCTAGAAGCAGTGACATCCCAGTTTCTGTAAGCACACCTCAAGCCCAGTTTGAAGTACTAAGATGCAGTGTCTAGTACCATTCTGTAGTAATCAGAAACCAAGGCTCCTTGCAGCAGTGGTTGATTCCAGGAATGGAGCAGAGGTTAACCAATATAATGAACTTGGAGCCCCTTATAGTGCCAGAACCTAAGGAAGTGCTTAAGAAAAAATTTACAATGTAAGTGCTTCTGAAGGCAAAAGAAAGCCGGAAAAGCTGGAGCAACAACAACAGCAACAAAAACGGCTGAGTTATATAAATGAATTATAGAATTAGCTATGAATTATAATTACCAAAGTATAAAGTAGGGGTTCATACCGATATGAAAAAATGAGTAGATAAAGGAGACTAGCCATATCCTTCTTGGGGGAGGGGATGTGGAGGAGAGAAGGGGGAAGTGGAACTAATTGGGGGCCTGTGGAAAGCTCTGCAAAACTCACAGCATTAAAGTGCTGAGGTGGAAGAATGAATGTCTACAGATGACCTGCTGCAGGATATTCAAACTTTCTGCCGAATGTTGACCTTCTCCTGTAGAGAGAGCCAAGATCTGCCCTCAGCATGAGGAGGGGGATGAGGTGAGAACAGGCTCACTGGAAATGGTCAGGAGAAGAGGGTGGATAACAGAGAAGAGTTACAAGGCACTGAATATGAAAAAAAAGTTTATAGTTGCTGCTGCTGCTAAGCTGCTTCAGTCGTGTCTGACTCTTTGCAACCCCATGGACCGCAGCCTCCTCCGTCCATGGGATTTTCCAGGCAAGAGTAGTGGAGTGGGTTGCCATTGCCTTCTCCGTATATCTACAGTAGGAGAAGTGAAAAAACAGTTCCTTGTGTGATATCACTTATGTGGAATCTAAAATATGTCACGATTGAACCTATCTATGAAACAGACACAGCCTCACAGACATAGAGAACAGACTTGTGATTGCCAAGGGGGAGGAGGTTGGGGTAGCAGAGGAAACCTTATGGATAAACAATAAGGTCCTACTGTATAGCCCAGAGAAACATATTCGGTAGCCTATGGTAAATCACAGTGGAAAATAATATTTTGTAAAGTGTGTTGAGGTCCTTTAATGGACAGGAACCTGGTGGTCCGGAGTCGACCTATGAAAAAGTAAAGGAGAGGAAAGAGGCTGATATACCTTGGTTTATGCAGAAAGCCAATAAAGCCCCTGGCTTGGGGCTTTCTCTGTTCATGAAGGCCTCAGGTGCCCTCTTGATGGGGTGAAGGCTCAGAGCACCTTCTCGAGAGGGTCTTAGCAGCCCGGGCAGGAAAATGAAACCAGAGGACCTCTGCGCTCCAGGAATTAGCCTGAGGGAGAGAGAGAGAGAAAGCAAGACACAGGGACCAAAGCTCTGATGAAGCAAAGGTGTTTTAATCAACATGGTGTGGGCATATATACTGTAGTTATTCTCAACAAAGATAAAGATTAAATTCCAGACTTACAAAACATAGGCGATCCATATTAAAGAAAGAGAATTGTAAATAATCACTTTTACCATATGGTTCATAAAAAGGAAGAGGGTATTTATCACCTTATAGAAGGAAATGGCTGGATTCCTCATCCTCCAGGAGAGGCTTGCCTCTCCTCTTAATTGGAACAGAGAATTCCTGACAGATCCAAAACAGCACACAAGAAGCCTCCTATTAAGTGCTTCCTGACAAAAGTGTATATGTATAATTGAATTACTTTGCTATGCAGTAGAAAAACTGTCCTATACATCTGTGTCTCTTTTGCTGTCTTGCATACAGAGTTATCGTTACCATCTTTCTAAATTCCATATATATATGCTATTATACTGTATTGGTGTTTCTTTTTTTTCTGGTTTACTTCTTTCTGTATAATAGGCTCCAGTTTCATCCCCCTCATTAGAACTGATTCAAATGTATTCTTTTTAATGGCTGAGTAATACTCCATTATGTATATGTACCAAAGCTTTCTTATCCATTCATTTGCAGATGGACATCTAGGTTGCTTCCATGTCCTGGCTATTATAAACAGTGCTGCAATGAACATTGGAGTACATGTATCTCTTTCAGTTCTGGTTTCCTCGGTGTGTATGCCCAGGAGTGTGATTGCTGGATTGTATAGCAGTTCTGTTTCGTTTTTTAAGGAATCTCCACACTGTTCTCCATAGTGGCTGTACTACTTTGCATTCCCACCAACAGTGTAAGAGGGTTCCCTTTTCTCCACACCTTCTCCAGCGTTTATTGCAGTAGACTTTTGGATAGCAACCATTCTGACTGGCCTGAAATTGTACCTCATCGTGGTTTCGATTTGCATTTCTCTGATAATGAGTGATGTTGAGCATCTTTTCATGTGTTTGTTAATCATCTGTATGTCTTCTTTGGAGAAATGTCTGTTTAGTTCTTTGGGCCGTTTTTTGATTGGGTCGTTTATTTTTCTGGAATTGAGCTTCAGGAGTTGCTTATATATTTTGAGATTAATTATTTGTCAGTTGTTTCATTTGCTATTATTTTCTCCCATTCTGAAGGCTGTCTTTTCACCTAGTTTATAGTTTCCTTTGCTGTGAAGAAGCTTTTACTTTTAATTAGGTCCCATTTGTTTAATTTTGCTTTTATTTCCAATATTCTGGGATATGAGTCATGGAGGATCCTGCTGTGATTTATGTCGGAGAGTGTTTTGCCTATGTTCTCTTCTAGGAGTTTTATAGTTTCTGGCCTTACATTTATATCTTTAATCCATTTTGAGTTTATTTTTGTGTATGGTGTTAGGGAGTGTTCTAGTTTCATTCTTTGACAAGTGGTTACCAGTTTTCCCAGCACCACTTGTTAGAGACTGTCTTTTCTTCATTGCATATTCTTGCCTCCTTTGTCAAAATAAGGTGTCCACAGGTGCATGGATTTATCTCTGGGTTTTCTGTTTTGTTCCATTGATCTATCTTTCTGTCTTTATGCCAGTACCATAGTGTCTTGATGACTGTGGCTTTGTAGTAGAGCCTGAAGTCCGGCAGGTTGATTCCCCAGTTCCATTCTTCTTTCTCAGGATTGCTTTGGATATTTGAAGTTTTTTGTATTTCCATACAAATCGTGAAATTATTTGTTCTAGTTCTGTGAAAAATACCGTTGTTAGTTTGATAGGGATTGCATTGAACCTATAAATTACTTTGGGTAATATACTCATTTTCACAATATTTATTCTTCCAATCAACTAACACAGTATTTTTCTCCATCTATTAGTGTCCTCTCTGATTTCTTTCACCCGTGTTTTATATAGTTTTCTGTATATAGGTCTTTTGTTTCTTTAGGTAGATATATTCCTAAGTATTTTACTCTTTTCGTTGCAATGGTGAATGGAATTGTTTCCTTAATTTCTCTATTTTCTCATTATTAGTATAGGAATGCAAGGGATTTCTCTGTGTTGATTTTATATCCTGAAACTTTACTATATTCATTGATTAGCTCTAGTAATTTTCTGGTAGAGTCTTTAGGGTTTTCTGTGTAGAGGATCATGTCATCTGCAAACAGTGAGATTGATCTACTGAATTGGAGTAAACAGTGAGAGTTTTACTTCTTCTTTTCCAATTTGGATTCCTTTTATGTCTTTTTCAGCTCTGACTGTTGTGGCCAAAATTTCCAAAGCTATGTTGAATAGTAGTGGTGAGAGTGGGCACCCTTGTCTTGTTCCTGACTTTAGGGGAAATGCTTTCAATTTTTCACCATTGAGGATAATGTTTGCTGTGTGTTTGTCATATATAGTTTTTATTATGATGAGGAATGTCCCTTCTATTTCTGCCTTCTGGAGGGTTTTTGTCATACATAGATGTTGAAATTTGTCAAAGGCTTTCTCTGCATCTATTGAGATAATCGTATGGTTTTTATTTTTCATTTTGTTACTGTGGTGTATTACATTGATTGATTTTCGGGTATTGAAGAACACTTGCATCCCTGGGATGAAGCCCACTTGGTCATTGTGCATGATATTTTTAATGTGTTGTTGGATTCTGACTGCTAGAATTTTGTTTAGGATTTTTGCATCTATGTTCATCAGTGATATTGGCCTGTAGTTCTTTTTTTTCTGGCATCTTTGTCAGGCTTTGGTATTAGGATGATGGAGGCCTCATAGAATGAGTTTGGAAGTTTATCTTCCTCTGAAATTTTATGGAAGATTTTGAGTAGGATAGGTGTTAGCTCTTCTCTAAATTTTTGGTAGAATTCATCTGTGAAGCCATCTGGACCTGGGCTTTTGTTTGCTGGAAGATTTCTGATTACAGTTTCAATTTCCGTGCATGTGATGTGTCTGTTAAGATTTTCTATTTCTTCCTGGTTCAGTTCTGGAAAGTTGTACTTTTCTAAGAAGTTGTCCATTTCTTCCAAGAAATCCACTTTATTGGCATATATTTGCTGATAGTAGTCTCTTATTGTTCCTTTGTATTTCTCTGTTGTGATCTCTCCATTTTCATTTCTAATTTTATTGATTTGGTTCTTCTCCCTTTGTTTCTTGATAAGTCTGGCTAGTGGTTTGTCAATTTTATTTACCCTCTTAAAGAATCAGATTTTGGCTTTGTTGATTTTTGCTATGGTCTCTTTTGTTTTGCATTTATTTCTGCCCTAATTTTTAATATGTCTTCCCTTCTACTAAACCTGGGGTTCTTCCTTTCTTCCTTTTCTAATTGCTTTCGTTGTAGAGTTAGGTTATTTGGTTGACTTTTTTCTTGTTTCTTGAAGTATGCCTGTTGTTGCTATGAACCTTCCCCTTAGCAATGTTTTTACAGTGTCCCACAGGTTTGGGGTTGTTGTGTTTTCATTTTCATTCATTTCTATGTGTATTTTGATTTCATTTTTATTTCATCTGTGGTTTGTTGATTATTCAAAAGCATGTTGTTCAGCCTCCATATGTTGAAATTTTTAATAGTTGTTCTCCTGTGTTTGAGATCTAGTCTTACTGCATTGTGGTCAGAAAAGATGCTTGGAATGATTTCAGTTTTTTTGAATTTACAAAGGCTAGATTTATGACCCAGGATATGATGTATCCTGGGGAAGCTTCGTGTGCACTTGAGAAAAAGGTGAAATTCATTGTTTTGGTGTGAAATGTCCTATAGATATCAATTAGGTCTAACTGGTCTATTGTATAATTTAACGTTTGTGTCCTTGTTAATTATCTGTTTAGTTGACCTATCCATAGGTGTGAGTGGGGTATTAAAGTTTCCCACTATTATTGTGTTATTGTTAATTTCCCCTTTCATACTTGTTAACATTTTTCTCACATATTGTGGTGCTCCTATGTTGGGTTCATATATATTTATAATTGTTATATATTCTTCTTGGATTTATCCTTTGATCATTATGTAGTGTCCTTCTTTGTCTCTTTTCACAACCTTTGTTTTAAAGTCTATATTATCTGGTATGTGTATTGCTACTCCTGCTTTCGTTTGGCCTTTGTTTGTGTGGAATATATTTTTCACTTTCAATCTGTATGTGTCCCTCGTTTTGAGGTGGGTCTCTTGTAGACAACATATATAGGTGTCTTGTTTTTGTGTCCATTCAGCCAGTCTTTGTCAGCCAGTCTGCTGGGACATTCAACCCATTTACATTTAAGGTAACTGTTGATAAGTATGATCCCATTGCCATTTACTTTATTGTTTTGGGTTTGAGTTTATACATACTTTCTGTGTTTCCTGTCTAGAGAAGATCCTTTAGCATTTGTTGGAGAGCTGGTATGGTGATGCTGAATTCTCTCAGCTTTTGCTTGTCTGTAGAGCTTTTGATTTCTCCATATTTGAATAAGATCCTTGCTGGGTACAGTAATCTGGGCTGTAGGTTATTTTCTTTCAACACTTTAAGTATGCCCTGCCATTCCTTCCTGGCCTGAAGAGTTTCTATTGAAAGATCAGCTGTTATCCTTAGGGGGATGCCCTTGTGTGCTATTTGTTGTTTTTCCCTTGCTGCTTTTAATATTTGTTCTTTGTGTTTGATCTTTGTTAATTTGATTAATATGTGTCTTGGGGTATTTCGCCTTTTGTTTATCCTGTTAGGGACTCTCTGGGTTTCTTGGACTTGGGTGATTATTTCCTTCACTATTTTAGGGAAGTTTTCAACTATTATCTCTTCAAATATTTTCTCATGGTCTTTCATTTTGTCTTCTCCTTCTGGGACTCCTATGATTTAAATGTTAGTGCATTTAATATTGTCCCAGAGGTCTCTAATATTGTCCTCATTTCTTTTAATTCATTTTTTTCTCTCTCTCTGTTTCACTTATTTCTACCATTCTATCTTCTAACTCACTTATTCTTTCTGCCTCCGTTATTCTACTGTTGATTCTCTCCAGAGTTTTTGATCCCATCTATTGCATTATTCATTGTATATTGACTCTTTTTTATTTCTTCTAGATTCTTGTTAAACCTTTTTTGAATCTTCTCAATCCTTGTCTTCCGGTTATTTATCTGTAACTCCAATTTGTTTTCAAGGTTTTGGATAATTTTCTTTATCATTATTTGGAATTTTTTTATCAGGTAGGTTCCCTATCTCTTCCTCTTTTGTTTGGGTTGGTGAACATTTATCCTGTTCCTTTACTTGCTGGGTATTTCTCTGCCTCTTCATCTTGCTTATATTGCTGTGTTTGGGGTGGCCTTTCCATCTTCTGGCAGTTTGTGGAGTTCTCTTTATTGTGGAGTTTCCTCACTGTGGGTGGGGTTGGACGGGTGGCTTGTCAAGGTTCCCTGGTGAGGGAAGCTTGTGTCAGTGTTCTGGTAGGTGGAGCTGGATTTTTTTCTCTCTGGAGTGCAATGAAGTGTCCAGTAATGAGTTATGAGATGTCAGTGGGTTTGCTGTGACTTTGGGTACCCTGTGTATTGAAACTCAGGGCTATGTTTCTGTGTTGCTGGAGAATTTGTGTGGTATGTCTTGCTCTGAAACTTGTTGACCCTTGGGTGGTGCTTGCTTTCAGTGTAGGTATGGAGGCGATTGATTAGCTCCTATTGATTAATGTTCCCTGGAGTCAGGAGTTCTCTGGTGTCTCAGGCTTTGGACTTAAGCCTCCTGCCTCTGGTTTTCAGTCTTATTCTTGCAGTAGCCTCAAGACTTCTCCATCTGTCACTTCCAGGGTGGTTCCCTCTGTTTTAGCTTCTTCTGTTTGCTGGACTCTTCAGTGTCTAATTTCCGCTCTGACACTAGGAGGCAGTGGTAGACACTTTTTATGGCCCACTTGTTCAGTCGGGCTGTGGAGAAGGAGGAACGCTGCAAAGAAATAACACTGGCATCTGTGGGGAGTGCTCGCAGTGTCTCGGCCACACTGGGTTTGCCCCCACTCACGGCATGTGTGCTGTCCCAGTCTACACTGCACAGGCTGTAGGTTGCTCTGACAGGAACTGTCTGAGGCCAGTGCTAGGTTGCATGCACTTCCCAGGTCTAAGGCATTCAGGTTCAGGTACTCGGGTACTCCACAAAGGTGCAGACTCAGTTGGGCCTGCTTTTTGTGCCCTTCCCCAGTCCAAGCAGCTCAGGTGACCAGGTGTTTGGCGAGCACGGTCGCTGTGACTTATCGCCTCCCCGGTCCCTACCACTCGGTTTTCCAGGTGTACAACCGGTGCACCTTCTCAGGTGGATGTTGAGTGGCCAGAATCCCAAGAAGTCTTTTTTAGTAATGAAGCCTGCCTGCAGTTTGGTATTGGATGTCTCTCTGGGGTCGTGATTGCCCCCTTCCACATCTGGCTGCCCTCCCCTGCCTGTCTCAGCTGGGGATGGCTGTCGACAGCTGGCTAGCTCTGCTCATTCCTTTGTTCTGTGAGCGGATCTGGCGGAGTCTTAGGTTAGGGCTTCTTGCCTTTTTGTGGGGTAGCTATCCCACAGTCTGTTTTGCTGTCTCAAGCTAGTCCCTTCAGACTCCCCTCGGGGCATTCAGGCGCAGTCCTTACTCTAAGCAATGCAGTCCGTGCCTCCCTGCCCAGCCCCTGCTTGCTAGTGGCAGATGCGGGCATCTGTGCTGCTTCTCCACTGGGAGTTGCTATTGGGGACATAATCTGTGGGTCTTAATTATTTATTTCTTTTTCCTCCTGGTTATGTTACCCTCTGAGGTTCCAAGGCTCGCCACAGACTCGCTAGTGAGTGTTTCCTGGTGTTTGGAAACCTCTTTTTTAAGCCTCCCTTCCTGGGACGGATCTCTGTCCCTACCTCTTTTGTTTCTCTTTTTATCTTTTATATCATTTCCTACCTCCTTTCGAAGACAATGGGCTGCTTTTCTGGGTGCCTGATGTCCTCTGCTGGCATTCAGAAGTTGTTTTGTGGGATTTATTCAGTGTTCAAATGTTCTTTTGTTGAATTTGTGGGGAAGAAAGTGGTCTCCCCTTCCTATTCCTCCGCCATCTTCCTCCCTCCCTGTCCTTATCCTATTTTTATATTTTTGTACTGATTTGTAAAAGCTTTTTGCTAGTATGAAAATTAATCCTCTGTCTTCATATTATGGCAATACTTGTTTCCAGTACATCATTTGTTTTTTGACTTCGTTCTTTCATGCCATATATAAGTTCTTATTTTCATGTTTGGTTTCATGCTTGGAAAAGCGTTCTCTCAGAAATTATTCTTAAAGGATACATAATGTTAGAAAGATAATAATGTTATAAGTTCAAGATTGCATAAGCAGTGATTGAACAATGGTTGAATGAAAGAAAGTTGTGAAACAAAAATATCTACTTTATGCTTTTCAGGTTTTCTTATTATATTTCTGAAAGAATTAGCAGAATTTCATCAAAATAAAGCAAGTTGCAATGTGGAAACTCAGACAAGTTCAACATTTCCCATCGAAGACCTTCTTGGTAATTGTGATCTTCTTCCATAATTACACATCTTCCTTTTTTTTTTTTCAGTGAAGATGATGACCTGATGTACTGTCTTATGTATTTGTTGCTTCACTGAGAGGGATACAGGCTGCTGGTGACATGATTTCTGGAATCATTGCTCATTTTCTCTCAGAGGGACCAGGAGCTGCTCTCCAGGGCTGCTTCTCCCTTCATGACCACCAGGGCTATGCTTTCCATATCTCATGGGGATCCAGAGGCCCACTTCCTTGTTTGTTCAGTTGAATCTCTCTTGACTGGGAAGTTCTTCCCTGTGTCTCATCTTAATTTATTTTATAGTCACTAAAGTGGGTGTGGGGCCACCCAAGACAGACGGGTCATGGTGGAGAGGTCTGACAGAATGTGGTCCACTGGAGAAGGGAATGGCAAACCACTTCAGTATACTTGCCTTGAGAACCCCATGAACAGTATCAAAAGGCAAAATGATAGGATACTGAATGAGGAATTCCCCAGGTCAGTTAGGTGCCCAGTATGCTACTGGAGATCAGTGGAGAAATAACTCCAGAAAGAAGGGATGGAGCCAAAGCGAAACAAATACCCAGTTGTGGATGTGACTGGTGATAGAAGCAAGGTCCGATGCTGTAAAAAGCAATTTTGCATAGGAACCTGGAATGTTAGGTCCATGAATCAAGGCAAATTTGAAGCGTTTAGGAGATGACAAGAGTGAACGTAGACATTCAGGAATCAGTGAACTAAAATGGACTGGAAAGGGTGAATTTAACTCAGATGACCATTATATCTGCTACTGTGGGCAGGAATCCCTTAGAAAAAATGGAGTAGCCATCATAGTCAACAAAAGAGTCCAAAGTGCAGTAGTTGGATGCAATCTTAAAAATGACAGAATGATTTCTGTTCGTTTCCAAGGCAAATCATTCAATATTACAGTAATGCAAGTCTATGCCCCAACCAGTAATGCTGAAGAAGCCAGAGTTGAACGGTTCTATGAAGACCTATAAGACGCTTTAGAACTAACACCCAAAAAAGATGTCCTTTTTATTATAGGGGACTGGAATGCAAAAGTAGGAAGTCACGAAACACCTGGAGTAACAGACAAATTTGGCCTTGGAGCACAAAATGAAGCAGGGTAAAGGCTAATAAGAGTTTTGCCAAGAGAACGCACTGGTCATCGCAAACACCCTCTTCCAACTACACAAGAGAAGACTCTACACATGGACATCACCAGATGGTCAACACCGAAATCAGATTGATTATATTCTTTTCAGCCAAATATGGAGAAGCTCTATACAGTTAGCAAAAACAAGACCAGGAGCTGACTGTGGCTCAGATCATAAACTCCTTATTGCCAAATTCAGGCTGAAATTGAAGAAACTAGGGAAAACTACTAGACCATTCAGATATGACCTAAATCAAATCCCTTATGATTATACAGTAGAAGTAAGAAATAGATTTAAGGGTGTAGATCTGATAGATAGAATGCCTGATGAACTCTGGACGGAGGTTCATGACACTGTACAGGAGACAGGGACCAAGACCATCCCCATGGAAAAGAAATCCAAAAAAGCAAAATGGCTAACCGAGGAGGTCTTACAAATAGCTGAAAAGAACAGGAGCAAAAAGCAAAGGAGAAAAGGAAAGATAGAAGCATCTGAATGCAGAGTTCTAAAGAATAGCAAGGAGAGATAAGAAAGCCTTCCTCAGTGATCAATGCAAAGAAATAGAAGGAAACAACAGAATAGGAAAAACAAGATATCTTTTCAAGAAAATTAAAGATATCAAGGGAACATTTCATGCAAAGATGGGCCTGATAAAGGACAGAAATGGTATGGACCTAACAGAAGCAGAAGATATTAAGAAGAGGTGGCAAGAATACACAGAAGAACTGTACAAAAAGAACATCATGACGAAGATAATCACGATGGCATGAACACTCACCTGGAGCCAGACATCTTGGAATGTGAAGTCAAGTGGGCCTTAGAGAGCATCACTACAAACAAAGCTAGTGGAGGTGATGGAATTCCAATTGAGCTGTTTCAGATCCTGAAAGATGATGCTGTGAAAGTGCTGCACTAAATATGCCAGCAAATTTGGACAACCCAGCAGTGGCCACAGGACTGGAAAAGGTCAGTCTTCATTCCAATCCCAAAGAAAGGCAATGCCAAAGAATGCTCAAACTACTGCACAGTTGCACTCATCTCACACGCTAGTAAAGTCATGCTCAAAATTCTCCAAGCCAGGCTTCAGCAATATGTGAATGGTGAACTTCCAGATGTTCGAGCAGGTTTTAGAAAAGGCAGAGGCACCAGAGATCAAATTGCCAACATCCACTGGATCATGGAGAAAGCAAGAGAGTTCCAGAAAAGCATGTATTTCTGCTTCATTGACTATGCCAAAGCCTTTGACTGTGTGGATCACATAAACCGTAGAACATTCTGAAAGAGATGGGAATACCAGACCACCTGACCTGCCTCTTGAGAAACCTGTATGCAGGTCAGGAAGCAACAGTTAGAAATGGCCATGGACCACAGACAGGTTCCAAATAGGAAAAGGAGTACGTCAAGGTTGTATACTGTCACCCTGCTTATTTAACATATGCAGAGTACATCATGAGGAGCGCTGGGCTGGAAGAAGCACAAGCTGGAATCAAGATTGCTGGGAGAAATATCAACCTCAGACATGCAGATGACACCACCCTTATGGCAGAAAGTGAAGAGGAACTCAAAGGCCTCTTGATGAAAGTGAAAAAGGAGAGTGAAAAGTTTGGCTTGAAGCTCAACAGTCAGAAAACGAAGATCATGGCATCTGGTCCCATCACTTCATGGGAAATAGATGGGGAAACAGTGGAAACAGTGTCATACTTTATTTTTGGGGCTGCAAAATTACTGCAGCTGCTGATTGCAGCCATGAAATTAAAAGACGCTTACTCCTTGAAAGGAAAGTTATGACCCACATCAGTTCAGTTCAGTTCAGTCGCTCAGTTGTGTCCAACTCTCCGCGACCCCATGAATCACAGCATGCCAGGACTCCCTGTCCATCACCAACTCCCGGAGTACACTCAAACTCATGTCCACAGAGTCGGTGATGCCATCCAGCCATCTCATTCTCTGTCGTCCCCTTCTCCTCCCGCCCCCAACCTTTCCCAGCATCAGAGTCTTTTCCAGTGAGTCAGCTCGTCACATCAGGTGGCCAAAGTATTGCAGTTTCAGCTTTAGCATCAGTCCTTCCAATGAACACCCAGGATTGATCTCCTTTAGAATGGACTGGTTGGATCTCCTTGCAGTCCAAGGAACTCTCAAGAGTCTTCTCCAGCACCACAGTTGAAAAGCATCAATTCTTCGGTGATCAGCTTTCTTTACAGTCCAACTCTCACATCCATACATGACCACTGGAAAAACCATAGCCTTGACTAGATGGACCTTGGTTTGCAAAGTAGTGTCTCTGCTTTTTAACATACTATCTAGGTTGGTCATAACTTTCCTCCCAAGGAGTAAGCGTCTTTTAATTTCATGGTGCAGTCAGCATCTGCAGTGTATTTGGAGCCCCAAAAAAATAAAGTCTGACACTGTTTCCACTGTTTTTCCATCTATCTACCATGAAGCGATGGGATCAGATGCCATGATCTTTGTTTTCTGAATGTTAAGCTTCAAGCCAACCTTTTCACTCCCAGCCTAGATAGCATATTAAAAAACAGAGACATTACTTTGCCAACCAAGGTCCGTCTAGTCCAGGCTATGGTTTTTCCCGTGGCCATGTATGGATGTGAGAGTTGGACTGTAAAGAAAGCTGATCGCCAAAGAATTGATGCCTTTGAACTGTGGTGCTGAAGAAGACTCTTGAGAGTCCCTTGGACTGCAAGGAGATCCAACCAGTCCATTCTAAAGATCAATCCTGGGTATTCATTGGAAGGACTGATGCTAAAGCTGAAACTCCAATACTTTGGCTACCTCATGTAGCTGGTTAGCCCTCTGAAAGTCCCATCAACTGGATGGGCATCAGTTTCCTCCTCTGTGAAGTAGAGGAAGTGAAACATGTGATCTTTGATTCCTCTTAGGGTCACTGTTTTGGAATTGTGAGTCAGCTCTAACCAAGGTGAAGTGAAAGAGCTCTCTCCCGTGGACATAGACACTAGAAAGGGATGCCACTGTTTTCTGACTTAAAGTATACTTTTTGTTTTCTCTTCCCTATATTTTTTTAGAGAGGATTCTCAAACTTCCAGAACAGTCAAAAGCTTTATGGAGAACAGTTATACACCTCGAGTCTGCCATGAAATTTGTTATACTTGCTTAATCAACTACCTGTCTGTCCATTAAGCTCTCTCACTTTTTGGATACATTTGTATTAATAAGTAAATGGCAGACATCCTTAACACTTTCTCCTAAGTATATGCTGTGTTTGAACAGAGCTCTGGCCGTTTGCTCACCTGCCCGTGTCTTTCTGACCTCATTTTCTGTGTTATTTTTTGGTAGCGGAGAAGCTTCAGCTTATTGACAATGAGTTTGCAGGTGCTTGCTCTCAGCAGTCAAAGTTAGAATCCTTAGAAATCAAGTTAAACAAATATAAGAGGGAAATAGAACAGCAGCTACAGGCAGAAATGAGTCGGAAGGTAAGATTTGTCTTGTTATCATTAAGAGTGATGTTTTTGCTTGTCTTTTCATGTCTTCACCTTCAGTATATGGGGAAATCACTACAATTTTTACTAATGAACGTGATACTATACTGTTGTGCTTACTACTTCTCTTGCCAGATAATGTCAGTTCTGTGTGACTTGAATACACCCTGTAAATGTAGTGAATGAGATGAAACATGAAGATTAATTAAACTAAATATATTTAGATAGTGTTGATGCTAAAGCTGAAACTCCAATACTTTGGCCACCTCATGCGACGAGATGACTCACTGGAAAACACTCTGATGCTGGGAAGGATTGGGGGCGGGAGGAGAAGGGGACGACAGAGAATGAGATGGCTGGATGGCATCACCAACTCGATGGACATGAGTTTGAGTGAACTCCGGGAGTTGGTGATGGACAGGGAGGCTTGGCGTGCTGTGATTCATGGGGTCGCAAAGAGTCAGACACGACTGAGCGACTGAACTGAACTGAACTGAACTGAATGTTAAAGCTAACAGTGAAGAGAGAATTTGTTACTGTTTCTATACTATAGTTATTAGTATTTACAAATTTTTGTCATCAATTGGCAGATGAAATACTTTAAGGATACTGAAATAGTGAAAATTAAAATGGAAGAAAAAAGGAATTGTGAGAAGGAGTTTGTTGAGTTCCGGAACGAATTTGAGAGAACTTATCAGGCAAAATATGAAGCCCTGATGTCTCAGGAAAAGATAACCCTTGAGAGAATTCAAAAGCACCAGGAGGTAATATTCTAAAATCATTTACTGGGGTGGGGCATTTCTAGGCTATCTCTTGAGTAGGACCTGGGGTCAAAAGCTCAAGGGAAAGCACAGGACTTGGAAAGGATGTGCAGGCGTCCTTCATCTAAAACGGCTGGAGGGAATGGACTGCAAACAGGCTGGTCCACGCTCAGAGTGGGAGAAACTTGCACCACAGAAGCAGCAGCTGTGAGGTTTGGTTAACAGCAGGGAGGAGAGAATCAGAGTTGTGAAATAGCTGCTGTCATTAAAGGAAACGAAGCCCTGGAAAGCAGACAGGAGCTGTGTCAAGGGCTCAGCTGAGGCAGGCAGCCTGGACCGGCAGCAATAGACCAAGTCCAGGGCTTCCAGGTGATGGCCCCAGTGCAGCTCTCAGGAGAGTGTGTAGTGTCGACAAGGCTGGAGGGATAGAGTTGCTCAGGGAGATGAGCTTGAGAGAGCTGAATCTCCTTGGCTTCAGAAAAGCAGCCAATTTCATGGAAGACACTGGGGTTGGGCACGGTGGGGAAGGGAGCTCAAGATGGCAGGTGGCCACTAATATAAAGCAACAGGGACGGTGACATGGCCGCCTGAAAGACACTGAGAAGCAGGTCTGGGGATTCTGACGGGTGGAAGAAGATGGGTCAAGAGGACAGAGTTTCAGGTAGGGGTTTGAGGTCAGAAATGGAAACGAAATGCAACGTGCTGACGTGGGAACAGAGGTGAGGTCCCTGGGGTGGTGGCATCCAGGGCTGCCATGTGGCCGTGTGATCCTGTCCACCAGGATGGTGGCTGGATGGGAAGTGGAGAGGTTGCCCAGTGGCAGGACTGGGTGTGGGGAGAGATTTGATCCATTGCTTAGGAAAAGCAGGTTCCTTTGTTAAGGTCGTGTCTTAGACCAGACTGGATCTAGGGCACTGCTTCCTGTGGACAGCCGGGGCTTCTGTCAGGAAGTTGTGTTGAAAGTAAGACACTTCCTGCCAGCATCCACCCTTGCTTGGAGCTTCTCAAAAAGACCCAGTTATTGAATGGTAATTGCACCCCCTCTACAAGTTTTGTATAAGCAGTTCTGAGAATTGGGCTCACTTAGAATGGGAAAGACTAGAGATCTCTTCAAGAAAATTGGAGATACCAAGGGAACATTTCATGCAGAGATGGGCACAATAAAGACAGAAACATCAAGGACCTAACAGAAGCAGAAGAGGTGGCAAGAATATACCGAAGAACTGTACAAAAAAGATCTTAATGACCCGAATACCCATGATGGCGTGATCACTCACCTAGAGCCAGGCATCCTGGAGTGTGAAGTCAAGTGGGACTTAGGAAGTATTACTACAAACAAACCTAGTGGAAGTTATGGAATTCCAGCTGAGCTATTTCAAATCCTAAAGGATGGTGCTGTTAAAATACTGCACTCAATATGCCAGCAAATCTGGAAAACTCAGCAATAGCTGCAGGACTGGAAGAGGTCAGTTTTCATCCCAGTCACAAAGGCAGTGCCAAAGAATATTTAAGCTACCGTACAGTTGTGCTCTTTTCACATGCTAGCAAGGTAATGCTCAAAATCCTTCAAGCTAGGCTTCAGCAGAACATGAACTGAGAACTTTCAGATGTACAAGCTGGATTTAGAAATAGCAGAGCAACCAGAGATCAAATTGCCAACATCCGTTGGCTCATAGAAAAAGCAAGGGAATTCCAGAAAAGCATCTATTTTGCTTCACTGACTATGCCAAAGCCTTTGACTGTGTGGATCACAACAAACTGGAAGATTCTTCAAGAGATGGGAATACCAGACCACCTTACGTGACTCCTGGAGAAACCTGTATACAGATCAAGAAGCAACAGTTAAAAATGGACATGGAACAACGGACTGGTTGCAAATTGGGAAAGGAGTACAACAAGGCTATGCACTGTCACTCTGCTTGTTTAGCTTCTGTGCAAAGTACATCATGCAAAATGTTGGACAAAATGAAGCACAAGCTGGAATCAGGATTGCTGGGAGAAACACCAATAACTTCAGACATGCAGATGACACCACCCTTATGGCAGAAAGTGAAGAGAAACTAAAGAGCCTCTTGATGAAAGTGACAGTTCAGTTCAGTCCAGTTCAGTCGCTCAGTCGTGTCTGACTCTTTGTGACCCCATGAATCACAGCACGCCAGGCCTCCCTGTCCATCACCAACTCCCGGAGTTCACTCAAACTCGTGTCCAGCAAGCTGCTGATGCCATCCAGCCATCTCATTCTCTGTTGTCACCGTCTCCTCCTGCCCCCAATCTCTCCCAGCATCAGAGTCTTTTCCAGTGAGTCAACCCGTTGCATGAGGTGGCCAAAGTATTGGAGTTTCAGCTTTAGCATCAGTCCTTCCAATGAACACCCAGGATTGATCTCCTCTAGAATGGACTGATTGTATCTCCTTGCAGTCCAAAGGACTCTCGAGAGTCTTCTCCAGCACCACAGTTCAAAAGCATCAATTCTTCGGCGATCAGCTTTCTTCACAGTCCAGCTCTCACATCCATACATGACCACTGGAAAAACCATAGCCTTGACTAGACGGACCTTGGTTGGCAAAGTAATGTCTCTGCTTTTTAATATACTATCTAGATTGGTCATAACTTTCCTTCCAAGGATGTTTTCACATAATTGGATATTTCTCTACTCTGTACAGAATTATTCTTACTCTCCAAAGAAAAGCTGCTCCTTAACTTCTCATCGGGTGATGGCAAACACTAAAATCCTGATTTTAACAGCATTGTAGTAAAAATGCCTCAGTGATTTAAGTTGAAACAGTATATTGGTACATGGCTCTTGTGCTCATTTTTCAAGAACATACAAATGTCTTTATTCAAAAATACAAGATAAATTATCTGTAGGCATGGATAGTGGCAGCAATACCAAATTGCTGGCAACAAATTCATTCTATTGTCAGCTGAAACCAGTAGCTGATGGTTTTAGTTCTTTTCTTAAACAACAGCCAGCGTTTTCTTTGGTCATCTTCAGCTTACCTCACCCGGAGTTTCCGGTGAGGAACACTTCCTTGAGCTGCTTCTCATAATTCATTAATAATGGCAAAGTACTATTCTAGGAAGAATATGGGCCACTGAATGAATTTGCCTGTCAGCTTTGCACAGTGGCCATGCTAATCTTCTCTGTATCATTCTACTTTTAGCATATGTGCTGCCAAACCAAGCACCAACAGTGGCATCTTGAAGACAGGTGACAAAGTCAGAAAGACAAATATACCATTCAGTTCAGTTCAGTCCCTCAGTCATGTCCGACTCTTTATGACCCCATGGACTGCAACATGCAAGGCCTCCCTGTTCATCACCAGCTCTCGGAGTTTATTCAAATTTATGTCCATCGAGCCAGTGATGCCATCCAACCATCTCATCCTCTGTTGTCCCCTTCTCTTCCTGCCGTCAATCTTCCCCAGAATCAGGGTCTTTTACAAAGAGTCAGTTCTTCGCATCAGGTGGCCAAAGTATTGGAGTTTCAGCTTCAGCATCAGTCCTTCCAATTAATATTCAGGACTGATCTCCTTTTGGATGGACTGGTTGGATCTCCTTGCAGTCCAAGGGACTCTTAAAAGTCTTCTTTAACACCACAGTCCAAATGCATCAATTCTTCAGTGCTCAATTTTCTTTATAGTCCAAATCACATCCATACATGACTACTGGAGAAACTATAGTTTTTGATTAGATGGACTTTTGTTGGCAAAGTAACGTCTCTGCTTCTTAATATGCTGTCTAGGTTGCTCATAACTTTTCTTCCAAGGAGCAAGCGTCTTTTAATTTCATGGCTGCCATCACCATCTGCAGTGATTTTGGAGCCCAAAAAAATAAAGTCTCTCACTCTTTCCATAGTTTCCCCATCTATTTGCCATGAAGTAATGCAAGGAGATCCAACCAGTCCATTCTAAAGGAGATCAGTCCTGGGTGTTCATTGGAAGGACTGATGCTAAAGCTGAAACTCCAATACTTTGGCCACCTCATGCGACGAGTTGACTCACTGGAAAAGACTCTGATGCTGGGAAAGGTTGGGGGCGGGAGGAGAAGGGGACGACGGAGAATGAGATGGCTGGATGGCATCACCGACTCTGTGGACATGAGTTTGAGTGAACTCCGGGAGTTGGTGATGGACAAGGAGGCCTGGCTTGCTGTGATTCATGGGGTCGCAGAAAGTTGGACATGACTGAGCGACTGAACTGAACTGAACTGAATGGGACCAGATGCCGTGATCTTAGTTTTCTGAATGTTGAGCTTTCAGCCAACTTTTTCGCTCTCCTCGTTCACTTTCATCAGAGGCTCTTTAGTTCCTCTTCACTTCCTACCATAATGGTGGTGTCATCTGTGTATCTGAGGTTATTGATATTTCTCCCAGCAATCTTGATTCCAGCTTGTGCTTCATCTAGCCCAGTGTTTCTCATGATGTACTCTGCATATAAGTTAAATAAGCAAGGTGACAATATGCAGCCTTGACACACTCCTTTCTGTATTTGGAACCAGTCTGTTGTTCCATGTCCAGTTCTAACTGTTGTTTCCTGACCTGCATACAGATTTCTCAGGAGGCAGGTCAGGTGGTCTGGTATTCCCATCTCTTTCAGACTTTTTCCCAGTTTTTTGTGATCCACACAAAGGCTTTAGTATAATCAATCATCAGAAGTAGCTGTTTTTTTGGAACTCCCTTGGTTTTTCGTTGATCCAGATGAATGTTGGCAATTTGATCTCTGGTTCCTCTGCCTTTTCTAAATCTACCTTGAACATCTGGAAGTTCACGGTTCACATACTGTTGAAGCCTGGCTTGGAGAATTTTGAGCATGACTTTACTAGCATGTGAGATAAGTGAAGTTGTGCGGTAGTTTGAGCATTCTTTGGCATTGCCATTCCTGGGATTGGAATGAAGACTGACCTTTTCCAGTCCTGTGGCCACTGCTGGGTTGTCCAAATTCAAAAAGACAAATATACAATATGATATTACTTAAGTGAGGAATCTTAAATATGAGACAAATGGACATATCTGTGAAACACGCTCACAGACACAGAGAACAGACTTGTTGCCATGGGGGAAGGATGTGGAGGAGGGAGGGATTGTGAGTTTGGGATTAGCAGATGCGGACTGTTATATATAGGATGGATAAACAACAAGGTTCTACAGGATGGGACAGGGAACCATATTCAGTAACCTGTGATAAACCATAATGGAAAAGAATATAAAAAAGATATATTTGTATAACTGAGTTACTACTGTACAGCAGAAAATAACATAGCATTGTAAATCAACTATAATTCAGTAACATTTTAAAAAAAAAGATGCCTGACTAGATCAATCAGTTCACAGACTTGAACCCTGGTTTATTCAACTGATCTCTGAAGGCTCTTGAGAAGGTTGCCATTTGTGAAGAGTACCATGCCTCTATTCCACCATCTGGAATGGCCTCCCCTTCTTGGCCTGATAAAACCATCCAGTCCTTCAAAATCCAGCTGGAATGTCAGGTCCTCATGATGTATCTCCTGACCCCCCACTGATGGACTCCTCAAGGCATTGTTCATCCCATGAGTCTAGATGTACTTTGTGAAATCATCACGCTGTAGTAGCTTGGTTTGTATCTCTCTCCCTGAAAAAACTGAGGTTTGTGTTTGTTTTTTTTTAAAGTGGGACTGACCTGTATCTGTCCATCTTTGTGTACCCAGCACCCAATGTGGCCTTTAACACGTGATAGGTGTTCAGGGAACACATACATGGAAGTGTGGCCATTCCATTCGGGCCATCATCTTTTAAGTTTTATTTTATTGCTGAATGAACATTTTGTTTCATTTTTTTTCTTACTGTAGAACTTAATGAAGTTTTTTTAAGTGTCTGAGAGATGTTAATAATGTAACAAAGTAATTATACACAAGGGACGCTGGAAATACAGGGTGATGTAACTTAACAGTCCTTGAGGGAGGAGGAGAATAAATTTTTGTGAGGATAAAAAGGCAAAATATATGCCTTGCATTGGAACCTCTTGAAAATTGTTCTTCTAAATGTCCATCCTTTGTTTTCTAGAATTAAGGAAACAATGTATTAATTCAAATCTCCTTTGTCCTCTTTAGCTTGCTTGGTAAAAATTAATGTTTTCTTCTACAGAATGAAACAAAAGAAATCTATGCTCAAAGGCAGCTTCTACTAAAAGATATCGATTTGCTGAGAGGCAGAGAAGCCGAGCTGAAGCAAAGAATTGAAGCCTTTGAATTGTAAGTAGTATGTGTCCATTTTGGACTTTCAGAATGAACGAGATGAAAAAGAACTACTAAATATGTCTACATATTCTAATACTACAGAATACAGTCCTTGGTTGTAAAGGTGATATCACCTAGCTTCCAAGGCATACTTCAGGAGAAATGAAAATGAGTATTTTTTGAATATTAGACACTGGGATGAAAGCGGAAGGAAATGCCATCATCAGGCTACAGTGGGACCAGACAAATAATTTGGAGAAGCAAATAATGCTTTAACAGATCATACGTTTCCCATTTATGTCAACCATTCAGATCTCACAGTTTCATGTGCATGTAGTAACTGAGTTCCAGACAGCCAGACCTGCCAGATTGACCGTCTCTGCTGGCAAAAAAGGGCAACACGGTGGCTCTGAGTTGACTTGTACTGGGAGAAATTGTTGCTTGTTATGTATGAGTTGCTTTTTTCTAAACATTCACCAGTCTTTCATTCTTCACATCTTACCTAGGATACATAGCAAGCTCAGCATTGTATAGCTTATGGAATAAGCCTTCTTTCCCATTTACCTGCCATTAGTCGTCACTCACAGATTCTCCCGGAATCTTCTTTCCTTAAAAGATTTGTCTTCATTTTCATGAATATTGTTTTCTCGTTTATGTAGGCTAGGTTCATTTGATTTCTTCTATCTGCCAACCTTACTCTTTTTGGCAGTACTGAGAGGTAAATTGACCATAAGAGAGAAAAGGAAACCAATTAAGGCATTGATAGTTAATGATTATGTAATCACTTGGCCACCTCATGCGACGAGCTGACTCACTGGAAAAGACTCTGATGCTGGGAAGGATTGAGGGTGGGAGGAGAAGGGGACGACAGAGAAAGAGATGGCTGGATGGCATCACCGACTCGATGGACATGAGTTTGAGTAAACTCCGGGAGTTGGTGATGGACAGGGAGGCTTGGCGTGCTGTGATTCATGGGGTGGCAAAGAGTCGGACGTGACTGAGCGACTGAACTGAACTGAATCACTTATTTACCTCCATTTTCCCTCCTTCTCCTTTCTAAGCATACTGAAAGTGAATGTGTTAAGTCATCAGTTGTGTACGATTCTTTGTGACCCCATGGACAGTAGCCCATCAGGCTCCTCTGTCTATGGAATTCTCCAGACAAGGATACTGGATTGAGTTTCTATTTCCTTCTCCAAGGGATCCTCCCAACCAGAGATCGAATCCAGGTCTCCTACATCACAGGCAGATTGTTTACCATCTGAGCCATCAGGGAAGCTTATCATATAAAAGAAATACTTCTCCTTTGCTTTACAGATTAACCAGCAGAAGGCGCTAACACAGAGACGTTTTATCCTTTGCTTGGAACAGTCTGTTGCCTAGCACTTCTGTTTTTAGCTCGATCTGGGTCCCTGTGAACTCAGTTCCCTGGCTCTGGAAATGATTTTGTGCTTGACTTGAGGTTTCACTATCAAGACCATTCCTTTCTTCAGTGTTGGGATGTTCTGACTGAGCCATCTATCTTTTGCTCTCTTTTCAGTATTTTCTCTTCAGTATTGATTTAGTTTACTGATTTTGAACTAGTAGATTGTGAAAGGCCAGAACAAATTTTATGTCTTTAATAGCTGTGGGCTAGTCAGTTAGAAACAGTATTATAAAAGAAACAAGCACTTGAGTATGCTAACTGAAGTTTAAATGTAGCTTTGTAACTTAAAACATTAATCTTTTACACTGAACTGATTATGGCCACTTACCACTTGTGCCCATTTTTTTTTTTTTTTTAAGTGTGAACCATCTCCTGTGAGACACCACTTTGGTTTTGGCATTTTCTCACTCGCCCCAGCCAGAGAACTATTGAACTCTATCTGTAGTTCAGATCCATCATCACTAGATCAGCTGCTAAAATCGTGGGACACTTCTGGCCCTTTGCTTTTACTCCCTAGCAATGACAGTCACAGAACAGTTTGAGTGTGTGGGGCTACCTGTTTTTGCTAATTTCAGGGCCCAGAGGCTTCAAGAAGAAAAAAACAAAAGCGGGAGTTGAATATAAAGAGTATTGTGGAGACCTATGACCAAAAGCTCAAGAACGAACTTCTAAAGTAATTGTTTGGCATCTTAAAAAAAAAAAGTATCATGTTTGAATTAAGTTGATGGAAACAAAGCAACACTAATAAAGTAGATAAGACTCGTATTTTATGGCAAAATCCAATGTTTAAAAAAGATGCACATGTTCATTGACAGTCAAGCTTTTCCTGTGAATATTCAAGTTAGGATGGCTTTAAAAAATACAGTACAGGAAATAGCATCCTCTGCTTGTTCTTATCACTTCTGGAGTATTTATTGAGGGCCTATGATTTGCTTGAATTTCTTAGGGCACCTTGTAACTTGCTGAGAAGCTTTCAAGTGGGGATTATGGTCATGTTTTATGTTTTCCTCTACCCCACTCATACTGCCATTCAGATGGAGTATCTAACGATCTATAAATTATTCTGCTAATTTGTTATAGTATTTGTTGATCTGTATTCCTTCAAGATTCTGCAAAGCCAGAATCAAAAGGAACAAACTAGAATTAACTGTATAAAGCAAAAAATGATAGAGGGAAAGGAAGCTATGTACAGCTCTGGTGCCATGGCTTTCCTCTAGTCTGAGTTTTGTTGTGTTCTAGTGGATAGTATCTTAGTGCAGAGGCATTAAGTGCATATGTGGTAAGTTTTCTCCAGTGCTCAGTGCAATGTCTGGCACACAGTAAGTGTTCACTTAATGTTTATTGGTGCAGTGAAGTCAGAGTGAAGTGATGACTCAACACAGCAGCTCTCGATGTTTCTTCATCATCGGCCTCTCTCTACTGCTTTGTCCATAATTTGTCATTGATAGTCCATGATATAGTACCTTCAGAGGTTTTTGGGGGTTATTCTTTAAAATAATTCTAATAAAAAATATAGCACTTTTCTAGTTTTGACATGCTAGATTTTTATCCACATATTTTATGGATTTATCTACGTATTTTGGAGCTAACCTCCATAAAGAATCTATAGTTGTTAAAGTTTTAGGAATAAGTGAATAAAAGTGGGTATGTTAGCTTGATATAGCTGTGGAATGGACTGTCAGGTATCTTTGTCTGTCCATGGGTGTCCTCATATGACTTTGGCAGGTGTTGAGGTTCTGAGGATATTCACCATAGGAGTACTTCTTTCCTTTCTCTAATCTTTGAACCAGAAATTTAGCTGCTAACAGCTGGTGGAGATGGTAAAATTCCATGATAATGTGACTCTGGTATCACCAGTCCGAATATATTTGCTGTTGACAGTAGCTCGTGGTACTACCTCAGCTCCTTAGGGCGAAAGGTCTTATCCTGCTTGAGGGTGGGAAGGCAGGACAGGTGGACTGGAAGTGATTGACTTGTTATCCTTTGGGATTTGGAGTCTGCTGTATACAGTATAAAGTAAGTAAATTTACCTTTTTTTGTGTCACTGGGTGCCAACTGAGAAACAGTGCCCTCTATAGCCTCAAGAGCATGACCCTTCATTTTCTGCTTGAGTTTTGGGACCCACTTTATAGAACTGCAGCAAGATTTTAGTGGACTTTTTATGGCCAGAATTTGGACCCCTGGCCTTAGCACTGAGTGCTTCTGAAGTTTATGCGTTGTCCTGTTTAGTGCCATTCAGTGCCCTGATGCCATAGATAAGCTCATTGTTTATGGCAGTCTGTCTAGGGAAGTGACCAGAACTCATTTTCCATCCTTCTGATTCTCAGGTATCAACTTGAACTGAAAGAGGACTATATCACTAGAACCAACAGAATGATCGAAGATGAAAGGAAAAATAAAGGTGATTTTGGGGGCAGGGCAAGAAGTTGTATTTTTCAGTTTTGACACAGGTTATTAACTTCTTAAGTTGGGTCTGTTCTTTAATCCAAAAAATATGTACCTTCCACTTCATTGTTACTATTAACTGACATAGTTTTTGTCCTTTTAATTTTACAGAGTGAAAAAAATAATCACTGTCAATGTTTTTGCAAACCTTCTCATTTAACTCTTTGTATTTTCACAAAGATCAGTGATTTATGGGTAGAATTTTATTCAACTGTATTTCAGTATATCTTGATGAATAAATCTGTGATGTCAAGAAGGTGGCAGCAACTTACTGCTGTTGGTTACTACTACTCTAAACCATGAGAGGGGTTATGTTTCACTTAGGGGAAATTTTATTTTAACTTCTCTATACCTCATGACCTGGTTTCTTATTTTTCTTAATTTCTAACACATATTTATGCTTCATGATATTTTATTTTCACATATAGCCTCCTAAACTCTTGTATATATTACCCCAAGGTGAGGAAAGTTGGGTAATTTATTGATCTTTTAGATATTTTACATTGCAGTGTATTTCTAGGAACTATCCTGTGACAAGAGTTTTGGGTGGATATTTCAAATGGATTGCAAGGGGTCAACCAGGGCTGGGTACTTGGTCCTTATCAGAAGGTCACCAGGTGTGTGTGGCTGCTCCTTTGCACCTGTCGTGCTCAGACTAATATTGATACTTCTATAGGAATTGGTATTGCCATGTAGTTAACATGTGACTTTTTGATGATACCTCCATATAGTCTTATGTTAGATGAAGTGATAATGACAAAATAATAAGTATGAAATCTTACCACAGCAGTCTTTGTCTTTAAGAAAATTCAGAGCTGTTGGCATGAGGGCCCCACATTCCACACAGGTGGTGTAACTCTGGTGACTTGTGTGCAGCAGGAAGTTCACCATATATATGATCATTAGAGCTGACTTCACATCACCTATTGAGTAACAGGACTTCAGTTCAGTCGCTCAGTCGTGTCCAACTCTCTGCGACCCCATGAATCACAGCGCGCCAGGCCTCCCTGTCCATCACCAACTCCTGGAGTACACTCAAACTCATGTCCACAGAGTCGGTGATGCCATCCAGCCATCTCATTCTCCGCCGTCCCCTTCTCCTCCCGCCCCCAACCTTTCCCAGCATCAGAGTCTTTTCCAGTGAGTCAACTCGTTGCATGAGGTGGCCAAAGTATTGCAGTTTCAGCTTCAGCATCAGTCCTTCCAAAGAACATCCAGGATTGATCTCCTTTAGAATGGACTGGTTGGACTTACTTGCCTGCAAAAAATTTTTTTTTACCCAGTATCTGCTGTTTTATATCTTTTTTTTTTTTTTTTGGCTATGCCACAGGTCTTATGAGATCTTAATTTCCTGATCGATGATCCAACCTTCACTCTGGGCAGTGAAAGCATAGAATATTAATGACTGGGCCACCAGGGAATTCCCTCTGCTATTTTAGATGATGAAATAGTGGTCATTAAGTCTGACATACTCGCTATAAATGATTAAATGACTTGTATTCACTGAGAAACCTTTATGATATTTAGTTGCTTGGCTTTGTCTTTCAGAGAAAGCTATACATCTGCAAGAGGAACTTGCAGCTCTTAATTGTAAAAAGGAAGAAATTGATCGTTCTATAAACCATGTGAAAGAACTCAAGGTAATGGTTAATCATATTGATTTTTTGAAATAGATGTTAGACAACACGGGAAATTTTAACTTCAGTCACACATAATTTATCTCAAGTGATCCTCTTTGTATGTTTTGACTGTTTATTATATGATGCAGAGGATGATGGCTGAACTTAATTCATTAGTTCTTCATTTCAATCTGTCTCCTAGAGAAGCATAGAAACAGCATGTCCTTTGGGGCCCAGAGTTGTCTTTGAATCCTGTCTCCCTCACTGTTTTTGTGCCTGTGGGCAAGATCTGTGACCTCAGATCCCTTATGTCTAAACTCTGGAATATTGCCCACATCCCATGGTTTGTTGAGGGACTTCAGCTGGTTTCTGTGCCTTTCCATAGCAGGTGGCTGTCATGTACTAGTATCTACTCAGCCTCTTTTCCCTTTCCCTCAGCACCAAGTAAAAGTTGCTATCACTACATCAGGATCGCACAGATTAAAGCAAAATGAAAGGCATCTTTCACATGATACAGTTACTTTTTTTCTGTTCATTTCTGTGCTTGCTATCCAAAGCCCAGAACTGGATCTTCAGTATTCTTGCCTGGAAAATCCCATTGACAGGGGAGCCTGTATGATATAGTCCATGGGGTCCCAAAGAGTCAGATACTTAAAATATATTCTGTATATAAGATTTGTTTTTGCAACTGTGATGAATTACTTGAGAACTTTATAGGCTCCTGTCTTCAAATGAGACATATCAGACTGAGGGAAGGAGAGCACCTCCCAGCACCTTAGTAGTATTTATCTCACCTTTTCATATTAAAAAACAGACACATTATTAAATCTGTGATGGCTTTTGGGTCCTTAGTTGCACCTAGAAAGTTGGGTGACAATCTGAAGGCCTTCTATGTAGGACAGGGTTCTGCATAAATTGAGTTGTATGAACTTGCCCCAGCTCCAAGACAGAAATTGTTGTAGTTAGAGTCGTCTTGTTACAGAGAAGCAGACCAGCGAACTGACCATAATTAAATTATGCCACAAAGCTGAGAGCAGACTGTCAGCATTTACCTACTCAGTTCTGTAAAGTCGCTGTTCAAATACAAGTTTTCCTTTTCCAATTCCAGCTTGAGTTGGAGTCTGTCAGAGCTCAGTGTTTGGCATTAACAAAGCAAAACCACATGCTAAACGAGAAGGTTAAAGAGATGAGTGACTATTCTCTGCTGAAAGAAGGAAAACTGGAGCTTCAGGCACAAAATAAACTACTTAAACAACAAGTGGAAGACATGAAAAGTGAAAACATGGATCTCCTAAACCGTAAGTCTTCTTTAAAAAATGATTTGTAATTCATGTTAGGTTCGTAATAGAAAATTGCTTTTTTTTTTGGCTACACCATGAGAATGTGGGATCTTAGTTCCCCAACCAGGGATCAAACCTGTGCAGTGAAAGTGCAGAGCCTAACTACTGGACCATCAGGGAGGTCCCAGGAAACTGCTCTAGAGGAGGCTTCAGTTGGGAAGGTTTTATAAAATTTAAATTATCAGATTGAAATTCCTTCTTTTTTGCTTGCTATTCAATAATTCATAGTGTCTGTAAGAATAACATTTTTAAATTTAATTTTTATTTTAGATTACAGTTATTTACAGTGTTATGTTTCAAGTGTAGAGCAAAGGGATTATGTTATACATCTACACATATCCATTCTTTCTCAGCTTCTTTTCCCATGTAGGTCATTACAGGTTATTGAGTCGAGTTCCCTGTGCTGTCCTTATTATCTGTTTCACATATGGTAGTGTGTGTCTTGTTAATCCAAAACTTCTAATTTTATCCTTCCCCCGCCTTTCCCCTATGCTAACCATAAACTTGTTTTTGAAGTCTGTGTGGTCTTGTGTTTTGTAAATAAGTTCATTTGTATGACTTTTAGATTCCACATATAAGTGATATTGTAAGATATTTGTCTTTTTCTGTGACTTGGCCTCACTTAGCATGGTGTTGTCTAGTTGCATATTTGCTGCTGCTAATGGCATTATTTTTTTGTGGCTGAGCAGTATTCCATTGTGTATATGTACCATATCTTCTTTATCCATTCATTTGTCCATGGACACTTGGTTGCTTCTGTGTCTTGGCTATTGTAAATAGTGCTGCAGTGAACACTGGGGTACATGTATCTTTTCAAATAATGGTTTTCTCCAAATATGTGCCTATTAGTGGGATTGCTGGATCACGTGGTAGTTCTGTTTTTATTTTTTTGAGAAGCCTCCATACTATTCTCCATAGTGGTTGTACCAATTTACGTTTCCACCATCAGTGAAGGAGGATTCCCCTTTCTCCATGCCTTCTCCAGCATTTATTGTTTATAGACTTTGATGAGGGCCATTCTGATTGGTGTGAGGTTGTATCTTATTGTAGCTTTGAATTTCATTTCTCTAATAATTAGTCATGTTAAGCATCTTTTCATGTGTTTTTTGACCATCTGTATGTGGGAAAGGTTGGGGGCGGGAGGAGAAGGGGACGACAGAGAATGAGATGGCTGGATGGCATCACCGACTCTGTGGACTTGAGTTTGAGTGTACTCCGGGAGTTGGTGAGGAACAGGGAGGCCTGGCGTGCTGTGATTCATGGGGTCGCGGAGAGTCGGACACGACTGAGCGACTGAACTGAACTGAACTGAACTGATGTCTATTTGGAGAAATGTCTATTTAAATATTTTGCCCACTTTTTGATTGGGTTATTTGACCTGCATGACCTGTTTGTATATTTTGGAGATTAATCCCTTGTTGGTTACTTCATTTATAAATGTTTTCTCCCATTCTGTTAGGTGGTCTTTTCGTTTTTATGGTGCCCTTTGCTGTGCAAAACCTTTGAAGTTTTGTTAGGTCCCGTTTGTTTATTTTTATTTTTATTTTCATTACTCTAGGAGGTGGATCCAAAAAGATATTGCTGCAATTTATATCACTGTTCTGCCTGTGTTTTCCTCTAAGTGTTTTATAATACTGAGCTTACCCAGTGGCTCAGTGGTAAAGAATTGCCTGTAATGCAGGAGACCCGGATTCGATCCCTGGGTTGAGAAGATCCCCTGGAGGAGGGCATGGAAATCCACTGCAGTACTCTTGCCTGGAGAATCCCTTGGACAGAGGAGCCTGGCGGGTTACAGTCCATGGGTTCGCAAAGAGTTGGACACAACTGAGCATAGATGCATGGGCTTACATTTAGGCCCTTTAATCCATTTGGGGTTTATTTTTTTGTATTGTGTTAGAGAATGTTCTAATTTCATTCTTTTGCATGTAGCTGTCCAGTTTTCCCAGCACCATTTGAAGAGACTGTCTTTTCAACATTGTATATTCTTGCCTTCTTTGTCGTAGATTAATTGACCATAGGTGTGTGGGTTTATTTCTGGACTTTCTGTTCTGTCCCATTGATTTGTATTTCTGTTTTTGTGGCAGTACCATACTGTCTTGATTACTTTGTAGTAATAGTCTAAAGTCAGGGACCCTGATTCCTCCAGCTTCATTCTTCTTTCTCAAGCTTGCTTTGGCTGTTCGAGGTTTTTTGTGTCTCCATACAAAGGGTGAAATTGTTTGTTCTAATTCTGTGAAAAATGCTATTTGTAATTTGATAGGGTTTGCACTGTATCTGGAGATTGCCTTGGGTTGTTGTTCAGTCGCTCAGTCATATCTGTTTCTGACCCCATGGACTGCAGCACGCCAGGCTCCTCTGACCTTCACCATCACCCGGAGCTTGCTCAAACTCATGTCCATCATGTTGGTGATGCCATCCAACCATCTCGTCCTCTGTCATCACCTCCTCCTGCCTTCAATCTTGCCCTGAATTGGGGTCTTTTCCAATGAGTCAGTTCTTTGCATCATGTGGCAAAGTACTGGAGCTTCAGCATCAGTCTTTCCAGTGAATAGTCAGGTTGATCTCCTTTAGAATGGACTGGTTTGATCTTGCAGTCGAAGGGACTCTTAAGAGTCTTCTCCAACACCACAGTTCAAAAGCATCAATTGTTTGGCACTCAGCCTTCTTTATGGTCCCAAGTCTCACGTCCATACATGACTACTGGAAAAATCATAGCTTTGACGCAACAGACCTTTGTTGGCAAAGTAATGTCTCTGCTTTTTAATACACTGTTTGTCATAGCTTTCCTTCCAAGGAGCAAGTGTCTTTTCATGGCTGCAGTCACCATCTGTAATGATTTTTGAGTGCAAAAAAGTGAAGTCTGACACTGTTTCCACTGTTTCCTCATCTATTTCCCGTGAAGTGATGGGACCAGATGCCATGATCTTAGTTTTTTGAATGTTGAGTTTTAAGCCAGCTCTTTCACTCTCCTCTTTCACCTTCATCAGGAGGCTCTTTAGTTCCTCTTTGCTTTCTGCCATAAGGGTGGTGTCATCTACATATCTGAGGTTATTGATATTTTTCTGGCAGTGTTGACTCCAGCTTGTGCTTCATCCAGCCTGGCGTTTCAAATGATTTACTCTGCAGATAAGTTAAATAAGCAGAGTGACAATATACAGCTTTGATGTATTCCTTTCCCAGTTTGGAACCAGTCTGTGGTTCTATGTCCGGTTCTAACTGTTACTTCTTGACCTGCATACATATTTCTCAGGAGGCAGGTAAGGTGGTCTGGTATTCCCATCTCTTTCAGAATTTTCCACAGTTTCTTGTGATCCACACAGTCAAAGGCTTTGGCATAGTCAGTAAAGCAGAAGTAGATGTTTTTTTAGAATTCCCTTGCTTTTTCAATGATCCAGTGGATGTTGGTAATTTGATCTCTGGTTCCTCTGCCTTTTCTAAAACTGGCTTGAACATCTGGAAGCTCATAGTTAATGTACTGTTGAAGCCTGTCTTGGAGAATTTTGAGCATTACTTTCCTGGTCATTTTCACAGTATTGAATCCAGTATTCCTTGGGCTGCAACGAGATCCAGCCAGTCCATCCTAAAGGAGATCAGTCCTGGGTGTTCATTGGAAGGACTGATGCTAAAACTGAAACTCCAATACTTTGGCCACCTCATGCGATGAGTTGACTCACTGGAAAAGACTCTGATGCTGGGAGGGATTGGGGGCAGGAGGAGAAGGGAACAACAGAGAATGAGATGGCTGGATGGCATCACTGACTTGATGGAGTTGAGTCTGAGTGAACTCCAGGAGTTGGTGATGGACAGGGAGGCCTGGCGTGCTGTGATTCATGGGGTCACAAAGGGTCGGACACGACTGAGTGACTGACCTGAAATGAACTGAATCCAAGAACATGGTAAATCTCTTCGTGTTGTCTGATTTCTTTCATCAGAATCTTATAGTTTTCTGCATACAGGTTGACTTATTCCTAGGTATTTTATTCTTTTTGTTGCAATGGGGAGTGGGATTGTTTCCTTAATTACTCTTTCTGATCTTTCATTGTTAGTGTATAGAAATCTAAGAGATTTCCGTGGACTGATTTTTGTATCCTGCAGCTTTACCAAATTCATTGATTAGCTCTAGTTTCTGGTAACATCTTTAGGGTTTTCTGTGTATAGTATCATGTCGTATGCAAACATCACAGTTTTACTTCATCTTTTCCAATTTGGATTCTTTTCATCTCTTTTTCTTCTCTGACTGCCATCATCTCTATGACTTAAGCTCATTCTCCCCATTTCTGGGAGTTACTCCCTCCCAGGTCCTTCAGGCCCAAGGGCTGGTAGCAAACAGCCTAGTTCCACTAGCAGTCTAGGGAACTACACCATCCTTTGTAGCTAGGAACCAGCCTAAGTCAGTCTTCGTTGAAGGCTTCTCCGATGAATTGGAGATACCATCTGCTTTCTGCCTGGACCCTGAGAGCTGCTGACAGATGAACAGATCAAATTGGACCTCAGGGCAGTCATGGATAGGTTTTGCTAGAGTGTTCCTTCTCTACCTGTGTTCTTGGTAGAGGGGAGAGAGAGGCTTTCGAATTAATTTAAGGATTTGAAAGAACTCTATTACATGGAGAAGGACTCAAGAATAGAAAAATTGGCATTTATGTGCATTAAATTGTTTTGAAATTCCTGTGGCAGAATTGCTCATTGTCCATTTGATGGAGCTGTTAGAAAATTGTGTGCATGCCCAAAAAGGAAGAACAATTTGAAACTTCTCTAGCTGGTTTTATTTTTTTTTTATTTATTTTAATTGGAGGCTAACTACTTTACATTATTGTATTGGTTTTGCCACACATTGATATGAATCTGCCCCCAGTGTACATGTGTTCCCCATCTTGAACCCCCTCCCACCTCCCTCCTCATCCCATCCCTCTGGTTCATCCCAGTACACCAGCCCCAAGCATCCTGTATCATGCATCGAACCTGGACTGGCAAGACCAGAAACTATAAAACTCCTAGAGGAGAACATAGACAAAACACTCTCCGACATAAATCACAGCAGGATCCTCCATGATCCACCTCCCAGAATATTGGAAATAAAAGCAAAATTAAACAAATGGGACCTAATTAAAATTAAAAGCTTCTGCACAGCAAAGGAAACTATAAGCAAGGTGAAAAGACAGCCTTCAGAATGGGAGAAAATAATAGCAAATGAAACAACAGACAAAGAATTAATCTCCAAAATATATAAACAGCTCCTGCAGCTCAATTCCAGAAAAATAAACGATCCAATCAAAAATGGGCCAAAGAACTAAACACATTTCTCCAAAGAAGACATACAGATGGCTAACCAACACATGAAAAAATGCTCAACATCACTCATAATCAGAGAAATGCAAATCAAAACCACAATGAGATACCATTACACACCAGTCGGAATGGCTGCTATCCAAAAGTCTACATGCAATAAATGCTGGAGAGGGTGTGGAGAGAAAGGAACCCTCTTACACTGTTGGTGGGAATGCAAACTAGTACAGCCACTATGGAGAACAGTGTGGAGATTCCTCAAAAAACTGGAAATAGAACTGCCATATGATCCAGCAGTCGCACTCCTAGACATACACACCAAGGAAACCACAATTGAAAGAGACACATGTACTCCAATATTCATTGCAGCACTGTTTATAATAGCCAGGACATGGAAGCAACCTAGATGTCCATCTGCAGACGAATGGATAAGAAAGCTTTGATACATATACACAATGGAGTATTCAGTTCAGTTCAGTTCAGTTGCCCAGTCGTGTCCGACTCTCCATGACCCCATGAATCACAGCACGCCAGGCCTCCCTGTCCATCACCAACTCCCGGAGTTCACTCAAACTCATGTCCACAGAGTCGGTGATGCCATCCAGCCATCTCATTCTCGGTTGTCCCCTTCTCCTCCCGCCCCCTCAGCCATTAAAAAGAATGCATTTGAATCAGTTCTAATGACGTGGATGAACCTGGAGCCTATTATACAGAGTGAAGTAAGCCAGAAAGAAAAACACCAATACAGTATACTAATGCATATATATGGAATTTAGAAAGATGGAAATGATAACCCTGTATACGAGACAGCAAAAGAGACACAGATGTATAGAACAGTCTTTGGGACTCTGTGGGAGAGGGTGAGAGTGGGATGATTTGTGAGAATGGCATTGAAACATATATATTATCATATGTGAAACGAACCGCCAGCTCAGGGTCAATGCATGATACAGAATGCTCGGTGCTGGTGTGCAGGGATGACCCAGAGGGAGGATAAGGAGAGGAGGGAGGTGGGAGGGGTGTTCAGAAAGGGGAACTCATATACACCGGGGTGGATTCATGTCAATGTATGGCAAAACCAACCAATATAATATAGTAAAATAAAAAAAAATAATAATAAAGACAATGTATTAATGTATATCGTAGGTCTTAAAAGTACCATAAATAAATAAATAAAAGTAAAACTCAATGAGAAAACTTCAGGTTGATAACAATCACACTCTGCTATTTTCCTAGGCATAGCTCAGCCGTCTCCTGAAGTGCTGATTTTTCAGAATGAATTAAAGAAAGCAGAAAATGCTATTGCATTTAAGCATAAGGCGTTCGAAACCCACAAGCAAGCTCTACAAAAACAGCTTCAAAGAGAAGTGAGTATTGCTCCTTGTGCAGCCAGGTGTCGGGCCAGTCTGCTGCATAGATATGTGAACTTGACACACACCACACCAGTGTAAATGGGGTTTACTTCAACATCAGAGCTCCCCCAAGGTGCTAAAGTGTGTGCTTTCTCATCTGAGAGACCTCTCCACTGATCATGAGACTTTATATTCATAATTGTCACAAAATCCAGAGGCAAGCAAACTCACTTAAACACACAATTTTTCAAGCCCTGGTGGTGCCCACAGTGGCAGTGTCTTGATTCTCACCCTGCGACTTGGAAATACTGCTGCCATCTCTCTTGTGTCTGCCCAGGAGTAGCTGCTCTAACTTGAGTGTGACAAGAGGTGGAAACTTATCTTTCATCATCTTGTAGGGACCCTGTGCATTAAGGGTGTAATACTGCTCAGAAGTGGCAAAAAAGAATTAAGCCCAGTGAGAGAAAAGCTCCCTTTGAAGTGAGCTGTGATTTCTTTTATGTTCATTTCTTTTCTTCTCTAATTCTCTGCAGATTGAACACTCCGCCCAGCTGAAGGTCCAGGTATTAGAATATGATGCTTCTGTCAAGAGGTTAAGTGCACAGGTTTCAATTTTAAAATCTCAGCTAAAAGAAACTCAGAGAGGTTAGAGACATTTTTAATCTGTGTGTGTGTGTGTGTGTTTTGTGTGTGTGTAAAACATCTGACATTTGTGAAAATGTGATTGTTCTCATTGAATTCTTAGTAATTCTCATAGTAGGGGAAAGCTCCCCAGGTGGTTCTGTGGTAAAGAACCCTCCTGCCAATGCAGGAGACATGGGAAATATGTGTTTGATCCTTGGGTCGGGAAGATCCCCTGGAGAAGGGAATGGCAACCCACTCCAGTATTCTTGCCTGGAGAATCCCATGGACAGAGGAAACTATAGTCCATGGACAGGCAGCCTATAGTCCATGGAGCCACAGAGTTGGACACAGCTGAGCACATAGCACCTCATAGGGAAAAGTCATAGAGAAATGTGCCATCTCAGAAGTCAATCTCCCTGTCCATTTCAGGGATACCAGCCAGGTGGTCAGCCAACGTGACTTGTTTTAACATGTGCCCCATGCTTGGGGGAACCTCATACTGCAGATAGGTGTGATAGTGATACAGAAGCCCCCAAATTCATCCTGGACCTAGGCTTTCCTTTTTTATTTGCTGTCTGCTGGATCAGACAGTGAAGAATCTGCCTGCAATGCAGGAGACCTGGGTTTGATCTCTGAGCTAGGAAGATCACCTGGAGAAGGGAATGGCAACCCACTCTAATGTTCCTGCCTAGGAAAACCCATGGACGGAGGAGCCTGGCACGCTATAGTCCATGGGGTTGCAAAGAGTCGGACATGACTGAGTGACTAACACACATCCTGATAATAAGACCAGTCAACTCTTGAGTGGTTTTATACATTCCCTGACAGAGGTTTATGTGAGTGGGAGAGGCAACGTGTCCTAGCCGAAAGAGCACTGCTACTAAAATCAGAAAACTGGTTTTGTACCCAGTTTTGCAGTTAGTTTTTTGGTTTTGGGTACGTTTCTTTTAACTTCCATGGGCCTCAATTCCCCTCTTTGTAATGAGGATAATACCTTCTGTGCCGTGGAGGATGAAGGGGATATGTGGTCGGCTCCAGTGCATTACCTGGGGCACATAAAACACTTGGGGAAATGGCCACTGCTGTCATTTTATTACTGTGTCTTCCTGTGGGTGCATGATACCTGCCCCTCCTTCATAACAAGTGGCAACTTTGACACTTTCTTGAGCTGCTTTCAAGCCCAGCAGATGTTCATGAGACTTTGTGATTCTGAGCCTTCCTCAGGCCCTATTTGCAGTTCTTACCCCTTAGTCCTTGGCCCCTTCTCCCCACCCTGCTCTTATTTCCTTCTCTTCACTCATCTCTACTCTTTCCTGTTGCTCATTTTCTCTCCACAGCTCTGCGTTTGCCAGACTTCCCACTGCTGTAACTGTCCCAAGCTCAGATCATTAGAAATAGTTCATTGAGGATGGAAGCTTCATGAGCACGGGCCTCCCAAGCATCTGTCCCTGGCATCGTCAAGGTGGCCTTGCAGGAGAGGAGCAGTCACATGTGGTGGCTTTGCATTAGGCCAACCCAGCGACTTGGTGCTTTGCTTTTGGGTGATTCAGCTATAGTCTCCTGTCCATGACATGGGAGCAGTGAGATTTTTGGGCCCACGGTGGTGGCCTGACCATACGCCCTTCTTCCCCTCTCTGAGACTCAGGCTGTACGCAGTAGATTTTGCTGCAGTCCTGGGAGTTCGGCGGTGGCATCCTGTAATAAGACACATTCATTATTTTGAAGTCAAGTGTGTGAATGTTCCTGCTGGTTAAATAAAGATTATAAATGGGTTTATATCAGATCAGGTCAGGCTTTTCAACCACATGAGTTCAAGTCCGGTTAGGCTTTGTCCCCTAATACATTGTGAATGCCTTTTCAGTTCTCAGAGCTTTATGGATTTCAAGGTCATGCATAATGGATTGTGAAATAATAGCATGCATTACAAAAGAAGGCATATGAAGCAATAGTTGGTACACATAAGCTCTCAAACGTTAATAATTACTATTTTGGTTTTACAGACTTTTGTTGTTTAAGTATAGTTTATTTACCCTATTGTGTTGATTTCTGCTGTGAAAGTGAAAGTGTTAGTCATTCAGTTGTGTCTGACTCTTGTGCGACCCCAAGGACTGTAGCTCGCCAGACTCCTCCATCCATGGGATTCTCTAGGCAAGAGCACTGGAGTGGGTTGCCATTCCCTTCTCCAGGGGAACTTCCCCACCCAGGGATCAAACCCAGGTCTCCTGTATTGCAGGCAGATTCTTTACCCTCTGAGCCACCAGGTATAACTTTGGTTTTACAGACTATTTTTTTTTTAATTGAAGTATAGTTGATTTACCCCATTGTGTTGATTCTTCTGTACAGCAAAGTGATTCACTTGCGTGCTCACATACTAGCACGTACACACACACACACACAGATAGATTGCTTTTGGTGTTGTTTTCCATTACAGTTTATCACAGGATACTTAATAAGAGTTCTCTGTGCTCTACAATAGAAGTTTGTTGCTTACTCATTCCATACATAGTAGCTTACATCTGCTAACCCCAGCCTCCCACTCCATCCCTCCCCCAACGTCCTCCCCCTTAGCAACCATAAGTCTGTTCTCAATGTCTACGAGTCTTTCTGTTTCACAAATATGCTCATTTGTGTCATATGTTAAATTCCACATATAAGTGATTCCACATGGTATTTGTTTTTCTCCTTCTGACTTACTTCACCTAGTATGGCATTCTGTAGTTGGACCCATGTTGCTGCAAATGGCATTATTTTGTTCTTTTTTATGACTGGGTAATATTCCAGTGTGTGTGTGTGGTGTGTGTGTGTGTGTGTCTGTACACACCACATCTTTATCCACTCATCTGTTGATGAAGGTTTAGGTTGTTTCCATGTCTCAGCTATTGTGAATAGTGCTGCTGTCAACATACTGGTGCATATATCTTTTTAGATTAGAGCTTTGTCTGTAAATATGCCCAGGAGTGGAATCACTAGATCATATGGTAACTTGTTTTTACTTTTCTGAGGAACCTCCATACTCTTTGCCATTTTTCAGTTGAGATGTTTGGTTTTTTGCCATTGAGTGTATGTATTTTGGAAATTAAGCCCTTGTTGGTAGCATTGTTAGTAAATATTTTATACCATTGTGTAGGTTGTCTTTTTGTTTTATTTAGGGTTTCTTTTGCTGTGCAAAGGCTTGTACATTTGATTAGGTCTCATTTGCTTATTTTTGTTTTTATTTCTATTGCCTTGGGAGACTGATCTAAGAAAACACTGCTGTGATTTATGTCAGAGAATATTTTCCTATGATCTCGTATAGGAGTTTTATAGTATCATGTCTTATGTTTAAATCTTTAAGCTATTTTGAGTTTATTTTTATGTATGGTGATTTTGTTGATTTACATGCAGCTCTTCAGCTTTCCCAGCACCACTTGTTGAACAGACTATGTTTTTCCCACTGTATGTTATTGTGTCCTTTGTTGAAGATTAATTGACTGTGTAGATGTGTGGGTTTATTTATGGGCTCTCTGTTATATTCCATTAATGCATATATCTGTTTTTGTGTCATTACAATGATGTTTTGATTACAATAGCTTTGTAGTGTTGTCTGAAGTTTGAAAGGGTTATGCCTTGTGGCTTGTTTTATTTTTCCTCAGGATGACTTTGGCAATTCTGGGTCTTTTATGGTTCCATATAAATTTTAGGATTGATTGTTCTATTTCTTTGAAGAAATATAATGGGTAATTTGATAGAGATCACATTAAATCTATAGATTTCTTTGGGTAATATTGCCATTTTAACAGTATTGTTCCAGTCCAAGAACATGGGTATATTTCCATTTCTTTGAATCCTCTTTAATTTCCTTTATTAATATTTGGTGGGCTTCCCTAGTAACTCAGCTGGTTACTGGTGTCTCCTGAATTCCACCTGCAATTCAGGAGACACCAGTTCAATTCCTGGGTCTGAAAGATCCACTGGAGAAGGGATAGGCTACCCACTCCTGCATCTTGGGCTTCTCTGGTGGCTCAGCTGGTAAATAATCTTATTTTATAGCTCTCAATGTATAAATCTTTCACCATGGTCAAGTTTATTTTTCTTTTTTTTGGGAGGGAAGTAATTTTAAAAGGTACTGTTTTTTTTACATTCTCTTTCTAATATTTCATTGTTAGTGTAAGGAAATGCAACTGGTTTCTGAAGGTTAATCTTGTATCCTGCTACTTTGCTGAATTCATTTATTAGAAATAGCAGTTTTTGTGTAGAGTCCTTTGGATTTTCTATATATGTAATTTCATGTCATCTGCATATAGTGGCAATTTTACCTCTTCCCTTCCAATTTAGATACATATTATTTCTTTTTCTTGTCTAATTGCTGTGGCTAGAGCTTTCAGTACTGTATTAAATAGAAGAGGTTAGCATGGGCATCCTTGTCTTGTTCGAAATTTTCCTAGAAAGGCTTTTGGCTTTTCACCATTGAGTATTACATTGGCTGTGGGTTTTTCATAAATGGTTATTATTGTGTTCAGACATGTTCCCTCTATACCCACCTTAGTAAGAATTTTGTCTTGACTGGATGATGAGTTTTATCAAATGGTTTTTCTGCATCTATTGAGATGATCATGTGATTTTTGTCTTTTGTTTATGTGGTGTTTCACATTGATTTGTGTACGTTGAACCATTCTTGTGAGCTTGGGATGAATCTCATGTGGGTTGTAGTATATGATCTTTTGTATGTATTGTTGGATTCAGTTTGCTAATAGCTTACTGAGGAATTTTTCATCTATATTCATCAAAGATACTGATCTGTAATTTTCTTTTTCAGTGGTGTCTTTGTCTGGTTTTGGTATCAGGGTGATGATGGTTTCATAGAAGATTTTTGTGAGTGTTCCTGCCTCCTCAAGTTTTTGTAAGAGTTTGAGAAGGATCTGTATAAGTGCTTCTTTGTGTGTTTGAAAGAATTCACCTGTGAAGACAACTCGTCCTGTACTTTGTTTCTATGGAGTTTTTTGTTTGATTGTTTCAATTACAGATTCTCTTTCACTTCTAGTGATCAGTCTGTTTAAATTATTTCTTATTGATTCAGTTTTGGTGAGCTCTATATATCTACAAAGTTGTCCATTTCTTCTAAGTTGTCGAATTTATTGGAATATAATTGTTCTTCGTATTCCCTTAGGATTTTGTTTTTAATTTCTGTGGTATTGGCTGTTGTATGTCTTTTTTAATTTCTTAAATTGTTTATTTGGGTTCTGTCTCTTCTTGGTGAGTCTGCCCAGAGGTTTATCAATTTTGTTTACTCTTTCAAAGGCCCAGCTCTTGCTTTTATTGACTTTTTTCACTTTTTAATTGCTACTTTATTTTCTATCTTTATTCCTTCTTTCTGCTGACTTTAGGTTTTATTTGTTCTTCTTTTTCTGATTCTTTTAGGTGGTATATTACGTTGTTCATTTGACATTTTTCTTGTTTTTTTGAGGAAGGCCTGTATTACCGTGAACTTCTAAGAACTGCTTTTGCCATGTCCGTTAGATTTTGTATGGTTCTGTTTTCATTGTCATTTGTCTTAAGGTATTTTTAAATTTCCACTTTGGTTTCCTTGTTGATCCATTGGTTTTCCAGTAGCATATTGTTTAGTCTGCATGCAGTCATTTTTTCCCCATTTCTTTTTCTGTGGTTAATTTCTAGTTTCATGCCTTTGTAGTTAGAAAAGATGTGTGAGATAATTAATGTACCCTTACATATGTTGAGGCTTGTTTTGTGCTCTAGCATGTGGTCAGTTGTAGAGACTGTTCCATGTGCAGTTGAAAGGAATGTGTATTGGTTTTTTGTTCTTGGATATAATGTCGTGAAAATATCAATTAGGTCTAGCTCTATTGTACCATTTAGGATCTCTATTGTTTTATTATTATTTTGCATAGAAGATCTGTCCATTGATGGGAGTGGGCTGTTAAAGTCTCCTACCATTATCATATTCTTGTGAATTTATCTCTTTATATCTGTTTGTATTTGTTTTATGTGTTTGGGTGCTTCTATGTTATGTGCATATATTTTAGGTCAACACATGTAAAATCTTCTTGTATTGATCCTTTTATCATTATAAAGTGTCCTTCATTATCTTTCTTTATGACCTTTGTCTGTTTTGTCTGATTAAAGTATTGTGACCCCTGCTTTCTTTCCATTTGTTTGGTTGAAATATCTTTGTATATCTCCTTACTTTCAGTCTGTGTCCTTTGCCCTAAGCTCTTGTTTTTTGTAATCCCATCAATCACTCTGTGTCTTTTGATTGGTGCATTCAGTCCATTTACATTTAAGCTGATAATTGTTAGATATACATTTATTGCCATTTTAAGGCTTGTTTTCCCATTGATTTTATATTTGTCCATTTCTTTTTCATTGTGTGGTTTGATGATTTTCTTTTTTATTATATTTCTGTTCTCTTCTTTTTGGTTTTTGTGAATCTGTTGTATGTTTTTGATTTGTAGTTACCCTGTTTTTCAAGTATGTTAACTCCATCCTTTGTCTGCTTGCCTTAGACTGGTAGCCATATAGGCTCTAACATATTCTAGAAAGGGGGACGGATATCTATGTTTTCTTACTCTCTTTTTCTTACTGCCTTTAGAATCCTCTCTTTAACTTTTGCCATTTTTTATTAGAATATGCCTTGGTGTAGGTCTCTTTGAGTTTACCTTGTATGGAACCCTGTCTCTTCCTGCACCAGATATCTGTTTACATCTTCAGGTTTGGGAAGTTTTCAGCCATAATTTCTTCAAATACATTTTTGAGCTTTTCTCTTTCTTTCCCTTCTGGAATCCCTATTATGTATAGGTTGGCATGCTTTTTATTGTCCCATAGGTCTCTAGCTCAACTGGTAAAGAATCTGCCTGCAATGCAGGAGACCCCAGTTCAATTCCTGGGTTGGGAAGATCCACTGGAGAAAGGATAGGCTACCCACTCCAGTATTCTTGGGCTTCCCTTGTGGTTCAGCTGGTAAAGAATCTGCCCACAATGCGGGAGACTTGGGTTCGATCCCTGGGTTGGGAAGATCCCCTGGAGAAGATAAAGGCTACCCTTTCTGGTATTCTAGCCTGGAGAATTCCATGGACTGTATAGTCCATGGGGTCACAAAGAGCTGGACACGACTGAGCGACTTTCACTTTCACTACTTTCAGGTTATTTACTACTTATTTAGGTTTCTTTGTTTGTTTGTTTGTTTTCATTTGGTTTTCTATCTGCTGTCCTGAATGGGTGATTTACATTATTCTGTCTTCTGGGTCACTTATTCATTCTTCAGCGTTATTGGTTTGGTTTTGTTTCAGCCATGCCTCATGGCTTTCAGGATCTTGTACCCTTACCAGGGATTGAACCCACACCCTCAGTAGTGAAAGCGTGGAGTCCTAACCACTGCACCACTAGGGAATTGCCTGTTTTTCTACGTTATTCATTGCCTTTAGTTCAGTTTTAGTCTCAGCAAATGAGTTTTGTAATTTTCTTGCTTCCTCTTTGTCCTTTCTAGTCCATTTTTACAGTACTCTGCATTTTTACTGATAACTTTTCCTTAACCCCTTTAGTATTTTCATTATCTTTTTTGAAAACAGTGTCTGTTAAACTGAAGAGGTTTGTTTCATTATTTGTTCTTTCAGGGGAATTATCTTGGTCTTTTAACTGGGAGTTGTTCCTCTGCTTCAGTTTACTGAATTTTCTCTCCCAAACTTACAGAAGATAAATATATCTATTGTGGTCTTGGGGGACTATTTATATGTGGAAGCATCCCTGTGTAGCTTCTGTGGGTTTAGTGTTTGTTTGGCATGAGGGCTGTTTTTGGTATGGATGCCTGTGGCCTTTTTGCTCAGCATGTGCTGGCCATGGTCATTATCCCCTTATAATCGGTGTGTGCAGATGCAGTGGCTGGTGCCCAGTCCTGAGGTTCTCAGCACTGGTGAAGGATCTCATAGACTCCCAGAGCACATGATGGGATTGTTGGCGGCTTGAGACCACTCCTGGAGCCCAGAAGGCCGGCAGTGGTGGCCATTCGAGACTGCTTCTGTAGCCTGAGGTAGGGAGTAAGTCACAGCAGAGGCTCAGAACCGATCCTGAAGCCTGTGGTATGCAGGTGGCGGTTGCTGCAGCTTGTGACCCTCTTGGAGCTCCTGTAGGCCGTGTCATGCCACCTGAAAGAGTGCACAGCGGAAGAGGCTGCAGTGGTGCGTCCCACCACTCCCCTCACACACCCCAACCATCAGTAGCACCTGGCCTCTAGGTCGGCCCAAGCTTCCTCCATGTACACCCTCAGGAGTGACTGCTCCAGACTCCAGCCCCTTCAGGCTGTTTCCACACAGCCCACCCTAGCCTGCTCCCTGGGTCTGATTTCTGAAGTGTGAGCTTCAGCACCCAGCTCCTGCCTGCATGGGATGACACATGTCTCGGGCTGGGGAGTACTGGGCAGTGGTGCTGATTTTTTGTGCAGGTCTCTCCCTCCCAGCTGCTGCACACCAGAGGCTGCATTCTTTTCCATCCTGGCTGATCTCATGGGGTGCAGGAACCTTGCCTCTTTTATCGCACCTTCCTGAGGATACAGATTCTGTCCCAACTTCTTCCTTGCTTTTTCCCCTCTTTTGTCCTGGTTCCATGGAGATTTTCTTGCCCTTTCGGAAGTCTGAGGTCTTCTGCCAGTGTTCAGTAGCTATTCTGTGAGAATCACTCCACACATAGATGTATTGTTGATGTATTGTGGGCAGAGGTGTGCTTCACATCTTACTGCTCCACCATCTTGATCACACGCCACAAACTGTTTAATGTGCTAGTTGATTATTCAAGAAAAAAGTTGCTGAAACATTTCAGTTCGGTTCTCCACCTCTTCCCTTCCGGTCTCACACTCTCTGTTTGTGACCCGCAGCGCTAGAGAACGAAGTGTACCACAACCAGAGGCAGTCTCTGCTGAATTGCTCCATCAGCGGGTTAATGAGCACCAGCGTGGGGCCTCGTGATGGCGACATCAGTGGGGATTTCTTGAAAAATCCTCTGAGACAAGAGGAGGCGACAGCAGGCCCAGTTAAACCGCAAATCCCCAGATACCCAAATGCCAGTGCAGAGGGAAGTTCCCCTGATTCTGACCTCGAGTTTGTAGCCAGTACCAAGGTAAGGGTGAGAGAGCTGGAGCAGGAGGCAGAGCGCCTAGAAAAAGCTTTCCAGAACTACCATCAAAGGGTCAGTCGGTGCCCTGCCAAGAGCCGCTTGGCAGCCAGGAGCCCACCCTCACTGCATCTGCTGGGGACTCTCAAGAACATCCCTGCAGCTGCTCCCGAGAGGTGTGTTTTTGTGGATGCCAGAGTCACCTCTCAGCAGCCTCCAGTCAGCACGCGTGGAGCAGATGAAAGCGAGGTGTCCGAGGTGCCCAGCAGCATGGCCTCAAGGTCACACAAGAGCACAGCCTCCAGACGGCTCTCCTACATGCCACTCCCCAAAGCGAGAAGCCTCAATAGTGAAATGTACCTAGAAGGTGAGCTATGGACACAGGCCTGGGGATGCTCTGGATGGGGGTCGGTTGCTCCTCATCCCTCCTCTCCTCTGGGTGACAGGGCAGCTGGAGGCTGATAAACTGGGAACCCCGACTCCCCCACCCCAGGTTGCAGGTGGTGTGGGGGCCGTAGGATGGAAAGTCGAGTGCCGGCATTTTACTCAGCACGTAGAGATTTTCAGAGTGACTGTGGCTTTTCCTTGGCTGCTGCTTAGTTGCATGTATTCTCCCCTTATCACTGAAGTTTCATTTTCATGCCTGAATTGTTAGTTCTGTGGATGATACCCCACTGCTTGCAAAGATGATCGAATGCATTTTCAAAGTGGTAAAAATCTCTAGAAGCTGCACTGCCATCTTCTCCACACATGTAACATGATTATCCTGGTTCCTCCTGCCCCATAGGTCTGGGTCAGTCTACTGTCACTGCCATCTGTCCCGACAGAAAGCCACAGCCTTTGCCTGCCGAGTCCAGGCACAACCTTTCCATGTACTCGCTCTCCAGCCCTCTGGAGCAGAAGGCCGGGTAAGTACCTTGTTCTCTGGCCTCTGCTGAGGCTGATTAGCTTCCTGTGGTCTCATCCGGACTGGCTCCAGTTTTTTAGTTAGTTAGTTCAGTAGCTCAGTCATGTCCGACTCTCCGCGACCCCATGAATCACAGCACACCAGGCCTCCCTGTCCATCACCAACTCCCGGAGTTCACTCAAACTCATGTCCATCGAGCTGGTGATGCCATCCAGCCATCTCATTCTCTGTCATCCCTGTCTCTCCCACCCCCCAATCCTCCCAGCATCAGAGTCTTTTCCAGTGAGTCAACTCGTTGCATGAGGTGGCCAAAGTATTGGAGTTTCAGCTTTAGCATCAGTCCTTCCAATGAACACCCAGGATCGATCTCCCTTAGAATGGACTGGTTGGATCTGCTTGCAGTCCAAGGGACTCTCAAGAGTCTTCTCCAACACCACAGTTCAAAAGCATCAATTCTTCGGCGATCAGCTTTCTTCACCGTCCAACTCTCACATCCATACATGACCACGGGAAAAACCATAGCCTTGACTAGATGGACCTTTGTTGGCAAAGTAATGTCTCTGCTTTTTAATATGCTATCTAGGTTAGTCATAACTTCCCTTCCAAGGAGTAAGCGTCTTTTAATTTCATGGCTGCAATCAGCATCTGCAGTGATTTTGGAGCCCAAAAAAATAAAGTCTGACACTGTTTCCACTGTTTCCCCATCTGTTTCCCGTGAAGTGATGGGACCAGATGCCATGATCTTTGTTTTCTGAATGTTGAGCTTCAAGCCAACCTTTTCACTCTCCTCTTTCACTTTCCTCAAGAGGCTTTTGAGTTCCTCTTCACTTTCTGCCATAAGGGTGGTGTCATCTGCATATCTGAGGTTATTGATATTTCTCCCGGCAATCTTGATTCCAGCTTGTGCTTCTTCCTGCCCAGGGTTCCTCATGATGTACTCTTCAGTTTTTTAGGTGATGTTAAAGACCACATGGCAGGACAGAATTTGCAATCAGATTATAAGATGCATGATCTCTGAGAATCATTTGAATTATTGCCTGGAGGAAAATCAAATTCTGCTTGTTTGCTAAACTTGATGTATAGTGTATGCGTGAATGTTGTTCAGTCATGTCTGACTCTTTGTGACCCCATGGATTATACAGTCCACGGAATTCCAGGCCAGAATACCAAAGAGGGTAGCCTTTCCCTTCTCCAGGGGATCTTCCCAACCCAGGAATCGAACTGGGGTCTCCTGCATTGCAGGCGGATTTTTTACCAACTGAGCTAATAGGGAAGCCCTGTAGTGTATATACTTGGGTATTAATAAGCATCTTCATAGTTCTGTGAAGACTTGGTTTATAAAGATAAAACAGACATAAAAAATTTGCAAATGTAAACCAATTCACTGTAAACATTAAATAGTTTTGTACATAATTAAAAAGTCACTTACAAATATTTAGGTATTTAAATATAAGCAAATAAGGTTCCACAGTGGCAATCATTGAAATAAATTCAAAAGTGGTAGTGAGTCCTAGGATACACGGGCTGAAGCAGAATGGGGTGGGTGTGTCGAAAACCTTGGGGGTGGGGTTGGGCAGGAGGCTGAGATTCAAGTCAAGAGTGGGCCTTCTACCTGTGCCCGGTCTCCACGGTGGGAGGTTCTGACTCCTCTCTTGGCTCAGGCCTGGGCGTCTGAGTGTTGATGCTCATCTACTGTACAAAGTTGAAAACTACCACAGGTGCTTGTCTGGTCCTAAAGTAGGTGATTTTTTTTCGTATTGGTCCTTCTGTTTAAAGCCAGAAGAGAGGCAGGACACATGTGGTCCAAGTTAGGGTACTGTGATGCGTGGCATCTTCAGCTGGCTCATGCTAATGGCGTATAGAGCTTTTTGAAAAATTTTTCAAGTTCTTTAAATAAAAATTCCTCCTCGGAACAGCTCTGAGAGTGCCAGGATATTGTTTATTGACAATGGTAGTACCCAATTCATGGCATGAGCCAGTGTGGAAGAGTGACTGAGTTAATGCATATTAATGGTTTGGAATGATGTCTGGTGCATGGATAGCGGCCAGTGCAGAGTAGCTCCTATTCACTATGTGTCCACTAAAAATTAATTTTCTAAAGCATTTTCTTAAATCACAACAGGCTTTTCATCACTCTCTGCTCTTGTGTCTTACATTATTAAAGCTTCACATTCTTGAGTTTTATTCTTCCCATCCAGCCTTTATCAAAGACATACAGAACTTCAAGACAAAAATGAATTTTCAAATGTGGACAAGCTAGTTTTTAAGGATAACAAGGAATTTGAACCATCTTTTGAATGTAAGTTTAAATATGAAAATTTATATTAATATGTAAATTGTTTTTATATGTATAACTTTTGCTTGCTCTTATATGTAGAACTTGTTTCAAAGTTTATATGTAGAACTTGTTTCAAAATGTAAAATGTTTTGGCAAAACATACAAATTGTTACAAAATGCAAAACAGTTACAAAGTAACACATTTTTATTTTCTGATAAAATCAGTGATACGGATATAGTGCCATGTTTTTGTATCACAAAGATTTTTAGGTTCTCAGTTCCATTTTTTAAAAATTTCAGGATAACTAAATTGCAAAGTTAGGGAAAGACTGAGGGCAAGAAGATAAGTGTGCGGCAGAGGATGACATGGATGGATGACATCACCCACTCAATGGACATGAGCACACTCCAGGAGATAGTGAAGGGCAGGGAAGCCTGGTGTGCTGCAGTTCACGGGGTCACAAAGAATCGGACGTGAGTTAGGGACTGAACAACAACAATTGCAAATCAGAACTAAGCCTGTCAGTTCCATCTCTCAGTTGTGTGTGACTCTTTGACCCCATGGACTGCAGCACGCCAGGCTTCCCTGTCCATCACCAACTTCTGGAGCTGGCTCAAAAACTGTTGTCCATTGAGTCAGTGATGCCATCCAACCATCTGATCCTCTGTTGTTCCCTTCTCCTCGGGCCTTCAATCTTTCCCAGCATCAGGGGCTTTTCAAATGAGTCAGTTCTTTGCATCAGGTGGCCAAAGTGTTGGAGCTTCAGCTTCAGCATCAGTTCATCCAATGAATACTGGGATTGATTTCCTTTAGGATTGACTGGTTTGATCTCCTTGCAGTCCAAGGGATTCTCAAGAGTCTTCTCCAACACCACAGTTCAAGAGCATTAATTCTTCTGCAGTCAGCTTTCTTTATAGTCCAACTCTCATATGCATATGTGACTACTGGAAAAACCATAGCTTTGACTCCACAGTCCTTTGTTGGCAAAGTAATGTCTTTGCTTTTAAATATGCTGTCTAGGTTGGTCATAACTTTTCTTCCAAGGAGTAAGCATCTTTTAATTTCATGGCTGCAGTGACCATCTACAGTGATTTTGGAGCCCCCAAAATTAAAGTCTGTCACTGCTTCCATAGTTTCCCCATCTATTTGCCATGAAGTGATGGGACCAGAAGCCATGATATTCGTCTTTGAATGTTGAGTTTTAAGCCAGCTCTTTCACTCTCCTCTTTCACCTTCATCAAGAGGCTCTTTAGTTCCTCTTTGCTTACTGCCATAAGGGTGGTGTCATCTGCATATCTGAGGTAATTGATATTTTTCTGACAATCTTGACTCCAGCTTGTGCTTCATCCAGCCTGGCATTTCAGATGATTTACTCTGCAGATAAGTTAAATAAGCAGGGTAACAATACACAGCCTTGATGTATTCCTTTCCCAGTTTGGAACCAGTCTGTGGTTCTATGTCCAGTTCTAACTGTTACTTCTTGACCTGCATACATATTTCTCAGGAGGCAGGTAAGGTGGTCTGGTATTCCCATCTCTTTCAGAATTTTCCACAGTTTCTTGTGATCCACACAGTCAAAGGTTTGGCATAGTCAGCAAAGCAGAAGTAGATGTTTTTCTGGAATTCCCTTGCTTTTTCAATGATCCAGTGGATGTTGGCAATTTGATCTCTGTTTCCTCTGCTTTTTCTAAAACTGGCTTGAACATCTGGAAGCTCATAGTTAATGTACTGTTGAAGCCTGTCTTGGAGAATTTTGAGCATTACTTTGCTAGCGTGTGAGATGAGTGCAATTGTGTGGTAGTTTGAGCATTCTTTAGCATTGCCTTTCTTTGGGTTTGCAATGAAAACTGACTTTTTCCAGTCTTGTGGCCACTGCTGAGTTTTCCAAATTTGCTGGCATATTGAGTGCAGCACTTTCACGCATCATCTTTCAGGATTTGAAATAGCTCAACTGGAATTCCATCACCTTCACTAGCTTTGTTCATAGTGATGCTTCCTAAGCCCCACTTGACTTCGCATTCCAGGATGGCTGGCTCTAGGTGAGTGACCATACCATCATGGTTGTCTGGGTCATGAAGATCTTTTTTGTATAATTCTTCTGTGTTTTCTTGCCACCTTTTCTTAATATCTTATGCTGCTATTAGGTCCATTTACCATTTCTGTCCTTTATTGTTCCCATCTTTGCATTAAGTTTTCCCTTGGTATCTCTAATTTTCTTACGAGATCTCTAGTCTTTCCCATCTGTTGTTTTCCTCTATTTCTTTGCATTGATCACTGAGGAAGGCTTTCTTCTCTCTCCTTGCTCTTCTTTGGAATTCTGCATTCAAATGAATATATCTTTCCTTTCTCCTTTGCCTTTAGCTTCTCTTCTTTTCTCAGCTATTTCTAAGGCCTCCTCAGACAACCATTTTGCATTTCTTTTTCTTGGGGACAGTCTTGATCACTGCCTCTTGTACAATATCACAAACCTCCGTCCATAGTTCTTCAGACACTCTGTCTATCAGATCTAATCCCTTGAATCTATTTGTCATTTCCACTGTATCATTATAAGGGATTTGATTTAGGTCATACCTAAATGGTATAGTGGTTTTCCCTACTTTCTTCAATTTAAGTCGAATTTGGCAATAAGGAGTTCGTGATCTGAGCCACAATCAGCTCCCAGTCTTATTTTTGCTGACCTGTATAGAGTTTCCCCATTTTTGAATGCAAAGAATATAATTAATCTGATTTTGAAATTGACCATCTCTTGATGTCCATATATAGAGTCTTCTCTTGTGTTGTTGGAAGAGGGTATTTGCTATGACTGACCAGTGTGTTCTCTTGGCAAAACTCTATTAGCCTTTGCCCTGCTTCATTTTTGTACTCCAAGGCCAAATTTGCCTGTTACTCCAGGTATCTCTTGACTTCCTACTTTTGCATTCTAGTCCCCTATAATGAAGAAGGCATCTTTTTGGGGTGTTAGTTCTAGAAGGTGTTGTATGTCTTCATAGAACTGTTCAACTTCAGCTTCTTCAGCATTACTGGTTGGGGCATAAACTTGGATTACCGCGATATTGAATGGTTTGCCTTGGAAACGAACAGAGATCATTCTGTCATTTTTAAGATTGCATCCAAGTACAGCATTTCAGACTCTTGTCGACTATGAAGGCTACTCCATTTCTTCTAAGGGATTCTTGCCCACAGTAGTAGATATAATGGTCATCTGAGTTAAATTTGCCCATTCCAGTCCATTTTAGTTCACTGATTCCTAAAATGTCAATGTTGACTCTTGCCATCTCCTGTTTGACCACTCCCAATTTGCCTTGATTCATGGACCTAACATGGCGCACCACACTCTAGCCCCTCAGGCTGTCTCCCAGGTTCTGACCTCTGAAGGCTGAGCCTTAGCTCACAGAGTATGAAAACCTTTCCTTTTTCACAGCTCCCTCGCTCGGGTGCAGGTCCCTTCCCAATTCCTTCCTTTTTCTTTTTTCTTTCATCCTACTCAGTTACCTAGAGTTTTTCTTGCCCTTATGTTAAGTCTGAGGTGGTCTTCCAGTGTTTAGTCTGCATTCCACATGCAGATGTGTTTGTGGGAGAAGGTGAGCTCCACGACCTACTCCACCATCTTGATCCCATGCCCCAGAAAGTCTTTTTATTTGTGTGTTAACCTATTGTTTTGCCTTAAGAGCTTCATCCTCAAGTCTGAATGTCTAGTAGTTTGAACAGGGAAATGAAAGGGCTTCGTATATTTTATGAACTCTTTGAACCAACTTCAGTAACTTTGTTAAATCACTGCTATTGAAATAGAATTCAGATGCTTTTTACCAAGCCAGATGATTTCTGCTGTCACTAGACTGATTTCCCTGCTGGGTAACAAGTCAAATTTGTAAATGAATCTCCTAAGAACGCTTTGAGAAGCAGATACATTGGAGAATGGCTCCAGTAAGTTCCTGGAACCCTATAAGGAAAGGGCTGGCCCAGTTGCTTTGTCTGAAACTTCAGTGCTCAGCAGGCAGTTATCCCCACCCTCTCTTCTCTTGCTGCTGCTGAGGGCTAAGGGAGACTCACTTGCACTTCTTATAGGTGGACGGAGTGTGCCAAGGCAGTTCGAGAGAGAGGGCCTCCATCATGCCGGCGACATGCCTCAAGTGGACAGCGCTGCAGCCCCTGTGCCCACCAGGCCCATCTCCTTTCAGTACCCGGGTGAGTTTTCCTCTGTTTTAACTAACGAGGTATGTCAATCATAATGTTTAATATTGTTTTCTTTCTGTTTGCTTCCTTCATACCTTAAAAAATTAGGGTGATTAACCTGTTACATTTCAGTCTTCAAAACAGTGATGACATTGAAGGAAAAGTGGTCATTATATCCCTCCATACTGTCTGGCCCACCTTCTGTCCCTGTCTCTTCTGCAGGCTTCCCCTTCCCTCACCAGCGTGTGGAAGTGGTTCTGGCCTTGGTCAGTGGACAGGTCCTTTCCTCTCCTTGGACAAAGCATTGAAGCCTCGTACACACCCTTCCTCAAGTAAAACCATCTACTAGTAAAACCATCCTCCCCCAAAGCTGTGTAAAGCCTCTTGTAGGCAGTGTGAAGTCAGCGTACTCGGGAACAGGAAGAATTGCTGACAGAAGAAAGATTGTGAGAGGGTTGATTTTGCTGAGTCCAGCATAAATCATTGTGGAAAACATCCATTCAGGATGGCTTGCTCAAGAGCTTTTTCTGTGCCAGGCACTTTCCTGGGGGCTGGGCATCCTGCAGTCAAGCAGCTCCTGCTTTGTGGAGCTTCTCAGGGTTGGGTGAGGGGGAGGGGGTTGTGGAGGAGGGGATGGTCAGCAAGCCATCATCAAGGAGCCGCAGTCAGATGGATACTCAGTAGGGATGATGGCAGCCATCTAGAGGAGATAGTAATAAAAATAACAGAGTAAGAGAAACCAACTGAGGAGATAGGTGTTCTGCCTCTGACAGGTACTAGAGGGTATAATCATAGATCTTCTTAAAATGAGTATTCAGAAGTGTGGCTACATCATTCAGGAGTGATCCTCCTCCCCCAGAAGATTAGATTGCCTTTCTGCCCATGGAAATGAGTACTGGCTGCCTCCAGTAGTCAGGTTCATGGCGAGGATCAAGGGCCAGACAAGCCTGTGTTGTCTCTCTCCAGTTGGTGACGTGGAACCAGGGCCCGGCACAGAGAGTCAGAGTCCTCTGGTGAACTAGAGAATTTATCTGTTTCTCCACACTGTTGGGGGGGCGGGGTGGGTCAGAGATGAGGTTTTTCAGCCAGGGCTGGAGGAGAAAGGTCAGCATAACCATCAGTGGGGATTGGAATGTAATTCAACCATGAGGTACACGGACTTGTGCTGTGGGCTCTCAGGAGTTAGCAATGAAGCCTGGGCCGTGCCCAGAAGGAGCAGAAAGTAGATACATACCACTGTGGACAAGGCTGGCACTGGAGAGGTTCCCTGCCCCTGTGGGGGTACCGGGGGACACCAGGGTGGGAGCTCACCTGGTAGGAGGGGGGTTTCCAGGGAGAGATGGGGAGGGAGCACATCGAGTTGGGGAGACTGTGGGAGCAAAGGCGCGGGCAGCAAAGAGCAGCTGGAGTCAGGTGACAGTAAACATACTTGGAGGGGGTTTGTGGGGGTCAGATGTGCAAAAGTGATGGTGATGGTGGAGGAAGTCAATATGATAGGAAAAGACAAGTTGTCGGGGCCTCAGCTGCCATGGTCTGGACTCTACCGGAGCAGAGACAGTGCTCAGTGCATCCCTCCCTTCTCTTCGGGAGGTGACTGGTGCTAAGGAAGCATACTGACTTGAAGGCTGAGAGACTGGTGTCAGGGAGTGCAGAGACTGTGGTGTTGGTGCTCTTGGTGAAGGGTGGTCAGAACCCTCACTGCAGCAGCAGTACGAGGAGAGGTGGGAGCCCGAAGTCCTGGCGGTTGGTGGACAGAACCAGGGAGGGATCCGCCTGGAGGGAATGGAGTGATGGCCAGGCGGCCTGAGCGGGGAGGGGAGGGTGGCTGGTGGTTTTGTCTTGCTCTGGGCAGGAGACCCTTGCACCCCTGTGGAAGTAGGGTTGGGCTAGTGACCAGAATGCTGTGGGAATAAATGGAGACAAATGATTGGCTCAGAATGCTAAGCATCTTGCGGGCTCAGAACCAGATGTAGAGGCAGAAATACAGGGCTCCCCTCAGTGAGGAAGGAGGAGGTGGGGACACTGTTGAGAGGTGAGCTGGGTGCACTGCCAGGTTTGGGGCTGAGGGTTTGGAGGCCAGCAGAGGCAGCTGACAATCACACCATCTCCCTGGGGCTTGGCAAGACCCCTGCGTATCCATCCTGTATTTGTCTGAAAAATCTGCTGCCGGAAGCTATTTGTTCTTTATTTTCTGTACCATTAGGTGTCAACCAGAAATCACTCGAAGAACAGAAGAAAGAAGAAAAACTCCAAGAACAGCAGGCCAGGGAACGAAGGCAGGAAGAAGAACAGAGGCAGAGCAAGTGGCAGGAAACTCTGCAGAGGGAGCAGCGAGAACTCGAAAATCTGGATCAGGAAAGGGTAGTGATGCTGGTGGGAGAGGGAGGCCCCTGTGTCTCCAAGTCCTAGGAGGAGCAGGGAAGTGAACCAGCCTTGGGCGGCCTGAAGACAGCTGTGGAGCACACAGGCCTTCTGGTTCAGGGTAGCAGGGCCAGCCCAGTCCTGTGCATCCTCATCTAGTCCTGAAAACAGGCTCATGAATGAGGAGGACCTTGTTTTGCAGTTGATTTTCTCATTGTAAATGAGGTTACAAAAAGAGCCTCTTGCTTCAGGGCTCCCCTGTCCTCTTTTACAAAAAGAGCCTCTTGCTTCAGGGCTCCCCTGTCCTCTTTTCTTTGTTGTGCTCCTGGCCCTTAGGCTGGTCCCAGACAGATTACTCAGGCCACTTCACTTGTGCCCCTTTGATGGTAACAGTGACTTCAATTAAAAAACAATTCTCTGGCACGCGGGTTGTAGGTAAAGGATCAGGATTACATTACTGTGTGTTTTTTAACCCTTAGAACTTCTAGAAGATACTTAGTTCCTATTCTGGTACCCATCTATTTCAGAGGCTAATTGAAGAATCATTGAAGTTGGAAATGGACAAAGAATATGAATCAAGTGTTCAGGAAATGAAAGACAAATCTAAATCTGTTTGTGGTGAAAATCCTCTAGAGAAATACATGAAAATCCTGCAACAGAATCCAGACCAGGACGCCACGGATAAGGTGCTGATGTTGTGGACAGGCGTCTGTGGGTGGGGAGTGTTGAGGGCTTATGCGGTTTACTTGAAAACTTTGTGATAAAGATCTGCTATCTCCACTGGAGACAAAGGGAAAAGCATAGAAAATCTGAAAGTCACATAGAGCTCCAGCCTTCTCAATATCTGACACTCCTGACAAATCATGGCTTTTCTTTGAGTAAAAGATTGAAGAAGTTTTGATTTGTCAAAGTTTGTAAAAGTTGGGATATCTTATTATTTTCAGAACAAGAAATAAATAAAATGAAAGCTCTAAGATTGAATAATGAATGAGTTAGTCCTGAGACAGTAATCTTTTATCTAAGACTAATGTACTATGTTGAGAATACCTTCCAGGTATCTTATTCTGATGTGCTTGCTGAATGTCATTTTTAAAAGTCACAGCTTTTATAGACTCAATTACTTATATATTTCAAAAACAGTTCTTAGAGAAATCATAAAGTTTTAAATAAAACGAATATACATCTAATTGCAAAATTCCTCTCTCCTCCTCCTTGTTGTGTCAGAGTTCCAAAAAGGTGGTCAGAGAGAACTCACAATTGGACACGCTGCCATCTAGTGACAAAGATGAAAGGTATGGTGTCCCCAGCATTGTGTTCTTTTGCAAACCATTTATTATATTGCTGGTTCATTCTCAGCCAGGGATGCATTATTCAGATATTTGAGTCTGCCTGTAACTGAATCAGTCAAAATGACTGACTTAAAAAAAAAAATCTATTACATTTTATTACCTGTCAAATTATTGATAAAAATCGTGAGCAAGGGCAGAAACCCCAGAGGAAAGGAATGAGAACATGATAGAGATAACAGAATAAAATTGACAAGAATATAACAGATTTAAAAATTTTTTTTCTTTCCCTAATTTAGTTTTGCAGCCTTTTCTCATGAGGAACCAGATGACATTTGGTAACCGTGTTGGCTGCCCAGCTTCTTACTCCAATTCATAACTAATGGCCTGTGGGTTCTCTGTAGTGAGACAAACTGCTCAATAAAAATCATGTGCGATCCAGTGTGGTTTTTTTTTTCCTAGTTCTATTTGCTACTATAGTATATAAATGAAAAATAATCTAGTCAAGTGACATCTCTTAAAGATTTCTCATTCTTAGGCCTTTCACTACACTGAAATGAGCTGCTAATTTTTTTTCTCCATTTTTATCTTAAGTTATATCTTCTTGAGAACTTATCTTATTGGTTAAGTTCTAGGCCTCCCTTTTTGAACTTTCAGTTGTCTCTTCCTCTTAAGTGTTGGGCTCCCACCTGTCAAACAGGAGACCATCTTCCCTGGCATTCTCCTATGGTTTGTCCCTGAAAATACAAACACATGTTTTTCTATTCTAGAGTTTCAGTGCTAACCAGTGGTCACCCAGAGAATAATACAAGCAGGGTCTGTCTACTCTGTCTTTCCAGTGAAACCCGAGAGGATTCCTACTTTACATATTCAGATTGGGCTAGTTGTCTTTGCTGGAGATGCTTGTTCGGCCATTAATTTCCTTACTAAAATGGGAAGGAGATTTGGGGGTGTTTATTATTCCTTAGGCTTCTAATGATCAAACTACTGCATAATTGCACTCATTTCACATGCTAGCAAGGTCATGCTCAAAATCCTCCAAGCTAGGTTTCAACAGTACATGAATCAAGAACTTCCAGATGTGCAAGCTGGATTTAGAAAAGGCAGAAGAACCAGAGATCAAATTGCATCCGCTGGATCACAGAAAAAGCAAGAGAATTCCAGAAAAACATCTGCTTCATCTCCTTCTACTTCAGCTTTTGATTGTGTGGATCACAACAAACTGTGGAAAATTCTTGAAGAGATGGGAATACCAGAATACCTTACCTGCCTCCTAAGAACTCTGTATGCAGGTCAAGAAGCAACAGTTAGAACCGGACATGGAACAACAGACTGGTTCAGAATCAGGGAAAGGAGTACGTCAAGGCTCTATATTGTCACCCTGCTTATTTAACTTATATGCAGAGTACATCATGTGAAATGCAAGGATGGATGAACAAGATGGAATCAGATGGTGAGGAGAAATATCAGTAACCTCTGATGTGCAGATGATACCACTCTTATGGCTTAGAAAGCAAAGAGGAACTAAAGAGACTCTTAATGAAGGTGAAAGAGGAGAGTGAAAAGCTGGCTGGAAACTCAACATTCAGAAGACTAAGATCATGGCATCTGGTCCCATCACTTCATGCAAAGAGATGGGAAGATAATGGAAACAGTGGCAGACTTTATTTTCTTGGGCTCCAAAATCACTGCAGATGGTGACTGCAGCCATGAAATTAAAAGACACTTGCTCCTTGGAAGAAAAGCTATGATAAACCTAGATAGCATATTAAAAAGCAGAGACATTACTTTGCCAACAAAGTCCATCTAGTCAAAGCTATGGTTTTTCCAGTAGTCATGTATGGATGTGAGAGTTGGAGTTGTTGGATTGGATTATTGGAGTTCTTTATATATTTTCAAAATTATCCCCTTATCAGAAACATTATTTGTAAATATTTCTTCCATGGTATAGATTACCATTTCATTTTGTTGATTATTTTCTTTGCTGTGCAAAATGTTTTTGATTTCTCACTTGTTTGTTTTTCTTTTTGGTGTGAAATCAGAGTCCTCATCAAAACCAGCGTTTACCCTGTTTGTTTTCTTCTAGGAATTTAATGGTTTCAGGTCTTATTTTTTCACGTCTTTACTCCATTTTGAGTTGATTTTTGTGTGTGGTGTGATATAGGGGTCAGATTTCATTATTTTGCATGTGCCTATACAATTTTCCCAGCACCACTTATTGATGAGACTGTTCTTTCCCTCTTACATAGTCTTGGCTCCTTTGTTGGAAATCAGTTGACCATATACACATAGGTTTATGTCTGGGCTCCATAGTCTGTTCTGTTGATTAATGTGTGTGTTTTTATGCCAGTACCGTACTATTTTGATTACTGTACTTTGTAACATAGATGCTTTTATATTGGTTGAATAAATATTTACAAATGTTACATGTTTTGCTGAACTAACCTCTATATAATTACATTATGACCTCCTTTGTGTATTGTTATAGTCTCTGGCTTAAAGTCTACTTTGTATGATAAAAGTATACCACCTCTGCTTTCTTTTGGCTTCTATTTGCATAGAATTTTTCCCTCTGTTCACTTTTAAATTTTTTTTTTCAATGTTACTATGTTTTTATTTGTCTCATTTATGGATGTTCTTTTGTTGTGGTGTCTGCGAGGGGTCGGGGAAAGGAAACTTTCTTCATGCATGCACAAAGTGTGATACTGACCGAGGATGATGGTGAAAATTGCTCAGCGTCCTTGGGCTGACTGAGGCTGACCTATGGTGAAACTTGGAAGTGAACTCCAGTCCCCAGAATCAGCCAAGCATGCGTCAGGAGGTGTGTTGGGGAGGGAGGAATCTGTCCCCTACCCGGCAGTCATACCCCATCCAGGGACATTCAGAAATAATCTTGCCAGCTCCTCAGTCAGCCCCAAGTGGAGAAATGTGCACCAGGAAGATCGGGTAGCATACTGGCAGCAACAAGTATCTGCCCGCCATCCAGATGCATCCTGCTCATGAATTGCCAGCTGTCTTCTCCCTTCATTTTTCAATCTGGTTTGTCCTTAAAGCTAAAGTGAGTCTCTTGTAGGCAGCATTATTTATGGGTCTTTTTTGTTGTTGTTGTTATTTTTTAAACTCATTTATTCATTTTTTTTTAATTGAAGTAAAGTTACTATACAGTGTTATGTTAGTTTCAAGTGTAAAGAAAAATGATTCACTTCATTCTGTTTTTCAGAGTCCATTTAAAGTAATTTTTGATAGGTATGTAACTTGACATTTTGTTAATTTTTTTAATTGTTTTGTATTCCTTTGTTTTTTTCATCTTGTGTTCTTTGTGATTTGATGGTTTTCTGTTATGTTATGCATAGATTTATCTTTTGTGTACCTTCTATAGCTTTTCACTTTGCTGTTACCCTGGGGATTACATAAAACATATTTGTAACAGTCTTCCCTGGTGGCTCAGACAATAAAGCGTCTGTGTGCAATGCTGGAGACCCGAGTTCGATCCCTGGGTCAGGAAGATCCCCTGGAGAAGGAAATGGCAACCCAATCCAGTACTCTTACCTGGAAAATCCCATGGACAGAGGAGCCTGGTAGGCTACAGTCCATGGAGTCGCAAAGAGTCGGACATGACTGAGCGACTTTACTTTTAACCTGACAACAACTTAATTTTGAACATATACAAAGGCTGTACATTTATAGACTTCTTCCCATTTTGTATTTGATGTCACAATTTATATCTTTTTACATCATATATCCACTGACAAATTATAGTTATTTTCAATCCTTTTGTCTTAATTTTTATGCTAGAGTTTCAAGGGATTTACCTACCGCCATTACAAGATTAAAGTGTTTTGACTTTATATTTATCAGTGAGTTTTGTACTTAGATAGGTTTTCTCTCACTAATTAGCATCTTTTCATTTTAACTTGAAGAACTTCTTTTAACATTTCTTACAAGACTGCTCTGGTGGTGATGAACTCACTTTAGCTTTTGCTTGCTGGGAAATCTCTCTCAGCTTTAGTTGTGAGGCACAGCTTAACTGGGTATAGTATCCTTGCTTGGAAGTTTTTCTCTTTGAACAGTTTGAATACATCATTTCAATATGCTCTGGCTTGCACAATTTCTGCTGATAGTCTTCCAGGTATTCCCTTATATGTAACAAGTTGTTTTTCTCTTCATGTTTTTCAAATTCTTTACTCGTCTGTAGCTTTTGATGATTCAAAATTAATGTATCTCAGGGACTTCTCTGGAAGTCCAGAGGTTAAGACTTCACGCTTCCACTGCAAGTTCAGTCCCTGATCAGCCAAACAAACAAAATATTGGATTTCAGTGCGTATCTCTTTGGATTCTTTTTTTTTTTTTTTTTGAAACTCTACAGACTTTGTGGATCTGAATATTTCTTTCCCCATATTAGGGAAGTTTTCAGCCATTATTTGTTTCAATAAATTTTCTGCCCCTTTTTTGCCTCCTTCATTGACCTCTATAATGTATATAACTGGTTTACCTGACTGTTTCCTGTAAGTCCCTTAAATTATCTTAATTCTTTTTCATTTTTTTTCTATTTACTCCTCTAAGTGGATAAATTCCAGTGACTGTCTTCAAATTTGCTTACCCATTCATTTAGTCTGCTATTGAATCCATCTTTGAATTTTTCAGTTATTCTTCAATTATGTGATTTGTTTGGTGCTTTTAGATATATTATTTGAAATTCTCGCTTTGTTAATGCATTGTTATCCTAATCTTGGTGAGCATCTGCATGACTGTTACCTAGAACTCTCAGGTGAGTCACTTATTTCCATTTCATTAAAGTATATTTCTGGAGTTTTATTCGTTTGGAATATAGTATATATTTTTTCTTCATTTTCTTTGTGTTGGTTTCTGTACATCAGATAAAACAGCCACCTCTCCCAGTCTCAACAGGGTGGTCTCTATGGGAGATGAGCTTTGTCATCCAGCCCAGCCCAAGCTTTTGGTTGCTTCTCAAAACTTCATGATAGTCCAAGCTACTTTCTTTGTTCTTGGTGCTTCTTAGTAGTTGAGGGTATTGTCAGGACTGGTCAGTGTGGCAGTGGGGAAGATCACAGTCAGCATGTAGATGCAGGCTGATTGGGAAACTGACCCCTCAGATGGCAGCTGGAAAAGTGAGGTGTTAAGTCCTATCCTGGAGAAGGCAGTGGCACTCCACTCCAGTACTCTTGCCTGGAAAATCCCATGGACAGAGGAGCCTGGTAGGCTTCAGTCCATGGGGTCGCCAAGAGTCGGACACGACTGAGCGACTTCACTTTCGCTTTTTACTTTCATGCATTGGAGAAGGAAATTGCAACCCACTCCAGTGTTCTTGCTTGGAGAATCCCAGGGACGGGGGAGCCTGGTGGGCTGCCATCTATGGGATCTCACAGAGTCAGACACAAATGAAGCGACAGCAGCAGCAGGTCTGATCCTGGGAGCTGGTGGTTTTTGCCTGCTCCCTCTGCACTTTTCCTGGGTGCATAGCTGAATGGGTACTCGTACTCCAGTGCCTGATAAGAACTGCTGCTGTGTCCTGTAGGCCTTGTGAGTGCCCGTCCTTGTGGCTGTCAGAGCCAGATAGTCTTCGGATCTGTGCCCTGGGTGGCAGGTGCCAATGCTGGAACACAGATCAGTGTACCAGCTCCTTTCTGGAGACATGGGTGATTGGAGCAGGCAGAGCATGGATATAGTGGCTTTCATGGTCCGTAGGGAGGATGGCAGTTCCCTGTGTGCTAAATTAGAAGCGTGACTCTAGGCAGCCTTTTAATGTATGTAAATAGACCCTTTTCCGGGAAAGACGAGGAGTTGGCGAGTCCTCTCGAGCTGGATAAGAATTGGCTGTGACAGTCTTGTGGGTTTCTTGGACACCACAAAACACCTTAAAACAAGATGTTTGGGGCATGGTCTGTTCCGTAGGTGAAAGTCATAAAAAGGGGAGGTGCCAGATGTAGGGTGGGAACCCTTTGCTATTCAGTGAATTGTGGAGGTGGGATTGCCCACCAGATTGTGTGGTGGTGTGCCAGAGTTAGGGTTTCTGGTAAGTCTTATGTCTGAGCCTTTCCTGTCCATTTCAATGTGGGTATTTTCTGCTCGATGTGTAAGAGTAGCCCAGCTAGTTTTTTCTTTTAGAAAAACCTGCTCGGTGTGCAGTGGTCTGTGCTGTGTGTCCATGGGAAGAGGGGGAGTTCAGGAGCCTATGTCACGGTCTTAGTCCTAAACCCTCAGATAACTTTGAACACTTCCTAGTATTACTTTTCCCTCCCCTTCTCTATCTGCAAAGCCCTTGTCTAAATCATTGATTGTGTTGTTTCAGTTTTCTAGCTTGGGGGTTGTTAACTTCATTTCTTTTTGTTTTTTCCTGTCGATCAGCTTAAATTCTAAACAGTATTCTTGTTACTCCAGATGAGGTTAAGGTCTATTTCAAGAGCAGTAAGTCACCTCTTTATGCAGCATGGCAGGTGGTCACATCATCCCCCATGCGTGTGAATACAGCCTGAGAAATGTGACACGCTCCCCTGCAGGCTGCCTGCTCCTGCCTCCCCAAGACCCCCCAAATGGAGTCTATTCACATCCTCCCCAGGTAGGTAAGTATATAAGTATAGATAGCAAACATGAAGGTGGAGGGGCAGTTGAGAAAAAGCATTTTTTCACCAAACCCGACTGACCTCTCTTTGTATTTTGTTCCTCACAACTTTCTGTTGTTTTACTCATCCTAACACTCACTTTGAAAAAATTACCTTAAGTAAAAATCTAATTTTTCACACACTGCCAAGAACAAAGTAACCCTGCACTGGCTAGCAGACACTGTCACCATTTAGGACAAGACAGTACTCACGAAGCATACTGCCTCCTTTAAATCTTGAAACGGGCAGACCTCCTTCTGTTGTGCATTGCTTCATTGTATATCACAGATACTAAGATTTTTATAATTTAAAGGTCTGTGGCAACCCAAACAAATCTGTTGGTGCTGTTGTTCCAACAGCATTTGCCCACGTTGTGTCTGTGTCACATTTCAGTAATAATAACAGTATTTCAAACCGTTTGCTAGCAGAAAGATGACAGCTCACTGAAAGCTCAGCTGATAGTGTTTTCTGCAGTGAGTTCAGTTCAGTTCAGTCGCTGAGTCGTGTCCGACTCTCCGCGACCCCATGAATCACAGCACGCCAGGCCTCCCTGTCCATCACCAACTCCCGGAGTTCACTCAAACTCATGTCCACACAGTCGGTGATGCCATCCAGCCATCTCTTTCTCCGTCGTCCCCTTCTCCTCCCGCCCCCAACATTTTCCAGCATCAGAGTCTTTTCCAGTGAGTCAACTCGTCACATGAGGTGGCCAAAGTATTGCAGTTTCAGCTTTAGCATCAGTCCTTCCAAGTGTCCTTTAATTAAGGTATACATGTTGTTTCCTTTTTCAGATGTAATGTTATTGCACGTGTTAATAGGCTGTGGTGTAGAACACCTGTATGCACTGGAAAGTCCAGAAATGCATGTTACTCTTTATTGTACCATTTGCTGTATCACAGTGGTATGGAATCAAACCTGCAGTGTCTCTGAGGTTTGCCTGGATTAGGAACTATTAGAAAGCCCTAAAACGATTGTTTCAATGTAGAGTATTTTGCTTGTTGGTTATTAAATGAGTAGATGAGTCCTGTATAATTTTGACTTGATTTTCATTCCTTAGAAATTAATTTTCACAGTGTGTAACTGGGAAAAGGGAAAACTCATACTTTTAAACCTCTAGGGGTTCCTACATTTTGTGGCAGGATTTCTGTCAGTATTTTAGATAGTACCTGTGATCTAATGTAACTTAGGAAATGACTGCACACAACAGTCCATAAACAGAAGGTGATAAGCTGTGTGACTAACCGCATAATAATTGCACTGCTGATGTTCTCCTGCTGTGCATGAGAGAAGGGTGATAATCCAGAGTCAGTGCCTCCTTTAGAAATGTCAATGGTGCCAAAACCCAGTCCTTACTCAGAAGCTCATAGACAGTCCACATGTATAGTCATGCTAACAGGTAAGTAGTTGAAAGAGATTTTTTTTTTTTTTTTTTACCACACATCCTCCTATTTCTTTTTTTTTTTTTTTTTTACTTTATATTATTGTATTGGTTTTGCCATACATTGACATGAATCTGCCCCGGGTATACATATGTTCCCCACCTTGAACCCCCCTCCCAACTCCCTCCCTATCCCATCCCTCTGGGTCATTATGGTACACCAGCCCCGAGCATCCTGTATCATGCATCGAACCTGGACTGGCGATTTGTTTCACATATGATAATATACATGTTTCAATGTCATTCTCCCAAATCATCCCACCCTCACCCTCTCCCACAGAGTCCAAAAGACTCTCCTATATATCTGTGTCTCTTTTGCTGTCTCGTATACAGGGTTATCATTACCATCTTTCTAAATTCCATATATATGCTTTAGTATATTGTATTGGTATTTTTCTTTCTGGCTTACTTCACTCTGTATAATAGGCTCCAGTTTCATCCACCTCATTAGAAATGATTCAAATATATTCTTTTTAATGGCTGTTAATACTCCATTGTGTATATGTACCACAGCTTTCTTATCCATTCGTCTGCAGATGGACATCTAGGTTGCTTCCATGTCCTGGCTATTATAAACAGTGCTGCGATGAACATTGGAGTAAATGTGTCTCTTTCAGTTCTGCTTTCGTCGGTGTGTATGCCCAGGAGTATGATTGCTGGGTCAGATGGCAACTCTATTTCCAGTTTTTTAAGGAATCTCCACACTGTTCTCCATAGGGGTTGTACTACTTTGCATTCCCACCAACAGTGTAGGAGGGTTCCCTTTTCTCCACACCCTCTCCAGCATTTATTGCTTGTAGATGTTTCAAAGGTAGACATTCTAACTGGTGTGAAATGGTTCCTCGTTGTGGTTTTGATTTGCATTTCTCTGATTATGAGTGATGTTGAGCATCTTTTCATAAGTTTGTTAGCCATCTGTATGTCTTCTTTGGAGAAATGTCTGTTTAGTTCTTTGGCCCGTTTTTTGATTGGATCGTTTATTTTTCTGGAATTGAGCTGAAGGTGTTGCTTGTATATTTTGATGTTAATTCTTTGTCAGTTGCTTCATTTGCTATTATTGTCTCCCATTCTTAAGGCTGTCTTTCTACCTTGCTTATAGTTTCCTTTGCTGTGCAGAAGCTTTTATTTTTAATTAGGTCCCATTTGTTTATTTTTGCTTTTATTTCCAATATTCTGGGAGGTGGGTCATGGAGGATCCTGCTGTGATTTATGTCGCAGAGTGTTTTGCCTATGTTCTCCTCTAGGAGTTTTATAGTTTCTGGTCTTACATTTAGATCTTTAATCCATTTTGAGTTTGTTTTTGTGTATGATGTTAGGGAGGGTTCTAGTTTCATTCTTTCAGAAGTGGTTGACCAGTTTTCCTAGCACCACTTGTTAAAGAGATTGTCTTTTCTCCATTGAATATTCTTGCTTCCTTTGTCAAAGATAAGGTGTCCATAGGTGCATGGATTTATATCTGGGCTTTCTGTTTTGTTCCATTGATCTATAGTTCTGTCTTTGTGCCAGTACCATACTGTCTTGATGACTGTGGCTTTGTAGTAGATCCTGAAGTCCGACAGGTTGATTCCCCCCGTTCCATTCTTCTTTCTCAAGAATGCTTTGGCTATTCGAGGTTTTTTGTATTTCCATACAAATTGTGAAATTATTTGTTCTAGCTCTGTGAAAAACAGCGTTGATAGCTTGATAGGGATTGCATTGAACTTATAAATTACCTTGGGTAATATATTCATTTTCACATGTTTATTCTTCCAATCCATGAACACGGAATATTTCTCCATCGTGTCCTCTCTGATTTCTTTCACCAGTGTTTTATAGTTTTCTATATATAAGTCTTTTGTTTCTTTAGGTAGATATATTCCTAAGTATTTTATTCTTTTCATTGCAATGGTGAATGGAATTTTCCTTAATTTCTCTATTTTCTCATTATTAGTGTATTGGAATGCAAGGGATTTCTGTGTGTTTCTTTTATATCCCACAACTTTACTGTATTCATTGATCTGCTCTAGTAATTTTCTGGTAGAGTCTTTAGGGTTTCTGTGTAGACGATCATGTCATCTGCAAACAGTGAGTGTTTTAATTCTTCTTTTCCAATTTGGATTCCTTTTATGTCTTTTTCTGCTCTGATTGCTGTGGCCAAAACTTCCAGAACTATGTTGAATAGTAGTGGTGAGAGTGGGCACCCTTGTCTTGTTCCTGACTTTAGGGGAAAAGCTTTCAATTTTTCACCATTGAGGATAATATTTCCTGTGGGTTTGTCATATATAGCTTTTATTATGTTGAGGAATGTTGCTTCTATTCCTGCCTTCTGGAAGGTTTTGATTATAAATGGATGTTGATTTTTGTCAAAGGCTTTCTGTGCATCTATTGAGATAATCATATGGTTTTTATTTTTCACTTTGTTAATGTGGTTTATTACATTGATTGATTTGCAGATATTGAAGAATCCTTGCATCCCTGGGATAAAACCCACTTGGTCATGATGTATGATATTTTTAATGTGTTGTTTGATTCTGATTGCTAGATTTTTGTGAAGGATTTTTGCATCTATGTTCATCAGTGATATTTGCCTGTAGTTCTCTTTTTTTGTGGCATCTTTGTCAGGTTTTGGTATTAGGGTGATGGTGGCCTCATAGAATGAGTTTGGAATTTTACCTTCCTCTGCAATTTTCTGGAAGAGTTTGAGTAGGATAGGTGTTAGCTCTTCTCTAAATTTTTGGTAGAATTCAGCTGTGAAGAAGTCTGGACCTGGGTTTTTGTTTGCCGGAAGATTTCTGATTACAGTTTCAATTTCCGTGCTTGTGATGGGTCTGTTAAGATTTTCTATTTCTTCCTGGTTCAGTTTTGGAAAGTTGTACTTTTTCTAAGAATTTGTCCATTTCTTCCAAGTTGTCCATTATTATTGCCATATAATTGCTGAAAGTAGTCCCTTATGATCCTTTGTATTTCTGTGTTGTCTTTTGTGATCTTTCCATTTTCATTTCTAATTTTATTGATCTGGTTTTTCTCCCTTTGTTTCTTGATGAGTCTAGCTAATGGTTTGTCAAATTTATTTACCCTCTCAAAGAACCAGCTTTTGGCTTTGTTGATTTTTGCTATGGTCTCTTTTGTTTCTTTTGCATTTATTTCTGCCCTAATTTTTAAGATTTATTTCCTTCTACTAATCCTGGAGTTCTTAATTTCTTCCTTTTCTAGTTGCTTTAGGTGTAGAGTTAGGTTATTTAGTTGATTTGTTTCTTAAGGTATGCCTGTATTGCTATGAACCTTCCCCTTAATACTGCTTTTACAGAGTCCCACAGGTTTGGGGTTGTTGTTTTCATTTTCATTCATTTCTATGCATATTTTGATATCTTTTTTAATTTCTTCTATGATTTGTTCGTTATTCAGCAGCGTGTTGTTCAGCTTCCATGTGTTGGAATTTTTAATAGTTGTTCTCCTGTAATTGAGATCTAGTCTTACTGCATTGCGGTCAGAAAAGATGCTTGGAATGATTTCAATTTTTTTTACTTTACCAAGGCTAGATTTATGGTCCAAGATGTGATCTAACTAGGAGAAGGTTCCATGTGTGCTTGAGAAGAGGGTGAAATTCATTGTTTTGGGGTGAAATGTCCTATAGATATCTATTAGGTCTAACTGGTCTATTTTATCATTTAATGTTTGTGTTTCCTTGTTAATTTTCTGTTTTGTTGATCTATCCACAGGTGTGAGTGGGGTATTAAAGTCTCCCACTATTATTGTGTTATTGTTAATTTCCCCTTTCATGCTTGTTAGCATTTGTCTTACATATAGCGTTGCTCCTGTGTTGGGTGCACATATATTTTTAATTGTTATAACTTATAGGATTGATCCTTTGATCATGATGTAGTGTCCTTCTTTGTCTCTTTTCACAGCCTTTGTCTTAAAGTCTATTTTATCTGATATGAGTATTGCTACTCCTGCTTTCTTTTGGTCTCTATTTGCGTGAAATATCGTTTTCCAGCCCTTCACTTTCAATCTGTATGTGTCCCTCCTTTTGATGTGGGTCTCTTGTAGACAACATATATAGGGGCCTTGTTTTTGTATCCATTTAGCCAGTCTTGGTCAGCCAGTCTGTTAGGGCATTCAACCCATTTGCATTTAAGGTAATTATTGATAAGTATGATCCTGTTGCCATTTACTTTGTTTTGGATTCGAGTTTATACACTCTTTCTGTATTTCCTGTCTAGAGAAGGTCCTTTAGCATTTGTTAGAGAACTGGTCTGGTGATGCTGAATTCTCTCAGCTTTTGCTTGTCTATAAAGCTTTTTATTTCTCCTTCATATTTGAATGAGTTCCTTGCTGGGTACAGTAATCTGGGCTGTAGGTTATTTTCTTCCATCACTTTAAGTATGCCTTGCCATTCCCTCTGGCCTGAAGAGTTTCTATTTTAAAATCAGCTGTTATCCGTATGGGAATCCTCTTGTGTGTTATTTGTTGCTTTTCCCTTGCTGCTTTCAATATTTGTTCTTTGTATTTTATCTTTGTTAATTTGATTAATATGTGTCTTGGGGAATTTCGCCTTGAGTTTACCCCATTTGGGACTCTCTGGGATTCTTGGACTTGGGTAATTATTTCCTTCCCCATTTTAGGGAAATTTTCAACTATTATCTCCTCAAGTATTTTCTCATGGTCTCTTCTTCTTCTTCTGGTACTCGTATGATTCGGATATTAGGGTATTGAACATTGTCCCAGAGGTCTCTGAGATTTTCCTCATTTCTTTTAATTCGTTTTTCTTTTTTCCTGATTCATTTATTTCTACCATTCTATCTTCTAACTCACTTATTCTGTCTTCTGCCTCCGTTATTCTACTGTTGGTTCCCTGCAGAGTGTTTTTGATCTCATCTATTGCATTTTTCATTGTATATTGACTCTTTTTTATATATTCTAGAATGTTGTTAAACCTTTCTTGCATCCTCTCAATCCTTGTCTCCAGGTTATTTATCTGTAACTCCAATTTGTTTTTAAGATTTTGGATCAGTTTCACTATCATTATTCAGAACTCTTTATTAGGTACGTTCCCTATCTCTTCCTCTTTTGTTTGGGTTGGTAGGCATTTATGCTGTTCCTTTACTTGCTGGGTATTTCTCTGCCTCTTCATCTTGCTTATGTTGCTGTGTTTGGGGTGGCCTTTGGTCTTCTGGCAGTTTGTGGAGTTCTCTTTATTGTGGAGTTTCTTTGCTATGGGTGAGGTTGGATGGGTGGCTTGTCAAGGTTCCCTGGTTAGGGAAGCTTGTGTCGGTGTTCTGGTGGGTGGAGCTCGATTTCTTCTCTCTGTAGTGCAATGAAGTGTCCGGTAATGAGTTATGAGATGTCAGTGGGTTTGGAGTGACTTTGGGCAGCCTGTATATTGAAGCTCGGGGCTATTTTCCTGTGTCGCTGGAGAATCTGCCTGGTATGTCTTGCTCTGGACCTTTTTGACCCTTGGGTGGTGTTTGGTTTCAGTGTAGGTATAGAGGCAATTGATTAGCTCCTATCGATTAAAGTTGCCTGGAGTCATGAGTTCTCTGGTGATCTCAGGATTTGGACTTAAGCCTCCTGCCTCTGGTTTTCAGTCTTATTCTTGCAGTAGCCTCTAGACTTCTTTATCTGTCACTTCCAAGGTGGTTCCCTCTGTTTTAGCTTCTATTTGCTGGTCTCTTCAGTGTCTAAATTCTGCCCTGAGACTAGGGGGCAGTGGTGGACACTTTTTAAGGCTCACTTGTTCAGTCCTGTTCTGGGAAGGGAGGAACACTGCAGACAAATATCTCTGGGATCTGTGGGGAGTGCTCGCAGTGTCTCAGCCACACTGGGTTTGCCCCCGCTCACGGCATGTGTGCTGTCCCAGTCTACACTGCACAGTCTCTTGGTTGCTCTGCCGAGACCTGTCTGAAACCTGCGCTGGGTTGCATGCACATCCCAGGTCTAAGCCGCTCGGGTCAGGCACTCAGGTACTCCACAAAGGCACAGACTTGGTTGGGCCTGCGTTTTGTGCCCTTTCCCTGTCTGAGCAGCTTAGGCGACCAGGTGTTTGGTCCCTGCGACTTATCGCCTCCCCAGTCCCTCCCGCTCGGTTTTCTGGGTGTACAACCTGCGCCCTTCTCAGGTGGATGTCGACTGTCCAGAAATCCAAGAAGTCTTGGTTAGCAAAGAAGCCTGCCTGCAGTTTGGTATTGGATGCCTTTTGGGGGGCACGATTGCCCCTTCCAGCTTTGGCTCCCCTCCCCTGCCTGTCTCAGTGGGGGATGGGCCATCCGCAGAGAGCTAGCTCTGCTCAGTCCTTTGTTCTGTGAGTGGGACTGGTGGAGTCTTAGGTTAGGGCTCTTTGCCTTTTTGCAGGGTTGTTATCCCACAGTCTGCTTTGCTATCTCGTTAGCTATCTGAGATTGCCCTCGTGGCATTCAGACCTGAACCTCACTCTAAGCACTTTCTGCTCCTCCCTGCCCAGCCCCCGCTTGCTAATGGCAGATGCGGATGTCTGCACTGCTTCTCCACTGGGAGTTACGTTGAGTGGGTAATCTTTGGGTTTTTATTATTTCTTTCTTTTTCCTCTTGGTTATGTGGCCCTCTGAGGGTCTGAGGCTTGCCACAGACTAGCCAGTGAGAGTGTTTCCTGGTGTTTGGAAACTTCTCTCTTTTTAAAGCCTCCCTTCCCAGAACGGAGATCCGTCCCTACCTCCTTTGCCTCTCTTTTTATCTTCTATGTTTTTTCTTGCCTCCTTTTGAAGACAATGGGCTGCTTTTCTGGGTGCCTAATGTCGTCTAGCCAGCATTCAGAAGTTGTTTTGTGGAATTTACTCAGGATTCAAATGTTCTATTGATGAATTTGTGGGGGAGAAAGTGGTCTTGCCGTCCTATTCCTCCGCCATCTTGTTCCCTCCTTCCTGAAGGAGATTATAAAATGAAGTCCTAAGTAAAAAATCTAGCATTGTGGCTTAGTTTTTTTAATTGAAATATAGTTGATTTACACTGTTGTGTTAGTGATGTATACAAAAGTGATTCAGTTATGCATGTGTGTGTATATATATATATAAACATACATATGTGTTTTTCATATACAATTTTTCAGGCTCTTCTGTAGTGATTATAGTTTCCTATGCTCCATACAATAGGATCCTGTTGTTGAATAGACTGTGGTATCTTCGGTTGGTAAAATACCCAGTGTTACGTGGACCTTTATGAAGGTTCCTCCCTGTTCCCACTGTCTCCAAAAAGAAAGCTTTTATTAATGCCATAATTAGTATATAATTTTTCTGACTAGCTTCATACCTAAGTGTTAGTGGCAACTGATGTAGCATACCGCCCAGTGGGTTACAGTGTTTTCTCAAATTGCTCTTGCTTTAAAAGAGGCTTCTGTCAGAAATGAAACACACAGCACTTGGAAACTTGATTTCCATACAAATGTAGAATCTTGATTATGCATACTGTTTAAAAATGACACCATACTGAGGACAGAGAGAGTATATATATATGGTAAAAAGGCAAGTGAATGAAGCTATAATTTTTATTTCATTTCTCTTAATACATCCATATCTATTTCCACCTAAATAGATCTTTAAAATAAGCATATACAGGTATTGACTATTATCTACAAATATTTATTGTAACACTTGAATAGAACTACAGGAAGTCCTTGGCACTGATAGAAAATATTGATTCACTGTTAGGTTACAAAAATTTATACATAGCAAAATTTAATGCTTTTACATAAAAAATATTAGACCACTTAAACAAAACTTTCAAAAATTCCTGGTAAGAGCTACCAGAATTAGAAAAGTAAAATTAGGCTTTAGACACTGCCTCTTCTAGAACACTGGACTCAAACAGCACCTCCACTGCTGGAAAAAATATTTAGGTCTGTGATGCAACAGGAACACAAAACACCAAGCTATTCTGGAACAGCTGTTCTACACAGGAGAGATCGTCTCCTGATTTAGAAAAAGAAAAATAGTCAAGATCCAAAAAGGCATTTTCAGGCATTAACAACAACACCAACAAAAAGAATCCAAATGAAATATACTTGATGTTCAATTTTAATAGCATCTGATAAAGGTATGCTTCCTTTCATTTTAAGACATTTCGGCAGGTGAATATGTTTAAAATCCAGAAAACAGCCAAACCACAAGTTATTTCTTAACATGAATATACATCAGTTCAGTTCAGTTCAGTCACTCAGTTGTGTCCGACTCTTAGCGACATGAACCACAGCACGCCAGGCCTCCCTGTCCATCACCAACTCCCGGAGTTCACTCAAACTCATGTCCATCGAGTTGGTGATGCCATCCAGTCACCTCATTCTCTGTCGTCCCTGTCTCCTCCTACCCCCAATCGCTCCCAGCATCAGAGTCTTTTCCAGTGAGTCAACTCGTCTCATGATGTGGCCAAAGTATTGGAGTTTCAGCTTTAGCATCAGTCCTTCCAATGAACACCCAGGATTGATCTCCTCTAGAATGGACTGGTTGGATCTCCTTGCAGTCCAAGGGACTTTCAAGAGTCTTCTCCAGCACCACAGTTCAAAAACATCAATTCTTCGGCAATCAGCTTTCTTCACAGTCCAACTCTCACATCCATACATGACCACGGGAAAAACCATATCCTTGACTAGACGGACCTTGGTTGGCAAAGTAATGTCTCTGCTTTTTAATATGCTATCTAGGCTGGTCATAAATTTCCTTCCAAGGAGTAAGCGTCTTTTACATAGTTAACTCTATTATATTATGCAGCCCCCCTTTAAAAGCACTGATGCACCCAACAGTTATATGTATCATTTCATAAAGAACAACACAAAGTTTACCATCACTAATACCCAATACCCATTGAACTGGTAGTCAATTATTGTTCTGAAACACAATGATTTAGAAGGCAAGTTTCTTTTGAAGATGGCTTAAACTCAAGCATTTAGGTTTGTTTGTTTTTTTCTTTTCTTTTCCTGAACATTGAACTTTCTTATTCCAGGAAACTTAAGATTTAGATAAGAAAAAGTGAAATAAATATCAAACCTAACTGACATTGCTTCAGTATTCAAGTCTATAAAAGTAGGAGGTCCACGTTCTGTTGGTAATTAAGTTTTGCGTAGTTGGTATGAAACTGTAAACTTGCTATTCAGACCACATAAAAAAATGGCTTTGAGTGGTGGTCATTTTAATAAGGTAACACTTCTTCATTAAGAAAAACATTTGTGAAACAAAATTCTTTGAAGGATTTGGGGTTTCCTATTGTACGTTCTGCAGACGCAGGACGCTGGCTCTGGCGTCGCTGGCACAACCGACCACGCGCAGAAGCATGGCCGAGAAGAGCTACCCAACGCCTGAGGCCATGGGCGGCGGCCAAGAGGAGCTACCCAACCCAGAGGTCAGGGCCGGTGGCTGAGAGGAGCTACCCCACGTCCAAGGATGGTGGCTACATGGGCGCAGGAGGGCCAAGAGGAGCTACTCCATGTTCAGTGTCAGGAGGGGCAGCCTTGAGGAGATACCACTTGTCCAAGGTAAGGTGCCCTGGCTGCGCTTCGCTGGAGCAGCCGTGAAGAGATAACCCACGACCAAGGTAAGAGAAACCCAAATACCTACCAATAAGATGGTAGGTATTGTGACGGGGCATCAGAGGGCAGACACACTGAACTCATAATCACAGAAAACCAGTCGATCTGATCACATGGACCACAGCCCTGTCTAACTCAATGAAACTAAGCCATGCCCTGTGGGGCAACCCAAGATGGGTGGGTCATGGTGGAGAGGTCTGACAGAATGTAGTCCACTGGAGAAGAAAATGTCAAACCACTTCAGTATACTTGTCTTGAGAACCCCATGAACAGTATCAAAAGGCAAAATGATTGGATACTGAATGAGGAGCTCCCCAGGTCAGTAGGTGCCCACTATGCTACTTAAGATCAGTGGAGAAATAACTCCAGAAAGAATGAAGGGATGGAGCCAGAGCAAAAACAACACACAGTCATGGATGTGACTGGAGATAGAAGAAAGATCCGATGCTGTAAAGAGTAATATTGCATAGGAACCTGGAATGTTAGGTCCATGAATCAAGGCAAATTGGAAGTGGTCAAACAGGAGATGGCAAGAGTGAATGTAGACATTCTAGGAATCAGTGAACTAAAAAGGACTGGAATGGGTGAATTTAACTCAGATGACCATTATATCTATTACTGTGAGCAGGAATACCTTAGAAGAAATGGAGTAGCCATCATGATCAACAAGAGTCCAAAATGCAGTACTTGGATGCAATCCCAAAAACGACAGAATAATCTCTGTTCATTTCCAAGGCAAGCCATTCAATATTACAGTAATCCAAGCCTATGCCCCAACCAGTAACGCTGAAGAAGCCAAAGTTCAACGGTTCTACAAAGACGTACAAGACCTTCTAGAACTAACACCCAAAAGACATGTCTTCTTCATTATAGGGGGCTGAAATGAAAAAACAGGAAGTTAAGAAACACCTGGAGTAACAGGCAAATTTGGCCTTGGAGCACAAAATGAAGCAGGGCAAAGACTAATAGAGTTTTGCCAAGAGAACACACTGGTCATAGCAAACATCCTCTTCCAACAACACAAGAGAAGGCTCTACACGTGGACATCACTAGATGGTCAACACCGAAATCAGATTGATTATATTCTTTGCAGCCAAAGATGGAGAAGCTCTATACAGTTAGCAAAAACAAGACCAGGAGCTGACTGTGGCTCAGATCATGAACTCCTTATTGCCAAATTCAGACCAAAATTGAAGAAAGTAGGGAAAACCACTAGACTTTTCAGATACGACCTAAATCAAATCCCTTATGATTATACAGTGGAAGTGAGAAATAGATTTAAGGGACTAGATCTGATAGAGTGCCTGATGAACTCTGGACAGAGGTTCGTGACATTGTACAGGAGACAGGAACCAAGACCATCTCCATGGAAAAGACACGCAAAAAAGCAAAATGGCTGTCTCTGAGGAGGCCTTTCAAATAGCTGTGAAAATAAGAGAAGCGAAAAGCAAAGGAGAAAAGGAAAGATATAAGCATCTGAATGCAGAGTTCCAAAGAATAGCAAGGAGAGATAAGAAAGCCTTCCTCAGTGATCAATGCAAAGAAATAGAGGAAAACAACAGAATGGGAAAGACAAGAGATCTCAAGAAAATTAGAGATTCCAAGGGAATATTTCATGCAAAGATGGGCTCGATAAAGGACAGAAATGGTATGGACCTAACAGAAGCAGAAGATATTAAGAAGAGGTGGCAAGAATACACAGAAGAACTGTCCAAAAAATATCTTCACGACCAAGATAATCATGACTGCATGATCACTGACCTAGAGCCAGACATCTTGGAATGTGAAGTCAAGTGGGCCTTAGAAAGCATCACTACAAACAAAGCTAGTGGAGGTGATGGAATTCCAGTTGAGCTATTTCAAATCCTGAAAGATGATGCTGTGAAAGGGCTGCACTCAATATGCGAGCAAATTTGGACAACTCAGCAGTGGCCACAGGACTGGAAAAGGTCAGTCTTCATTCCAATCCCAAAGAAAGGCAATGCCAAAGAATGCTCAAACTACCACACAATTGCACTCATCTCACACGCTAGCAAAGTAATGCTCAAAGTTCTCCAAGCCAGGCTTCAGCAATATGTGAACCGTGAACTTCCAGATGTTCAAGCCAGTTTTTAAAAAGGCAGAGGAACCAGAGATTAAATCGCCAACATCTGCTGGATCATGGAGAAAGCAAGAGAGTTCCAGAAAAACATCTATTTCTGCTTCATTCACTATGCCAAAGCCTTTAACTGTGTGGATCACAATAAACTGTGGAAAATTCTGAAAGAGATGGGAATACCAGACCACCTGACCTGCCTCTTGAGAAACCTGTATGCAGGTCAGGAAGCAACAGTTAGAACTGGACATGGAACAACAGACTGGTTCCAAATAGGAAAAGGAGTCCTTCAAGGTTATGTATTGTCACCGTGCTTATTTAACTGATATGTAGAGTACATCGTGAGGAACGCTGGGCTGGAAGAAGCACAAGCTGGAATCAAGATTGCTGGGAGAAATATCAATAACCTCAGATATGCAGATGACACCACCCTTATGGCAGAAAGTGAAGAGAAACTCAAAAGCCTCCTGATGAACGTGAAAGAGGAGATGAAAAAGTTGGCTTGAAGCTCAACATTGAGAAACAAAGATCATGGCATCTGGCCCCATCACTTCATGGGAAATAGATGAGGAAACAGTGGAAACAGTTTCAGACTTTATTATTTTGTGCTCCAAAATCACTGCGGATGTTGATTGCAACCATGAAATTAAAAGACGCTTACTCCTTGGAAGGAAACTTATGACCAACCTAGATAGTATATTAAAAAGCAGAGACATTACTTTGCCAACCAAGGTCGGTCTAATCAAGGCTATGGTTTTCCCAGTGGTCACGTATGGATGTGAGAGTTGGACTGTGAAGAAAGCTGATCGCCGAAGAATTGATGCTTTTGAATTGTGGTGCTAGAGAAAACTCTTGAGAGTTCCTTGGACTGCAAGGAGATCCAACCAGTCCATTCTAAAGATCAGTCCTGGGTGTTCTTTGGAAGGACTGATGCTAAAACTGAAACTCCAATACTTTGGCCACCTCAGGCGACTAGTTGACTCGCTGGAAAAGACCCTGATGCTGGGAAAGGTTGGGGGCGGGAGGAGAAGGGAATGACGGAGAATGAGATGGCTGGATGGCATCACCGACTGATGAACATGAGTTTGAGTGAACTCCAGGAGTTGGTGATGGACAGGGAGGCGTGGCTTGCTGTGATTCATGGGGTCGCAAAGAGTCGGACACAACTGAGTAACTGAACTGAACCGAATTGATTGTGAGTTCTTAGAAATTGAAAACAAATACTCATTAAGGCAAAGCTGACATTTTTTTAAAAGAAATCTATTACAAAATTGATTCTGGATAGCTTGTCAGTCTGAATCTAGCTCCATCCATCGTTCAGTTCAGTTCAGTTCAGTTCAGTCCCTCAGTCGTGTCCGACTCTCTGCCACCCCATGAATCACAGCACGCCAGGCCTCCCTGTCCATCACCAACTTCCAGAGTTCACTCAAACTTATGTCCATAGAGTTGGTGATGCCATCCAGCCATCTCATTCTCTGTCGTCCCCTCTCCCCCCACCCCCAATCTTTCCCAGCATCAGAGTTTTCCAGTGAGTCAACTCGTCGCATGAGGTGGCCAAAGTATTGCAGTTTCAGCTTTAGCATCATCCTTAGCATCATCCTTCCAATGAACACCCAGGATTGATCTCCTTTAGAATGGACTGGTTGGATATCCTTGCAGTAAAAGGGACTCTCAAGAGTCTTCTCCAACACCACATTTCAAAAGCATCAATTCTTCAGCGATCAGCCTTCTTCACAGTCCAACTCTCACTTCCATACATGACCATGGGAAAAACCATAGCCTTGACTAGACGGACCTTGGTTGGCAAAGTAATGTCTCTGCTTTTCAATATACTATCTAGGTTGGTCCTAACTTTCCTTCCAAGGAGTAAGCGTCTTTTAATTTCCTGGCTGCAATCAGCATCTGCAGTGTTTTTGGATCCCAAAAAAATAAAATCTGACACTGTCTCAGAATTACTATAATGGGCTCATTTTAGCATTCTTGACGGAAAGGAAAAAAATGATTTCTGATTGGACCAGGAAATTAGTATGTCCTGGACTTAAGAGTGTTGGGGAGGTCAGCTAATATTTTTCTTACCAGGGTCAACTCTAAGAATCACTTTATCTTTGAGGCACAGTTTCATACATGTCAGCGGTCAGAAATGGAATGTCACGTCAATGAGATTTTTTCCATTTTAGTTCCTAGATGTGTTTGAGGACAGATGGTAGAAGTGAATGTGTGGTCATACCGCCTGATGCTGTTATGGCATGGACCTTATCAAAGGGTATCGTGTTCTCACAGCGTGTCTTGGTAGGATCGTGAACATGCCACAAATTTCAAAAGGATAAATATTCATTTTGTTGAAGTGTTGCCTTTTAAAATGGCTCCCATGAAACCTCCAATATCTGTTGTAAAGAAAAAGAGTTACCTACTGGAAGGTTTTCCTAGAACTACATCCCAGCAGCTTGAGACAGACAGTGAAGTGTTTGGACTTCTACATGAGTTTGTTTTGTGGGGTACACATCTGTGCTGCAGAGCAGCTATATGATGATTTGTCAGAGCTGTAAATTTGTTGGCTGAGACCCTCTGGCAAACATTTATGTGTAAGAATTGAGTTGTTCTTTTGACTGGGACGATATCTTTGCAGTTTCTGTTCTTCCTTTACTTTGATATCCTGGTAAGCCTGCATTTTGCTTGCATACTTTATGTAAGCCCAGTTAGAAGTCAGTATCATGAGGAAGTAGATCTTGAAAAGAAAGGTGAGCATGATGGCTAGTGAGCATGTGAGAAGGCAAAGCAAGCTGTGAAGGCAGATTAGACGCTCTGTGATGTAAAAATGGAGAGGGTTATTCCAGGTTAATACTCATTCTTCTATCAGAGGCACTGGATACTGAGTGCAAGCTCTGCTAGGACACTTCATATTAAAAGGGTGAAAAAAGTAAACAAACATATTGAATCAGGAGAAAATGGCCCAAGTTACTGTTAAGAAAAGACAAAAATGAAATACGACAGGGTGCTTTTTACCATTTTAAGAGTCACTGTAAAAACGAAGGCAAAAGTTCAGAAGCATGCTGTGTGGTTATTTTGGAATGAGTGTCATGCAAAGATCTTTCCCATCTGTGGACAAAAATCAATTTCCCCAAAGGCCTGAAAGTGTAAACGGTGTGTATTTTGAGTAAATAATATAAAACTACATATTTAACATGGAAAAATTAAGTGAATGTCAAAACCAAAATTAAGAACTATCAGCAAAGCATGCAGTCTCTGTTTTAACACACTTTTAGTAGTGAAACTAGTTTTCATGTATAACTGCCGTGATTTCACTTCATAAAACGTCGAAATTGTTATGATCATCCTTTACAGTTTGATGTGGCAAATGCTTCTTTCCTGCTTATTTTCCTCATCTTTCCTGCAAAATCTATATATCAAGTTCCTTATATTTCCTTCTCAACATATTGGAGACTTTCAGATCCAAGCACAATTACTTTCCCCATTAGAATCTTACGTGCAGTTTGAGAAGTGGCTATGAGGAATCAGTTAGTACTCACCCCAATCCAACACTGTGAGGTTATCCATTCTGTGGGCTCTGAAAGGACTGACGGTGTTGTGTAAAAATAAAAGTACATATAAATATTTTTTGAGAGATAACAAGTGAGCTCTTTTTCTTCAAATTTTTGTCAGCTTATTTAAGGGGCATTTACTTGGTAGTGAGCCACCCTATAATCATTTTTTAAAAATACTATAATCATTTAAAATATGTGTGTAAAATATTTTCCAGACAGAGTCTGAGAAGACCAAATCCAGATGAAAACAGTTTCTTCCAATTCATCTTCAGGGCTTTTGTTCATTACTGAAATGGGTTATCAAGCAAGCAAAAATAATGGAAAACACAGGTATTCCAGTTTTAATACTTCACTTAGAGATACTGCTCAGAGTTTAAGTTCAAAGAAATTGTTTTTCAGTGGCTGTTCACCAATGTCAGTAAATAACTGAATCCTTTCCACAAAGTGGAAATAGCCAGATCTCATCATCATTTTGTAGTTCATGTATGGTAAGTCATTTGAGTAATCTACCATGCAAAATGAGTTAACTAAAGCAATTTACAAATTACTGTAACAAAACTGCAGAAACCTAGGCTCTGTTTTTGTCTGGGGGTCAGTGATACTTCACGCTATGGAATATAGCTCTCTAAAGCTCCTTATTGGCCTTATGCAACTTAGAACTTAGTGCAGCAATCTTTCCAGCTCTTAAACTTCAAAACCACATAGTTATATGTGGTAGCCATCATGTAGATCAGCTAGTGGAAGAGAACAGAACAGGACAGTAAGATACAGGCAGTGTGGGCCGCTGCCCCGACGCTTCTAAATTCGGCTGGGAATGGGAGCCAGCTCAGAGCCTAAGGTGTTTCTTTTTTGTCATTTGTAAGCCCATTATATCTGCACACTCAAGTTTCTGGAGTCTCACCTGTACAATATAAGTCATCAGCCCAGAGAACAGGTCCCCACCCTGAGGGAACAGAGGGTTGCCTCCACGTGGGGAGGGATGACAGCAAAGGTTGGACAGACTCTGAAGGACTCACTTCCTCATTTCTCAGCACTTGAGGTTCCCCCTCACTCTACCCACTCTACCCACCTTAGATCTCTGGACACCACAAGCCAAGCCCTCCCAAGTTTTCAGTCCATGTGAATACACACAGACACATGCCTGTGTGGTGGCATCTTCCATATTTATGAATCTGTCCTTGTGCTAAAATTTCCCTAACTCTCAGGTCAGCACTCACAGCCATGGGGATGCACAGAATGAGGAAAAGCTAACATGCCCAAGGCAAAGCTCTGCCTTCCTATGGCAGCTGTAAACAAGCATCCTTTTCATCGTGTGCCCTGGTTTTTGCATTTTTGTGAGCTCACTCTTTCTGTGGTCCCTCATGAGAGTACTAAAGGGCCGTCTAGTGTTTCTAAGCGCAGGGAGACTGCACGGGGCCTGACGGAGAAAATACATGTGTTCAGCAAGCTCCAGTCAGGCCTGAGGAACACTGCTGCTGGCATGGGTACACTGTCCATGAATCCGCAATATATACCCCACAAGATGCCTTTAAACGGAGGCAAAAGGCTTCTTCCCACAGAATCTGAATCTCATCACCTACCATGAATGCCAAGACCAGCACCTCGTTCTTCCTGCAAGCTAGACACGGGGTACGTTTACACAGGGGCACCTGAACCAAGGCTGAATCCCAGGTGTGTTGGCTGGAAGGGAAATCTGTTAGGATGGTGCCTGCAGGGAAGGGGGCCAGCACTCACCAGGGCAATGACGTTGGTGCCAGCTCCAGCACAGGCCACGATAAACAGGTGCTTGCTCCTTGGAAGGAAAGTTATGACCAACCTTGATAGTATATTAAAAAGCAGAGACATTACTTTGCCAACCAAGGTCCGTCTAGTCAAGGCTATGGTTTTTCCCGTGGTCATGTATGGATGTGAGAGTTGGACTGTAAAGAAAGCTGATCGCCGAAGAATCGGTGCTTTTGAACTGTGGTGTTGGAGAAGACTTTTGAGAGTCCCTTATACTGCAAGGAGATCCAACCAGTCCATTCTAAAGGAGATCAATCCTGGATGTTCATTGGAAGGACTGATGCTAAAGCTGAAACTGCAATACTTTGGCCACCTCATGCGACGAGCTGACTCACTGGAAAAGACTCTGATGCTGGGAAAGGTTGGGGGCGGGAGGAGAAGGGGACGACGGAGAATGAGATGGCTGGATGGCATCACCGACTCTGTGGACATGAGTTTGAGTGAACTCCGGGAGTTGGTGATGGACAGGGAGGCCTGGCGTGCTGTGATTCATGGGGTCGCGGAGAGTCGGACACGACTGAGCGACTGAACTGAACTGAGGACATGTAGAACTAGGAGAGAACCGGGCACTGAGGTGAGCATTCTACGGGGGAGTGATGGACTCCTCTAATCTGGGTGCACTCCCTTTTCCTCTGTAGGGCTGATTTCTGAAGTCCGGGCACATGCTGGGCTTACCTGGGGAGCTTTCAGCACTTGGAAAGAGGCTGTACCCCAGGCCAATTACATGGGTATAGCTGAGGCTGCTCCCCACTAACAGGGTATTACCCTGCTCCTGCTTGCCTGCCACCTGCGGCCCAGATCATGGATGTACACGCCTAGCAACCAGGTAGGCAGGCCCTGATTACTGCGGTTGCAGCTTACTTCCTAAACCATGTCAGGATCGTCTTAAATGCAAACTCTCACCAGTGCATTTGAGAATCTGCTTTTATATACAGTTATAAGCCAATTCCTGAAGACTATTCTAGGGCAGAGAGATTTTTCAACCATAGTGTGTCAGGATTTACTGCAGAGTTCCAAAGAATAGCAAGGACAGATAAGAAAGCTTTCCTCAGCGATCAATGCAAAGAAATAGAGGAAAACAACAGAATAGGAAAAACAAGAGATCTCTTCAAGAAAATTAGAGATTCCAAGGGAACACTTCATGCAAAGATGGGCTCGATAAAGGACAGAAATGGTATGGACCTAACAGAAGCAGAAGATATTAAGAAGAGGTGGCAAGAATACACAGAAGATCTGTCTAAAAAAGATCTTCATGACCAAGATAGTCATGATAACGTGATCACTGACCTAGAGCCAGACATCTTGGAATGTGAAGTCAAGTGGGCTTAGAAAGCATTACTATGAACAAAGCTAGTGAAGGTGATGGAATTCCAGTTGAGCTATTTCAAATCTTGAAAGATGATGCTGTGAAAGGGCTGCACTCAATATGCGAGCAAATTTGGACAACTCAGCAGTGGCCACAGGACTGGAAAAGGTCAGTCTTCATTCCAATCCCAAAGAAAGGCAATGCCAAAGAATGCTCAAACTACCACACAATTGCACTCATCTCACATGCTAATAAAGACATGCTCCAAATTCTCCAAGCCAGGCTTCAGCAATATGTGAACCATGAACTCCCAGATGTTCAAGCAGGTTTTAGAAAAGGCAGAGGCACCAGAGATCAAATTGCCAACATCTGCTGGAACATGGAGAAAGCAAGAGAGTTCCAGAAACACATCTATTTCTGCTTCATTGACTATGCCAAAGCCTCTGACTGTGTGGATCACAATGAACTGTGGAACATTCTGAAAGAGATGGGAATACCAGACCACCTGACCTGCCTCTTGAGAAACCTGTATGCAGGTCAGGAAGCAACAGTGAGAACTGTACATGTAACAACAGACTGGTTCCAAATAGGAAAAGGAGTACGTCAAGGCTCTATATTGTCACCTTGTTTATTTAACTTATATGCAGAGTACATCATGAGGAACGCTGGGCTGGAAGAAGCACAAGCTGGAATCAAGATTGCCGGGAGAAATATCAATAATCTCAGATATGCAGATGACACTACCCTTATGGCAGAAAGTGAAGAGGAACTCAGAAGCCTCTTGATGAAAGTGAAAGAGGAGAGTGAAAAGGTTGTCTTGAAGTTCAACATTCAGAAAACAAAGATCATGGCATCTGGTCCCATCACTTCGTGGGAAATAGATGGAAAAACAGTGAGAACAGTGTCAGACTTTATTTTTGGGGGCTCCAAAATCACTGCAGATGCTGATTGCAGCCATGAAATTAAAAGACGCTTACTCCTTGGAAGGAAAGTTATGACCAACCTAGATAGTATATTAAAAAGCAGAGACATTACTTTGCCAACAAAGTTCCGTCTAGTCAAGGCTATGGTTTTTCCCATGGTCATGTATGGATGTGAGAGTTGGACTGTGATGAAAGCTGATCGCCAAAGAATTGATGCTTTTGAATTGTGGTGCTGGAGAAGACTCTTGAGAGTCCCTTGGACTGCAAGGAGATCCAACCAGTCCATTCTAAAGAAGATCAGTCCTGGGTGTTCATTGGAAGGACTGATGCTAAAACTGAAACTCCAATACTTTGGCCACCTCATGCAACGAGTTGACTCACTGGAAATGACCCTGTTCTGGGAAAGGTTGGGGCCAGAGGAGAAGGGGACGACAGAGAATGAGATGGATGGATGGCATCACCGACTCGATGGACATGAGTTTGAGTGAAATCCAGGAGTTGGTGATGGACAGGGAGGCCTGGCGTGCTGTGATTCATGGGGTCGCAGAGAGTCGGACACTACTGCCAGACTGAACTGAACTGAACTGAACTGGAGGATGAACAAGCAATAGCAGCAACTCAGTCTTAAAAGACTAAGTTGCCAATGTATAAAAATTCAGTTGTATACAAATTGAGGGCAATCCTCTCTGGGGAAATTTACATTGGTCCTGTGACAAATGTTCTACTTTGACAAACGATCTGAAGATGAAAGAGAAGAATCGAGATATATTCAGATTGGGCAGGATTGGGATCACTCTCCAAATATCATCAAGAGAGTAAGCTGTCCAGTGGCACAGGACTGTCACTCTAGATTCAGCCATGGGACAGGGCCATTATCTAGGTGCAAAAAGGTGGCTCAGACTCTCATGGTCTTTCTTCCTAGGAGCACCCTTTGCCTCAGCCTGAAGTGCCCAGTGGTCGTCTAGGACCAGCTGAGGGGCCGGGGCCTACCTCGTTGGTGTTGCAGGTGTTTTCTAGGGCCGAGCCACATATTCTTCCTGGGAAAGCATTCCAAGGGATAATTCCTAGAAAGTGAATCCCAGCAGAAGGTTAGTGATTAGCACAAAGGCCAGTGTCCCTGCTTGCACTGGGCCGCTCCACTTTCAGAGGTAATTACAAAACAATCATGTGCTATGTTCTTCATCAACAATTGATGCATCTGCCCTCTGCAGAAGAAACTGTCTGCAATAATAAAAAGTCCTATTTGGACAACAGGGCAAGAACAAAGGCAACTAGTCCATGAGAGAATTAGACAAATTATGCTTTGGTTAGTTGAGCTTGAACTCGAGTTCAACAGTTCCTGTACTCAAGTTCAACAGCTGCAGGATAACAACCCCTCCCCGCCCCCCCCCCCGCCCCCGCAACATAAGGCATTTCCTCCTCCTAAAACCAAACACATCTTACCCTGAACTTCACGGTCTGCATCCTTGCTCCTCAAGCTCTTTCACCATGGTTGGCCCTGACTCCATTCTGAAAGGGAGAGGCTATGCTCAGAAAGGTTCTTGGCAATTTGACAGAGGAATTTGTTTATATTCTGTAATCTGCACTTCCATTTTGTATGCTTTTCTGTTCTTTTTTGCTGTGTTATACAAGTATCTCAGAACTGCTTCTGGATTGAAAGTCCAATTGGAAGCTTGGAAAACCACTGTACTTCCCCACAGAGTGAGGCCAGTTCAGCCTGTGGTGTCCTTGCTGTATCCAGCTCCTTCTGTGGTCACCTCGTCCATATGGCGGAGGCTGCTTTTTCTGCCATTAATGCCTCGATGTGCCCTTAAAAACAAAACACACCTCAAGTTCTCTTGTCTCCCAGGAGGTCAGAAAGGGAGATACTTAAAAACTATTCCTTCTACCTTTGTTATGGACCAGTAGTAAGTCTTTGTTTCAGGAGAATGGGACATGATGAAACCACTGATTTCAAGAACAGATTTTTTTAAATGATTACTGATGACGAGACATTTGTAGTGAATGGTGAAGAGTAAGGAAATGATACATGAACCTAGATATTCATTTACAAATATTTTCAAAATCAACTTGAGCCTCTGTTTTCCACCTGTTCTAAAGAACAGTGTAGTTGAAACTTTGGTTCTATGAGAAGAGATCAGTGCAAGGTGCATTTTAGGTTAAGTTTTGTATTATGGTTCAAGGTAAAATGCTGAGGATAAATCAGACAGGAAGAAAGCTCTTCTAGAAAAGCTTTGAAAAGAACAATTATTTCCTCTTCAATTCTAATGGAAAACTCTTTCCCCCTAGTTGATCCTGCCAACAACAGGATTTCCACCATCCTGGACAGAAGTACTACTGTCTTTTCTCACTCAGGAGGGATGTCTGGTTTGCAGTGATGGACAGGAGGTGCCGTGGCCCTTTCTGTGGCCTCTCAAGATGAACTGAACTTAGGTAAAGTGCCCACTCAGAAAAATATGTTTGAATAGGTATCCAGCGCTCAGCTTTGTTAGAGTCCCTTTGAATGACTTTAAAATATGCCCGGATTTTATGTTCTCCTTGAGTCTCTAGAGCCGCATCTCCTCTCCTGAATATTCAAAGTCTCCACTCATATCCTGAGTTTCCAAAATCTCCTCTCCTGAGTCTTATCTCTGGAGTCTCCTGAGTCTTCAGGGTCTAACCTCCAGAGTCTCATCTCCTAAGTCTCCTCTCCTGAGTCTCCTTTCTTGATATCCTGAGACACTAGGGTCTCATCTCTTGAGTCTCGTCTGCTAAGTCTCATGACTCTCCTTTCTTGAGTAGTCTAAGTCTTGTCTGCTGAGTATTGTAGGTGTCCTTTCCTGAGTGTGCTTTCCCGAGTCAATAGTGTATCCTGTCCAGAATCTTGTCTCCTGAGTCTCCAGGGTCTCCTTTCCTGAGTCTCATTCGCTTATCTCCAGAGTCTTGTCTCCTGAGTCTCCAGGGTCTTTCTCCTGACTCTCCTCCTGTCCAGGGTCTCATCTCCTGAGCCTGCAGGGTCTCATCTCCCGTGGCTATAGATCTCCTCTCCTGAATCTCCTGTCTCTCCGCTCATGAGTAGCCTAAATCTCCTCTCATGAGTCTCCTCTTCACAGTCTCCTATCCTGAGACCCTTGGATCTCATCTCCTGAATCACTCAGGTCTCATCTCCTGAGTCTCCTAAATCTCATCTCCTTTAGTCTCCTAAGTCTCCTCTCCTGAGTCTGCTATCCAGGGTCTCGTCTCCTGAGTCTAATCTCCTGAGTCACCACTGTGTTGCCTCCCAAGTCTCCTAACTGTCCTGTCCTGAATAGCCTAAGTCTCATCTCATCTCCTTAGTCTCCCAAGTCTCATCTCCTGAGTCTACTGTCCAGTGTCTCGTCTCCTGAGTCTCTGGGGTCTCATTTCCTGAGTCTCCTATCCCAGATCTCTGAAGTCTCTAGTCTTGGATCTCATCTCCCAAGTCTCCGGAGTTACCCTCCTGACTCTCTAGGGTCTCATCCCCTGATCTCCAGAGTCTTGTTTCTTCAGTCTTCTCTGCTTTCCTCTGCTCTTCTCCATTCTAATGACTATTAGGATTATTCTTATTACAACCCTGTAATAATTTAAATCTGCATATGCACATAGAACACAAATGAATCACGGGACCACACAGGAAGTATCATATTGCCAGATGGCCACACAGATCTGCTCCACTCCTGCTGTCCTGTTGGTTTGGGGGGACTTGATGACTTCACAGGTGGGCCATATGTTGTAGAACATAAACAATGGCACCGCCGAGAAACCAAACACACCCAACCAGGCCACTCCCAACACATAGGTGAGGAAGACAAACTAGGACAAGAAGGAGAAAGAATCGTCACCAACCAGTGCAATCCCTGGGAGGAATAATAATATATATCTCCTAATACTAAACTTGCTGGATGCAGTCACTGGACCATAGCAGATACAAGGGAAATTCTGTAGTTTTGCAGATCCGTATTTAGTAAGGATGTGAGTAGCCAAAGCAGGCTGTTTATGTCCAAGGTCACCGAGCTAGCTGGGACAAGGCCTTCTCCAGTCGTGCCTTGTAAGTATCAGTTCCACAGTTACCAAGGTGTGTGGATGCTCTCACAGGCCACTGCATTAGAACTCTGTTCCAAATTGCCTTTATTCTGCATGATAGATGGGATGTAGAACAACCACCACTACAGGAAGTTCTTTCTGGAAAAGAACCTGGGTAGCTTCAAGATCCTGTGGAATTACTAACGAGCATTAGATGCACCTTTGCTACATTTACAATAGCCATGAACACAAGCTTAGTGCACAGTAAACCTGCTCAAATGCTCATTTTCCTCTAGTCTTGCTTGGTTTTACATCTTTAAGAGTCCTCACCTTAGGACAGCAGAGAGCTCAGTTGGTGTCCTCAGCCCTGCAGCCTAGGTGTTTATCTTCCTCCTTCCATGACTTTCTGCCTCCATATGAGTGCATCTCTCTCAACTCCCCAGCTGTTTTCTTCGCATCTGACCAGTTTTCAAATGCCAGACCCACACATCCAGCTGCTTGGCATAGGCCATTATAAACCCCACTTCAACACCACCACCCCAACTCCAACTCCAAAAATGCCTCCTTCCCACCTCTCCCTCCACCCCTGAGTCTCTTTTTGTGATAGAGCACTTTCTGACCCTGTCTCTTACCGAGCCCCTTTTAAGTTCTGTCCTCCTCTAGGCCAGAGGTCAGCAAACACTGCCCGTGAAAGGCCAGAGAAGGAACTGGTCAGGCTCCATTGGGTCACAGATACGTCTCAGATTTGCTGAGTGAATGCAATCACAGACCACATGTCAGCAAAGGGAAGCGGTTGCCAAAAACCATACCAGACAGAAAAAACTTGAATTTTGTATCATTTCATGCATACTCATCATCCCGCTGATACACCAGCCACAAGCGGTTGTTTTAAACTCCCCGTGCAGTTCTTTCACTGCACTCGTGGTGTAGAAGCCTTCTGCCAGCAGAATGATCCCATACAAGAAGAAAAAGGACGCAATTCCATAGATGACATACTGCATCAGTTGAATTCTGCAAAAAGAAGAAGATCCCAAGTGGTTACATTTGCGGCCTGATTTTGGCCTCTGGAGGGGAGGCCGTGGGGTAGGTGACATCCTGTGACAGTTGGCCCACTGATGGCTTCAGTGGGAGTGCCGCAGACAGGCACCCCTGCCCAGACCACAGCAACCTGGGCCCTTCTTCCAAGGGGTGGGCAACTTCCCAGATCAGGGAGATGTTTCCTTTGGGCGGGGCCCCAGTGGACTTTTAGTACTTACTAGATGATGCTCCTTTGCATGTAAGTAAATGCATAGATTGACAAGTTATAGCCACTCATCCAGGACACACATACAACCAGCATTTCAACTTGGGTCCAGTGGACCTCCTATCCCTTCCACCACATCAGAATGTCTCCCAACCAGGCCAGGCTTTGTGCTTAACGGTTTTCTGCTACAACCCCTAAGTAAGCATTCATGGCCTCGCTATGGAGTAACTTGGGCAAAAGCTTTCCGCGCAAGACACTGTCATAACACAAGTGATAAAGTATCAAGCAAGTTAATTCACATCTAATTTGGTCCTATGAAAACCAACATAAATGCAGATGACAACCTTTGGCTGCCCAGTGGAACCAGCTGGTGAGTTAGAGACTATGGTACCTGGGTCCTATCCCCCGAGATTATGACTCAATTAGTCTGGGGTGAAACATAGACCTGGGGATTTTTTAAAAAACATTCTTCCAAGTTTGAGAGCCACTTATCAACATCACCAGCTAAGTAAACTACCATGCTTTCCTGAGACTTAGTCATGGTAAATATTTCTTGGTCTTTTTTTATACACAATTGGCACTCATTGAATCCCTTGTCCTGCTTGATCCTCCTCATGGCCTCCACCACTGCTGATTTCTTTGAATCATTTCACAGATAAAAAATAAAATTTCCCAAGGACTCTTCCAACATGCTTCCCTTATTTCATAAAAATTAATTCCTGCCTTTTTCAAAGGGCTGGTAGAAAAGTATCTCCCAATCACAAGTCACCTAAAGACTGTCGAACTTTGGGAGTAAGGAAGGAAAAATCAGTGAGGGGCAGGGGAAGATACACAAAGACAATCATCAATACACTGCTGCCAGGCAGGCACGCTTATGAGAATCCATGCATGGAAGTTGGATACTCAGGAGGATTCTGGGACAGCAGAGCTGAGGCCATACCCGTAAAACTTCCCCTTTTCTGAACTGGAGGATCCCCAGGGATTTTTCCTTTGCTTGAAGAATGAACGTCCAAGTCCTACTCCTGTCAACTTCAGGTGGGGCTAAGTCCTTGACAGGCTCCTACCAGGCCACTGCTGGCCATTTTCCCTGACAGCACTGGAGGGCATCTGTTACTCGGGGACCATGGTAAATCGGTGAGAGGCTGGGTAGTGTTGCCACCATCCCCCTTGGCCACCCGTTCATTGTGTCTTATGTGTGCACTGTCCCATTCTCCAGAAGCCATCCTATCCCAGGTCCCCAACACCCACTGCACACCTGGCCCTTTCTTTTCCCTTCTTTCCTGGCCCTTTTTCTGTCTTCTCCTGGGGAGCGTGAATGAAAGGCATCTATTTTCTCCCAGGGGCGCCCACAGCAGTTTTTCTGCAACCCTCCTGGGGTGGTGGTACTTTAAATGCATTTCTAAAAGGAAGGAGGCAACTTACACCTACTTGGCAGGGCATGGTCACTGGTGTTGGTGGAGAAGTGCTGCTCCAGGATCGCCATGGTGCCTGCCAGAGCCACGTGCCCACAGCCGCAGAACAGGGCGACACCCGAGAAGCAGAGGATGATGGCCACCAGGGAGGCGTAGGGGACTCTGCCCAGACACTCGATGCAGCATTCAAAGCAGCCTGGACCCAGGGGAGAGAAAACACAGCTGGTAAGGGCAAAACACCTACGACTTCATGAAGACCCTGCGTTAACAGAGAAGGTTGACTCCTCCCTCTGCCCTGCGTGCTCTTTGGGTAACAGCTTACATCGCAGGGGCCAAGCGGAGCTGTCCTCATCTCATTCTGTGGGTGAGGACCTGGGGGCTTCAGTGGAAAACATAGCTCAATTTGCTCGGGGTGTGTGGCACAGCAGCTAAGTGGCAAATGGTTATGGAGCAAGACACAACTCTACCACATCCTGATTGACCCAGGGTTGAGGTTAGGGGACCCCTGCTCAAGTGACAATGAGAAGCAATCACCCCACAAACAATGTCAGAAGAACAGCAGTGAGGCTGCTGTTCTATGAAGAAAAGTGACCGTCAAGTTCCCCCCAGCCTCACCATTATGGGGTTTCAGGTAGATATTTCTTTTTTTTGCAGCAGCAGCAACCAATGGCTTTCCCCAGCCTCTGACGTCCTGGGCAACCAGAAAAGTCAAATACAGTAATTACACTATTGCTGTGATCAGAAAAATATCAAGGGAATCAGTATGGAAAGAGAGTGGACATATGGGTCCCTAGAAGTACCAAGCCACCCAGATCCACTCAAATGGGCCCACTCAGGTTTCATTAATGTCAATACCAGAAATAAGCTCAGCTTTTAAATAAAAATGTTCCCCCAGAGTCAGGCAGCACAAGCAATTTAATCATACTTGTCCCCCGAACCCACCTCCTCAGCTTCAACCTGCCCCTGCCCAATGCACATGTTGAGAATAAGAACCCAGAACAGGTGAGTGATGTTTAAGTACTTGAAGAGGAAAAAGGAACAGAGGTGGGGTGGGAGGGGACAAAATGAGCATCCATGAAGTGAAATGAAGGAGAGAGCCACAGTTCATTCTTCATTCTTGAGAAATAATTTTTCAAATCAACTTTGACTTGAGATGTCCATAAAGACTTTCCTGGGGATTGAGTCAGGTGACATTTTCAGTTCGGAGACATTTTACATTTCACTGGAGTAGTGCAGGCCTCAAGGTAATGTCAGTCCCTCTCCTGACCTCCCATCCCTGTTTATACTATCCAGAGAAATAGAACTTTGAATGCATTATAATGTTTAACAGCAATCAAGAGCAGTTCATGACTTAAGGGCAAGCACATTAAGGTGGCTAAATTATTTTCCCTCAAACGGTCTTTACAGTAGACAGGGAATGACTACCCAGCATGAAACACTGGAGCTAGGCCTTTCCATTTTGATGATCATTCCATGCTAAACTGCTGCTGCTGCTGCTGCTGCGAAGTCGCTTCAGTAGTGTCCGACTCTGTGCGACCCCAAAGACGGCAGCCCACCAGGCTCTGCTGTCCCTGGGAGATAACCCCATATCTCTCTACAGTTCATTGGAAAGTAAAAATGCCAGGCCCTCATAAGAAAGTGTTCTTCCTTTCATTTCAAAAGATGACCAGCTATTTTCAAGAAAACCAACCTCCCTGAAATGGATTAATGAAACCGCCCAAAATGGAACCCAGTTCACAATACAGTTCAAGTCCACTAGCAAGTCGATACCTTAAAGAGATTTGTGAGACATGTGAGATTTGTGAGCACAAATGATGGAAGTCAATCTCATTTTGTCCTATGAACTCCTATCAGGTTGAAGTGAGGAACGCAACTAAAAGTCCAAATTCTCCAGGCTCCCAAACCAACAGCAGCTAAAATTCCTGGCCTTGCTATATGTGTTGTGTCATACAAGAGAGAAAATAGACCTCTTTTTTCTTGTGTTCTATCATCCCCACTTCTCCCATTCTCAGACTCCATGATGAAGTTAGGCATAAGATGAATGCCTGCTTCCATGGCTAACAAAGTTATTTCTGGTCTTTATTGGATAGAGGTGTGTGGCCTTGAGACTGTGCTAGCCAAGATGGTGGCCACTGGGCACATGTAGCTGTTTAAATTACTCAAAATCAAAACTTCAGTTCTTCTTTTGCAGAAGTCACATTTCACATGCTCAAGAGCCACAGGGGCTTTTGGCTACCATCTTGGATAGAAGAGATACAGGAGATTCTCTCAATGGAGAACACTGCTGTTGTTGAAGATCAGTTTTGACGTGCCACATACTCACTTTCTTGTAACATGAGCTAGGTTCTGAGTTTTACTTTGGATTTCATTTATTCAGCCTTTTTTGAAGATCTAGAGGGTGATAAACACTGTGATTGGCACTGGGAATACAAACATAAAATAAGACATCTTCCTTGCCTTCAAGGAGATCAGTTAGTTGAGTAACAAAACCAAGATAGAGGCTGCTGGAGAGTCAGTGGATGGTCAGGTGGGGGAGAGGGAGACAGAAGGACAGGAGGAAATATAATTCAAATTGGAGAGAGATCCTGAAAGGCTTTCTACAGTAAAATGTAGGGTGCTGAATATGTGAACAGCTGACATGGGGACACCGATACAAAGTCTGATAAAATTTGAAGAAATCTGCATATTACTGTTGTACATTATCTTACTAAGCCTACATCATTTCCCACCATCTGGGGTTAGGTTAGGTGTTACAGTGCAGTACACTCACCCTTTAACAAGAAAATGCAACCTTCCAAATACATGGCTGCAACTTCAAAACAGTCTTTCCTCCAAACGGGCTAGGGTTATCTGCTTCTTTCAAAGGAAATGCCACAGCTGTTCTGTGGCTCAAAACAGACAAGTGGGGTCAGGAGAATGATGCTCTTCAGCCCCCAACTCACCACTAGATCAAGGCTAATATTTTCCTCCAATTTGTCTCTCTCATGGACTCCAAATACCCTCATGCTGCTGGTCTAGTTCTAGAACACCAGGGGAAACTGGAGACTCAAGACTTTGGGGATCACTTCAATGAAGCATACTCACTCAGCAGAAGCCAATGCTCTAGGCTTTTGGTTGGTTTTATTTATGAACATAGAACTCTGACTCTTGTAGAAGTCTCCATATTGGTCAGAGTTGTTGCATGTGCACACCTAAAACTCTTATGGACCCTGCTGGCCACCAGGAGCCAAAGCCTGTGAAATACATCCTGGGGGGGAAATTACAGGAAATAATAGAACTGGATAGAGAGCTTATTCAAACATGGTTGACCAGTTACCCACAAGGCTAAAACTGTATTTCTGGTAGATATCTAACCCGCTGTGGATGGATTGCTCATGTTTTCTGTCAGTCTAGACGCCCTCTCTCCCTATACTGTGTTACATATCTTTGAACACTGGGTAATTTGGTCATATGCCACACAGTTATCCAAGAGGAACCAAGAGTGCTGCAAAAAGCTGGCAAGAAAAAGCTAAATCTGTTTCTAAAATATGGTTATCAATACTGTTAATGCCCTCACATTAAGAGCATTTCTGACCTACGGGTACAGAAGTAGGGGAGGCCATGGTGATGCTGTGCATTCAGGTTAGCCTCACAGGAGTACACTGGCACAGCCCCATGGAGTCCTGGGCTTATAATGCTCCACTACTACTACCTTGACATTCTTACTACTTTCTGCACAAGGGTGTCTGAATTTTCAATTTTGTATTTGGCCTACGAATTATGGAGCCAGTCCTGGGTGTACTTACATGAGAGGAGACAGAAGGGGTTCTTCGTACTTTATATTCCCACCATGGCATGGTTTTATTTCAGTGTCAGATAGAAATACAGCCTAGAAAGGCAGGCATCACCTTGCCTACCTACCACGTTGTCCTGAGCACAGCAACCGTCCCATGAGGTCAAATGCCTGGCATGTGGGAGAATTACTAGCTTCCCCTTTCCTCTGAGAGGGAGTAGGAATCACCCACTGTACTACCCTCAACAGAGCCAACACTCCAGGTTCTGCTAAACCAGGGATCTACAAACTGGAACCTGTGGTTTTGTCAATAAAGTTTTATTGGAACAGAGCTTAGACCCCTTCATTGACAAATTGCTGGCTGCTATTTCTGCTCTACCAAGGCAGAACTGGGTAACTATAACAGAGAGTGCGTGGCTTACAAAGCCTGAAAGAGTTACTATTTCCAGGAGAAATTTGCAGACCCCTGTCTGGAGTCACTGACATGCAGACTGTGGTCTGAGGTCCAGGAGCACCAGCATCACCTGTGAACATGGGAAAGGTGCGAGTCTCGGGTCCCACCCCGGAACAACTGGATCAGAAAATCAGTGGTGTGGCAGGGTAGCCCAGCATCTGGACTTTCAGACGAGTCCCACAGAGGCTCAAATCTGAGATCCACGGTCCTAACGAGTCGCGCCAGCTCTTCACTGTGGCAGCCCCACCAGCTTTACTTCCAGCCAAACTCCGTGACAATAAACACCAAGCACCATGAAACAATTCCTAGTTTCTGGCCTGAAAGCACAACCGAACCGAACGAAACCTATGCAGTGGTGGTCTTCATAGCAGCAGGCTGTGAAGGACCACCCACGGCGAATGAGTCAATGATTAAAATAAGTTCTCAACAGAACCAAAGAATGCACGTGAAACGCCCTGTGACACGTTTCAAAGATGCAGTTTGCATGGGGTCATCTGAAGGTGCAGCTCAGCTCTCACTGGAACAAAAGAAGCTCTTCCCAATAACCTTGCCTGTTACCATCATCACAAGTACTCTGGTTTCTTAAAGGCCTGATTGAGTGGAAGCTGTCAGTTAAGCAGGGTAGTAACAGATATGGGTGAAGACATACAGATGGCTAACAAACACATGAAAAGATGCTCACCATCACTCATAATCAGAGAAATGCAAATCAAAACCACAATGAGATACCATTTCACGCCAGTCAGAATGGCTGGTAACCAAAAGTCTACAAGCAATAAATGCTGGAGAGGGTGTGGAAAAAAGAGAACCCTCTTACACTGTTGGTGGGAATACAAAGTAGTACAACCACCATGGAGAACAATGTGGAGATTCCTTAAAAAAAACTGGAAATAGGTTTTGGGCCCAGAGAAGTGGGTCCGCTGCTTGCACTGCATAGAGTCCGAATTGGAGAGCGGGGTCGCTGCTGACACCCCACCGTTGGAGACTCTAAACTTTAAAAAAAAACTGGAAATAGAACTGCCATATGACCCAACAATCGCACTCCTGGGCATACACACCGACGAAAGCAGAACTGAAAGAGACACATTTACTCCAATGTTCATCGGAGCACTGTTTATAATAGCCAGGACATGGAAGCAACCTAGATGTCCATCTGCAGATGAATGGATAAGAAAGCTTTGGTACATATACACAATGGAGTATTATTCAGCCATTAAAAAGAATATATTTGAACCAGTTCTAATGAGGTGGATGAAACTGGAGCCTATTATACAGAGTGAAGTAAGCCAGAAAGAAAAACACCAATACAGTATACTAACGCATATATATGGAATTTAGAAAGATGCAAATGATAACCCTGTATACAAGACAGCAAAAGAGACACAGATGTATAGAACAGTCTTTGGGACTCTGTGGGAGAGGATGAGGGTGGGATGATTTGGGAGAATGGCATTGAAACACGTATGTTGTCATATGTGAAACGAATCACTAGTTCAGGGTTGATGCATGTTATAGGATCTTGGGGCTGGCGTGCGAGGATGACCCAGAGGGAGGATAAAGGGAGGAGGGAGGTGGGAGGGGAGTTCAGGAGGGGGAACTTATGTAAACCCGGGGTGAATTCATGTCAATGTATGGCAAAACAAACCATAATATAAACCACATAATATAACCACAAAAATATAATATTGTAAAATAATTTGCCTCCAATAAAAAATAAATTAATTACCAAAAAAAAGAAAGATGGTAACAATAACCCTGTATATGAGACAGCAAAAGAGATACAGATGTATAGAACAGTCTTTTGGACTCTGTTGGAGAGGGCGAGGGTGGGATGACTTGGGAGAATGGCATTGAAACATGTATATTATCATATATGAAATGAATCGCCAATCCAGTTTCGATGAATGATGCAGGATGCTCGTGGCTGGTGCACTGGGATGAACCAGAGGGATGGTATGGGGAGGGAGGTGGGAGGGGTGTTCAAGATGGGGAACACATGTACACCCGGGGTGGAATCATGTCAATGAATGGCAAAACCAATACAATATTGTAAAGTAATTAGTCTCCAATTAAAAAGACCCGGGTTCGATCCCTGGGTCGGGAAGATCCCCTGGAGAAGGAAATGGTAACCCACTCCAGTATTCTTGCCTGGAGAATCCCATGGACGGAGAAGCCTGGTAGGCTACAGTCCACGGGGTCGCAAAGAGTCGGACACGACTGAGCGACTGAACGGAACGGACGGAACGGAAGTTAAGGAGAGGGAATAAGATGGCAGAGGAATAGGATGGGGAGACCACTTTCTCTCCCATGTATTCATCAAAAGAACATTTGAACGCTGAGTAAATTTCACAAAACAACTTCTGAATGCTGAGAGGACATCAGACACCCAGAAAAGCAGCCCATTGTCTTCGAAAGGAGGTAAGAAAAAAAACATAAAAAATAAAAAGAGAGCCAAAAGATGTAGGGATGGAGCTCCATCCCAGGAAGGGAGGCATAAAAAAGAGAGAAGTTTCCAAACACCAGGAAACACTATCACCTGCGAGTCTGTGGAGAGCCTTGGAAACTCAGAGGTCAACATAACCCAGAGGAAAAAGACATAAATAATTAAAACCCACAGATTATGCACCCAATGGTAACTCTCAGCGGAGAAGCAGTGGAGATGCCCGCATCCACCATTAGCAAGCGGGGGCTGGACAGGGAGGAGCCGGCTACACTGCTTAGAGTAAGGACCGGGCCTGAATGCCACGAGGGCAATCTGAGAGAGCTAACTGGAGATAGCAAAGCAGACTGTGGGGAAACTACCCCTCAAAAAGGCGAAAAGCCCTAACCTAGGACTCCACCAGATCCACTCACAGAACAAAGGACTGAGCAGAGCTAGCTGGCTGCGGGTGGCCCATCCCCCACTGAGACAGGCAGGGGAGGGCAGCCAGAGCCAGAAGAGGTCAATCGCGGCCCCAGAAAGGCATCCGATACTAAACTGCAGGCTTCACTTCTGGCCAGGACTTCTTGGGTTTCTGGCCAGTTGACATCCACCTGAGAAGGTGCGCCGGTTGTACGCCCAGAAAAGCAAGTGGCAGAGACCAGGGAGGTGATGAGTCACAGGGACTGCATCGCCAAACACCTGGTCACCTGAGCTGCTCAGACTGGGGAAGGGCACAAAACCCAGGCCCAACCAAGTCTGCAACTTTGTGGAGTACCCGAGTATCTGAATCTGAGTGGCTTAGACCTGGGATGTGCATGCAACCCAGCGTCGGCCTTGGAAAGTTCCTGGCAGAGCAACCTACAGCCTGTGCAGCATAGACTGGGACAGCACACACACCGTAAGCAGGAGCAAACCCAATGTGGCCGAGACACTGAGAGAACTCCCCACTGACGCCACTGATATTTGTCTGCAGCATACCTCCCTCTCCACAGCACGACTGAACAACTGAGTCTTAAAAAGTGTCCACCACAGCCTCCTTATGTCAGGGGGGAAAATAGAAACTGAAGAGACCAGCAAACAGAAGAAGCTAAAACAGAGGGAACCACCTTGGAAGTGACAGATGGAGAAGTCTTGAGGCTACTGCAACAATAAGACTGAAAACCAGAGGCAGCAGGCTTAAGTCCAAAGCCTGAGACACCAGAGAACTCCTGACTCCAGGGAACATTAATCGATAGGAGATCATCAAATGCCTCCATACCCACACTAAAACCAAGCACCACCCAAGAGTCAACAAGTTCCAGAGCAAGACATACCACACAAATTCTCCAGCAACACAGGAAAATAGCCCTGAGCTTCAATATACAGGCTGCCCAAAGTCACTCCAAACCCTTTGACATCTCATAACTCATTACTGGACACTTCATTGCACTCCAGAGAGAAGAAATCCAGCTCCACCCACCAGAACACCGACACAAGCTTCCCTAGCCAGGGAACCTTGACAAGTCACCCGTCCAACCCCACACACAGCGAGGTAACTCCATAATAAAGAGAACTCCACAAACTGCCAGAAGAGGGAAAGGCCATTCCAAACAAAGCAATATAAGCAAGATGAAGAGACAGAGAAATACCCAGCAAATAAAGGAACAGGATAAATGCCCACCAACCCAAACAAAGAGGAAGAGATAGGGAACCTACCTGATAAAGAATTCTGAAAAATAATAGTGAAATTGATCCAAAATCTTTAAAAAAAAAAAAAAATTGGAGTTACAGATAAAAAACCTGGACGCAAAGATCGAGAACATGCAAGAAAGGTTTAATAAGGATCTAGAAGAAATAAAAAAGAGTCACTATACAATGAATAATGCAATGCAATTCAATGCTGCTAAGTCACTTCAGTCGTGTCCGACTCAGTGTGATGCCATAGACGGCAGCCCACCAGGCTCCCCCATGAATAATGCAATAGATGAGATCAAAAACACTCTGGAGGGAATCAACAGTAAAATAACGGAGGCAGAAGATAGAATAAGTGAGTTAGAAGATAGAATGGTAGAAATAAATGAAACAGAAGGAAAAAAGAAAAATGAATTAAGAAATGAGGACAATGTTAGAGACCTCTGGGACAATGTTAAACGCTCCAACATTCGAATCATAGGAGTCCCAGAAGAAGAAGACAAAAAGAAAGACCATGAGAGAATACTTGACGAGATAATAGTTGAAAACTTCTCTAAAATGGGGAAAGAAATAATCAACCAAGTCCAAGAAATCCAGAGAGTCCCTAACAGGATAAACCCAAGGCAAAATACTCCAGTTCAGTTCAGTTCAGTTCAGTCGCTCAGTCGTGTCCGACTCTCCGCGACCCCATGAATCACAGCACGCCAGGCCTCCCTGTCCATCACCAACTCCCGGAGTTCACTCAAACTCATGTCCACAGAGTCGGTGATGCCATCCAGCCATCTCATTCTCCGTCGTCCCCTTCTCCTCCCTCCCCCAACCTTTCCCAGCATCAGAGTCTTTTCCAGTGAGTCAACTCGTCGCATGAGGTGGCCAAAGTATTGCAGTTTCAGCTTTAGCATCAGTCCCTCCAATGAACATCCAGGATTGATCTCCTCTAGAATGGACTGGTTGGATCTCCTTGCAGTATAAGGGACTGTCAAGAATCTTCTCCAACACCACAGTTCAAAAGCATCGATTCTTCGGCGATCAGCCTTCTTCACAGTCCAACTCTCACATCCATACATGACCACGGGAAAAACCATTGCCTTGACTAGACGGACCTTGGTTGGCAAAGTAATGTCTCTGCTTTTTAATATACTATCAAGGTTGGTCATAACTTTCCTTCCAAGGAGCAAGCGTCTTTTAATTTCATGGCTGCAATCAGCATCTGCAGTGATTTTGGAGCCCAAAAAAACAAAGTCTGACACTGTTTCCACTGTTTTTCCATCTATTTCCCAGGAAGTGATGGGACCAGATGCCATGATCTTTGTTTTCTGAATGTTGAGCTTCAAGACAACCTTTTCACTCTCCTCTTTCACTTTCATCAAGAGGCTTTTGAGTTCCTCTTCACTTTCTGCCATAAGGGTAGTGTCATCTGCATATCTGAGGTTATTGATATTTCTCCCAGCAATCTTGATTCCAGCTTGTGCTTCTTCCAGCCCAGCGTTCCTCATGATGTACTCTGCATATAAGTTAAATAAGCAAGGTGACAATATACAACCTTGACGTACACCTTTTCCTATTTGGAACCAGTCTGTTGTTCCATGTCCAGTTCTAACAGTTGCTTCCTGACCTGCATACAGGTTTCTCAAGAGGCAGGTCCAAGACACATATTAATCAAACTAACAAAGATCAAACACAAAGAACAAATATTAAAAGCAGCAAGGGAAAAGCAGCAAATAACACACAAGGGGATTCCCATAAGGATAACAGCTGATCTTTCAACAGAAACTCTTCAGGCCAGGAGGGAATGCCAAGATATACTTAAAGTGATGAAACAAAATAACCTACAGCCAAGATTACCATACCCAGCAAAGGTCTCATTCAAATATGAAGGAGAAATCAAAAGCTTTACAGACAAGCAAAAGATGAGAGAATTCAGCATCACAAAACCAGCTCTCCAACAAATGCTGAAGGATCTTCTCTAGACAGGAAACACAGAAAGTGTGTATAAACTGGAACCCAAAACAATAAAGAAAATGGCAACGGGATCATACTTATCAATAATCACCTTAAACATAAATGGGTTGAATGCCCCAACCAAAAGACAAAGCCTGGTTGAATGGATACAAAAACAAGAGACCTATGTTGTCTACAAGAGAACTAACTCAAAATGAGGGACACATACAGATTGAAAGTGAAGGGCTAGACAACGGTATTCCACGCAAATAGAGACCAAAAGAAAGCAGGAGTAGCAATACTCATATCAGATAAAATAGACTTTAAAACAAAGACTGTGTAAAGAGACAAAGAAGGACAGTACATAACGATCAAAGGATCAATCCAAGAAGAAGATATAACAATTATTAATATACATGCACCCAACAGAGGAGCACAGCAACATGTAAGACAAATGCTAACAAGTTTGAAAGGGGAAATTCAGTTCAGTTCAGTTCAGTCGCTCAGTCGTGTCCGACTCTCTGCGACCCCATGAATCACAGCACGCCAGGTCTCCCTGTCCATCACCAACTCCCGGAGTTCACTCAAACTCATGTCCACAGAGTCGATGATGCCATCCAGCCATCTCATTCTCGGTCGTCCCCTTCTCCTCCCGCCCCCAACCTTTCCCAGCATCAGAGTCTTTTCCAGTGAGTCAACTCACCGCCTGAGGTGGCCAAAGTATTGCAGTTTCAGCTTTAGCATCAGTCCTTCCAATGAACACCCAGGATCGATCTCCCTTAGAATGGACTGGTTGGATCTCCTTGCAGTACAAGGGACTCTCAAGAGTCTTCTCCAACACCACAGTTCAAAAGGGAAATTAACAATAACAAAATAATAGTGGGAGACTTTAATACCCCACTCACACCTATGGATAAATCAACTAAACAGAAAATTAACAAGGAAACACAAACTTTAAATGATACAATAGACCAGTTAGACCTAATAGATATCTATAGGACATTTCACCCCAGAACAATGAATTTCACCTTCTTCTCAAGCACACACAGAACCTTCTCCAGGATAGATCACATCCTTGGCCATAAATCTAGCCTTGGTAAATTCAAAAAAACTGAAATTATTCCAAGCATCTTTTCTGACCACAATGCAGTAAGATTAGATCTCAATTACAGGAGAAAAACTATTAAAAATTACAACACATGGAAGCTGAACAACACGCTGCTGAATAACCAACAAATCACAGAAGAAATCAAAAAAGAAATCAAAATGTGCATAGAAACGAATGAAAATGAAAACACAACAACCCAAAACCTGTGGGACACTGTAAAAGCAGTGCTAAGGGGAAGGTGCATAGCAATACAGGCACACCTCAAGAAACAAGAAAAAAGTCAAATAACCTAACTCTACACCTGAAGCAACTAGAAAAGGAAGAAATGAAGAACCCCAAGGTTAGTAGAAGGAAAGAAATCTTAAAAATTAGGGCAGAAATAAATGCAAAAGAAACAAAAGAGACAATAGCAAAAATCAACAAAGCCAAAAGTTGGTTCTCTGAGAGGGTAAATAGGTGGGAGGGGGCTTCAGGAAGGGGAACTCACGTACACCCGGGGCGGATTCATGTCAATGTATGGAAAAACCAACCAATATAATATTGTAAAATAATTGGCCTCCAATAAAAAATAATAATAATCACTATTCTGCAAAAAAAAAAAAAGAAAAAAGACATGATGCCTGGAAAGATTGAAGGAGGGAGGAGAAGGGGACGACAGAGGATGAGATGGTTGGATGGCATCACTGACTCGATGGATGTGAGTTTGAGCAAGCTCCAAGAGCGGGTGATGGACAAGGAAGCTTGGCATGCTGCAGTCAAGCTTGGGTCGCAAAAAGTTGGACATAACTGATCAACTGAACTGAACGGACAGATTGAAGAATCAGTTGTGTGTGGGAACACCCAGTAAGGGAGTGAGCAAGAGGCTGGAGGGGGATTTCTAATTCACTGAGTTTTTATGTAGAAAATTCTTCTTTAGTCTTACAAAACTCTCACTACAAGCCTCTGGATCCTCCCATGATCTTCAAGATGACTGTCTTCCAATTTGCTTACAGTGTTGGATACATCATACTTTTTATCAGTAAAGATTGTTCTATGAATGCACAAATGAATATGTCTTCTTTTGAATGTATGGTCACTCAAATTGTAACTTTGTTATGGTGCATTAAAATACTCATTTTTGCTTTTGTCAATACATGATTCATTCTACAATTAAATTTGGGCAATACATCGATAATATTAAACATGCTATCTGCAAGGGTGACTGGTTGAATTAGAGATAGGCATTCTGGTATTCTAGTGTATCAGTTTGCTCCTGCTGTATAACAGGCATCCCCACAATTTTAGTGGTAAACAAACAAATCAAAAAACATTAACTCACTCACAGGGCTCTAGATTGGCTTAGGGTTGGTTGACTTAGGTTGCATTCAGATAACTGGCTCTGCTGATTTTGGCTGGACTTGTTCACAAGTTCTGGGAGTCAGTTGGCTTGAGCTGGTTCTTTCAAGTCTCGCTACATCATGTCCGCTTGTATCCCACTGGCTAAAGCAAGTCACACGGCTAAGAGCACGGACAGGAACATTCCCCCAATGAAAGCAAAGAGATTGAATATATGTGGAAAGCAACCTAAACTAAAACACCCTCACAACACACAAACTAAATCCCAGCTCTCACTCAAGAACTATAAGAATAAACATGGATTTTCGCAAATATCTGGCTGTCTCTAGCCTCTGGGCCTTTACGCATGCTGTCCCTCTGCCTAGAGTAATCTCCCACACCTTCCTCCCTTCTTATGCCATACATCCATCTCTACGACTTGACAGGTTAACTCTTGCCCATTCTTTCAGACTGTTATATCGCAGAAGCATCTTCTTTAGAACCCAGAATCCAATATTATTCCCAAGCTCAGGGTCTCCCACTGTGCTCTATGCTTGAAAATTGCCCATTTCTTTCTCTTCTCATAATCTCTGTGAGTACAGACTGCATCCTTCTTACTAACCTTTGGGCCCCCAGTCTGTAGATTGGTATCTGGTATACACCAAATATTCAAAAAGTGTTTGTTGGATGACTAATTTGGATATAAATATTCATCCTCTGTGAGCGGTGCACACTGATTTGGCTATAAATAGCCTGCTGCTGCTGCTAAGTCGCTTCAGTCGTGTCCTACTCTCTGCGACCCCAAAGACAGCAGCCCACCAGGCTCCCCCGTCACTTGGAATCTCCAGGCAAGAACACTAGAGTGGGGTTGCCATTTAAATAGCCTACCTACTGACAATTTCTCTCTCCAAATTTTTTTTCTTATTACTGTTAAGAATAAAACGAATGTAAAACTCTGCCTATGCAGAGCTATAAACTCAAAACAAACACATGAGCTCAGACTCAAACTAAGCAATCCTCCCCATTCCTCAGGAGATAATCTGATGTTTACTAGAATTTTCAAAGCACACACACACACACACAAATGAACTCTTTGGACCAAAACTAAACCAGAAGTTGCAGTGTGAACTGTTTGTCAGTCAGGATATACTTCTGACATTTAAAACATACTTTCGTGACATGGGGACACTGACCACTACAAAGTGGAATTGCCGGTTTTATTGAAGCTACTAACATCCCTTTCTCTAGCTGATCCCTAACAAAATATGTAGGACAAAAGGTCCCCGAATACTGAATGCTCATTCCTTAAAAAATTGCTTGAAGAAGATCCATGGCTGCCTGTTCATCTAAATGCAGTTTACATTTGTCTTTCACTGGTCCTTGAAAAAATATACGGGCTTCTCAGGAGGATTTACAGGCTTTTTGATGATATCTGAAGGACTTGTCTATTTATCATCATCACTGAAAACTTCATCACATAAGCACTTCATCATACATCCATTCATCAGAACTAAACCGCTGAACCCACTCCTCTCCAACAGACTTATTCTCTTTTCCCAATGCACTGCAATGAGCTCCACAAACACTAAATTCATGGTGACAGAGATTCTCAGAAAGAGCATTCAGCAGCATATTCTCTAAAGTATTTACCTTAGGCTTACAACATGATGATCCAGAACGCACTGAAAGCGGCTGGTAAGAGGATTTCAACAATCCACTGTGCCCTCCAATCAATAGCTAATCCATCGCTACTAAATGGCTTCTTCAGAGCGCAGACACACGAGAGGATCAATGAAATGGAATGTCTATTGTAGCAGCTCCACACACTCTCTTTAGGAAACTGCAAGAGGCTGGCAGAACTCGTCAATGACTTTTCATACGTGCAACTAAAGATAACACATTGGGGTGTCTGTGAGTGTTTCTTACAGTCGTGGTATCACTGGATGGTGTCTGGAAGATATTTTCGGCGGTGGCATCCTAGAAGGGCAGTGGTACTGGCATCTAATAGGCAAAGGCCAGTATGTGTGTGCTTAGTCGCTCAGTCTTGTCTCTGTGACTTCATGACTTGAGTCTCTGTGACCGCCATGGATCACTGTCCATGGGGTTTTCCAGGAAAGAATACTGGAGTGGGTTTGCCATAAACATCCTATGGTGCAGAAGATAGCCTTCCCTCCCACTGCACAGTAACAGGATTATCCAGTTCTCAATGTCAATAGTGCCAAGAATGAGAAACCCCGCCCTAGAGAAAGTTCACAGATGGAATACCTAGAACTGCCTGATATGGCAGCCACTAAGCAGCAAGATCCCCTGGAGAAGAAAATGGCAACCCACTCCAGTACTCTTGTCTGATGGACAGAGGAGCCTGGTAGGCTATAGTCCACTGGATCACAAAGAGTCGGAGATGACTGAGTGACTTCACTGGTCACTGGTAAGCACATGGAGTTAATGAGCTTCTCAAATGTGGCAAGTCCAAATTGAGAGGCCCTGTAAGTGAAAAATACACTCTAGATTTCAAAGAATTAGCATGAAAGAAGAATGCAAAATATCTTAATGCTTTTATGATTAGATATAGAAATGATGTTTTGGATATTGCACTAAGGAAAACATACTATTTAATTTCATCTCTTTATACTTTTAAAAAATATATCTACTAGAAAGTATAAAATGGTATGTTTCAGGTTGTACACCTTTATGGACAGCACTCAGTTAATGTTCTTTTTGTTCCTTTGATGACAACCTGTCTCTACCCATAAAACCTGCATTTTAATTAGACATTCTCTCAAAGGAAATTTAAGTTCATAAAGCCCCAGTCTATGTCCATATAAGGTGAATATAAGTGCCAAGCTATTTAATCAGATGAAAGATATTTGAGCTGCAAGATGAAGCTTCCCTATTTATAGTCATTTACATAACTGGGCTGAGGTTAAGAAAGCAGAGGCACAGATTTGTGTTTTTCTTTATGTGCAAATGATTAGGAATTAATTCATTAGCAAAATGTCCCACAGGTAAACAGATTAAAAACCTAGAAGACAAACAAATGGGGGGTTTCAACAACAGGTAAATATTTCCAAGAGGCAAGTACAAAATCTAGCTCATTAGGAAGAATGACCCTGAGAACAGCAGAGAAACTAGACAAACCGTGAAAGAGCCTGCTGATGAAACTGAAAGAGGAGAGTGAAAAAGCTGGCTTCAAACTCAGCATTCAAAAAATGAAGATCATGGTATCCAGTCCCATCACTTCATGGCAAACAGATGGGGAAACAATAGAAACAGTGACAGACTTTATTTTGCCGGGCTCCAAAATCAATGCAGACGGTGACTGCAGCCACGAAATTAAAAGATGCTTGCTCCTTGAAAGAAAAGCTATGACTAACCTAGCATATTAAAAAGCAGAGACATCACTTTGCCAGCAAAGGTCTGTATAGTTAAAGCTATGATTTTTCCAGTAGTCATGTACAGATGTGAGAGGTGGACCATAAAGAAGGAGGAGCAGCAAAGAACTGATGCTATCTAATTGTGCTGGGAAAGACTCTCGAGATAGTAAGGAGATAAATCGGTCAGTCTTCAAGGAAATTAACTGTGAATATTCATTGGAAGGACTGATGTTGAAGCTGAAGCTCAAATACTTTGGCCACCTATTGCAAAGAGCTGACCCATTAGAAAAGACCCTGATGTTGGGAAAGATTGAAGGCAGGAGGAGAAGGGGACAACAGAGGATGAGATGGTTGGATGACATCACCAACTCGATGGACATGAGTTTGAGCAAACTCCGGAACATGGTGAAGGACAAAGAAGCCTGGTGGGCTGCAGTCCATGGGGGTCACAAAAAGTCATAAGTACATGACTGAGCAAAACTGAACAAAAACAACAAACTGGCCATTCATGACTCAAAACCCCCACTATTCATAGTACCATGGAGCAAGTAATGGAACGTAAATTCCATGGCTCCTTTTTCAATGATTCACTTGACAGGAAAGGACAGAACAGAAACACTAAGTAACAAGTGATGACAATGACTGGTGATGTTCCAAATGAGAGTTCACGGTTAAAATCTCAAACGCCTAGGCATGGGATTCAGGCCTGGAAATAAAGGTGGAATTTAGACTGATGAAGATACGTACTGAAGACAGAAGTCTAGAAAGAGGTAGCCTAGTAAGTTAGCCTGCAATCAGAGTTGGAGTCAGTCTGAGGTTTGCAACAGAGACGCTCAGTCTACTGAACAAGGCACTGCATTCATTCCGGGGAAAAGCTGAACAATAGAACCGAGTTCTTCATTCTCACCAGGCTGAGAATCTGGAACTTTATTCTATCGGCAGTAGGGAGCCAGAGAGAGCTACAGAAATAGAGAGGGGGTTGTCAGGAAGACGGTGTTGTCTACCCGCAAGTGAGATTAAAGACAGGGAAGAAATGGTGGGAGAGGAGTCATCAGCCCAGAACACGCAGTGAGGAAGCCAGGGTGATGGCAGCCCATCTGGGGGTGAAGGCGTCCGTAAGGGAGAAGAAAGATGACTCTGATTTTCAGCCTGAGCATCTGGGAGAGGGAACTGCATGGACATAATGAGGAATATAAGGGGATGGCATTAATCGTCCAGTATTGATCATCAACAAAATGCCAAGCAAAGCTAAACTCGGCATTTTAAAGTTAACTGCGTTGGCCGTGAGAACACCATGATGCCTGACCATTATTAAGCACCAAGATGGTAACTGAGAACGACTTTTAAATATTGTTTTAAAACATCCTATCATCTAATCTCCAAAGACATTGAGGCCAACCATGAAGCCGATTTAACTAGGAGGGAGAGTGCTGCAGTTCATGGGGTCGCAAAGAGTTGGACGCGACTGAGCGACTGAATTGAACTGAACTGAGTGTTAATCCCTCAGTCTTGTCTGACTCTGCGACTCCATGGACTATCACCCACGAGGCTCCTCTGTCCCTGGGATTCTCCAGGCAAGAATACTGAACTGGATTGCCATGCCCTCCTGCAAGGGATCTTCCCAACACAGAGATCAAATTCACATCTCTGCCTTGCCTGGTGGGTTCTTTACCACTGAGCCACCTGGAAAGCCTTATTTTCTAAGAAATAAAGGATAAATAAATTCATATGTCAAAACTTGGGTCAAGAGGAAAGGCCAACTTTCCTGGTACATGGTACTCCTTTTCCACAAAAAAAAAAAAAAAATCCAGAAATAAAACACTTCTATGTGCAGAAATCAACAGCTTTCCTTTTTTTAATTTCGGGTCAACATCAAATAATTTTTTAGTATGTCTCAAATTCAGTAGTTTTCTTTTATGTGAAAAGTGAAAGTTGCTCTGTCCTTTCTGACTCTTTGAGACCCCATGGACTGTAGTCTCCCAGGCTTTTGTGTCCATCGGATTTCCCAGGCAAGAATACTGCAGTGGGTTGCCTTTCCCTTCTCCAGTGGATCTTCCCAACCCAAGGATCGAACCCAGGTCTCCCACATTGCAGGCAGACTCTTTACCATCTGAACCACCAGGGAAGCCCAAGAATACTGGAGTGGGTAGCCTATCCCTTCTCCAGTGGATCTTCCTAACCCAGAAATCGAATTGGGGAAATGGCAACCTACTCCAGTGTTCTTGCCTGGAGAATCCCAGGGACGGCAGAGCCTGGTGGGTTGCCGTCTATGGGGTCGCACAGAGTCGGACACGACTGAAGCGACTTAGCAGCAGCAGCAGCATTGCAGGCAAATTCTTAACCATCTGAGCTACACATATTAGAAGATAAAATTGAAGACAAGGTACCATTCAAAATAGCAATAATAAAGACAAAATGCTTAGAAATAAACCTAAGAAGCATGTAAGACTTCAGGAAGATAATTTTTATGTTATTCTGATGTGGGGGAGTAAAAATTTAAATACATGAAAGGCATTTCAAGTTACAAAGTATGAAGAATCAACATGACTCTCTCTAAACCTATTTAAAATAGAACCCAAAGGATTTGTTTCAGGAATTATTTATGCTGGTCCTAAATTTCATAGGAAATCATAGATACATAAGAATGCACGTGTGCTAAGCCACTTCAGTCATGTTCCACTTTTTGTGACCATAGACTATAGCTCGCCAGTCTCCTCTGTCCACGGGGATTCTCCAGGCAAGAATACTGGAGTGGGTTGCCATGCCCTCCTCCAGGGGATCTTCCTGACACAAGGATAGAACCTGTATCTCTTGTATCTCCTGCATTGGCAGCCGGGTTCTTTACCATTAGCACCACCTGAGAAGCCTTAAGCAAGAATGGCCAACAGAAATCTAAAGGAGCTCAATTATGAAATGAAAACCACTCAGTTAAACACAGGTAAAGATGTTAACAGACAATTCTTAAAGGTAAGTGTTCCAAAAGACAATAAGCATGGTAAAAATGCTGAACCTCATCACTCAAATGCAAAAAATCCACTCATCAGTCAAATGCAAAAGAAGACCACAATGGGAAACCACCATGTACCCACCCAGTATGAGGAAAATATAAAAGACTGACATCAAATGACACTGAGGAACGAACACAACTGGAACTCTTATACATGCTCAGTCTCAGTTCAGTCGTTCAGTCATGTCTGACTGTTTGTGAACCCATGGACTGCAGCACGCAAGGCTTCCCTGTCCATCGCCAACTCCTGGAGCTTGCTCAAACTCAAGTCCATTGAGTCGGTGATGCCACCCAACTGTCTCTTCCTCTGTCATCCCCTTCTCTTCCTGCCTTCAGTCTTTCCCAGAATCATGTCTTTTGCAATGAGTCAGTTCTTCACACCAGGTGGCCAAAGTACTGGAGTTTCAGCTTCAGTTATACATGCTATAATACATGCTAGTGGGAGCATAAAATAGTTCAGTCACCTTGGAGAAAGACTGGAGGTTTCTTTAAAAGCTAAAAACCTACCCTCAGACACAGCCATTTCACTCAATCTGTGTTCCCGTTCCGCCCCCCTACCCCCCAGCCCCCCCGCTCTAAAAAGGAAACACTTGGGCCATAAATTAGATGATGACAGAACCTTCATGGCAGAATAGCCAGAAAGTGCAGAGTCCAGCTGCTATTTAATAGGAAGACAAAGAAACCAAATGTGGAACATTCATAAATGGAATATTGCTCATCAGTAAAAAGAAAGAAGCTACAGATATATGTAAGTACATGGTTAAGTCTTACTTACACTTAGGGACAGAAACCTTCCATGAAAACATCCACACTGTGTGAAATCAGAACAGCAGTACCTCTGGGGTAGGGTATCAGGATTGACTGGCAAGAGGCATGAGGGAATTTTCTGGGTGGTAGTTTTACTCTGTAAATGGACTGTATAGTCCATGGAATTTTCCAGGTCAAGATACTGGAGTGGGTAGCCTTTCCTTTCTTCTCCAGGGGATCTTCCCAACTTAGGGATCGAACCCGGGCCTTCTACATTGCAGGCAAATTATTTACCAGCTGAGCCACCAGGGAAGCCCAAGAAGACTGGAATGAGTAGCCTATCCCTTCTCCAGGGGATCTTCCCGACCCAGGAATTGAATCGGCATCTCCTGTATTGCAGGCATTCTTTACCAACTGAGCTATCAGGGAAACCCATTCAAGCACATGCATTCAACAAAACCCATTGACTATGCATTTATGATTTGAGAAAGTCACTGTGTGTAAGTTTTAGCTCAAAACAAGAAAATATCATAAACAGTTACTAAACTCTAGGTAATGATAATGAATGCTAAGCTATTTAGGAGGAAGTCTACCGCTATCTCCAATTTATTCGGTGGTGGTTGTTTTTCAGCCGCCAAGTTGTGTCCGACTCTATGCGACCCCATGGTCTGCAGCACATCAGGCCTCCTTCTCCCTCACCATCTCTCAGAGTTTGCCCAAGTTCATGTCCATTGAATCGGTGATGCTGACCCTGATGCTGGGAAAGACTGAAAGCAGAAGGAGAAGAGGACGACAGAAGATGAGATGGTTGGATCACATCACTGATTCAATTTACCTGGATATGAGTTGGGGGAAAAAAAAAAAAAGGAAGATGAATCCAGTGTATAGAGAATAGATGTGTGTAAAGCAATGTCAGTGAAATGTTAATAGTAAAGTCTATGTGGTGGGTAAAATGAATGTTCACTGTAAAATTCTTTCAATATTTCCATATGGTTGACCTAATTTTTAAAATAAAATGCTGAGAAAAGTCTGAACAAATTAAAAGAGTAATGAACACTAGTCTTATAGGATGCTAAAACTTACTTATCTAACGTATTAAACATAAATAAGAAAAGATGAATGGAAAAGAGTATAAAATTCATAAATAGAACTCCCCAAAATATGGAAATTGAGTGCTATTGATGAGTACAAAATTTCATTTATTTGAGATAAGTTCTAGAGATTTGCTGTACAGTAAACAATACTTAGTATGCACTTAAAAAGTTGAGGGTGGATCTCATGTTCAGCATTCTTACCACAATTTAAAAAAATATGGAAATATAGTATCTGTTACTGTGCTTAGCGTTCTCATGGAATTTGAAGTCAAGTGGGCCTTAGGAAGGATCACTACAAATAAAGTTAATGGAGGTGATGGAATTCCAGTTGAACTATTTCAAATCCTAGAAGATGATGCTATTAAAGTGCTTCACTCAATATGCCAGCAAATTTGGAAAACTCAGCAGTGGCCACAGGACTGGAAAATGTCAGTTTTCATTTCAATCCCGAAGAAGAGCAATGCCAAAGAATGTTGAAACTACTGAGTAATTGCACTCATCTCACACACTAGCAAAGTAATGCTCAAAATTCTCCAAGCCAGGCTTCAACAACACATGAACTATGAAATTCCAGATGTTCAAGCTGGATTTAGAAAAGGCAGAGGAAACAGAGATCAAATTGCCAATATCCGCTGGACCATAGAAAAAGCAAGAGAATTCCATAAAAAACATCTATTTCTGCTTTATTGATTATTCCAAAGCCTTTGACTGTGTGCTGCTGCTGCTGCTAAGTCGCATCAGTCGTGTCCAACTCTGTGCAACCCCATAGACAGCAGCCCACCAATCACAACAAACTATGGAAAATTCTGAAAGAGATGGGAATACCAGACCAGCTGACCTTCCTCCTGAGAAATCTGTTTGCAGGTCAAGAAGCAACAACTAGAACCGGACATGGAACAATGGACTGGTTCCAAATAGGAAAAGGAGAATGTCAAGGCTGTATATTGTCACCCTGCTTATTTAACTCAAATCCAGAGTTCAGTTCAGTTCAGTTCAGTCGCTCAGTTGTGTCCGACTCTCCACGACCCCATGAATCACAGCACACCAGGCCTCCCTGTCCATCACCAACTCCCGGATTTCACTCAAACTCATGTCCACAGAGTCGGTGATGCCATCCTACATCATGCAAAATACCAGCTTGGATGAAGCACAAGCTGAAATCAAGATTGTCAAGAGAAATATCAGTAACCTCAGATATGCAGATGATACCACCCTTATGGCAGAAAGTGAAGAGGAACTAAATAGCCTCTTGATGAAAATGAGATTGAAAAAGCTGGCTTAAAACTCAACATTCAGAAAATAAAGATCATGGCATCCAGTCCCATCAGTTTAGTTCAGTTCAGTCGCTCAGTCATGTCTGATTCTCCGCGACCCCATGAATCACAGCACGCCAGGCCTCCCTGTCCAACACCAATTCCCGGAGTTCACTCAAACTCATGTCCATAGAGTCGGTGATGCCATTCAGCCATCTCATTCTCTGTCGTCCCCTTCTCCTCCCGCCCCCAAACTTTCCCAGGATCAGAGTCTTTTCCAGTGAGTCAACTCTTCGCATGAGGTGGCCAAAGTATTGGAGTTTCACCTTTAGCATCGGTCCTTCCAATGAACACCCAGGATTGATCTCCTTTAGAATGGAATCATTGGATCTCCTTGCAGTCCAAGGGACTCTCAAGAGTCTTTTCCAGCACCACAATTCAAAAGCATCAATTCTTCGGCGATCAACTTTCTTCACAGTCCAACTCTCACATCCATACATGACCACGGGAAAAACATAGCCTTGACTAGACGGACCTTGGTTGGCAAAGTAATCCAGTCCCATCAATTCGTGGCAAATAGATGGGGAAACAATGGGACCAATGACAGATTTTATTTTGCTGGGCTCCAAAATCAGTGCATGCGGCCATGGTGACTGCAGCCATGAAATTAAAAGACACTTGCTCCTTGGAAGAAAAACTATGACCAACCTACACAGCACATTAAAAAGCAAGAGAAATTACTTTGCTGACAAAGGTCTGTCTAGTCAAGGTTGTGGTTTTTCCAGTGGTTATATATGGATGTGAGAGTTGGACTATAGAGAAGGCTGAGCACCAAAGAATTGATGCTTTTGAACTGTGATATTGGAGAAGACTCTCGAGAGTCCCTTGGACTGCAAGGAGATCAAACCAGTCCATCCTAAAGGAGATCAGTCCTGAATATTCTTGGAAGGACTGATGCTGAAGCTGAAACTCCAATCTGGTCACCTGATACAAAGAACTGACTCATTGGAAAAGACCCTGATGCTGGAAAAGATTGAAGGGCGGGAGGAGAAGGGGATGACAGAGGATGAGATGGTTAGATGGCATCACCGACTCTATGGATATGAGTTTGAGCAAGCTCCTGGAGTTTGTGATGGACCGGGAAGTCTGGCGTGCTGCAGTCCATGGGGTCGAAAAGAGTCAGACACGACTGAGCAACTGATCTGAAGTGAGTGCATGTGACAGGTTGCAACTATGATCAGAAGGGGAAAGACGGATCACTTAATAGTGTTGAGACAAATGGGCAACCTTCTGGAGTCATGTAATTGGATCTATGCCTCATACTTTATGCCAGGATAACTCCAAGACAGATCAAATATTTAGACATCACATAAAGTGAAGAATGAACTAGTAATCCAAAGAAACCACAGGATAAATCTTTCAGCACTAGAGGAGAGAAGTCTTTTCACACTATAACCAAACACTACAAGTAATAAAAATACTGATGAATTCAACCACGTCAAATTCAGAACTCCTCAGGACAAAACTGCCATAAGCAAACTCAAAGACAGATGATAAATAGGGGCAAAATTGTAATAGATCACAAAGTTAGTTTCTCTAATACATAAGCAACTCACAGATACAACGTCAGCAACACAGTAGGAATAAAAGGGAGAACTATATCAACAGAGAATTCACAGAAAAGACAGATGGTTTTAAGTCCTTTGAAAATATCCTCAGCCCTCAAATATGTAACTGGAAAAAAATATACATATCTGTGAGGTTTTAATTTGCATTGGGATGGGGGAGCCTCCTGGGCTGCCATCTATGTGGTCGCACAGAGTCGGACACTACTGAAGCGACTTAGCAGCATCAGCAGACGGGGAAAAAAAGAAAGCTATTGTGCCAATAATTCACTTTAAAAAGGAGAGAAAGAAAACCCACATATACATAACACACGTAAAAATGTGCTTGTACATATTTTTCAAAGCACCAGAGAGGAACACAAGAAAAAATAACACACATTGTTTGTTCAGTGACAGAGATTTCTTTCACAGTACAATCTTCTATACGTTTTGAGTTTTTAATCCCATAAATGTAGTAGCTAATAAAAAATGGGACTTCCCTTGTGGATCAGCGGAAAAGAATCTGCCTGCAATTCAGGAGACCCAGGTTCAATCTCTGGGTCGGGAAGATCCCCTGGAGATGGAGATGGCTACCCACTCCAGTATTCTTGCCTGGACAATCCCATGGATAGAGGAACCTGGAAGGCTACAATCCATGCAGTCGCAGAGAGTCAGATACGACTGAGCACAACCAGAGGAAAAAAAGAAAAAACTTAGATGCAGAAATGTGAAAAGAATTCTACTGCAAACAAAAGCAGCAGAGATTGGGAGGCAGCCCCAGTCCTACCCCAACTCTGTTAACTAACTATGTGAACTTGGGCCAGCCTCAGAATCACTGACTACTCTGGCTACAAAGCACCTCAGCAATATTCTCACCCCTCACTCTGGTTCCACAGAACAGAAAACAAAACACAGAATATATTAAATGGCTTAGCACCCATCACAGGCACTCAGTTTATGGCAGAGCCAACCAAAGCTGTCGATTGTCAATTCCTTCTCATTTAAGATCGAGTAGCATAATTAAGAGATGAAAAGACAAGCCACAGAGACAGGGAGAAAATACTTGTCAACCACAGAAATCGCAAAGAACTCAGATCCAGAATGTAGAAAGAACTCTCACAACTCAGTGTGAAGAAAGAAAACAAATTAGCACCTGAAAAGATACCCACCATCCTTATCTATCAGGGAAAGGCAAATTAAAACCATGGTAAGATATCAATAGGCATCTAAGATACCAATAGCCGTCTTAGAATGGCTAAGACTTCTAAGCAACACTCCCAAATGGTGGGAAGACCATGAAGCAACTAGAATTCTCACACACTGCTTGTATACAAAATGCAGAAGGGTGCAGAAAACACTTTAAAAAGATGCTTACTGTATATCTTAAAAATCTGCACACAAATGTTTAGAGCAGTTTTATTTTGACACCTCCCCAAAAAATCTACAGAAACAAGAAAAATGTCCATACAACGGGACACTGCTGCTGTTGTTGTTCAGCTGGTAAGTCATGTCTGACTCTTTATGACCCCATCAACTGTCCATGGGATTCTCCGGGCAAGAATACTGGAGTGGGTTGCCATTTTCATCTCTAGGGGTCATCTACCTCTACAAGGATTCAATCCTGTGCTGTTGCAGCTGCTGACCTTCAATCCACCCTGAAAGGAGTTCAAAGTAGAGAGCAGAATGAGACATCTATGACCTGGGGAGAAAACTGGCAGGACAGGTCTTCAGACAGTAAGATATTTCAATATTTAATCAGATAAGATGATTTTATGAGCTCAATTCTTTGCATCTCTTCGTGTCTAGAAAAGCGCTAACTTCCTTCGTGATGATGACTATTCCTCGAGACTAGTGAAACCTTCTGCAAAAATATGTGTTTGGTGACATGCAGTCCCCGTTCACCAAAATCACTTATATGATGACCTTCCCGACCCAACCCACTCGGCATCTCTTTGGAACAGTTTCTCAGAGCTATCTGAGGTGCTGTCTCCTGGGCTACAGCTCTCATTCTGTCTCACGTGAAACTTGATTTGCAACTCTCACATTGTGAATTTTTTTAAGTCAACAATTCCGTTTATATGACCCCTGGCAGCTGCAAAACTGGAGGCATGCTAACGTAGATCAGAATTGCTAGGAGCTCATATAGCAAAAGAGGCTGACCAAAAGGGGGGCCATGAAGAAATACAGGGGACATGAGAGGATGGTTCTATGTCATGATTGTGATCCAGGAGGCACAGCTCTGTGTGTTTGTCCAAAACCATACAATTGTGCCTCACAAAGAGTAGCTTTGTGAACCGTGTGTGAATTGAAAAAAATGATTTCTTAAATGGAGTCTTGAATCAAATAATGTCTGTGACACTTTCCATTTCGATAAAGCTTTCTTACTTTTTAAAAGGCTGACAGTTTCACTGCAGCAGACTAGCACAGATTTGCATTACACGTGGGAAATTCTTTCATCTTTTTTGCTCAGCATGTCTAAAATAAACTTCCTTCTGTTTATACTAGCCTCTGATGCCCTCATGCTTTCTTACCAGATGCCTTTGGAGCAGGTGTTTTCTGGGTTGGAGCTTTCTGACCCTTCTAAGCTTTGGGGGGCTTTCCAGGTGACGCTAGTGGTAAAGAACCCGTCTGCCAATGCAGGAGATGTGAGAAATGTCGGTTCCATCCCTGGGTCAGAATGTTCCCCTGGATAAAGGAAAGGCAACCCACTCCAGTGTTCTTATCTGGAGAATCCCATGGACAGAGGAGCCTGGCAGGCTACAATCCATGAGGTTGCCAACAGTCGGATACGACTGAACAACCAACACTTTCACACTGCCTTCTCTCAGGCTTTTCAGACATACTTCTGGCAGGCACCGTGTGGGAACTTGAGGTTGAAGTCAGGGCACAACATGCATTAGAAAGGCACAGCCGGTCTCCTCACTTGAGTGCAAGGTTCATCCATCAAAGCTCTGTTCTGATCAGAACCATCTACAATCATGACCAGCTTCCCAGCACGAGGCCAAAAGGAGGCACAGGCCATCCTGCCAAGCTCCAGGAAGCGCTGGAACACCATACTGGAGGCAACTAGCCAGAAGACTTTTCTCACTTTCTTTTGAGAAGAAAAAGCTTGAAGAACTATGAAATTCACAATGAAATGACAATATGGAGAAATAGGAGGCCCAGGAAAGGGTGTGAAAATAATGGCTCAGGATTTCTTCTCAGTTGGAAGTGCTTAACAAACAGCAAGATGTAGCCAGTCTCAGATTCTACTGTTTAAAGTTGGCTAAGGTCCTTCTAGTCAAGGCTATGGTTTTTCCCGTGGTCACGTATGGATGTGAGAGTTGGACTGTGAAGAAAGCTGATCGCCGAAGAATTGATGTTTTTGAATTGTGGTACTGGAGAAGACTCTTGAGAGTCCCTTGGACTGCAAGGAGATCCAACCAGTCCATTCTAGAGGAGATCAATCCTGGTGTTCTTTGGAGGGACTGATGCTAAAGGTGAAACTCCAATACTTTGGCCACCTCATGCGAAGAGTTGACTCACTGGAAAAGAGTCTGATGGTAGGAGGGATTGGGGGTGGGAGGAGAAGGGGACGACAGAGAATGAGATGGCTGGATGGCATCACCGACTCGATGGACATGAGTTTGAGTGAACTCCGGGAGTTGGTGATGGACAGGGAGGCCTGGCGTGCTATGGTTCATGGGGTTGCAAAGAGTCTGACACGACTAAGCGACTGAACTGAACTGAACTGATCATGTGTTTAAGGGCTTCCCTGGTGGTTCAGATGGTAAAGAATCCACCTGCAATGCAGGAGACTTACGTTTGATCCCTGGGTCAAGAAGATTCCCCTGGAGGAGGGCATGGTGACCCACTTCAGTATTCTTGCCTGGAGAATGCCATGGACAGAGGATCCTGCCGGGCTCCAGTCCATGGGGTCGCAGAGAGTCAGATGCGATTGAGTGACTAACACTCATGCACACACACACACACCATGTTTTCAAATTCCTTTTTATTTAAAGATGGGATCATTGGTTGCATCAAGTGTGGATCTCCACCTATGTATTCTTGTTTCTGTCAAAGCATGTGTTTGCATCGTTTGGACTGTCCAGAGGAACAACATCCTTCAAACCATTCCTTATTTAGTTTTAGTCTCCTTGGTTCCATAAACGTAAGGGAAAATACACTTTACTCGGTGTTTCTTACCCTTGAAGGGTTATGTATCCCTTTGAGAATTTGAGGAAAGCTATAATCATATTTACGAGGATTAAAAAAAAAATCATGTGCAGAGACTCCTCTGAACATGCATATACAATGGAGTACCAATTTCTCATTAAAAAAGAATGAAATAATGGTATTTGCAGCAACACAGAGGCACCTAGGGATTTGGTGGTCCTGTGATTGAGAATCTGCCGTCCAATGCAGGGGACGTAGGTTCGATCCCTGGTCTGGGAACTAAGATTGCGCGTGAAGTTGTTATTGTTCGGTGGGTCAGTTGTGTCCGCCTCTTTGCAACCTCATGAACTGCAGCACGCCAGGTTTCCCTATCCTTCACCATCTCCCGGAGCTTGCTCAAACTCATGTCCATTAAGTTGGTGATGCCACCCAACCATCTCATCCTCTGTCACTGCCTTCTCCTCCCGCCCTCAATACTTCCCAGCCTATGGAGGGACAAGTAAAACTGTGAGCCACCACTACAGAACACTGCATACTGCAACAAAAACCCAGCCCAGCCAGGACTATAAATAAATAAGTGAAGTCCATAAATAAACCCCACAGACACAATTCCGGTTTCAAGCACAGAATCCACAGGGTTCCCCGAGTCCCGTGGGTGTCAGGGAGCCAGGATTCCAGGTGTGAAGAGGGTAGACTCCTGAGAGGAGCCCCGGGTTCAAATCCTGATGCTTGCTCCTTGCAAACATGCTTGGACTATACACTGTGACTTGAGACGTACGTTTCTGACCTCAGTCTCCTCATCTGTAAAATGGGGGGGAAAGTTGAAACTGCCTGACACTGCATAGACACAGTTATCCCCACTCTGCCTCAGTCTGCTCATCTGTCAAGTGCAAGTCAGCAGTGCCTCCAGGATTCCACTGCGCCTGGCCCCTGGATAAGCCTCCCAGGATATGAGCTAGGAGGAGGCCAGGGAAGGTCTTGATGATCCTCTCAGCAAACAGGAGGCAAAGTGAAGAGTACAGAGCTGATTGTACAACTGATGAAGGCAAGCTCCCCTGAGACTAACAGGGTGCATGGCCAGGAAGGGGGTGGAAGCACCCGGAGTAGCCTCTGGTTCCCCCGCCTGTCAGAAATCTCTCCATCACTCAGTGAGCCCTGGAAACCTCAGCCCACTGTTCAAATGGAAGGCATCATTTCCACACCATTACACCATGTCCCCAGCAATAAGCCAAACCTTTTTATTGTGGAGATATTAAAAAAATAATAATAATGCTAGAAGGAAAACATAGAAAGGCATTTGTTTATATTATTTCAAGCTTTTTAAAAATGACTTCCTCTGAATAGGCCACATGCCTCTTTTCAGGCCAGCTATTACCATTTTTACCTACCGGTTGTAAAACGTTATGTTTCCCATCTGTCTGAAGAAGATTGCGACCCTCTCCCATCCATTCATTTACCAACCTCCCACCCCTCTTCAGGGAGGGGACCGCTGGAGGAGACAGGCGTCCTGGGAATGTGCAGGGAACCCACAGCCTTGAATGCACCTCCCTCCACCACGGCACAGAGGTAGGAGGAAGACGGTTAGTCTGCAAAGAAGGAGAAGCACCTACTTCCTAACCAGCAGCTGTCGTTAAAGCTATTTTCCAAGCAATTTAGTCAGCTAATCTCTGGAAGGTGATTTGATTCTTTCGGCCTGATGAGGCAATGAAATGAAAACGCAAAGAGAGAGAAAGGCAGAGAGAATACACAGGAGTTCTTTCTCCCGATCACGACTCAACCTCTGTAATCTCGCAGGACTCCACTGAAGGGGTTATTTGTGTAAAGTGTCCTCTGATCAAACTTGAAAATACTCTCTGTCAGATGAGCAGAGCTGAAGTCCACAGCTTCTATGCGTCCTGTGACCCAGACTTCAGTACTGAGAATCAAGGCTGCGTCGAACGCTGTCTCTGCTATGGAGAAAACGTACTTGGACTACACACTGTGACTTAGATGTAAGTTTCTGACCTCAGATTCAGTATTCCCAGCTGTAAAATGGGAAAAAAAATTGAAACTGCCTTACATGGTGTACACACACAGACACACACACTTACACACTTATTCACGTGCATAAACGCAGAGGTAAACTTTAACTTTTTCTTTCTTAGCCACCATGAGTGCTTGAGCTTTAAATGCAGAGAGTACACACCTGATCTGAAACAATGGAAACAGTGTCAGACTTTATTTTTGTGGGCTCCAAAATCACCACAGATGGTGACTGCAGCCATGAAATTAAAAGATACTTACTCCTTGGAAGAAAAGTTATGACCAACCTAGACAGTATATTAAAAACCAGAGATATTACTTTGCCAACAAAGGTCTGTCTAATCAAACCTATGATTTTTCCAGTAGTCATGTGTGGATGTGAGAGCTGGACTATAAAGAAAGCTGAGTGCCAGAGAATTGAGGGTTTTGAACTGGGGTGATGGAAAAGACTCTTGAGAGTCCCTTGGGCTGCAATGAGATCCAACCTAAAGGAAATCAGTTCATCCTAAAGGAAATCAGTCCTGAATATTCATTGGAAGGACTGATGCTGAAGTCTAACCTCCAATACTTGCCACCTGATGCAAAGAACTGACTCTTTGGAAAAGCCCCCAATGCTGGGAAAGATTGAAGGTGGGAACAGAAGGGGATGACAGAGAATGAGATGGTTGAATGGCATCACCGACTCAATGGACATGAGTTTGAGTAAACTCCGGGAGTTGGTGATGGACAGGGAACCCTGGCGTGCTGCAATCCATGGGGTTGCAAAGAGTCAGACAGGACTGTGTGACTGAACTGAACTGAACACCTGATCAGATCACTGTCCCTCCTGGCAGTGGTCATGGGACTTTAGGAGTCATGTTAGGCATCTCTGAAGAGCTTTCTAATTGCCTGGAACCACTGCCGGTTTTCTGCCTTGATTCTGCCACCCTCTTGCTCTTCCGAGCTGGTCACAACATTACCGAGTCCAAGCTCACTCTGCTCACCACACAACAGGCCAGTGAATCCGAGAGACAAGGTGTCGAGGCAAGGAAGAGACTTTAAATCAGGGATCCAGCAGACCGAGAAGACGACATGCTAGCGCCTCAAAATAACCATCTTATTGGAGTCTGGATGCCAGGTTCATTTATAGGTTAGAGAGAAAGAAGCAATGATGAACTAAAATTAAAAGGTGGAACAGAGAAGGAGAGGCAGTGGGGAGGTAAAGTGAAAGGGTCTTCAGTCTTGCAAAACATCTCCAAGGGAATGTCCCGCCTTCGTAAGGGCTGTGTTCATCTCTCCCATTCACAGCTGCATGGGGACAGACTTATCTCTCCTTCGGCTAAATGAAGGCACTTCGTTTACAGTCAAGTAGATGGGCAGGGTCTTCCAGTTCAGATCAGGTCAGTTCAGTTGCTCAGTCGTGTCTGACTCTTTGCGACCCCATGGACTGCAGCACAACAGGCCTCCCTGTCCATCACCACCTCCCAGAGTTTACTCAAACTCATGTCCATCGAGTCGGTGATGCCATCCAGCCATCTCATCCTCTGTCATCCCCTTCTCCTCCTGCCTTCAGTCTTTCCCAGCATCAGGGTCTTTTCCATTGAGTCAGTTCTTCACATCAGGAGGCCGAAGAATAGGAGTTTCAGCTTCAGCATCAGTCCTTCCATTGAACACCTAGGACTGATCTCCTTTAAGATGGACTCATTGGATCTCCTTGCAGTCCAAGGGACTCTCAAGAGTCTTCTCCAACACCACAGTTCAAAAGCATCCATTCTTTGGAGCTCAGCTTTCTTTATAGTCCAGCTCTTACATCCATACATGACTACTGGAAAAACCATGGGAGGGGCTTCCAGGCAAGCCATTGAGTATGATGATAATATTAAAAGCAAGTCAAAGGAACATTTCCAACATGGAGTCAGAATTGGCTTCCTCCGTGCAACAAGAGCAGTTTCCATGGTGCGCCATGGTCTTCACAGCACCAGGGCTCAGAATTTTGGCAACTGGCCCAGGGTCAGGTCCGGTCCCAAGTTGCTGAGCCAGATTCAGACTAGAAGCAGAGCGCACATTCTGTCTGCTGCACTTCGCTACCATCGGAGACACTGAACAGGAGGCTCTGAGACCCTCACCCAAGGGTACGTGCTCAGCTGCTCAGTCGTGTCCAGAAAAAAAAAAAACCAACAACAACAAAATGATTACCATGACCGGTTGTCTGCATCTGCCTGCTTCTTGTTATGTCGGACTCTGTGCGACCCCATGGACTGTAGCCCCCCAGGCTCCTCTGTCACTGGGATTCTCCAGGCAAGAATACTGGAGTGGGTCGCCATGCCCTTCTCCGGGGGTTCTGCCTGACCCAGGGATCAGACCTGTGTCTCTCATGTATCCTGCATTGGCAGGTGGGTTCTTTAGCACTGGCTCCAACTGCGAAGCCCGATTAGTGTGACTAACGTGTATAAAATAGATTACCAACAAGGACCCACCATATAGCACAGGAAACTCTACTCAAGACTCTGTAATGACCTGCATGGGAAAAGAATCTGAAAACAAATGGCTACATGTATAATTGAATCACTTCCTGTACACCTGAAATTAACAAAACATTATAAATCAACTAAGTGAAAGTGAAGTTGCTCAGTCGTGTCCGACTGTTTGCGACCCCATGGACTGTAGCCTACCAGGCTCCTCCATCCGTGGAATTCTCCAGGGAAGAGTACTGAGGTGGGTTGCTGTTTCCAACTAAACTCCCTTATAAAAGTTAAATTAAAATTAAAAAATAAAACACTTCCCATTTCACAAATAATTGTAAAGTCAAAGTCTTAATTCTTATGACAAAATTACAAGGGTAAACAAAAGTATCAATGCATTATTTGTACTTCAATTGTCATTTAATCCTCAAAAATTAGTTTCTGCCATGCAATTTCTAAATCAGTTAATGTATGTCAACAGTTAAACAAAAATGATTAGTGTGTGTCAATTGGCTGAGACATCAGCAAGTAGGGGGGCAGAAGTATGACAAAATCTGCTAGTTGCTTGTGTTGGTTCAAATTAAATCTGTTAATGTAATAAAATCAACTAGTGTGTACTTGGCCACCCAAGACAGACGGGTCATGGTGGAGAGGTCTGACAGAATGTGGTCCACTGGAGAAGGGAATGGCAAACCACTTCAGTATACTTGTCTTGAGAACCCCATGAACAGTATCAAAGGGCAAAATGATAGGATACTGAATGAGGAATTCCCCAGGTCGGTAGGTGCCCGGTATGCTACTGGAGATCAGTGGAGAAATAACTCCAGAAAGAATGAAGGGATGGAGCCAAAGCGAAACAAATAACCAGTTGTGGATGTGACTGGTGATAAGAGCAAGGTCCCATGCTGTAAAGAGCAATAAAGCATAGGAACCTGGAATGTTAGGTCCATGAATCAAGGCAAATTGGGAGTGGTCATACAGGAGATGACAAGAGTGAAAGTCGACATTCTAGAATTCAGTGAACTAAAATGGACTGGAATGGGTGAATTTAACTCGGATGACCATTATATCTACTACTGTGGGCAGGAATCCCTTAGAAGAAATGGAGTAGCCATCATGGTCAACAAAAGAGTCCGAAATGCAGTACTTGAATGCAATCTTAAAAAAGACACAATGATTTCTGTTCGTTTCCAAGGCAAACCATTCAATATTATAGTAATCCAAGTCTATGCCCCAACCAGTAATGCTGAATGTTGAACGGTTCTATGAAGACCTACAAGACCTTTTAGAACTAACACCCAAAGAAGATGTCCTTTTCATTATAGGGGACTGGAATGCAAAAGTAGGAAGTCAAGAAACACCTGGAGTAACAGGCAAATTTGACCTTGGAGCACAGAATGAAGCAGGGCATAGGCTAATAGAGTTTTGTCAAGAGAATGTACTGGTCATAGCAAACACCCTCTTCCAACAACACAAGAGAAGACACTACACATGGACGTCACCAGATGGTCAACACCAAACAGATTGATTATATTCTTTGCAGCCAAAGATGGAGAAGCTCTATACAGACAGCAAAAAAAAGACCAGAGCTGACTGTGGCTCAGATCATGAACTCCTTATGAAGAATCGATGCTTTTGAACTGTGGTGTTGGAGAAGGCTCTTGAGAGTCCCTTATACTGCAAGGAGATCCAACCAGTCCATTCTAGAGGAGATTAATCCTGGATGTTCATTGGAGGGACTGATGTTAAAGCTGAAGCTGCAATACTTTGGCCATCTCATGCGACGAGTTGACTCACTGGAAAAGACTCTGATGCTGGGAAAGGTTGGGGGCAGGAGGAGAAGGGGACGACGGAGAATGAGACGGCTGGATGGCATCACCAACTCTGTGGACATGAGTTTGAGTGTACTCCGGGAGTTGGTGATGGACAGGGAGGCCTGGCGTGCTGTGATTCATGGGGTTGCGGAGAATCGGACACAACTGAGCAACTGATCTGATCTGATCTGATTGCCAAATTCAGACTTAAATTGAAGAAAGTAGGGAAAACCACTAGACCATTCAGATATGACCTAAATCAAATCCCTTATGATTATACAGTGGAACTAAGAAATAGATTTAAGGGACTAGATCTGATTGATAGAGTGCCTGATGAACTCTGGACAGAGGTTCGTGACATTGTACAGGAGACAGGAACCAAGACCATCCCCAAGGAAAAAAAATGGAAAAAGCAAAATGGCTGTCTGAGGAGGCCTTACAAATAGCTGTGAAAAGAAGAGGAGCAAAAAGCAAAGGAGAAAAGGAAAGATATAAGCATCTGAAGGCAGAATTCCAAAGAATAGTAAGGAGAGATAAGAAATCCTTCCTCAGCGATCAATGCAAAGAAATAGAAGAAAACAACAGAATAGGAAAAACAAGAGATCTCTTCAAGAAAATTAGAGATATCAAGGAAATGTTTCATGCAAAGATGGGCTCGATAAAGGACAGAAAGAGTATGGACCTAACAGAAGCAGAAGATATTAAGAAGAGGTGGCAAGAATACATAGAAGAACTGTCCAAAAAAGATCTTCATGACCAAGATAATCACAATGGCGTGATCACTCACCTGGAGCCAGACATCTTGGAATGTGAAGTCAAGTGGGCCTTAGAGAGCATCACTACGAACAAAGCTAGTGGAGGTGATGGAATTCCAGTTGAGCTATTTCAAATCCTGAAATATGATGCTGTGAAAGTGCTGCACTCAATATGCCAGCAAATTTGGACAACTCAGCAGTGGCCACAGGACTGGAAAAGGTCAGTCTTCATTCCAATCCCAAAGAAAGGCAATGTCAAAGAATGCTAAAAACTACCACACAATTGCACTCATCTCACACGCTAGCAAAGTCATGCTCAAAATTCTCCAAGCCAGGCTTCAGCAATACGTGAACCATGAACTTCCAGATGTTCAAGCAGGTTTTAGAAAAGGCAGAGGAACTAGAGACCAAATTGCCAACATACACTGGATCATGGAGAAAGCAAGAGAGTTCCAGAAAAACATCTATTTCTGCTTCATTGACTATGCCAAAGCTTTTGACTGTGTGGATCACAATAAACTGTGGAACATTCTGAAAGAGATGGGAATACCAGACCACCTGACCTGCCTCTTGAGAAACCTGTATGCAGGTCAGGAAGCAACAGTTAGAACTGGACATGGAACAACAGACTGGTTCCAAATAGGAAAAGGAGTGTGTCAAGGTTGTATATTGTCACCCTACTTATTTAACTTTTATGCAGAGTACATCATGAGGAACACTGGACTGGAAGAAGCACAAGCTGGAATCAAGATTACCGGAAGAAATATCAATAACCTCAGATATGCAGATGACACTACCCTTATGGCAGAAAGTGAAGAGGAACTCAAAAGCCTCTTGATGAAAGTGAAAGAGGAGAGTGAAAAGGTTGTCTTGAAGCTCAACATTCAGAAAACAAAGATCATGGCATCTGGTCCCGTTACTTCATGGAAAATAGATGGGGAAACTGGAATCAGTGTCAGACTTTATTTTTTTGGGCTCCAAAATCACTGCGGATGCTGACTGCAGCCATGAAATTAAAAGACGCTTACTCCTTGGAAAGAAACTTATGACCAACCTAGATAGCATATTGAAAAGCAGAGACATTATTTTGCCAACTAAGGTCCACCTAGTCAAGGCTATGATTTTTCCCATGGTCATGTATGGATGTTAGAAATGGACTGAAGAAAGCTGATCGCCAAAGAATCGATGCTTTTGAACTATGGTGCTGGAGAAGACTCTTGAGAGTCCCTTGGACTGCAAGGAGATTCAACCAGTCCATTCTAAAAGAAATCAATCCTGGGTGTTCATTGGAAGGACTGATACTAAAACTGAAACTCCAATACTTTGGCCACCTCACGCACCCAGCTGACTCACTGGAAAAGACTCTGATACTGGGAGGGATTGAGGGTGGGACGAGACAGGGACGACAGAGAATGAGATGGCTGGATGGCATCACCAGCTCGATGGACATGAGTTTGAGTGAACTCCGGGAGTTGGTGATGGACAGGGAGGCCTGGCATGCTGTGATTCATGGGGTCGCAAAGAGTCGGACACAACTAAGCGACTGAACTGAACTGAACTGAACTGAGTATGTACTTCACAATAAGAGCCAAGATTCTGAGAACTAAAAATGTTGAAGAGAAGCTATATAAAATAGGAAAAGGATTAATAGGGCTTCCCAGGTGGCACCGGTGGTAAAGAACCCGCCTACCAATGCAGGAGACACAAGAGACACCAGTTTAGTCCTTGGTTTGGGAGACCCCTGGAGGAGTACGTGGTAATCCACTGCAGTGTTCTTGCCTGGAGAATCTCATGGACAGAGGGGCCTGGAGGGCTACAGTCCAAAGGGTCGCAAAGAGTCGGACACAACTGAAGCGACTTAGCACAGGCACAAAGGATTAATTGATGCAACATTTTGGGAATCCATTATTTTCAGTAATAATTTGCTATTGTTTCAAAAAAAATATGCAACTACTGGCAAAAAAATTAAACCTGCTACTGTGTCAGCTTTAAATTCCCAATTTTTAAGAATGTAATTGATAATTCTATAGATGCAAATTAATAATACTGCTTGAACCACTTGAGAAACTCCATGTATTACTTGGCTGGCTTTTAGATTTGAATCAAATTTTAAATAGCTTTAAACAGTATTTGGAAGATATTTCTTATTTCTTTTTTCATTTTTTTTTTGTAAAGAAGACAAACTGGCTGACAAAAATCTGTGACTTCGGGTCACTGGGCAGCAATTAATCAAGACATGTTTGAATAAAAGTCATTAAATGCCTTATCACACAAGACATGCTTAAGACATAATGATTATCAGTAAGTATAAGTGTGAACAAATGGCCTAAAAACATCAATGACATGCCATTAACTTGTGTAAATAGCCCTTAGACACGTTTCCCATCTGTATCTACATTTATACCAACAATACACATTTGACTTCAGAAAAATCCCTTAACTATGTGATATTTAAATAGAAAATTACACTTCTCTATGTGTTTTGATTTAACATAAATCAGACCTTTGGAAGCATTATTGCTGACTGTGTTTAAACTTCTCTTTTCGTTTGTGTTTATAAATATGGAAAATAATCACTTAACACTAGACTTGAACTGTGTGTGTTTGTCACACTGTTTCTCATCCTTTGAGAAAGTTATCTCCTTCAATATGCAGCTGTCAAACTTTATTAAGCATTTAACGCTTTTGGCTCCAAGGGAGTACCTGGGTGTGTGTCCAGTCCCTCCAGTTGTGTCCGACGTTTTGTCACCCCATGGACTGTAGCCCCACCAGGCTCCTCTGTCCATGGGATTCTCCAGGCAAGAACACTGGAGTGGGTGGCCAGACCTTCTTCAGGGGATTGAACCTGGGTCTCCAGCATCACAGGCAGATTCTTTGCCATCTGAGCCACCAGGGAAGCCCTGACTGCACAATAGATACAGCCAACTCTGCTCCTCCAAACAGGACTTGGTTTTCTTCATGTCTTGTTCTGTTAATAAGTTGCTCCTGCAAAATACATGCACACACACCCCACACATGACACACACATGCCACACACAACACACACACCCCACACATGACACACACACCCCACACATGACACACACAACACACACATCCCACACACTCCACACATGACAACACACCCCACACATGACACACACCACACACATAACACACACACCACACACACAGCCCACACATGACACACACACCACACACATGACACACACATCACACACACAGCCCACACATGACACACACACCACACACATGACACACACACCACACACACAGCCCACACATGACAAACACAGCCCACACACAACACACACACCCCACACATGACACACACACCACACACATGACATACACACCACACATGACACACACCCCACACATGACACACACACCACACACATGACACACACCCCACACATGACATACAACACACACACAAAACACACACCCCACATATGGCACTCACACCCAACACATGGCGCACACACACCCCACATACAACACACACAACCCACACACACCACACACACATGACACACACAGCCCACACATGACACAACCCACACACACTACACATACACCACCCACATGACACACACACCACATGCAGGCACAAACAGAACACTACACACACACAGAGGCACACACGTGCTTTATCTGAGTACTGACAGCTCTAAATGTTTTCTTTCCTGTAAGTACTGACACCTTTCAAGTTCACCTGTAAAAACTGTGTACGTAGTGTCAGGTAGCCCAGAAAGGCATAAAGAGCAGCAGGGAAATAAACCAGAGCACCAGGCACACTACAACTGGTAAGGAGAAGAATTTGAAGTTGAAGAAGAGGCCGGCTTAAGCGTGACCCATGGATCCGAGTCCACACTGTGCAAAACCAAAACCCTTCACACGATAGGTACTGGGCCAGACCCAGATTGCTCCAGAGCATCGCAAGAGGCCCAGAGATAGTGAAGGGTGGAAAGGAGCAGGACACATGAAAGTTAACTAGAAAGAGACCGTGCTGGGTTTTCAGACTTGTGAGAGAAAATCATTAGTGCATTTAAGACAATGTGGGTGTGCCTTGCAAATCATTCCTATTTTAAGGGATGTGAAAGGAAAAGGGTAATTAAATCTCAGCATGACTCAATTAAGGGGGGAAAAATATCTCCCCCAATCTCAGGGGAACATTTCCATGCCTCCAACAGGAAAGAAAATATCCTGTGCCAACAGAACATGCCCCAGAGGCAGACAAGTCTCCATCCAACAGTTGGGAGACCTCACACCCAGTCTCATGCATCTTGACTTCCCTGCCCTGGTCCTCCCGCCAGTAGGTGCGAGTGCAGAGTGGTGATGGGTGGAGAGAGCTGTAGACTCAAGCAAAGCCAGCCACAGCTTCCTGCCTGAGGTGGAAGCTTTCTGTCCACTCCCTCCTGCCCACAGTGACGCTGACAGCCTCCAGCAGTCCTCAGGCAGCTCAGTTCAGTTCAGTCACTCAGTCGTGTCCAACCCTTTGCGACCCCATGGACCACAGCATGCCAGGCCTTCCTGTCTATCACCAACTCCCGGAGCTTACTCAAACTCATGTCCATCGAGTCAATGATGCCATCCAACCATCTCATCCTCTGTCATCCCCTTCTCCTCCTGCCTTCAATCTTTCCCAGCAGCAGGGTGTTTTCCAATGAGTCAGCTCTTTGCATCAGGTGGCCAGATGATGGGATTTTGAGTTTCAGCATCAGTCAGCCCAGACCAGCCCTTTGCCCAACACTCATTCACTCTCTGTCCTGCACTCAACAACTGTTAGAGGCAAGCTGCTCTGTGACCTGGTGGGGCAGGACACTTCCTAGCCAGCTGCTTCAAGCCTCCCACTGTGTGCATCTCTCCTAAAGCTATTTCATCTTTTTTTCTGGGGACACTAGCCTTTTGCATGTGGCTGCATCCAAAGGCCCCAATGGAACAAGAGAAGCGTCAGCATGGAAGAGGAGAAAACGGTGGGTGGTTAGACGGCATGCATAAACTCAGAAATGGCTGTGGTTCGCTCTACTAGGAATTCAACTCCAGGGGGACACTTCACACACAGCCACACTCCTGCACCTTTCCCAAACCTCTTCCCAACTCTTTCCCAACAGCTCTTGTGAGGGAAGAAACAGAAGAGCCTGGGACCCCATTTAGACACAGTAAAACCACCCACTTACCCAGATTTATATAGTTTTAAAGGCAGAGCTGCAGGCAGAATCCAACTCTCCTGACTACTGATTTTTTTTCCCTTCAGTTCAGTTCAGTCGCTCAGTCGTGTCCGACACTTTGCGACTCCAAGAATCACAGCAAGCCACACCTCCCTGTCCATCACCAGCTCCCGGAGTTCACTCAAACTCATCTCCATCAAGTTGGTGATGTCATCCAGCCATCTCATTCTGTCGTCCCCGTCTCCTCCCGCCCCCAATCCCTCCCAGCATCAGAGTCTTTTCCAGTGAGTCAACTCATTGCCTGAGGTGGCCAAAGTATTGCAGTTTCAGTTTTAGCATCAGTCCTTCCAATGAACACCCAGGAGTGATCTCCTCTAGAATGGACTGGTTGGAACTCCTTGCAGTCCAAGGGACTCTCAAGAGTCTTCTCCAGCACCACAGTTCAAAAGCATCAATTCTTCGGTGATCAGCTTTCTTCACAGTCCAACTCCCACATCCATACATGACCACGGGAAAAACCATAGCCTTGACTAGACAGACTTTTGTTGGCAAAGTAATGTCTCTGCTTTTTAATATGCTATCTAGGTTGGTCATAACTTTCCTTCCAAGGAGCTCTTGCTTATTATGTGACTTTCAGTTTCCACTAAAAATTGGTCATGGTTGTTGCTTTCTGAAGTTTGCTGTTGGTGTTCTTTAGTCGCTAAGTCATGTCTGACTATGCAACTCCATGGATTGTAGTCTGACAGGCTCCTCTGTCCATGGGGATTCTCCAGGCAAGAATACTGGAGTGAGTTGCCATGCCCTCCTCCAAGGGATCTTCCTGATCCAGGGATAGAAGCCACATCACTTACATCTTCTGTATTGACAAGTGGGTTCTTTACCCCTAGCACCACCTAGGAAGCCACAAAACACCTCCTACTTAAACCTTTGCAGAGACACTGCTGACCAGTCTGTTCCCTGATCCACAGAATAAGTGAAGTGAAGTTGCTCAGTTGTGTCCAACTCTTTGCGACCCTGTGGACTGTAGCCCACCAGGCTCCTCCGTCCATGGAATTTTCCAGGCAAGAGTACTGGAGTGGGTTGCCATTTCCTTCTCCATTGGATACACAGAATGCTGCTGTTTTAATCCTGGGAGAGAACAAAGTCCACTTCTCTCAGGGAAGCAGAAGAAGCCAAGCGGGAAAATGGCTGGGCACTTCCTAGGACTTTCAGAGAGAGTCAAACTTGTCACTGCCCCTTCTTTACCAATTGCTGTTGTTGTTATTGTTCAATCGCTCAGTTGTGTATGATTCTGCGACCCCATGGACTGTGGCACACCAGGCTTCCCTGTCCTTCACCATCTCCCGGAGCTTGCTCAAACTCATGTCCATCGAGTCAGTGATGCCATCCAGCCATCTCATCCTCTGTTGTCCCCTTCTCCTATTCTCCTTCCTCCCTGACCTTCTCCAAACACCACTGTCAAGTACGTGCCCTCTAGGACCCAGAGGTATGACCATGCGACTCCTTCTAATGACAAGCCTACCCTCTGGGTCCTCGCCGTCTCTCTCAAAGTACCCCAGCTCCAGGCCATCCTCATGCCAGAGGAGGAAGGGTACCAGTGCTGGAGTTGACCTTGGCCCCTTCTTAATTTGCCAGAGGAGCATCTTCTCCCCCAGATGTTTGCCACTGGGAATGGCTTTACACATGAAAACAAGACTTCTGAAAACAGGAAGAGCCAAGAGGTGGGGTTTAACTAGCAAGAGCCTACACAGCCTCCATGGACACGTTGCTGAACACCAAACCCAGCTCCCCCCTCACCTCACAGGACCGTTAAGAAGCTGTACACACAGTGAGGACACGAGTCCAGTGGCTCTCCCTTGGGTACTCCAGATCCTCCAGGACCCCAGGATGCTGGGTCCATCACTATTCAACACTGTGATGAGCAGCTGCTGGACACACAGGCTACTCCATGGCTGCGGACAGCGCTAACAGCACTCATCCTCCTAACTCACGTGGACTGTTTGATTTTTTTTTTAATGAAAACCACATTTTAAGGACTGTGATTTGCCCCAGAACACTGTTCTTAGTGAAGTGAAGGTCACCCAGTCATGTCCCACTCTTTGCGACCCCATGGACTATACAGTCCATGGAATTCTCCAGGCCAGAATACTGGAGTGGGTAGCTGTTCCCTCCTCCAGGGGATCTTCCCAACCCAGGGATTGAACCCAGGTCTCCTGCATTGCAGGTAGACTCTTTACTGCTGAGCCACCAGGGAAGCCCAAGAATACTGGAGTAGGTAGCCTATCCCTTCTTCAGCAGATCTTCCTGACCCAGGAACCGAACTGGGGTCTCCTGCATTGCAGGCAGATTCTTTACCAACTGAGCTATCAGGGAAGTCCCAACGCTGTTCTTGAGCAAACATTATAACTTCTAAAGTGATAGTCACCCAGTCGGGTCCGACTCTTTGGGACCCTATGGACTGTAGTCCACCAGACTCCTCCTCTGCCCATGGGATTCTCCAGGCAAGAATACTGGAGTGGGATGCCATTTCCTTCTCCAGGGGATCTTCCCAACCCAGGAGTCAAACCCGGAAGTCTCCTGCATTGCAGGCAGATTGGTTATAACTTCTACTGCTCGAAAAATGGAACCAGTGTCCCACAGAGCTGCCTGTACCCTCAAAGGCCAACTTACTGGATGGTGTCATGAGCTCTTGCCTAACCTGGTTTTAATCTGTCAGCTGTCTTCTGTTACAGGATAATATTCTTCAACCTACTAACAACATGGTCATGGATGCCTGTACTTTTTTGAAGTTTTTGATTGGGATTTTTTTTTAATGCCAAAAGAAAAAAAAATCTAAAATCAAGGAAGAGAGGGATGAAAAGAAGAGAGAGAAACCAAGGCAGAGAAATCAGCAAGACAAGAAGAGAGAGAGAGATCAAAGCTATGGAGAAAGAATCACATGGGGGCCAAAGTCTTTCCCTGATCGGTTAATCCCCGTCATGCACAGGGCTCCACGACCTTCAAAGTGAGCCTGGCCCACGCTGTGTCAAAGGGATCAGTGTTAAGAAAACTGCAGGTAAACTTTCCCCAAGAAAAGAAAACAGGCTCAAAAGAACATAAGGCTTTTTTTTTTTTTTTTTTTGCTTCATGCAAGGAATCGAACAATGACTCGAGAAGCGCCCATCAAAGCGAAGGAAGTCAAGGAGATAGCACAGTCCCTGCCGGAATAGCTGCCCAATAAAATGCTGCCTGAAAACTAGTTCCTCGGAACACTTACTGACAAGAGAAGACATACACACTTTGAATCTCACCCACCCGCTCTCTCCATCCTTCCTGTGTGTAAAATAGATGCTTCCTGCTGCCCCAGGTGCTCCACAACCATGTGTTCCTAAAACATATCCCTAGATACTTGAAAGCAGTGACAGAGGATGAGATGGTCAGATAGCATCCCTGACAAATGGACGCAAATTTGAGCAAACTCCGGGAGACAGTGAAGGACAGGGGAGCCTGGTGCGCTGGGGTCCATGCAGAAAGAGTCGAATATGACTTTGTAGCTGGACAACAACTTGAATGACAGTTTCCACCTAAATAGAAAACTTGATTATTAAAACCCAAAAAACTTGATTATTATAAAACCAATTATAAAACTTGATTATTATAAAAACCAAAGTATGAGGTCTATCAGAACGAGTCTTCCCAAATACTTCTCCTATGCCTCCATTCCTGTAGAATGCACAATGCTGGAGTAATAGACACACACAAACACACACCCAATGTAATAAACATAAAGATCCAGAACAACCTTACTAAGTGTCTATGTGTGTGGGTGTGTTAGTTGCTCAGTGTCCAAGTCTTTTCAACCCTATAGACCGCAGCCCGCCAGGCTCCTCTGTCCGTGGGATTTCTCAGGCAAGAATACTGGAGTGGGTTGCCATTTCCTTCCTCAACAAAGTGTCTATACTTGTCGTCAATGTATTGAATCATATAAAGGGGTACTTAACTTATACTCTATCCACAGCTAAATACCACCAAACTATATCTTTTGCCCTGCTGGAATAGAATGAGGGGACAGTTTGCAAATTTGTTAATAAGCAAGTAAGCCTATAAATACCTCAGTGAGCGGGGTTTTTTTTCCTGTATTTTTTATTTTGTGTTGCTACATTCATGCTACTTCTATAAATCACACTCAAGTTTGCCAGCCCCTAAAGCATTGGGCTTCCCTAGTAGTTCAGACGGTAAAGCACCTGCCTGCTAAGGAGACCTGGGTTTGATCCCTGGGTTTGGATGATCCCTTGGAGAAGGGAATGGCAACCCACTCCAGTATTCTTGCCTGGATAATTCCATGGACAGAGGAGCCTGGTGGGCTATAGTCCATAGGGTCTCAAAGAGTCGGACACAACTGAGCGACTAACACACACACACACACACACAAAGCATTAAATTTTCAGAAAAGCTATGTTCTCCACAAATATCCAACTCTGATGTTTGTTCCCCTGAAACAGGTTAAAGAGTTAAAAAAAAAAAAAAAACTGGCTTATTTTTAATGTGACCAACTTTACAAAAGCAGATGGTGTATGACCCGGCTAATTAGGTAACACGGAAAGAATCTCATTCCGAAAATAGAGCTATCCTTTGATTAAACCTTTTACAAATCAGTTAACCAGCCATAAAGATGAGTCTGCCAAGGTTTTCTCTCCCCCAACACCATCAGTCATGCTGCTTCCCTTTCTCTGCCTCATTCCTTCTGCCCTTGGGTCATTTCTCCCTGAATTTACCGAACTTATGACCAAAACAGCGGTGGCATGGTGAATGACGGCAGTATCAGGAAATAGCCACATTTAAAAAGAAAATGGATTGAACAACCCGAGGGCAAAACCAAAAGTGCGTGCATCACATTGATGACAAATTCCGGTGACACCAAGTAGCCACAGTCCCTAAACCACAAGACGTAGGAACCAGCAGCTGTGTGAGAGGAAGCTGAGGGGAAGCCTGGGGTCCCCACAGACCCGGGAGGAGAAGAACCCCTACAAAGAGCCAGCAGGTTTGCACTGGTGAGTGTAATGAGCCAATCTGAGGTCAGCAGTGAGAATTGAGACAGATGTTGTTCAACTCAGCAGCAAATGGGCACAAGACATCCATGCAGTCTGACCCCCAAACTCTTGGAACCAGCCCACCAATTTCCCTTCAGGGAGAGGGTCCCCATGGTGAAGTTCAGCTCAAACTGAGCGGGACTCCGAGAAGAGAGGCAAAAAGAATAGCGAACAAATTAATCGCTATTTTTAACATGAAAACAATGGAACAGGGAGACAGGGGAAGCTACAAAGCAACTGCACAACAGCTGTTTCTGAAAGTTTAGGGAAACTAACTTTCATGTGAAACTGAATAATAGAACAGGGATCACAGCTGAATCTGATTCAAATTTACTTTAAGAAAAGAAAGAATGTGAAGCGGAGTACCATCCCAACAGATAAAAAAAAAAACATGCCAGAAAATGCATCCTTATAAATCACTTGCAAATGACAATTTGATATTTCAAAAAGAGCTAAAAGACACTAATCAAAATGACACATAAAACTACAACATAAATCAGAAACAGAAAGTCTCAGAAATCAGATGACAGAACACCCAGGATTGATCTCCTTTAGAATGGACTGGTTGGATCTCCTTGCAGTACAAGGGACTCTCAAGAGTCTTTTCCAACACCTCAAGACAACTATAAATAAGGGGGAAAAAAGAAAAAACTAGGGGAAGGGGTATATATAATCATCACTGATTCATGTTGTGGTATGGCAGAAACCAGCACATACTTGAAAAGCAATTATCCACCCATTAAAAAACAAATAAAATTTTTAAAATTAAAAAAAAACTAGGAAAAAATATGAGAATAACAAAGCAATAATGGCTTATGAGAAATAAAAGGAAATTTTCAAATTTAAAAAAAAATTTGAAGAGATACAAGGATTTGAGACAAAGTGACAAGTAGTTACATTAGCAGAGAAGACCTAACATGCTGACAACAGAAATCCCTGAAGAAGGAAACTGAAACAAGAACAAAAAAAATAATTAAAATGATAATTAAAGAAAAAAATTTTCAAAATAAAGGTTTGACGTGACATAGGAAATGGCAACCCACTCCAGTATTCTTGCCTAGAGAATCCCAAGGACAAAGAATCCCGGTGGGCCTCAGTCCATGGGGTCGCAAAGAGTTGGACATGACTTAGCAACTAACACTCACATTTAAAGAGGAGCAAAATCTCTAAGTGTATTGATTTAGAACAGCCCACATGGAAGAAAATCTATGATAAACCTAAACAGCGTATTTAAAAGTAAAGATATCACTTTGTCTACAAAGGTTCGCTTATTCAAAGCTATGGTTTTTCCAGTAGTCATGTACGGATATAAGAGTTGGACCATACAGAAGACTGAGCACTGCGGAACTGATACTTTTGAACTATAGTGCTGGAGAAGATTGTTGAGAGACCCTCAGACTGCAAGGAGATGAAACCAGTCCATCCTAAAGGAAATCAATCCTGAATATTCACTGGAAGGACTGATGCTGAAGCTGAGGATCCAATATCCTGGCCACCTGGGGAGAAGAACCAACTCCTTGGAAAAGACCCTGATTCAGAGAAAGACTGAGGGAAGCAGAAGAAGGTGACAGAGGATGAGATGGTTGGATGGCGTCACTGAATCAGTGGACCTGAGTTTGAACAAACTCTCCAGCAGACACTGGAGGATAGAGGAGCCTGGCAAGCTGCAGTCCATGGGGTCGCAAAGAGTCAGACATGACTCAGCAACCGAACAACAACATGAAGATATAGCCCAGTAAAACTTCTGAATCATTACAGAAAAAGAATCAGGAGCATTTACAGGCAAAACTAGAGAGCGACAGATAATGGAAATAAAATTAGATCATGATCTGACTTTGACATCAAGGCTTTAGTTCAATATAAATGGAGTAATGTATGTAAAATACTCAGGGAAGGTAAACAGGACCCAAGGTCTTTATATGCAGCAAGCTGAAACGAACATAAAGCTACTGGTGAGCGTTCAATATTGCTGCATCGTGAACGGTTCTCAAAAACCAACTGACAGTTAAAAGGCAGAGAGTATAGCAAGTAATGGCTGTACCCTCAGACAATGTAAATACACTACAACTATTTTAAAAATGAAGGAAGAGTGAGGTCAGCAGGAACTTCCCTGATGGGTCCAGTGGTTAAAGATCGATGCAGAGGATGTTAAGTTCAATACCTGGTTGAAGACGTAAGATCCCACAAACTTTGTCATCATGCATAAAAACTTAACTTTGTTAGTAAACATATTGGTGGTGGTGGTAAGCAAAATATTATATCGAGATTGTTGTGTGTGTGTGATGTAAGATAAAGCAAATGGGTAATTTATGTATATTTTTTTTAATTAAAATATAGTTGATTTTGAATAATATGTGTTAGTTTCTGGTATATAACAAAGTGACTCAGTCATCCATACATGCATATATTCTTTTCATATTCTTTTTCATTATAGATTATTACAAGCTAATAAATATAGTTCCTCATTCTATACAGTAGGATATTTTTGTTTATTTATTTTATATATAGTAGATTGGATCTGTGGTATTGGAGAATACTCTTTAGAGTCCCTTGGACTGCAAGGAGATCAAACCAGTCCATTCTAAAGGAAATCAGTCCTGCATATTCATTGGAAGGACTGATGCTGAAGCTAAAACTCCAATACTTTGGAGTCCTGATGCGAAGAGCTGACTCACTGGAAAAGACCCTGATGCTGGGAAAGATTGAGGGCTGGAGGAGAAGTGGACGACAGAGGATGAGATGGTTGGATGGCATCACCTACTTGAGGGACATGAGTTTGAGCAAGCTGAGGCTCCAATACTTTGGCCACCTGATGTGAAGAGCTGACTCACTGGAAAAGACCCTGATGCTGGGAAAGATTGAGGGCTGGAGGAGAAGGGGATGACAGAGGATGAGATGGTTGGATGGCATCACTGATTCAATGGACATGAGTGTGAGCAAGCTTGGGGAGTTGCTGAAGGACAGGGAAGCCTGGCATACTACAGTCCATGGGGTCACAAAGAGTCAGACATGACTGACAGACTGAACAACAGCCATCTGTATATTCTAACTCTATCCTGCCCAGTGTTCTTGAGACCGTAGATCATTGGTGTGAAAAAAAAAACAGGAGGAAACATTTTCATAGAAAAATGCTAAGGTCTCACTATAAACTCATACAGTAATTTATCTTTTCAAACAAAAATTCCAGTTCTGTCCACTATAATGTCCTGGAAACTACAACTAAACCAATAGTAATGCATGTTTCTAGCACCAAGATTGTGGGATTTTTTTTAAGATTTTTTTTTTTACAGATTGCTTTAAAAGTCTTTATTGAACTTGTTACAGCACTCCGATTTATGTTTTGGGTTTTTTGGCTGTGAGGCATGTGAGATCTTGGCCAGGTATTGAACTTACACCGCCTACAGCAAAAGTCTTAGCCACTGGACCACCAAGTTAAGTCACAAGATTGTATTCTTATAATATCATTTCCCAGTGAAATGATCCCAAAGAATTTTGCAGAAATAGCCAGCCCCTAGCCTAGTACACAAAATGTCCTAGGACACATTTTGTCCTAGGACACAAGATGACCTCTAATATATCACCAATATCGAGAAACTCATACACCTAAAGACTCCACTCAAAAGCTACCAGAACTGAGAAACAAATTCAGCAAGATGGCAGGATTAAGGTACAGAAATCTGTGGGGTTTCTTTACATTAACCATGAAATATCAGAATGGTAAAGTTAAAAAAAAAAATCCCTTTGAAAGTCACATCAAAAAAATAGATAGGAATAAACCTGCCCAAATAGGTAAAAAGAGTTACACCCTAAGAACTATAAAACACTGATAAATTAAACTGAAGATGATTTAAAGAAATGGGACTAGCAAACTATTGTATATGGAATGCGTAAACAGTAAGGGCCTAATATACCACAGGGACTAGATTCAATATCTTATAATAAATCATAACAGAAGGACTTCTCTGGTAGCTCAGCTGGTAAAGAATTCGCGTGCAATGTAGAAGACTCTCATTCAATTCCTAGTTTGGGAAGATCTGCTGGAGAAAGGATAGGCTACCCACTCTGGTCTTGTTGGGCTTCCCTGGTGAGTCAGATGGTAAAGAGTCCACCTGCAAAGTAGGAGACCTGGGTGCGATCCCTGGGTTGGGGAAATCCCCTGGAGGAGGGCATGGCAACCCACTGCAGTATTCTGGCCAGAATTCCATAGACTACAGAACAGGAATCCTGGCAGGGAGAAAAAAAAATAAGAATAGAAAAGAAGAAACATAGATGTATAATTGAATCACTTTTCTATTCACCAGAAACTGATCACATTACAAATGAACTATATTTCAATTAAAAAAAAAAAAATAAAAAGAAACCCATCCATGACCATGAGGGATGAGTCAAAATGAGTCAGGAGTCAATGTGAAAAGGGTGTCACCCACCACAGATAGGACAACTTGAACTTCAGATGAAGATGAAAATTGAAATTTAAAACCAGGAGTTCACAATTAAAAAGTTAAAAGCTAACAGGTCATTATCTGAGATTTAGAATAAACGAACCCATGATCTTGGAAACTGGTAAAGAATCAGCCATTTGGAACATCCCTGGTGGTCCAGTGGCCAAGGCTCCTAGCTCCCAATGCAAGGGGACCCAAGTTCAATTCCTGGTCAGGGAACTAGAGCCCACGTGCCGTAACTATGGATCTACATGCAGCAATAAAGATCCAGATGTCTCATGCTGCCACAAAAACCTGGTGCAGCCAAATATAGATAAATAAATATATATTTTTAAAAAAAGAATCAGCCATTTATCGTGCCTTTACTATCTGAATTATACCACGAGGCAACACAAGAGTAAATGAGAAGAAGTGACTCCTTAAAATGTCATTCAGTTCAGTTCAGTCACTCAGTATTGTCTGATGTTTTAGGACCCCATGGACTGCAGGTTGCCAGGCCTCCCTTTCCATCACCAACTCCCGGAGTTTACTCAAACTCATGTTTATCGAGACAGTGATGCCATCCAACCATCTCATCCTCATTCATCCCCTTCTCCTCCCACCTTCAATCTTTCCCACCATCAGGATCTTTTCCAAGGACTCCACTCTCTGCATCAGGTGGCCGAAGTATTGGAATTTCAGCTTCAACATCAGTCCTTCCAATGAATATTCAGGACTGATCTCCTTTAGGATGGACTGGTTTGATCTCCTTGCAGTCCAAGGAACTCTCAAGTGTCTTCTCCAATACCATGGTTCAAAAGCATCAATTTTTCAGCATTCAGCTTTCTTAACAGACCAACTCTCACATCCATACATGACTACTGGAAAAACCATAGCTTTGACTAGATGGACCTTTGTTGGCAAAGTAATGTCTCTGCTTTTTAACATGCTGTCTAGGTTGGTCGTAGCTTTTCTTCCAAGAAGGGAGTTTTTTTAATTTCCTGGCTGCAGGCACCATCTGCAGTGACTTTGAAGCCAAAAGAAAATAAAGTCTGTCACTGTTTCCCCATCTATTTGCCAAGAAGTAATGGGACCAGATGCCGTGATCTTAGTTATACAATGATGGAATTGAATATCATCATTTTCCAACCTCCAATGTACCCAACATGTTATTTGCTGCTGACATCACACACACACAAAAAAGTGAAACTCAGGTATTACTGTGGTTCCTAAGGAAAGAACTCAACACCATTTATATACAGTCTTGCCAAAGAGACTGAACATGAGTCTGATCAAGCCTGTACATACAGCTGAACAAAATGCAAGTAACAGAGGAAAACACTGATCTTCACCATAAGTAAGCCATCAGCAAAGTCCAGTCTTTGGGAAGCTCAACAGCTCCAATAACCCAGGTTCCTCAAGAGATAAATTCTAACAACAATAACAACTGCAAAAGGAATGGGGAAAACCAGGATTCAGTTCAGTTCAGTCACTCAATCCTGTCCGACTCTTTGCGACCCCATGAATCACAGCACGCCAGGCCTCCCTGTCCATCACCAACTCCCAGAGTTCACTCAAACTCATGTCCACAGAGTCGTGGTGCCATCCAGCCATCTCATTCTCTGTCGTCCCCTTCTCCTCCCGCCCCCAATCTTTCCCAGCATCAGACTCTTTTCCAGTGAGTCAACTCGTCGCCTGAGGTGGCCAAAGTACTGCAGTTTCAACTTTAGCATCAGTCCTTCCAATGAACACCCAGGATTGATCTTCTTTAGAATGGACTGGCTGGATCTCCTTGCAGTCCAAGGGACTCTCAAGAGTCTTCTCCAGCACCACAGTTCAAAAGCATCAATTCTTCGGCGATCAGCTTTCTTCACAGTCCAACTCCCACATCCATACATGACCACGGGAAAAACCATAGCCTTGACTAGACGGACCTTGGTTGGCAAAGTAATGTCTCTGTTTTTTAATATACTATCAAGGTTGGTCATAACTTTCTTTCCAAGGAGCTAGTTAGTTAGTTCAGTCTCTCAGTCGTGTCCCACTCTCCACGACCCCATGAATCACAGCACGCCAGGCCTCCATGGGAAAAACCATAAGCGTCTTTTAATTTCATGGCTGCAATCAGCATCTGCAGTGATTTTGGAGCCCAAAAATATAAAGTCTGACACTGTTTCCACTGTTTTTCCATCTATTTCCCATGAAGTGATGGGACCAGATGCCATGATCTTTGTTTTCTGAATGTTGAGCTTCAAGACAACCTTTTCACTCTCCTCTTTCACTTTCATCAAGAGGCTTTTGAGTTCCTCTTCACTTTCTGCCATAAGGGTAGTGTCATCTGCATATCTGAGGTTATTGATATTTCTCCCAGCAATCTTGATTCCAGCTTGTGCTTCTTCCAACCCAGCGTTCCTCATGATGTACTCTGAATATAAGTTAAATAAGCAAGGTGACAATATAGAGCCTTGACGTACTCCTTTACCTATTTGGAACAAGTCTGTTGTCCCATGTACAGTTCTGACTGTTGCTTCCTGACCTGCATACAGGTTTCTCAAGAGGCAGGTCAAATGATCTGGTATTCCCATCTCTTTCAGAATGTTCCACAGTTTATTGTGATCCACACAGTCAATGAAGCATAAATAGATGTTTTTCTGGAAGTCTCTTGCTTTCTCCACGATCCAGTGGATGTTGGCAATTTGATGTCTGGTGCCTCTGCCTTTTCTAAAACCGGCTGATGTCTGGTGCCTCTGCCTTTTCTAAAACCGGCTTGAACATCTGGAAGTTCATGGTTCACATATTACTGAAGCCTGGCTTGGAGAATTTTGAGCATGACTTTACTAGCATGTGAGATGAGTGCAATTGTGCGGTAGTTTGAGCATTCGTTGGCATTGCCTTTCTTTGGGATTGGAATGAAGACTGATCTTTTCCAGTCCTGTGGCCACTGCTGAGTTGTCCAAATTTGCTGGCATATTGAGTGCAGCACTTTCACAGCATCATCTTTCAAGATTTGAAATAGCTCAACTGGAATTCCACCACCTCCACTAGCTTTGTTCATAGTGATGCTTTCTAAGACCCACTTGACTTCACATTCCAAGATGTCTGGCACTAGGTCAGTGGTCACATTATCGTGATTATCTTGGTCGTGAAGATCTTTTTTGGACAGTTCTTCTGTGTATTCTTGCCACCTCTTCTTAATATCTTCTGCTTCTGTTAGGTCCATACCATTTCTGTCCTTTGTCGAGCCCGTCTTTGCATGGAATGTTCCCTTGGAATCTCTAATTTTCTTGAAGAGATCTCTTGTTTTTCCTATTCTGTTGTTTTCCTCTATTTCTTTGCATTGATCGCTGAGGAAGGCTTTCTCATCTCTCCTTGCTATTCTTTGGAACTCTGCATTCAGATGCTTATATCTTTCCTTTTCTCCTTTGCTTTTTGCTCCTCTTCTTTTCACAGCTATTTGTAAGGCCTCCTCAGACAGCCATTTTGCTTTTTTGCATTTCTTTTCCATGGGGATGGTCTTGGTTCCTGTCTCCTGTACAATGTCACGAAACTCTGTCCATAGTTCATCAGGCACTCTATCTATCAGATCTAGACCCTTAAATCTGTTTCTCACTTCCAGTGTATAATCATAAGGGATTTGATTTGGTCATATCTGAAAAGTCTAGTGGTTTTCCCACTTTCTTCAATTTAAGTCTGAGTTTGTCAATAAAGAGTTCATGATCTGAGCCACAGTCAGCTCCTGACCTTGTTTTTGCTGTCTGTATAGAGCTTCTCCATCTTTGGCTGCAAAGAATATAATCAATCCGATTTCGGTGTTGACCATCTGGTGATGTCCATGTGTAGAGTCTTCTCTTGTATTGTTGGAAGAGGGTGTTTGCTATGACCAGTGAGTTCTCTTGGCAAAGTTCTATTAGCCTTCGCCCTGCTTCATTCCGTGCTCCAAGGTCAAATTTGCCTGTTACTCCACGTGTTTCTTGACTTCCTATTTTTGCATTTCAGTCCCCTATAATGATAAGGACATCTTCTTTGGGTGTTTGTTCTAAAAGGTCTTGTAGGTCTCCATAGAACCGTTCAACTGCAGTTTCTTCAGCATTACTGGTTGGGGCATAGACTTGGATTACCGTAATATTGAATGGTTTGCCTTGGAAACCAACAGAGATCATTCTGTCATTTTTGAGATTGCGTCCAAGTACTGCATTTCAGACTCTTTTGTTGACCATGATGGCTACTCCATTTCTTCTAAGGGATTCCTGCCCACAGTAGTAGATATAATGGTCATCTGAGTTAAATTCACCCATTCCAGTCCATTTTAGTTCACTGATTTTTACAATGTCTATGTTCACTCTTGCCATCTCCTGTTTGACCACTTTCAATTTGCTTGATTCGTGGACCTAACTTTCCAGGTTCCTATGCAATGTTGCTCTTTACAGCATCAGACCTTGCTTCTATCACCAGTCACATCCACAACTGGGTACTGGTTTTGCTTTGGCTCCCTGCGTTCATTCCTTCTAGAGTTATTTCTCCACTGATCTCCAGTAGCATACTGGGCACCTACCGACCTGGGGAATTCCTCATTCAGTATCCTATCATTTTGCATTTTGATACTGTTCATGGGGTTCTCAAGGCAAGTATACTGAAGTGGTTTGCCATTCCCTTCTGCAGTGGACCACATAGAGAGGATTATCTCTTAGAGGTACACATTTCTGTGAGTAGGCGGGACAGAGATTTATGTGTGCGTATATGGAAGGAAACAAGAAAGAAAAGGACAAAGGTGATAAACCCTGTGAAATCTCAATTACAGATACAGATTTCTGTCTGTATGTTAGTCCCCAACAACCCAATTCATCCCTGGTCCTTAATTTTTTCTGGATCCCTGTGAAAGGGAATCTGAGTTCTAGTGTGCAGAGCCAAAGAATGAACTTCACAAACATGCAAACACTCACCATAGCAAGCATGTAGAATTTATTTTAAAGAAGAGTGAAGTAAAGCTGTCCACACCAACACCAAGAGAGGGTGCCCCAAAAGGTGGGAATTACAGCAAGTTGTATCTTTACTACTATTGATGTGTACATTTTTTATTGCCTCCCATGTTAACATGTGTAATTTTTAACCAATTAGCTTAAAGGCCGCCATGTCCAGTTTGACATCTTTATGGTTTCCTTTGATCCCCAATTTTAAATTTTTTGTAGACATAGACATTGACTCACCATCCTGTGACCCTTTCTCATGATTTTAGGCTATTGTTTAAGAACCAGATGAAAATGGGCTAAGAATTGATGGCACATTTGGTACTTTGTTTTTATAAGTTCAGTTCAGTTCAGTCACTCAGTCGTGTCCGACTCTCTGCGACCCCATGAATTACAGCACGCCAGGCCTCCCTGTCCATCACCAACTCCCGGAGTTCACTCAAACTCATGTCCATCGAGTGGGTGATGTCATCCAGCCATCTCATTCTCTGTCGTCCCCATCTCCGCCCACCCCCAATCCCTCTCAGCATCAGACTCTTTTCCAGTGAGTCAACTCATCGCATGAGGTGGCCAAAGTATTGGAGTTTCAGCTTTAGCATCAGTCCTTCCAGTGAACACCCAGGGTTGATCTCCTTTAGAATGGACTGGTTGGATCTCCTTGCGGTACAAGGGACTCTCAAGAGTCTTCTCCAACACCACAGTACAAAAGCATCAATTCTTCAGTGGTTAATGGCACAAAATTTTACTTCAGAAGGAAAACTAAATTTTAAAAAAAGGACTGAGGGCTCAGAGTCCTACACTAACTGACTAACAATTTCTACTTCACCTGGGCATCAGTTTGAATTCTCAGGGTCTCTGCACTGCAAATTTGATCCGATGTTTCTCTTTTTTATTTTGCTAAGAAGGGACATGATTGCTTTTATCTTTCTCTGTCTGGCTGAGCTCCCTTATTGTACGATCCTCCATCATCATCCCTGTTTCAATCAGTGACATAATTTTCTAATTTCAGTGGTGGTTTCTTATGCTGAGCAATGAGCATGATCAGTCCTGAGTGTTTATTGGAAGGACTGATGCTGAAGCTGAAACTCCAATATTTTGGCCACCTGATGCCTTGAAGAGCTGACTCATTTGAAAAGACTCTGATGCTGGGAAGGATTGGGGGCAGGAGGAGAAGGGGACGACAGAGAATGAGATGGCTGGATGGCATCACCGACTCGATGGACATGAGTTTGAGTGAACTCTTCGAGTTTGTGATGAACAGGGAGGCCTGACGCACTGCAGTTCATGGGTCACAAAGAGTCGGACATGACTGAGTGACTGAACTGAACTGAACTAAATCCATTCTGTATATGTAGTGCATCTGTTTAAACTTATTCAGTCAGTTAAAATTTACCTGTTTCTCTGTCTTGGCCATTGTAGTTAGTGCTACAGTGAATGCTGGGGTACAGGTGTGTTATTGAATGATTAATTTCTAGGGATCTAGGCCCAGGTATGGGAATGTCAGTTCCTAGGTTTAGCTCTCTTGAAAGTTTTTTGGCAGGATTGGGAGACTGTCCATTTTACTGGGTGTTTCCAGCATATATTCACACTGACTGTGTAGGAAGTTCCCTTTTCTTGCCCCTCTCCCACATGTATTGATTGTAGCCTCTGAGGATGCCTAAACTGACTAATGGGATATGATTTCTCATCCGTTTGATTGTCATTGCTGAAGTAATTTGTAATGGAGAGGATTTTGTTCTGTGGTATAGGTTTGAATTTCTGTTTTTTCCCCCAAAAGTGTGTGAGAAACATTTCCTTGTGTCCACTGAATTCCTGAACATCTGTTGTGTTTGGAATTTCTTTTTGAAATACTCACTCGAGGACATGTTCTAAGGGCAATCTATTGAGATTCTCAAACTTGTGAATTCCAGGTGCCAGTACAAACTGGCAATCCAGTATTTATTGGAAGTGTCTGCAAGGCAACAACACTTTTTCCTGCCCACCATTGGTTCCTTAGACACTCAGAGGCTAAGAGAAAGTTGGCTTATTGAGCTATGCATCCAACTGAACGCCCAAGCATGCACCTATGAGCTTGTTTCCCACTACTTTCTCTCACTATATCTTCAAAAGCCTGACCCCTGTCTAATCCTAGGGGACCACAGTTTCCAACTGTAGATGCAAAGGTGTCTAGGAGGCCATACTATCAGTAAGGAGGCTTAACCCCAGTGCCATTGCATCCAAGATCCTCCATTAAGGTGGTCCTTAATGGCTGAGCAATAGTACATTTCTATATGTAAGACATCTTGTTTAAGCTTTAATTTGTCAGTGGAGATTTTGCTGTTTCTCTGTCTTGGCTATTGTGAGTAGTGCTGCAATGTACTTTGAGTGTGTGTGTCTTTGTGAATGATGGATTTGTCAGGATCTAGGACATGTTTTGTGGGAATTTCAGGTCAGAGGCTTCACCTTTCTTGATATTCTTTTGACAGGCCTTCCATAACTGGTCATTACAGTGGTTGTTTCCACTGTGTATACCTACCAGCAGTGTAGGGGGGTCCCTTTCCTCTAAATGTCTCCCACATTTATTGTGTGTCTCCTCATGAGGGTGCCAGACCTGACTGGTGGGATTTGATTTCTCATTTTCTTTCTAATGGACATACCTGCGGAAATTATAAATGATGAGGATCTTGTTCTGTGGTAGAGGATTTGTTTTTTGTTTTCTTTTCATCAAAGAGTATGAGGAAAACTTACTTGCTGCAACTGGTTTCCTGAAAGTCCATGATGTTTGGTTTCACTTCTCTAATACCAGCCCTAAGACATGCCCTAAGGACAACAATTATCATTAACAGACTACAAGACCTTGTGAATTAGAGGTGCCAGTAAGCATCATGATGCTGTTATAGTTAGAGGAAGTGCCCAAAAGGTGGCAGCAATTTTTTCTGCAAACATCAAGTTTTTAATTAATTTATTTAATTGGAGGCTAAACACTTTACAATATTGTAGTGGTTTTTGCCATACAGTGACATGAATCAACCATGGGTGTACATGTGTTCACCATCCTGAAACCCCCTGCCACCTCCCTCCCCACCCCATCCCTCAGGGTCATCCCAGTGCACCAGCCCTGAGCAACCTGGACTGCTGATCTATTTCACATCCAGTACTAAATTTGTTTCAATGCTATTCTTACAAATCATCCCCTCTTGCCTTCTCCTACAGAGTCCAAAAGTCTGTTCTTTACATCTGTGTCTCTTTTGTGATCTTGCATACAGGGTCATCATTTACCATCTTTCTAAATTCCATATATATGCATTATTATACTGTGTTGGTGCTTTTCTTTCTGACTTACTTTGCTCTCTATAATAGGCTCCTGTTTCATCCACCTCATTAGAACTGATTCAAATGTGTTCTTTTTAATAGCTGAGTAATATTCCATTGTGCATATGGACCACAGCTTTCTTATCCATTCGTCCGCTGACGGACATCTAGGTTACATCCATGTCCTGGCTATTGTAAACAGTGATGCAATGAACATTGGGGTACACATGTCTCTTTCAATTCTGGTTTGTTCACTGTATATGTCCAGCAGTGGGATGGCTGGGTCATATGGCAGTTCTATTTTCAGTTTTTAAAGGAATCTCCACACTGTTCTCCATGTGGCTGTACTAGTTTGCATTCCCACCAACAGTGTAAGAGGGTTCCCTTTTCTCCACACCCTCTCCAGCATTTATTGCTTGTAGACTTTTTGATAGCCATTCTGACCGGTGTAAGATGGTACCTTGTTGTAGTTTTGATTTGAATTTCTCTGATTATGAGTGATGTTGAGCATCTTTTCATATGTTTGATAGCCATTTCTATGTCTTCTTTGGAGAAATGTCTGTTTAGTTCTTTGGCCCATTTTTTGATTGGGTCGTTATTTTCCTGGTATTGAGCTGCAGGAGCTGCTTGTATATTTTTGAGATTAATTCTTTGTCCATTGCTTCATTTGCTATTATTTTCTCCCATTCTGAAGTCTGTCTTTTCACCTTGCTTAGTTTCCTTCATTGTGCAAAGACTTTTATGTTTACCTAGGTCCAATTTGCTTATTTTGGCTTTCATTTCCATTACTCTTGGAGGTGGGTCATAGAAGATCTTGCTGTGATACATGTCAGAGAGTGTTTTGCCTATGTTTTCTTCTAGGAGTTTTATCATTTCTGGATCAGATTTTTGATCTATTTTGAGTTTACTTTTGTGTTCAGAAAAGGAGTAAAACTCTCACTGTTCACAGATTACATGATCCTCTATATAGAAAACCCTAAAGACACCACCAGAAAATTGCTAGTGCTAATCAATGAATACAGAAAAGTTTCAGGATATAAAATTAACAAACAGAAATCCCTTGCATTCCTATACACTAACAATGAGAAAACAGAAAGAAATTTAGGAAACAATTTCAATCACCATTGCAATGAAAAGAATAAAATAGTTAGGAATCAGTTCAGTTCAGTTCAGTCACTCTGTCATGTTGAACTCTTTGTGATCCCACTAATCACAGCACACCAGGCCTCCCTGTCCATCACTAACTCCCGGAGTTCATTCAAACTCATGTCCATCGAGTTGGTGATGCCATTCAGCCATCTCATTCGCTGTCGTCCCCTTCTCCTCATGCCCCCAATCCCTCCCAGCATTAGAGTCTTTTCCAGTGAGTCAACTCTTCGCATGAGGTGGCCTAAGTATTGGAGTTTCAGCTTCAGCATCAGTCCTTCCAATGAACACCCAGGACTGATCTCCTTTAGAATGGACTGGTTCGAACTCCTTGCAGTCCTAGGGACTCTCAAGAGTCTTCTCCAACACAATTCAAAAGCATCAGTTCTTTGGCGATCAGCTTTCTTCACAATCCAACTCTCATATCCATACATGACCACTGGAAAAACCATAGCCTTGGCTAGACGGACCTTGGTTCGCAAACTAATGTCTCTGCTTTTTAATATGCTATCTAGGTTGGTCATAACTTTCTTTCCAAGGAGTAAGTGTCTTTAATTTCATGGCTGCAGTCAGCATCCGCAGTGATTTTCGAGCCCCCCAAAATAAAGTCTGACACTGTTTCCACTGTTTCCCCATCTATTTCCCATGAAGTGATGGGACCAGATGCCATGACCTTAGTTTTCCGAATGTTGATCTTCAAGCCAACTTTTTCACTCTCTTCTTTCACTTTCACCAAGAGACTTTTTAGTTCCTCTTCACTTTGTGCCATAAGAGTGGTGTCATCTGCATATCTGAGGTTATTGAGACTATCCCACAAATCTACAGTCATCAAGACAGTATGGTACTGACACAAAGACAGAAAAATATAGATCAAAGGAACAAAACAGAAAGCCCAGAGATAAATCCACACACCTATGGATACCTTATCCTTGACAAAGGAGGCAAGAATACCAAGTTTTTCCAGGCAACCAGAGCCTTAAGGAAGTTAACTTCCTGTGCTGTGCATTCAAGTGCAATGTCTGAGCAAACACCTAGGGTCTCATGTCCCACTATTTCCTCTTCCTAAACCTTTACTTCCCCAATCCTTAACCAATCCCAGGGCCAGAGTTGGATTAACTAATCTAGGGCCAAAGCACCCCACTGTAGATACTAAGGTGCTTAGGAGGCTTCACTCTCAGGAAGGAGACTGAAGCTTGAAACTCAGTGCCAGCCAAGGTGGAGGTTCTCCAGGTCTTGATCCTACCCAGACTCTGGTCTTAGCCAGAGTCAAGTTGACAGTAGAGATTTTTAAAGGGGCTCAATTAAGCACCCTGCTAGACTGTCTCAACCCCACCTCAGTCCTTCTCAGGGACCCAACCCTGCTCAGGCTCCAGGATTGGGATAGAACCTAATGTCAGGGAGATCTGAGGAAATTAAGTAGGTATTTTTTTTTTTTCCGCCCTTTAAAGTCACTTGGCTAAACTCTGCTTGTTGTCAGTGTAGTGACCCAAGTTTCAGGTATGATACATTCATGGTGTGTTTCTATTCTTTTTTGGATTCTTTCGCCTTTGAGTGCATTCCAAAAGGTTGATCAATGTTCTGAGAATCAAGTCTTTGTGGATTATCTACCTCATAAGCAGTTTCCTCTGCAAATGAGGATGGAAGAAAGGAAAGAGATGACTTTGTAGATTATCTCTTAAACAGATTTCTGTATATAAATGAGAGACAGATATTCTATGTGTATGTGGAAAGAAGAAATCAAGAAATAAAGGAAGAAAACTGATAATCATTGTGGATTTTCTGTTACACATACAGGTTTCTATGTGTATGCTTGTCCCAACCTCACAACTGATTCCTGACCCTTTTTTTTTGAACCCTTTCTTTGAATTTGAATTTTCAGTGTGTCTCTGAAATTTATTCCTTTGTCTTTTTATTTGGCCTAGAAGAGACATCATATGCTAGTGTCTTCCTCTGTCTGGCTGAGTTCCCTTATGGTATGATCCCCCAATGTTCATCCTCGTGGCTGTCAATGGCATAATTTCCTGATTTCAGTGCTGCTTTAAGGCTGGGTAATAATCTATCTTATGGATGTAGCATATCTTATTTAAGCTTTAATCTCTCCATGAGGATTTAACTATTTCTTTGTCTTGATTATTGTAGTTAGTGATGGGGTGCTCTTTGAACAATGGATTTCTTGGGATCCAGGCCCAGTGGTGGGAATATCAGATCCTAAGCTTGGTCTCTTGGACTGCAAGGAGATCCAACCAGTCCATTCTAAAGGAGATCAGTCCTGGGTGTTTATTGGAAGGACTGATGCTAAAGCTGAAACCCCAATACTTTGGCCACCTCATGTGAAGAGTTGAATCACTGGAAAAGACTCTGATGCTGGGAGGGATTTGGGGCAGGAGGAGAAGGCGATGACAGAGAATGAGATGGCTGGATAGCATCACCGACTTGATGGACATGAGTTTGAGTGAATTCCGGGAGTTGGTGATGGACAGGGAGGCCTGGCATGCTGTGATTCATGGGGTTGCAAAGAGTCGGACACGACTGAGCGACTGAACTGAATGATTACACAATAAAACATCTTGCTCAGGCTTATATTTTTCCTTAAACTGCATGCTAATGATTATATAATAACAATGTATCTTGCTCAAGGACATGTTTCTTTCTTAACAGGAACACCTTCCTTCTGGTTAATCCTGTTCTCTTAAAATGTGTGTTGTGGCAGTGGGTCTGGTAAAATCTTTGCAACATTAAGACATTCTTTTAATCCATTGTTAGTAGCCAATTGAAAAAGTATATGAGTGTCTTCCTAACACTAGTAAAAGCACTCTTTCTGCCCCCTTCTGATGTCTATGTCAGAAGCTTTCTTTATCCATTTTCACTTTAAAAAAATTTTTTGCTGTACAAAGCTTTGAGTGACTGAAGCTGCCTCTTTGGTCCGAAGTAAAATTTTCTACTTCAGAGATCAAGAATTTAACACGGTTCACTGTAAGTAATCAGTTACAGGAGGTGTCCCCTTTTCAGAAGCTCTTTTTCATGCCTACTTTTTGTTTCTTGGCAACTAAATACTTAGGAAAAGTCAGCTTCCTGGCCTGCACATTCAAGTGGTATGGGCTTAAGCGAACTCCTAGGAGCTTGTGTCTTATTATTTCCACTCCCAAGATTCCAGCACAAGCTGGAATCAAGATTGCCAGGAGAAATATCAATAACCTCAGATATGCAGATGACACCACCCGTATGGCAGAAAGTGAAGAGGAACTCAAAAGCCTCTTGATGAAAGTGAAGGAGGAAAGTGAAAAAGTTGGCTTGAAGCTCAACATTCAGAAAACTAAGATCATGGCATCTGGTCCCATCACTTCATGGGAAATAGATGGGGAAACAGTGAAAACAGTGTCAGACTTTCTTTTGGGGGTTCCATAATCACTGCAGATGCTGATTGCAACCATGAAATTAAGACACTTACTCCTTGGAAGGAAAGTTATGACCAACCTAGACAGCATATTAAAAAGCAGAGACATTACTTTGCCAACAAAGGTCCGTCTAGTCAAGGCTATGGTTTTTCCAGTGGTCATGTGTGGATGTGATAGTGGGACTATGAAGAAAGTTGATCGCTGAAGAATTGACGCTTTTGAACTGTGGTGTTGGAGAAGACTCTTGAGAGTCCCTTATACTGCAAGGAGATCCAACCAGTCCATTCTAAAGGAGATCAATCCTGGATGTTCATTGGAGGGACTGATGCTAAAGCTGAAACTGCAATACTTTGGCCACCTCATGCGACGAGTTGACTCACTGGAAAAGACTCTGATGCTGGGAAAGGTTGGGGGCGGGAGGAGAAGGGGACGACCGAGAATGAGATGGCTGGATGGCATCACCAACTCTGTGGACATGAGTTTGAGTGAACTCCGGGAGTTGGTGATGGACAGGGAGGCCTGGCGTGCTATGATTCATGGGGTCGCGGAGAGTCGGACATGACTGAGCGGCTGAACTGAACTGAACTGAACTAAAGAAGACAGAACTGCCCTGGAAGCGACAGGTGCAACAGACAAAACCCTGCAGATAACACTGGCTGTACTTTGGAGGAAGATCTGCAGAACTTGAGAACAAGTACAAGCTAGAACAACGAATATCTGACACTGAACTGACCCCACACTGCCCATAATAGCTCCAGAGAAATTCCTAGATAATTTTTACTATTATCACTTTTTAAAATTTATTATTCCTTTCATTTTCACTTCTATAACCTACTATTACCTTGCAAAAGGGACCTTATTTTAAAAGCAAATTATATATATATATAATTGTGACTGATCTTGTTTTGCATTTTTTCATATTGTATTTTTGGGAGTTGAAACTCTATTCTAGATTTTTAAACTTTGCTTTTTGGTATTTGTTGTCAATTTGGACCTAAGAATCTAATCTTCAGTATGCATTTTCACTTAGCATTTGACTACTGGCTTCTTTACTCTCTCCACTTTTGACTCTCCCTTTTTTCCTCCAGGTCATCTCTACTCCTTCCCCTTCTCTTCTCAACTCTGTGAATCTCTCTGGGTATTCCAGGCTGTGGAGAACACTTTGGGAACTGGTTACTGACTAGACGGCTCTCTCCACTTTGATGCACCCCCTCCCCAAACCCACCACCTCCTTGTCAGCTCTCTCTCTCTCCTCCATCTTCTCTTCTCCATGTAACTCTGAGAACCTCTCGGGTTGTCCCTCACTGTGGAGAATTTCTTCACCAGTAACCTAGTTGCTTTGTCATCTGTGCTATATGGATGGAGAAGTCTTGAGGTTACTCTTAAGAATAAGATGGAAAACCAGAGGCAGGAGGTTTACATCCAAACTTTAGAACACCAGAAAACTCCTGATTCCAGGGAACATTAATAGATAAAAGCTCATCCAAAAGCCTCCGTATCTACAATGAGAGCAAGCTCCACCCAAGAGCTAAAAAGTTCCAGAGCAAGACTACCATGCTAATTCTCCACGAAAGCAGGAATACAGCCCTGAGCATTAATATATATGCTGCCCAAAGCCATGACATGCCGAAACTCACTACTATACACTTCACTGCACTCCAAAGAAAAGAAATCCAGCTCCACCCACAAGAACAGAGAGGCAAGTTCCCCTTGCATCCAGGAAATCTTGACAAGTCACTAGTCCAACCGCACCCATAGAGAGCAAGCTCCACAATAAAGAGGAACCACAAATTTCAAGCATACAAAAAGGGCATTCTTAACACAGCAATCTAAATATAAAAGGCAGAGAAATATTAAGTATGTAAAGGGACATGACATATACCCACCAAAAAGAGGAGATAGGAGGTATGCCTGAAAAAGAATTCAGAATAATGATAGTGAACATGATCCCAAATCTTGGAACCAAAATGGAGTTACAGATAAATACAGTAGAAAGAAGAAGATGCAAGAAATGTTTAACAAGGACCTAGAAGAAACAAAGAAGAATCAATCAATAATGCACAATGCAGTAACTGATATCAAAAGCACTCTGGAGGGAACCAACACTAGAAAAATGGAGGCAGAAGAGAGGATAAAGTGAAATGGAAGACAGAATGGTGGATATAAATGAAGCAGAGGGGGAAAGAGAATTAAATGAGGACATCTTCAGAGAACTCTACGAAATCCAATGTTAAACACCCCAACAGTCAAATCATAGGTGTCCCAGAAGAAGAAGACAAAAAGAAAGGCCACGAGAAAATACTTGAGGAGATAATAGTTTAAAACTTCCCTAAAATGGACAATGAAATACCCACCCAACTCCAAGAAACCTAGAGTCCCAAACAGGCTAAATCCAAGACACATGTTAATTAAAATAATGACGATCAAACATAATGAGCAAATATTAAAAGCAGCAAGCGAAAAGCAACAAAACACACACAAGGGGATTCCCATAAGGATAACAGCTTATTTTTCAATGGAAACCTCTCAGGCCAGAGGGAATGGCAAGACATAAAGTGATGAAAGAGAAAAACCCACAACCCCAAGATCACTCTACTCAACAAGGATAGCATTCAGATATGAAGGTGAAATAAAAAACTTTCAGTTCAGTTCAGTCGCTCAGTCATGTCCGACTCTCTGTGACCCCATGAATCACAGCACACCAGACCTCCCTGTCCATCACCAACTCCCGGAGTTCACTCAAACTTTACATACAAGCAAAAGCTGAGGGAATTCAGCATCACCAAACCAGCTTTTCAACAAATGCTAAAGGATATTCTCTAGACAGGAAACAGAAAAGGTATATAAACTCGAACCCAAAACAATAAAGTAAATGGCAATGGGGTCATACTTACCAATCATTACCTTAAATGTAAATGGGTTGAATGCCCCAACCAAAAGACTAAGACTGGCTGAATGTATACAAAACCAAGAACCCATATATGACGTCTACAAGAGACCCACCTCAAGCCAAGGGACACATATAGAATGAAAGTGAAGGGCTGGAAAAAGATATTTCACACAAATGGAATCCAAAAGAAAGCAGGAGTAGCGATACTCATATCAGATAAAACAGACTTTGAAATAAAGGCTGTGAAAAGAGACAAAGGAGCTACATAATAATCAAAGGGTCAATCCAAGAAGAAAATATAACAATTACAAATATATATGCACCCAAAATAGGAGCACCACAATATGTAAGAAAAATGCTAACAAATATGAAAGGGGAAATTAACAGTATCACAATAATAGTGGGACACTTTAATACCCCGATCACAGTTATGGGTAGATTAACCAAACAGAAAATTCGGTCAGAGGAATAAAATAGAAAGCCCAGAGATAAATCCACGCACCTATGGGCACCTTATATTTGACAAAGGAGGCAAGAATAGGCAATGGAGAAAAGACAATCCCTTTAACAAGTAGTGCTGAGAAAACCGGTCAACCACTTCTAAAAGAATGAAACTAGGCAGCAGTCTTAAGATGGCAGAGGTGAAGGACTGGAAGACCACTTTCTCCCCCACAAATTCATTGAAAGATCATTTGAATGCTGAATACCACAAAACAACTTCTCAACGCTGGTGGAGGACACCAGGCACCCACAAAAGCAGCCCATTGTCTTCAAAAGGACAAAATACAAAGATACAGAGATAAAAGAATTAGGGACAGATACCCTTGAAAAGTCTTTTGATGAAAGTGAAAGAGGAGAGTGAAAAAGTTGACTTGAAGCTCAACATTCAGAAAACTAAGATCATAGCATCCAGTCCCATCACTTCATGGGAAATGGATGGGGAAGCAGTGGAAACTGTCAGACTTTGTTTCTTTGGGCTCCAAGATCACTGCAGATGCTGACTGCAGCCATGAAATTAAAACACGCTTACTCCTTGGAAGGAAAGTTATGACCAACCTAGACAGCATATTACAAAGCAGAGACATTACTTTGCCAACAAAGTTCCTTCTAGTCAAGGCTATGGTTTTTCCACTGGTCATGTATGGATGTGAGAGTTAGACTGTGAAGAAAGCTGATCGCTGAAGAATTGACGCTTGAGAGTCCCTTGGACTGCAAGGAGATCCAAACAGTCCATTCTAAAGGAGATCAGTCGTGGGTGTTCATTTGAAGGACTGATGCTGAAGCTGAAACTCCAATAGTTTGGCCACCTCATGTGAAGAGTTGACTCACTGGAAAAGACTGATGCTGGGAGGAACTGGGGGCAGGCAGAGAAGGGGACGACAAAGAATGAGATGGCTGGATGGCATCACCCACTCGACGGACATGAGTTTGAGTCAACTCTGGGAGTTGGTGATGGACAGGGAGGCCTGGCATGCTGTGATTCATGGGGTCGCAAAGAGTCGGACACGACTGGGCGACTGAATTGAACTGAACTGACCCTTCCTGGGGAGGGAGTCTTAAAAGAGGAGAAATTTCCAAACACTAGGAAACCCTCTCACCAGTGGGTCTGTAGAAAGTGCTGGACTCTCATAGGGCAATATAACCAGGAGCAAAAAATAAAACCCACAGATAACGCGCGTTAAGGCAACTCCCAGCGGAGAAGTATCCCAGACACTCGTGTCTGCCACCAGCAAGCAGAGGCTGAACAGGGAGGCACAGGCTGCATTGCTTAGAGTAAGGACCAGGACTGAATGCCCTGAGGGCAATCTGAGGGAGCTAATGTGAGATAGCAACCCAAAGCCAGAGAGGGGAAATAATAAAGAGGAAAGAGAGAAATTTCGCGCGAAAAACTCTAACCTATGGCATTGCCAACCCACTCACAGAACAAAGGACTGAGCAAACACCAAAGGACAGTTAGCTAGCTGTGGAAGCAGGTGGTGCCAGCCAGAGCTGGTAAGGGGCAAACTTGGGCCCAGAGATAGCATCCCCTACCAAACTGCAAGCAGGCTTTCAGTTGCTAACCAAGTCTTCCTGGGATCCTGGCCAGCAGACATCCACCCAGAGGGTCACAGCCAGAGATAAGCTCTCCAGAGGAAACACATGGCACCCCTGAGATGGCCCTGCGCACCCCAGAAACCAAATGGCTGGGAGTGGGGAGGTGATAAGACATACTGTACCAGGGGAGACTGTGCTCACCAAGCATCTGGTCACCTGATCTGCTCGGGCCTGGAAGGGCACAAAACGCAGGCCCAACTGAGTCTGTGCCTTTGTGGAGTACCCAGGAACCTGAACCTGAGCGGCGTAGATATGGAGAGTACAGTCAACCCAGGGCCAGCCATAGACAGTTCCCCAGCTGAGCAAGCTGGGACCTGAGGAGTGTAGACTGAGAAAGCACACACAGCATGATCGGGGGCAAACCCAGTGTGGCTGAGACACTGCTAGCACTCCCCACACATGCCAGCGATATTTGTTTGCAATGTTCATCCCTCCTGCAGCACAGCTGAACAAGTGAGCCTGAACAAATGACCACCTTCAACCCCTTGTGTCAGGGCAGAAGTTAGATACTGAAGAGACTTGCAAACAGAGGAAGCCAAAATAAACCAAGAAGAGGGAACAGCTTTGGAACTGACAGGTACAACAGATTAAAACCCTGTAGTTAGCACTGGCTATATTGGAGGGACCTATAGACCTTGAGAAGAAATATAAGGTGGAACAAAGAACTATCTGAAACTGAACTGACCACACACTGCCCTCAACAGCTCCAGAGAAATTCCTATTTTACTATTATCATTTTTAAATTTATTAATCCTTTTCCATTTTTAAAACCTACTATAACCTTGGAAACAAAAGACCCTGTTAAAGCAAATTTCACATTTCTTAAATACAACTTTTGCGATTTTTTTAAGATTGTACTTTTGAGAGTCTACCATCTACTCTAGATTTTTAATCTTTGCTTTTTGCTCAGTCAGTTCAGTTCAGTTGCTCAGTCGTGTCCAACTCTTTGCAACCCCATGAATCACAACACACCAGGACTCCCAGTCCATCACCAATTCCCGGAATTCACTCAAACTCACGTCCATGGAGTCAGTGATGCCATTCAGCCATCTCATTCTCTGTCGTCCCCGTCTCCTCCTGCCACCAATTATCTCCCAGCATCAGTCTTTTCCAGTGAGTCGGATATCAAATCTATACCTTTAAGATTGCAATATTCACTATCCACTTTACTTAGGTGTGTGATTACTGGCTTGACTGCTCCCTCCTCTTTTGACTCTCCTTTTTTTCCCCCAGAAAACCTCTATCTCCTCCATCCCCCATCTCTTCTCTACTTAACTCTGTGAATCTCTTTTGGTGTTCTGGGCTGTGAAGAAAACTTAGGGAACTGATCACAGGATAGATCTGTCTCTTTTTCATTCCCCCTCTTCCCTTCCTGGTTACCTCTGTATCCCTTCTTAATTTCCTCTTCTTCATGTAAATTAATGTAACTTCATGTTAACCTCTCTGGGTGTCCCTCACTGTGGAGAATCTTTTCACCATTAACCTAGATGTTTTATCATTGGTGTTGTATGGATGGAGAAGTCTTGAGGCTGAAAGCCACAGTCAGAAGGCCTAAATCCAAAACTTGAGAACACCAGAAAACTCCTGACTCCAGGAAACATTAATTGACAAAATCTCATCCAAAAGCCTCCATACCTACACTGAAACCAAGATCCACCCAAGAGCCAATAAGTTTAAGAGAAAGCCAAACCAAGCTAATTCTCCAACAAAGCAGGAACATAACCCTGAGCACAAAAATATAAGGCAGCCAAAAGTCACACAAAACCAAGACACCTCAAAACTCACTACTGGACACTTCATTGCACTCCAGAGAGAAGAGATCTAGGTCCAACCACCAGAACATCAATGCAATTTCCCTAAACAGGGGACCTTCACAAGCCATTCGTCTAACACCCTCAAAAAGGAGGAATCTCAACAATAAAAAGGAACCATAAAGATCCAGCATACAGAGGCCACCCCAAACAATGCAACCTAAAGAAAATGAAAAGGCAGAGAAAAATATTCAGCTGGTAAAGGAACATGACAAAAGCCAACCAAATCAAACAAAAGAGGAGGAGATATGGAGTCTACCTGAAAAATAATTCAGAATAATGACAGTAAAAATGATACAAATTCTGAAAACAAAATGGAGTTGCAGATAGTCTGGAAACAGGGAATGAGAAGATGCAAGCAATGTTTAGCAAGGACCTAGAAGAAACAAAATAGAGTCAATCAATAATGAATAATGCAATAAATGAGATGAAAACCATTCTGGAGGGAATCAACAGTAGAATAACTGAGGGGAAAGACAGGATAAATGAGGTGGAAGATGGAATGGTGGAAATGAAGCAGGGAGGAAAAAAGAATTAAAAGAGTACAAACTCAGAGACCTCCAAGACAATGTTAAACACCCCAACACCCATCATAGGGGTCCCAGAAAAAGACAGAAAGAAAGGCCATGATAAAATACTTGAGGAGATAACAGTTGAAAGCTTCCCTAAAATGGGGAAGGAAATAGTCACCCTAGTCCAAGTAGCCCAGAGAGTACCAAACAAGGCAAAACATCCCAAGACACATATTAATCAAATCAATGAAGATCAAACAAAAGAGCAAATATTAAAAACAGCAAGGGAAAAGCAACAAATAACACACAGGGGTATCCCCATAAGGATAACAGCTGATCTTTCAATAGAAACTCTTCAAGCCAGAAGGGAATGGCAGGGCATACTTAAAGTGATGAAAGAGAAAAACCTACAACCCAGATTACCGTACCCAGCAAGGATAGCATTCAAATATGAAGGAGAAATCAAAAGCTTTACAAGACAAGCAAAAGCTGAGAGAATTAAGCACCAAGAAGCCAGCTCTCCAACAAATGCTAAAGGATCTTCTCTAGACAGGAAACACACAAAAGGTTTATAAACTTGAATGCAAAACAAGAAAATGAATGGCAATGGGATCATACTTATTAATAATTAAGTGTAAATGTGTTGAATTCCCCAACCAAAAGACTAAGACTGGCTGAATGGATACAAAAACAAGACTCCTATATATGCTGTCTACAAGAGACTCACCTCAAACCTAGGGACACATACAGATTGAAAGTGAGGTGGAAAAAGATATTTCACGTAAATGGAGACCAAAAAAAAAGCAGGAGTAACAATACTTGTTATCAGATAATATACACTTCGAATAAAAGCTGTGAAAAGACACAATGAAGGACACTACATAATGATCAAAGGATCAATCCAAGAAGAAGATATAACAATTATAAACATATATGCACCCAACACAGGAGCACCACAATATGTAGGGCAACTGCTAACAAATATAAAAGAGGAAATTATCAGTAACACAATAATAGTGGGAGACTTTCATACCCCACTCACACCTATGGACAGATCAACTAAACAGAAAGCTAACAAGGAAACACAAATTTCAAATGATACAATGGATCAGTTACACCTAACTGATATCTATAGGACATTTCACTCCAAAACAATGAATTTCACCTTTTTCTCAAGTGTACACAGAACCTTCTCCAGGACAGATTACATCCTGGGCCATAAATCTAGCCTTGGTAAATTCAAAAAAAATTGAAATCATCTCAAACACCTTTTCTGACCTCAATGTGGTAAGATTACATACACATTACAACTACAAGAAAAAAACTGTGAAAAATACAAGCATATGGAGGCTAAACAACATGTTTCTGAATAAATGACAAATCACAGAAGAAATTTTTAAAAAAATCAAAATATGCATAGAAACGAATGAAAACACAATAACCCAAAACCTATGGAATTCACTAAAAGCAGTGCTAAGGAGAAGATTCATAGCAATACACGCTTACCTCAAGAAATAGTAGTGAAATCAAACAAATAACCTAACTCCTCACCTAAAGCAATAGGAAAGGAAGAAATGAAGAACCCCAGGGTTAGCAGAAAGAAAGAAATCACAAAAACTAGCGCAGAAATAAATGCAAAAGAAACAAAAGAGACCATAGCAAAACTCAACAAAGCTAAAAGTTGAATCTTTGAGAAGATAAATCAAATTGACAAACCATTAGCCAGATTCATCTAGAAACAAATGAAGAATCAAATCAACAAAATTAGAAATGAAAATGAAGAAATAATAACTGACAACACTGAAGAACAAAGGACCATGAGACTACTATCAGCAACTGTATGCCAATAAAATGGACAACTCTGAAGAAACAGACAAATTCTTAGATAAGTACAACTTTCCAAATCTGAACCAGGAAGAAATAGAAAATCTTAATAGACCCATCACAAGCACGTAAATTGACACTATAATAAGATATCTTCCAGCAAACAAAAGCCGAGGTCCAGATGGCTTCACAGTTGAATTCTACCAAAAATTTAGAGAAGAGCTAACACCTATCCTACTCAAGCTGCTCCAGAAAATTGCAGAGGAAGGTAAACTTCCAAACTCATTCCATGAGGCCATCACCCTAATAACAAAACCAGACAAAGATGCCACAAAAAAAGAAAACTACAGCTCAGTATCACTGATGAACACAGATGCAAAAATCCTTAACAATTGTAGCAACAGAATCTAACAACATATTAAAAAGATCATACATCATGACCAAGTGGGCTTTATCCCAGGGATGTAAGGATTCTTCAATATCCACAAATCAATCAACATAATACACAATATTTAAAGATTGAAAGGTAACTTTCTAATCATGTGATTATTTTTAATCATAAATATATGATTATCTCAATAGATGCAGAGAAAGCCTTTGCCAAATTTAACATCCATTTATGATAAAAATCCTACAGAAAGTAGGAATAGAAGGAACATACCTCAATATAATAAAAGGTATATATGACAAACCCACAGCAAACATTATCCTCAACAGTGAAAAACTGAAACCATTTCCCCTAAAGTCAGGAACAAGACAAGGATGCCCACTCTCACTACTACTATTCAACCTAGTTTTGGAAAATTTGGCCACAGCAATGAGAACACAAAGAGAAATAAAAGGAATCCAGATTGGAAAAGAAGAAGTAAAACTGCAGATGAAATGCTCCTCTACACAGAAAAACCTAACGACTCCACCAGAAAATTACTAGAGTTAATCACTGAATATAGTAAAGTTGCAGGATATAAAATTAACATAGAGAAATCCCTTGCATTCCTATACACTAACAATGAGAAAACAGAAAGAGAAATTAAGGAAACAATTCCATTCACCATAGCAACAAAAAGAATAAAATACTTAGAATATATCTCCCTAAAGAAAAAAAAGGACCCATATATAGAAAACTATAAAACACTGGTGAAAGAAATCAGAGAGGACACTAATAGATGGAGAAATATACCATGTTCTAATGAAAATGAGTATACTACCCAAAGCAATCTATAGAGTCAATGCAATCCATATCAAGATACCAAAAGTATTTTTTACAGAACTAAAATAATTTCACAATCTGTGTGTAAATACAAAAAACCTCAAATAAGCAAAGCAATCTTGAGAAAGAAGAATGGAACAGGGGGAATCAAGCTGCCTGACTTCAGGCTCTACTACAAAGCTACTGTCATCAAGACAGTATGGTACTGGCACAAAGACTGAAATATAGATCAATGGAACAAAACAGGAAGTCCAGAGATAAATCCACCTGAAACTGCAATACTCTGGCCACCTCATGCGACGAGTTGACTCACTGGAAAAGACTCTGATGCTGGGAAAGGTTGGGGGCGGGAGGAGAAGGGGACGACCAAGAATGAGATGGCTGGATGGCATCACCGACTCTGTGGACATGAGTTTGAGTGTACTCCGGGAGTTGGTGATGGACAGGGAGGCCTGGCGTGCTGTGATTCATGGGGTCGCAGAGAGTCGGACCCGACTGAGCGACTGAACTGAACTGAACTGAATGGACAACTTATCTTTGACAAAGGAGGCAAAAATACACAATGGAGAAAAAACAATCTCTTCAACAGGTGGTGCTGGGAAAACTGGTCAACCACTTATCAAAGAATGAAACTACAACACTTTGTAACACCATACACAAAAATAAACTCAAAATGGATCAAAGATCTAAACGAAAGACCAAAAACTATAAAATTCCTAGAGGAAAACATAGGCAAAACACTCTCTGACAAATCACAGCATGATCCTCCATGACCCACCTCAGAGTAATGGAAATAAAAGCAAAAATAAACAAATGGGACCTAATTAAACTTAAAAGCTTTTGTACAACGAAGGAAACTATAGGGAAGGTGAAAAGACACACTTCAGAATGGGAGAAAATAATAGCAAATGAAGCAACTGACAATTAATCTCAAAAATATACAAGCAACTTCTGAAGCTCAATTCCAGAAAAATAAATGACCCAATCAAAAAGTGGGCCAAAGAACTAAACAGACATTTCTCCACAGAAGACATACAAATGGCTAACAAACACATGAAAAGATGCTCAATATCACTCATTATCAGAGAAATGCAAATCAAAACCACAATGAGGTACCATTTCATGCCAGTCAGAATGGCTGCTATCCAAGTCTGCTGCTGCTGCTGCTCCTGCTGCTGAGTCACTTCAGTCGTGTCCGACTCTGTGTGACCCCACAGACGGAAGCCCACCAGGCTCCCCCGTCCCTGGGATTCTCCAGGCAAGAAACAATAAATGCCGGAGAGGGTATGGAGAAAAGGAACCCTCTTACAATGTTGGTGAGAATGCAAATTAGTACAGCCTCTATGGAGAACAGTGTGGAGATTCCTTAAAAAAATGGAAATAGAACTGCAATATGACCCAGCAATCCCACTGTTGGATATACATACCAAGCAAACCAGAACTGAAAGAGACACGTGTACCCCAATGTTCACTGCAGCACTATTTACAATACCTAGGACATGGAAGCAACCTAGATGTCCATGTGCAGAAAAATGGATAAGAAAGCTGTGGTACATATACACAATGGAATATTCAGTTCAGTTCAGTTCAGTTCAGTTGCTCAGTCGTGTCCAACTCTTTGCAACTCCATGAATTACAGCATGCCAGGCCTCCCTGTCTATCACCAACTCCCGGAGTTCACTCAAACTTACGTCCATCGCGTCGGTGATGCCATCCAGCCATCTCATTCTCTGTCGACCCCGTCTCCTCCTGCCCCCAACCCCTCCCAGCATCAGAGTCTTTTCCAGTGAGTCAACTCGTCGCATGAGGTGGCCAAAGTATTGGAGTTTCAATGGAATATTACTCAGCCATTAAAAAGAATGCATTTGAATCAGTTCTAATGAGGTGGATGAAAGCCTGTTATACACAATGAAGCCTATTATACACAATGAAGTAAGCCAGAAACAAAAACACCAATACAGTATACTAAAGCATATACGTGGAATTTAGAAAGATGGTAACGATAATCCTATATGTGAGACAGCAAAAGAGACACATACACGTAGAACAGCCTTTTGGACTCGGCAGGTGAGGGTGAGGGTTGGATGATTTGGGAGAATGGCATTGAAACATGTATGTTATCATATGTGAAACTGATTGCCAGTCCAAGTTCTCTGCATGAGACAGGGTGCTTGGGGCTGGTGCACTGGGATGACACAGAAGGATGGGATGGGGAGGGAGGAGGGAGGGGGATTCAGGATGGGGAACCCATGTACAACCATGGCTGATTCATGTCAAAACCACTACAATAAAGTAATTAGTCTCCAATTAAACTAAGTAAATACATTAAAAAAATAAAAAAAAACAAGAAAGGATTTAGGGTACTGCATAAATGTAGTTCAAAAAGCAGCAGCATGGTTTGGGAGGATTAACTCCAATTTGAAAGAAGTTGTGACTAAAACATTATTAAATGGCAAAGCAGTCTACAGAAAGAATTTGTGAAAGGAAGAATCAAGGTAGCAAATGCCAGTGTTAACAGCCACAGCCACTCTAACTTTCAGCAAATATAATCCTAATCAACATCTTCTGCCAGCAGAGATAAGAACTCACTGAAGACTCAGATGATGGTTAGCATTTTTTTTTCCTGTAGGAATAAAACATTCAAACATCAAGACAGGGACTTCCCTTGTGGTCCAGACTGCACATTTCCAGTGGAGAGGGAGATCCCATATGCTGCATGGTATGGCCAAAATAAAAACAAAACTTTATTTTTTTGACATACAATGTGTTATTGCACACCATGTAACTTTTTTGTGTAACAGAATACCAAAAATTCATGCGACTCACTTTACTGTGAAACCTGCTTGACTGCAGTGGTCGGAAACTAAACCTGCAATGTCTCTTAGGTAGCCTTATAACCTACTAAGTTCATTACTGTTGAGGAATGTAATCATAAAATAAAAAACATATTATAATTAAAAGTTGAAAAGTAGAATCTCTTTGGCTTTGATTTTAAATTTCTTAGTGTTACAGAAAGCCTAGAACAGATTCATTATATATATATATAGTAGCTATATGAAGTAGTGGAAATAAGTATCTGCTCTGTTAATCACAATACTTTTATAAAGTACAATTACAGTTACAGACTTCTCCTAAAAAAAACAAGCACAAGATCAGTTATGTTAGGAAAATTTTAAATTCTTTTTCATTTCTGTAATTCTCTCATAGTAAAGAACAAAAGGCAAATCATTTTAAACATAAAATCCCAAGTGTCTGAAATGCTGAATTCAGTGTCACGTTAAGGTATGCTATGCAAAGAATAAATTACAATGTATATGCAGTTTTTAAGAAAAAATAAAAACGACAGGAAACAAAAACAACACAGGACAAAATCTTCTTAAATCAAATTCTATTTGTGAATTCAGCAAAATAATTTCTATAAAACAAAACAGCAAAATATTTAAATAGTATAAGATGGGTTGTATTTGTTTGCAGGGATATTTGGTTTTTAGACAGGCTCCAAAATATTACACACATTTAAAAGTTACCAATGCTTTTTTAAATATAGTATTTACTCCCGTTTCCTGAAATCCTGAAACAAATGCTTATTCTAAAATAGTACTTCAGAATTATAATAACTAACCATAAATTTTGATGGACTTGAGTTTGAGTGAATTCTGGGAGTTGGTGATGGAGAGGGAGGCCTGGCGTGCTGGGATTCATGGGGTCGCAGAGAGTAAGACACAACTGAGCGACTGAACTGAACCATAAATTTATGTTTTAATTAAACCCCACCAGAGTAAGTTTTAGAATGGAAAAGAACCTGGGAGGATTTTGCTACCAAGCAAAATTCTGACTGACTAGACTATCAGCCAGACAGATATCTTGGTGCAATGGTATTTCAAAGTACTATGGGACTCTGCTGATGTCCATTTCATTGGCCTCCAGCTGAAGCAAAATTTTAGAACCTTCACCTACTAAACTATTAAAAAAAAAACCAAAGACACCAAGTACAGTCTTCTCTTATGTGCTGCACATTGTGGCAAAGCAAAATTCTGCGTATTTAATATTTTAATATTTCTATCATCAATACTTTCACATTTCTGTGTCCCATCAAAGAGACTCAACTGTCAAATATTAAATATGAGGAACACACATATAACCAAAAACTGCTTATTTGTCACATTTCTCATTTTATATATATTCCTGGTATAAGAAATAAAAGCTCTGGGCAACACATCTGTCACTTTGAGGAAACTGTTATCATTCATTTAACTTTGTTCTCACTGGCTATACAAACTTTGTGTGTGTTCTCGCTGGCTACACCAACACAGTGTGAAGCCAAGCTAAATGCAATACAGCATACTATAACTTTAAAGTGATCATGTACTACCAGAATAAAAAGGTAATGAAAAATATGCATAAACAGTGTTATTACAACACCAATTTCCAACATCACCCATGTACTTCAAAGTCTTACACTGGCTCCAGTAACTAAGAGTTAGTAAGCAGCTACTTGTGTGACTGATATGAATGGCTTCTATCAATGTTAACTTTCTTCTCCCCATCTTTTTTTTTTTATAAAGGCTTTGATCCAATTGCCATGAAGCTGACAATACTAGTTGCCAAGTGCAGCAGACATAACAAAAAAGAAACCCAAAAAATCAAAAAAACAACTTTTTTTGTAGATCTCTCATAGTCACCCAAAATTTTTTTGTTCCTTAAGAATTAACTGTCAGACAATACATTATATACAACTTTTCCATTTACATATCGGTATCACCCATTTATTACAAAACACTATATACTTCTGCAGGTGGCTCACCTGTTGACACCAAACTTTTGCAAATGAGACAATCAATCAACTCTCTACTCCACGTTGAACAATTTCTCTATTTTGTTAAATACTAGCCAAGTATACAAAAGTTTGGACTGTAAGGCCTAACAACCTGGTCTTAAAGAACCAGTTAATTATGGACATTTCACTGATCCTTCATTTCAGACGAGGATACTTCTTCATTGCCTTCACAGTTTTCTTGTTGCTGCTGGGCAGTTTTCTGATGGTTGTTCAAGTGATGTGCTGCTGGTCCTGTATATGGCTGTCCATGTATGTGATTATTCTGAGGTGAAACAGATTGGCATGTCAGACTTTTCAAATGAAAATTAAAAACTCACATGGTAAAGTATGTCTAAGGGCATCCCTGGTGGCTTAATGATAAAGAATCTGCCTGCAAAGCAGGACACACAACACACGAGGGATTGAATCCTGGGTCAAGAAGGTCTCCTAGAGGAGGAAACGACAACCCATTCCAGTATTCTTGCCTGGAAAATCCCATAGACAGAGGAGCCTGACAAACTACAGTCCTGCATGTTGTAAAATAATTGGCCATGACTAAGCAAACTGAGCCTACCAAGTCTAAAAGTAGCCATGAGTCCATTTTTCTTGCGGTGGTCCTCAGCAATCTCTGATTTTAACAAGGACCTTTAGATAATTTAAGGAACATTAAAGACCAATGACTTATTAGATCAAACTTATTAGTCTATAGTTTCAAGAATCTTAACAACTGGGATCTCTGCCATTTTCAGTCTTCTTGTAGTCTTTTCACTTATGTTTCAGAGAAGACATATTTAAGTGTTCAAAACTGTCAATATTATTGTAATCTTTTTTTAAACTTGGAAGACATTTACATTTATTTTTACTTTCCCACATCAGCAATCACGTATATCAGACTGGCCTGTATTATCCCATCAGGAAACATAGCACTGTTGAATATTTTTCCAGTGGAGAATACTGACTATTTTATCCTATGAAGAACATAAGAAATTTTTAATCTCTAGTCCTGGTGGTTCTTTGAGAATGAACTATGGACTAAAATGTGCTGTGTTATCTGGATGTCATTTGACTAGTACTGTGATCATATTCCCAGATCCTTCCTGTTCACTGGAGAGTAATTTGACAGAACTGAGGTTTAAACTCAGATTACCATTTAAAAGACATTCCTACTGCAACTAAACATTGCACCAAAGTAACCAAGACACTTTTATATTGGTTATGTGAAATACACATCTTGATTAAGTACAGTTTTTGGTATAAGAGAGGTGGGCAAAGAAAAGACTGTAAGGGTGGTCAAAATATGCTGTAATACCATTCCACTCCATCCACTCTTCTGATCATCTTGTCAAGGATATTCTAAATAGTTTACTACTTTATAGTCACAACTAAAAGCTAAAAAATATTTAAGAAAAATAAGCAAACAATCACAAAAATCAGGGGGTTAAAATGAAGATAAACTCATGTTTACCTGTTGATAGTGAGATCCAGATGAATGAGGATACAACGGGATATCTTCTGGTGGAGATGATTCATGCTCATCTGGAGCTTCCTGGTCATCTGGCTCCTATTATTAAGATGTTAAAAGAGATTAATAATGTGATTATAAAGCAACTTTAAATTCACTTTTAATCTTTTTAAAAAATTTAAATCCACAAAGCTCATCTTTTTTTAAACATTTTTTCATTTACAGCCAATAAAATAATTCACAGAAAAAATTTTTGATTCTCCTAAACATGTTTAGAACAATTTCACTGAAATTTCTCCAAACTAACTTCAACAAAGGTGTCAGGAAGTTCCCTTGATTACTTAAGAAAAATTAATACTAGACATTAAAGCCAATAAAACTGCATTACAAGTTTTTTTATAAAATAAACACTGGACACTGGCCTATAAAGAAAAAAATTACTTTTCTTTCTTCCATTTCTATTTGCTGCCCATGGGTGACTTTTTTTACCTCCTCTGGACAGAGTTCACAAGCTTTTGCCAGTGTCATCCTAGCACTATGTGATCTCTCTAAGAAATAACCATTTGATGTTTCATTGCTCTGAACTGGAGGAGACCAATTATTATAAGTGTATTGTGGATTGCCAGTGTATGGTCTTCTTTCAAGTTCATCTCCAAGCCATTCTACTGCCCAGGTCCACTTTCTTTTAAGATCTCCATTGCCCTTCAAGAGAAAATAAAATAATTATGTAAAAGAATACATAAAAATTCTAAATGTTAATTTAAAATGCTGACTCTAAATTTTCATGATTATTTTCTTGGAAAGTATCCGTTAATTATGATCCAGATTACAAAATTAAAAAAAAATTTTCACCTGTAATATTTGGTAAGCAACAGGACAACTGCTAAAGAGAGCCACCATACATTTTATACACTGGTATGCTCTTTTTTGATAATGATTCTTAGAGCGCTGGATGGTATCAAACAATCCATCTCGATCATCTGGGATTCCTTTAAGTGCATTATGAATTCTAAAAAAGAACCAGATATATACATTTATTGTGTCTCTTAGCTAACATTTTGAAGTCCACTGCCGATATATTCAATGTATTTTTTAAGTCTAGTGTTAACTACTAAGTCGGTCCCATTAGTAAAGTCAACTCACTGATGAGAAAATAAATATAGAAGTCAAACTACTGTCAGTCACATAGATAGCAATACAGGGAGTTGACTAAGTCTGACTCAAAGAGTTTGAAGTTCCACCAAATTATTATTAATCCAAAATTACTTTGCTTTACAGTAATTTACATGAATTACTAAAACAATTAAAGATACCAATACTAAACTGTTCTCATTAAAATTACCATGAAGTATGTCTTCATGACTGCTTCAGCTGAGAACAGACTTACTTAGATCACCACTTGAAGATAACTTTTCAGAGTGTAAACTCTAGTTTCCAGGCAGTGACACAATCCAGCACTACAAAATTAACCTGAATACTAATCATTACAACACACATGGTGGGTCAAAACTATGCTATTAGTTTGGTGCAAAAATTATTGCGGCTCTATTTTACACTGTTGAATTTTGCTGTTTGATACTGGAATACGTTTATAAATAAATGTGGTTATGATGTGTAAAAGAATAAAACTGGAACACTTTCTAATATGATACACAAAAATAATCTCAAAATTAAAGGTCTAAACATAAGACAAGAAACTATAAAACTCTTAAGAGGAAAACGCAGGCAGAACACTCTCTGGCATAAATCATAGCAAGATCATCTATGACCCACCTCCCACAGTAATGGAAATAAAAACAAAAATAAACAAATGGGACCTAATTAAACTTAAAAGTTTTTGCACAAAGAATGAAATAATAAGTAAGGTGAAAAGGCAGCCTTTAGAATGGGAGAAAATAACAGCAAATGAAATGACTGACAAAGAATTAATCTCCATAATATATAAGCAGATCACAAAGTTCCGTATTAGAAAAACAAACAACCCAATCAAAAAATGGGCAAAAGAATGAAACAGACATCTCTCCAAAGAAGACAGATGGCTAAACACATAAAAAGATGCTCAGCATCACTCATTATTAGAGAAATGCAAATCAAAACCACAATGAGGTATCATCTCACGTCAGTCAGAATGGCCACCATCAAAAACTCTTCAATGAATCCTGGAGAGGATGTGGAAAAAAGGGAAACAACCCTCTTACACTGCTGGTGGGAATGCAACCTAGTACAGCCACGATGGAGAAGTGTGGAGCTCCCCTAAAAAACTGGGAATAGAACTGGCACATGACCCATCAATCCCACTTGGTTCAGGCATACACCAAGGAAACTAGAATTGAAAGAGAAACAGGTACCCCAAAGTTCATGGCAGCACTGTTTACAATAGCTAGGACCTGGAAGCAACCTAGATGTCCACTGGCAGATAAATGTATGAGGAAGCTGTGGTACACATACAGACTGGAATATGACGTGGCTATAAAAAGGAACACATTTGAGTCCGTTTTCATGAGGTGGATAAAACTGAAGCCTACTATACAGAGCAAAGTTAAGTCATAAACAAACACCAATCTGTAGTACATTAATGCATATACATGGGATTTAGAAAGCTGGTCGCTGAAGAATTGATGCTTTTGAACTGTGGTGCTGGAGAAGACACTTGAGAGTCCCTTGGACTGCAAGGAGATCCAACCAGTCCATTCTAAAGGAGATCAATCCTGAGTGTTCTTGGAAGGTCTGATGCTGAAGCTGAAACTGCAATACTTTGGCCACCTCATGTGATGAGTTGACTCACTGGAAAAGACTGATGCTGGGAAAGGCTGGGGGCGGGAGGAGAAGGGGACGACAGAGAATGAGATGGCTGGATGGCATCACCGACTCTGTGGACATGAGTTTGAGTGAACTCCAGGAGCTGGTGATGGACTGGGAAGCCTGGCGTGCTGTGATTCATGGGGTTGCGGAGAGTTGGACACAACTGAGCGACTGAACTGAACTGAACTGAATGACAATCTTATAAACAAAGCAGCAAAAGAGACACAGATGTAAAGAACAGACTTTTGGACTCTGGGAGAAGGCAAGGGTCAGATGATTTGACAGAGTAGCACTGAAACATGTATAATACCATATGTAAAACAGATGACCTGTGTGAGTTCAATACATGAAGCAATGTACTCTGGGACAACCCAGAGGGATGAGGTGGAGTGGGAGGTGAGAGAGAATGTTTCAGGATGGGGGGACACATGTGCATCTGTGGCTAATTCATGTTGACGGATGGCAAAAATCATCACAATACTGTGAAGTAATTAGCCTCCAGTTAAATTTAAAAAAACTAAATATGGTTATGTTACACATCCTTTTAAAAAATGCCCTTTTCTCACCTTATGTTTTCTTCTAATGATTTATTACTAGATTTTATATTTATTTCAGACTAGGGACTGATGCTGGGAGGGATTGGGGGCAGGAGGAGACAGGGACGACAGAGAATGAGATGGATGGATGGCATCACCAACTCGATGGACATGAGTTTGAGTGAACTCCAGGAGTTGGTGATGGACAGGGAGGCCTGGTGTGCTGTGATTCATGGGGTCGCAAAGAGTCGGACACGACTGAGCGACTGAACTGAACTAAGGGACTAGGGAAATGATGTCAGACAAAAAGTAAACTCAGGCGATTTTCTTATTTGGGTTCCAAATGGGTCAAAATGGACCATAAAGCAGCAGAGATAGCTCACATCATCAACAACGCATTTGGCCCAGGAACTGCTAATGACTGTACAGTGCAGTAGTGGTTCAAGAAGTTCTGCAAAAGAGATGAGAGACTCGAAGATGAGGAGTATAGGGGCTGGCTACTGGAAGTTGACAACAACCAACTGAGAGCATCATTGAAGCTTACCTTCATACAACTATATGAGAAGGTGTCAAAGAACTCAACTTGACCATTCTATGGTCATCCGATATTTAAAACTGGAAATGTGAAAAAAAACTCAATACACGGGTGCCTCAGGAGCTTACCAAAAATCAAAAAAGGCTATCATTTTGAGGTGTCATATTCTCTTAATCTAGGCAACAACAATAGATCATTTCTCGATGAGATTTTAACATGAGACAAAAAGTGGGTTTTATATGACAATGAGCAATGACCAGCTCAGTGGCTCAACTGAGAAGATGCTCCAAAGCTCTTCCAAAAGACAAAACTGCACCAAAAACAGGTCATAGTCGCTGGTGGTCTGCTGCCCATCTGATCAACTATATAGGTTTCTAAATCTTGGCAAAACAATGACATCTGAAAAGTATGCTCAGGACACTGATGAGAAGCAATGAAAAACTGCAGTGCCTAAAACTAGCACTGGTCACCAGAAAGGGATCAATTCTTCTTGTAACAACAGTCAACAATGCCCAACCACATGTCACACATCAATGCTTCAAAAGTTGAATGAATTGGGCTAGAAAGTTTTGCTTCATTTTGCTTCATTCACCTGACCCCTTGCCAACCGACAACCACTTCTGAAGGAGTCTCAACAATTTCTTGCAAGGAAAACACTTCCACAACCAACAGGAGGCAGAAAATGCTTTTTAAGACTATACTGAATCCCACAGCATGGAATTTTATGAAATAAGAATAAACAAACTTATTTTTCTGTTGGCAAAAAATGTGCCATTTTAATGGTTCTTATTTTGATTAATAAAGATATGCTTGAGTAAACTTATAATCATTTAAAATCCATGGTCTGAAACACCATCATATGAGGAACAACCTAGTAACTTTGGCAACCTGATGTTACGCACTGACTCACTGGAAAAGACCCTGGAAACAGAACTGCCATATGACCCTGCAATCTCACTGCTGGGCATACACATAGAGGAAGTAAAAGATATATGTGTAACCCAATGTTCATCGCAGCATTATTTATAACTGACAGGACATGGAAGCAACCTAGATATCCATTATCAGACGAATGGATAAGAAAGTTGTGGTATATATACACAATGGAATATTCAGATCAGTTCAGTCACTCAGTCTTGTCCAACTCTGCAACCCCATGAATCGCAGCACGCCAGGACTTCCTGTCCATCACTAACTCTCAGAGTTAACCCAAATTCATGTCCAATGAGTCAGTGATGCCATCCAGCCATCTCATCCTCTGTTGTTCCCTTCTCCTCCTGCCCTCAATCTTTCCCAGCATCAGGGTCTTTTCCAATGAGTCAATTCTTTGCATGAGGTGGCCAAAGTATTGGAGTTTCAGCTTTAGCATCAGTCCTTCCAACGAATACCCAGGACTGATCTCCTTTAGGACGAACTGGGTGGACCTACTTGCAGTTCAAGGAACTCTCAAGAGTCTTCTCCACCACCACAGTTCAATAGCATCAATTCTTGGTTGCTCAGCTTTCTTTATAATCCAACTTTCACATCCATACATGACCACGGGAAAAACCATAGCCTTGACTAGATGGACCTTGGTTGGCAAAGTAATGTCTCTGCTTTTTAATATGCTGTGTAGGTTGGTCATAACTTTCCTTCCAAGGAGTAAGCGTATTTTAATTTCATGGCAGTAATCAGCACCCACAGCTGATCTGATTTTGGAGCCCCAAAAAATAAAGTCTGACACTGTTTCCACTGTTTTTATTTCCCATTAAGTGATGGGACTGGATGCCATGATCTTAGTTTTCTGAATGTTGAGCTTTAGCCAACTTTTTCACTCTCCACTTTCACTTTCATCAAGAGGCTTTTTAGCTCCTCTTCACTTTCAGAAAATCCCATTACAAGGACCAAAGATGTTACAGAGTGCACAAAAATTATTTGGTAATTAGAATGACTAATAGCTGGCAACATTACACACGCTTGTTTCTAAAACAACTAATTCAAATTTTGGGAAACATTAGTTCCAAACATTACTCTTGATCCCAAATATAGTGATAAAACTTCCAACAGGCAAGGGTTATTGTTAGATAACTAAATATAACTTAGTGTAATAAATTTTAAAACATATGTAATTCTAAATGATTATTTTTCTACATTAATGACAGAATTTTAAAATTCATGAAAAGCTTATATTAATTACTCTTTGTTAAAAAAAGTAAAAAGCATTAAGTGGAAGAAAAAAAACTAGTAATTGCATAAAACTGTGGTTTTAAGAGAAAATAACAACGAAAACTATGATGGGGAAACACTTCATGCATTGAGCTACTATGTATTTTTAAGAGATTCAAGAAGTAAAAATATCAATTTCAGTTGTTTTTTAAGAACCTACAAAAATATCATTATTTTGGTAGCAAAAAGTGTATCCACCTGTGAGCTTGCCAGGAATCCTCTATCAGTAAAATCTGCAGAAGTAGATCCAAATATGGCCGAAGTTCATAGGTGTATGAATATGCAACCTAAAAACAGAAGGGACATAACTGATTTCTTATTTAAAAGACTAGTCAAATTATAGACATATGAATGTTTATTTTTATTTAACCTGCCAGAGTAGTTCACTGAGGACTGTAGATGAGAACTGAGGATTCTCCCAGCAGCAAAAACGAAGTAATTTGATGGTTTCCTCTGAGTTACTGCAGTCTTCAATAATTTTCTTCACATAACTTGTTCTCACAAATAAAATGTCTGCTACACTCTGCTGAATTGGCATTATAGGCTGTGATAAGTTAGGGTCACCGAAAGGATTGGGAAGAGGGGGATTACCTAGAAGAGATTTGTCATCAATGAACAGCCAACAGTTGCCTTTGCAAAACTGTAATACCAAATTTTTTATTTAAAAAATATTAATTAAGTGTTCTAAATACTAACACTCATAATGTTGGGTAAACTAAGATGATAAGATGCAACAATATAAATGCTGATACTGAAGTCAAAAAAACATTAAAGTTAAAATTCTTAAATCATTTCAAGCCTACTAATTTTAACAGAGCAGGTGGTGAATTTTATAAAAAGTCTCACTCTTAAAAAAGCTAGTTATAAGTAAATATACTAAAGCATATAATCTCATTTTATAATTTCAGAATTTTAATTAAATATGACAGAAGTCTACAATTATTATTAAACTATTATAAATAACAGGACATATTACTTTACCATTGATTGAAGATTGCATTCTCGATGACACATTGCAACAGCGGATCAGCTGAGACACTACTGAGTATAACTTGCCTAATTCAGCATACTGATATCTGATTGGAGGACCTGGTCCTTCATCTAAAGACACAAGCATAAAGGTAGCAGGTACACTCAATTTCAGAAGCTGTGTCTTTTCTGCCATACCTATTAAAAAGGGAGACGAATGTTTATCAAAACGAAAGCAAAAATAGTAAAGAATAGCTTTAAACATGTAATATGGTTGCCGATAATTTCTGGGACTAAAGTTCATCTCTTTTGATTAGAGTGCAGAAATACATACAGAATACAGATGGAACAGAAAATACATTGATTTACTTAAGTTAAATTTAACTATCCCTACTATGATACAGTGACATGTCTCTGGCATTCAGTTCAGTCGCTCAGTCGAGTCCGACTCTTTGCGACCCCATGAATCGTAGCACGCCAGGCCTCCCTGTCCATCACCAACTCCTGGAGTTCACTCAAACTCATGTCCATCGAGTCAGTGATGCCATCCAGCCATCTCATTCTCTGTCATCTGCTTCTCCTCCCGTCCCCAGTCCCTCCCAGCATCAGAGTCTTTTCCAATGAGTCAACTCTTCGTCTCTGGTATTATAATTATTAAAAAGCAGAGACATTACTTTGCCAACCAAGGTCCGTCTAGTCAAGGCTATGGTTTTTCCCGTGGTCATGTATGGATGTGAGAGTTGGACTGTGAAGAAAGCTGATCGCCAAAGAATTGATGCTTTTGAACTGTGGTGCTGTAGAAAACTCTTGAGAGTCCCTTCGACTGCAAGGAGATCCAACCAGTCCATTCATTCTTAAAGGAGATCAATCCTGGGTGTTCACTGGAAGGACAGATGCTAAAGCTGAAACTCCAATACTGTGGCCACCTCATGCGAAGAGCTGACTCACTGGAAAAGACTCTGATGCTGGGAGGGACTGGGGACGGGAGGAGACGGGGACAACAGAGAATCAAACGGCTGGATGGCATCACCGACTCGATGGACATGAGTTTGAGTGAACTCCGGGAGTTGGTGATGGACAGGGAGGCCTGGCATGCTACGATTCATGGGGTCGCAAAGAGTCGGACACGACTGAGCGACTGAACTGAACTGAAAGAAAAGTACACTTCATAGGACCTAAAGTGATCAGAAGAGACTAAATAGTATTTCTCATGACAATAAGGTAGGATGACAAAGACAGAAACTGCTAAGTGAGAAATAACATCTCTTTGTAATCTATTTTTTCCCATTCTAGAAAGATCTTTTTTGGAAAAAAGGCCTATTTCCTATTGCTTTTTCCCCTAATTCTTCCATTCAGTTTCTCTCCTAATTCAGGTTTGAATCTCACTCAGGTTTGAAGGTAAAAAATAGTTCTCAAAATCAACTGTTTCTTTGTACTTGAATCTTTTACCTGGATTCTCTCACCTTCATTTTTTATTTCCTCTCACCTTCCATGGTTTTTTCTTATTTTCTCCCCTTTCTAATTCTTACTATTAATCGTGGATTCTTTCCCCCGCCTCCAGGTTTAGAAGTTGGTTTTCTCCAAAGTTCTCATTCTACACTATCTTCTAATACTACTTATTTTTTGTAGCTAAATCTGTAACTTTACATACAAAAAGATGATTCCAAATTTTGGATGTATGTATCTCAATGTTTATTGGGCTTCTTCAGTAAGGTGTGTAACACGCCTTTAAAATTTCTCAGCTCAGATAGGTTCCTCCATCGAGGTTTCCTCTCAGTAAAGGGCCACAGTGTTCTCTCAGTTCCTGAAAACACATTTTGAACTTACGTCTTTTCCCTGCTCCATTCACTCAAATATGTAATCACCAAGATCTGCTGATGCTTTCATTAAAAACTCCTGAATATTCCAAGTATACCTTTCCTATTGCCAATTCCATAATATAAGGGCAATAATGATCTCTAGCTACACATCATTATATTACAATCTCTAGGCTTGTAACATTACAATCCATTCTGGCCTACAGCCAGCACAATCTTTCTAAGGTAAACCTCATTAACAATGTTATGATGACTCTCAGTGCCCTCACAGTAACCTGCAGACTCTGTTACAAGACCTGCCAAAACAAAATATACAACGGACAAACAATCTCTTTAATAAGTGGTACTGGGAAAACTGGTCAACTACCTCTAAAAGAATGAAACTAGAACACTTTATAACACCATACACAAAAATAAACTCAAAATGGATTAAAGATATAAATGTAAGACCAGAAACTATAAAACTCCTAGAGGAAAACATAGGTAAAACACTGACATAAATCACAGCAAGGTCCTCTATGACCCACCTCCCAGAGTAATGGAAATAAAAGAAAAAATAAACAAATGGGATCTAATTAAAGTAAAAAGCTTCCACACAACAAAGGAAACTATAAGCAAGATGAAAAGACAGACTTCAGAGTAGGAGAAAATAATAGCAAACAAATCAATTGACAAAGAATTAATCTCAAAAGTATACAAACACCTCATTCAGTTCAATACCAGAAAAATAAATGACCCAATCAAAAACCGGTCCAAAGAACTCAATAGACATTTCTCCAAAGACACAGAGATGGCTAACAAACACATGAGAAGATGTTCAACATCACTCATTATCAGAAAAATGAAAATCAAAACCAAAATGAGGTATCATTTCACGCCAGTCAGAATGGCTGCTATCCAAAAGTCTACAAGCAACAAATGCTGGAGAAGGGGTAGACAAAAAGGAACCCTCTTACACTGTTGATGGAATGCAATGGAGAACAGTGTGGAGATTCTTTAAAAAACTGTAAACAAATCTGCCATATGACCCAGCAATCCTACCGCTGGGCATACACACTAAGGAAACCAGAATTGAAAGATACATGTGTACTCCAATGTTCACTGCAGCACTGTTTACAACAGCTAGGACATGAAGCAACCTAGATGTATATCAGCAGATGAATGGATAAGAAAGTTGTGATACATATACACAATGGAGTATTACTCAGCAATTAAAAAGAATACATTTGAATCAGTTCTAATGAGGTGGATGAAACTGGAGTTAATACAGAGTGAAGTAAGTGAGAAAGAAAAACACCAATACAGTATATTAATACATATATGTGGAATTTAGAAAGACAGTAACAACCCTGTATGCGTGGACAGCAAAAAAGACAAAGATATAAAAAACAAACTTTTGGACTCTGTGAGGGAAGGCAAGGGGGTTATGATGTGAGAGAACAACATTGAAACCTGTGTATTGCCATATGTGAAACAGATGAGCAGTCCAGACAGTTTGATTCATTAAACAGGGCACTCAAAGCCAGTTCACTGAGACAACCCAGAGGGATGGGATGAGGAGGGAGGTGGGAGACAGGTTCAGGATGTGGGACACAAGTACACCCATAGATGATCATGTCAATGTATAGCAAAAACCACTACAACATTGTAAAGTAAGCCTTTTTTACAATGTAAAAAAGTAAATAAACTTTTTTTAAAAGACCTGCCAAAAGAGTAGAGGTCTGGTATTTATCCCATGTCTTTCACTGTATCAAGACACCTGAGAAAACACTTCATACTGTCTAATGAGCCACAATGTCACACAAAATTTACTCTGCACACTGTTTACAAATTTCCTCTATCATGTTCTCCAGCAACTCATTCCTTACTCTATAAATGTAGATTAGATACCTGCTCAAATGTGGACCTTATATTTTCTTTCTGTATCATAATACTTTGTATCCCATTAACATTCTTTATATATTGCTGGACTAAACCACAGTGAGGACAGGTTTACAGTGTTTTATCAGAAAACCAAAAAACTGTAAAAAAAAAAAAAAAACAAACAACTTTTTCATAAGTTGGGTATTATGAACTAAATCAAATCTCTTATGATTATACAGTGGAAGAAAGAAGTAGATTTAAGGGTCTAGATCTAAGAGAGTGCCTGATGAACTCTGGAAGGAGGTTCATGACATTGTACAGCAGACAGGAACCATGACCATCCCCGTGGAAAAGAAATGCAAAAAAGCAAAATGGCTGTCTGAGGAGGCCTTACAAATAGCTGTGAAAAGAAGAGAAGGGAAAAGCAAAGGAGAAAAGGAAAGATAGAAGCATCTGAATGCAGAGTTCCAAAGAATAGCAAGGAGAGATAAGAAAGCCTTCCTCAGCGATCAATGCAAAGAAATAGAGGAAAACAACAGAATAGGAAAAACAAGAGAACTTTTCAAGAAAATTAGAGATACGAAGGGAACATTTCGTGCAAAGAAGGGCTCGATAAAGGACAGAAATGGTATGGACCTAACAGAAGCAGAAGATATTAAGAAGAGGTGGCAAGAATACATAGAAGAACTGTACAAAAAAGATCTTCATGACGAAGATAATCACGATGGTGGGATCAGTCACCTGGAACCAGAAATCATGGCGTGCGAAGTCAAGTGGGCCTTAGAGAGCATCTCTAAGAACAAAGCTAGTGGAGGTGATGGAAATACAACTGAGCTATTTCAAATCCTGAAAGATGATGCTGTGAAAGTGCTGCACTCAATATGCCAGCAAATGTGGACAACTCAGCAGTGGCCACAGGAATGGAAAAGGTCAGTCTTCATTCCAATCCCAAAGAAAGGCAATGCCAAAGAATGCTCAAACGACCGCACAATTGCACTCATCTCACACGCTAGTAAAGTCATGCTCAAAATTCTCCAAGCCAGGCTTCAGCAATACGTGAACCGTGAACTTCCAGATGTTCAAGCAGGTTTCAGAAAAGGCAGAGGAACCAGAGATTAAATTGCCAACATCTGCTGGATCATGGAGAAAGCAAAAGAGTTGCAAAAAAACATCTATTTCACTGACTATGCCAAAGCCTTTGACTGTGTGGATCACAATAAACTGTGGAAAATTCTGAAAGAGATGGGAATACCAGACCACCTGACCGGCCTCTTGAGAAACCTGTATGCAGGTCAGGAAGCAACCGTTAGAAATGGCCATGGAGCACAGACTGGTTCCAAATAGGAAAAGGAGTACGTCAAGGTTGTATATTGTGACCCTACTTATTTAACTTATATGCAGAGTACATCAAGAGGAACACTGGGCTGGAAGAAGCACAAGCTGGAATCAAGATTTCCAGGAGAAATATCAATAACTTCAGATATGCAGATGACACCACCATTATGGAGGAAACTGAAGAGGAACTCAAAAGCCTCTTGATGAAAGTGAAAGAGGTGAGTGAAAAGTTTGGCTTGAAGCTCTACATTCAGAAAACTAAGATCATGGCATCTGGTCCCATCACTTCATGGGAAATAGATGGGGAAACAGTGGAAACAGTGTCAGACTTTATTTTTGGGGGCTCCAAAATCACTGCAGATGCTGACGGCAGCCAGGAAATTAAAAGATGCTTACTCCTTGGAAGGAAAGTTATGACCAACCTAGATAGCATATTAAAAAGCAGAGACATTACTTTGACAACCAATGTCCCCTAGTCAAGGCTATGGTTTTTCCCATGGTCATGTATGGATCTGAGAGTTGGACTATGAAGAAAGCTGAGTGCCGAAGAATTGATGCTTTTGAACTGTGGTGCTGGAGACACCTCTTGAGAGTCCTTTGGACTGCAAGGAGATCCAACCAGTCCATTCTAAAGGAGATCAATCTTGGGTGTTCATTGGAAGGACTGATGCTAAAGCTGTAACTCCAATACTTTGGCCACCTCATGCGACGAGTTGACTCACTGGAAAAGACTCTGATGCTGGGAGGGATTGGGGGTGGGAGGAGACGGGGACGACAGAGAATGAGATGGCTGGATGGCATCACCAACTCGATGGGCATGAGTTTGAGTGAACTCCGGGAGTTGGAGATGGACAGGGAGGCCTGGCGTGCTGTGATTCATGGGGTCGCAGAGTTGGACACGACTGAGCGACTGAACTGAACTGATGACATCTTTTTGGTAAAATTTGATTTGAATCAAGATGAAACTATCACTCTATATACTTATTTGCGGCAATGAAAACGGCAACTATTGGAACAATGATGAGTGGTTTCTGAACAAGCAATATCTAAAATGGAAACAAAATGGACTTTTAGTGAGTTCTTAAATCTGGTATTTCACATTTAAAAAACAGGACTGCTGCTGCTGCTGCTAAGTCGCTTCACTCGTGTCCAACTCTGTGTGACCCCATAGATGGCCGCCCACCAGGTTTCCCCATTCCCAGGATTTGCCAGGCAAGAACACTGGAGTGGGCTGCCATTTCCTTCTCCAAAAAACAAGACTAGAAAATGGAACTTAACTTATGCTTGTTTGTGTTGTAATTTCCTTCCTTCTCAACTATAAGATCTAAGAATCTTAGTTACTGATAGACACTGAAAATTAAAATAAACTATGTAAGACAGTAAGAGAAAGAATTAAAAGAATAATATTCTTCCTATTAAAGGATCACAAATTAAGAGCTGAGTAACAAATCCAAACTTACACCTGAAAGAAGAAAGCTTGGTTACAAAACTTACTTTCTGGAAAGAAGGTTAACTGAGATTAAAAAGAAGTTATTCAAAATGCTCTCCTAATTACTTGAATCAATTCGTCATAAACAACACATACAAGCAATATATATTAACACTGTAAAATGTTTAACTATACTGTATCTCAATTCTAAGCTGCTGGTGCACCAATGTCTAAATCATTAAAGTTTTGTAACTGGAATGATAACAAATTTACTTTCTTTAAAACAGTCTGTTCAATAGAGGTGCTGGGAAAACTGGACAGTTACATGTAGAAGAATGATAGCAGAACATTCTCTAAAACCATTATGCAAAAATAAACTCAAAATGATTTAAGGCCTAGATATAAGAGCAAATACTACAAAACCAAAGGAATACAAAGATAGAACACTGATATAAATCATACCAACATGTTTTTGGAGCCATCTCCAAAAAGAAATGAAACAAAAGCAAAAACGAATGAGGGGACCTAATTAAAGTTTAATACACAACAAAGGAAATCATCCATAAAACAAAAAGACAACCTACTGAATGGGAGAAAACTTACAAATGCTATGACCCATCAGTCAGTTCAGTTCAGTTCAGTCGCTTAGTCGTGTCCGGCTCTCCACGATCCCAATGAATCACAGCACATCAGGCCTCCCAACTCCCGGAGTTCACTCAAACTCATGTCCACATGAGTCGGACATCACCAACTCCTGGAGTTCACTCAAACTCATGTCCACAGAGTCGGTGATGCCATCCAGCCATCTCATTCTCTGTCGTCCCCTTCTCCTTCTGCCCCCAACCTTTCCTAGCATCAGAGTCTTTTCCAGTGAGTCAACTCATCTCATGAGGTGGCCAAAGTATTGCAGTTTCAGTTTTACCATCAGTCCTTCCAATGAACAGCCAGGATTCATCTCCTTTAGAATGGACTGGTTGGATCTCCTTGCGGTACAAGGGACTCTCAAGAGTCTTCTCCAACACCACAGTTCAAAAGCATCAATTCTTCAGCGATCAGCTTTCTTCACAGTCCAACTCTCACATCCAAACATGACCATGGGAAAAACCATAGCCTTGACTAGACGGACCTTGGTTAGCAAAGTAATGTCTCTGCTTTTCAATATACTATCAAGATTGGTCAAAACTTTCCTTCCAAGGAGCAAGCATGACCCGTAAGGGGTTCCAAATATAGTTCATACAATCCAACATCAAAAAATACAACTCAATTTAAAAATGCGCTGGGATGACCCTGGTGATTCAGAGGTTACGGATCTGTATCTTTTTGCAGGGAATGCAGGCTCCATCCCTGGTTCAGTTCAGTTCAGTTCAGTTGCCCAGTCGTGTCCGACTCTTTGCGACCCCATGAATCACAGCACGCCAGGCCTCCCTGACCATCACCAACTCCCGGAGTTCACTCAAACTCATGTCCATTGAGTCGGTGATGCCATCCAGCCATCTCATTCTCTGTCGTCCCCATCTCCTCCCACCCCCAATACCTCCCAGCATCAGACTCTTTCTCAGTGAGTCAACTCGTCACTTGAGGTGGCCAAAGTACTGGAGCTTCAGCTTTAGCATCAGTCCTTCCAAAAGGGAACTAAAACTCCCACATGCTGTGGAGCAACTAAACCTGTGAAACACAACTACTGAGTCTGTTCACTACAACTACAGACCGTGTGTGCTACAATGAAAGGTCCCATTTGACACAATTAGGATACCACAATTAAGAATCAACTAAACAAAATAGAATAAATAAATAAGACCCTCCTGTACTATTACTGGGAATGTAATGTGATGTAGCCACTAAGGAGAACACCATGGAGGTTCTTAAAAACTTTGAAAAACAGAATGACCATATTATTCAGCAATCCCACTCCTGGGCATCTACAGAGAGAAAACCGTAATTGAAAAAGACGTGTCAAGTTCATTGAAGCAATATTTACACTAGCCAGGACATGGAAACAACCAAAATGTCCGTGGATAGATGGATAAAGAAGATGTGGTATATCTCAATGACACACTTCTCAGCTATAAAGAGAATGAAATAAAATAATGCCTTCTACAACAATATATATCAACTTGGACAGGATTATGCTAAGTGAAATAAGCCAGAGAAAGACAAATAGTGTATGATCTCATTCATACTGGAATTCAAAAGAAACCAGTGACTATAACAAAAATAATCTGGTTCACAGATTTAAAGAATAAACTAGTGCTTATCACTGCAGAGAGGGAAAGAAGGAGAGGCAATACAGATTTAGACAAGTAAGAGGGCTAACCTACTGTATAAGGATATATTGTACAACTCAGGGAACATAGCCAATATTTTATTTTAACTATAAATGGAGTATAACCTTTAAAAATTGCGAATTATTTACACCACATTAACAAATTGAAAAATAAAAACCATATGATTATCTCAATAGATGCAGAGAAAGTCTTTGACAAAATTCAACATCCATTTATGATTAAAAACCCTCCAGAAAACAGGAATAGAAGGAACATACTTCTACATAATAAAAGCTATATATGAAAAACCCACAGCAAACAATCTCCTCAATGGTGAAAAATTGAAAGCATTTTCCCTAAAGTCAGGAACAAGACAAGGGTGCCCACTCTCATCACTATTATTCAACATAGTTTTGGAAGTTTTGGCCACAGTAATCAGAGCACAGAAAGAAATAAAAGGAATCCAGATTGGAAAAGAAGTAAAACTCTCACTGTTTGCAGATGACATGATCCACTACACAGAAAACCGTAAAGACTCCATCAGAAAATTACTAGAGCTAATCAATGAATATAGTAAAGTTGCAGGATATAAAATCAACATACAGAAATCCCTTGCATTCCTATACACTAACAATGAGAAAACAGAAAGAGAAATTAAGGAAACAATTCCATTCACCACTGCAACAAAAAAAATAAAATACTTAAGAATATATCTACCCAAAGAAACAAAAGACCTATATATAGAAAACTATAAAACACTGGTGAAAGAAATCAGAGAGGACACTAATAGATGGAGAAATATACCGTGTTCATGGATCGGAAGAATCAATATAGTGAAAATGAGTATACTACCCAAAGCAATCTATAGAGTCAATGCAATCCCTATCAAGATACCAACAGTATTTTTCAGACTACTAAAACAAATAACTTCACAATTTGTGTGTAAATACAAAAAAACTCGAATAGCCAAAGCAATCTTGAGAAATAAGAATGGAACTAGAGGAATCAAGCTGCCTGACTTCAGGCTCTACTACAAAGCTACTGTCATAAAGACAGTATGGTACCAGCACAAAGACAGAAATATATATCAATGGAACAAAACAGAAAGTCCAGAGATAATCCACACACCTATGGATACCTATCTTTGACAAAAGAGGCAAGAATACACAATGGAGAAAAGACAATCTCTTTAACAAGTGGTGCTGGGAAATCTGGTCAACCACTTGTAAAAGAATGACACTACAACACTTTTGTAACACCATACACAAAAATAAACTAAAAATGGATTAAAGATCTAAATGTAAGACCAAAAACTATAAAACTCCTTGAGGAAAACATAGGCAAAACACTCTCTGACATAAACCACAGCAGGATCCTCTATGACCCACCTCCCACAATATTGGAAATAAAAGCAAAAATAAACAAATGGGGCCTAATTAAAATTAAAAACTTCTGCACAACAAAGGAAACTATAAGCAAGGTGAAAAGACAGCGTTCAGAATGGGACAAAATAATAGCAAATGAAGCAATGGACAAAGAATTAATCTCAAAAGTATACAAGCAACTCTAGCAGCACAATTCCAGGAAAATAAATGACCCAATCAAAAAGAACTAAACAGACATTTCTCCAAAGAGACATACAAATGGCTAACGAACACATAAAAAGATGCTCAACATCACTCATAATGAGAGAAATACAAATCAAAACCATAATGAGGTACCATTTCATGCCAGTCAGAATTGCTGCTATCCAAAAGTCTACAAGCAACAAATGCTGGAGAGGGTGTGGAGAAAAGGGAACCCTCTTACACTGTTGGTGGGAATGCAAACTAGTACAGCCACTGTGGAGAACAGTGTGGAGATTCCTTAAAAAACTGGAAATAGAACTGCCATACAACCCAGCAATCCCACTGCTGGGTATACACACCGAGGAAACCAGCATTGAGAGACATGTGTACCCCAGTGTTCATCTCAGCACTGTTTATAATAGCCAGAATGTGGAAGCAACCTAGATGTCCATCAGCAGATGAATGGATAAGAAAGCTGTGGTACATACACACTATGGGATATTACACAGCCATTAAAAAGAATACATCTGAATCAGTTGTAATAAGGTGGATGAAAATGGAGGCTATTATAGAGAGTGAAGTAAGTCAGAAAGAAAAATACCAAAACAGTATACTAATGCATATATATGGAGTTTAGAGAAATGGTAATGATAACCCTGTATGCAAAGCAGCAAAACAGACACAGACATACAGAACAGTCTTTTGGACTCGTGGGAGAGGGTGAGGGCAGGATGATTTGGGAGAATGGCATTGAAACATGTATGTGAAACAGATCCAGGTTTGAAGCATGATACAGGGTGCTCCGGGCTGATGCACTGGGATGACCCAGAGGGACGGGATGAGGAGGGAGGTGAGAAGGGGGTTTAGGATGGGGAACACATGTACACCCATGGCGGATTCATGGCAATGTATGGCAAAACCAATACAATATTGTAAAATTTTTTTTAAAAATTGTGAATTACTATCCTTACGCCTGTAACTTATACACAATTATACTTCAATAAAAATTGGTTCTATTTCCTCTCTTAATAAACAATAACCTAAAATAATACTGCAAATGTCACACAAAATATTTATGTATTCTTGGCTCAAGATATCCTCAAAACTGATTCACTGCTACTGTGCAAAGTCCCCATCAAAAATTTTCCAGTCTTCTAGACAGGTAGATAAAAAAATCTATTGGAATATAATAGATTATAACATTGTGTTTATTTCTGCTATACAACAATGTGAATCAGCTGTTATGTATACCTATATCCTCTCTCTCCCACACACTCATTAAGTAAGCATTCTGTAACCACCAAAAACAAGTGAATCAGTGTTAGGAAAAAAGTTAAATTCAGTTCAGTCACTCAGTCATATCCGACTGTTTGTGACTCCATTGACTGCAGCTCACCAGGCATCCCTGCCCATCACCAACTCCCACACTTTTACTCAAACTCACGTCCACTGAGTCGGTTATGCCATCCAACCATCTCATCTTCTGTCATTCCCTTCTCCCCCTGACTTTCAATCTTTCCCAGCATCAGGGTCTTTTCAAATGTATCAGCTCTTCGTATCAGGTGGCAAATCACTTCAGTAGTCTTGCCTTGAGAATCCTATGAACCGTATGAAAAGGCAAAAAGATAGGACACTGAAAGATGAACTCCCCAGGTGGGTAGGTGCCCAATATACTACTGGAGATCAGTGGAGAAATAATTCCAGAAAGAATGAAGAGATGAAGTCAAAGCAAAAACAACACACAGGTGTGGATGTGACTGGTGATAGAAGCAAGGTTCGATGCTGTAAAGAGAAATACTGCATAGGAACCTAGAATGTTAGGTCCATGAATCAAGGCAAACTGGAAGTGGTCAAACTGGAGATGGCAAGAGTGAACATCAATAATTTAATAATCAGCAAAATAAAATGGACTGGAAAGGGTGAATTTAACTCAGATGACCATTGTACCTACTACTGTGGGCTAGAATCCCTTAGAAGAAATGGAGTAGCCATCATAGTCAACAAAAGTTTCCGAAATACAGTACTTGGATGAAGTCTCAAAAATGACAGAATGATCTCTGTTCATTTCCAAGGCAAACCATTCAATACCACGGTTATCCAAGTCTATGCCCTGACCAGTAATGCTGAAGAATATGAAGCTGAACGGTTCTATGAAGACCTACAAGACCTTCTAGAATTAACACCCCAAAAAGATGTCCTTTTCATTATAGGGAACTGGAATTCAAAAGTAGGAAGTCAAGAAACACCTGGAGTAACAGTCATGTTTGGTGTTGGAGTACAGAATAAAGCAGGGCAAAAGCTAACAGAGTTCTGCCAAGAGAATGCACTGGTCGTAGCAAACACCCTCTTCCAACAACACAAGAGAAGATTCTACATATGGACATCACCAGATGGTCAACACAGAAATCAGACTGACTATATTCTTTGCAGCCAAAGATGGAGAAGCTCTATACAGTCAACAGAAACAAGACCAGGAGCTGACTGTGGTTCAGATCATGAACTCCTTATTGCCAAATTCAGACTTAAACTGAAGAAAGTAGGGAAAACCACTAGACCATTCAGGAAAAAAGTAGGCTACTCTAAAAAGGACATACTGAAAATGATAGTAACTAACTGGTATTGACTTAAACAGAAAAACTTTTAAGTAAACAACTCCATACACTTTCATGGATTTCAATTTATTTTAACCAAAATATATGCACAATAGACCAATTTCTTTGGGAAGTGATTCTTAAACCTGAAAGGTACAACTACTTGCAGTCCTTCAGAAAACACAGATTTCTTTTCCTAGTCCTAGGAATTCTGATTCAGATAGCATGAGATGTGGTTTGGCAATGAGGAGTTTTTTCTTTTTTTTCTTTTTTATTTTTTTTAATCTTTATTTTTATTGGAGGCTAATTATTTTACAATATTATATTGGTTGGTTTTGTCATACATCGACATGAATCCACCCCGGGTGTACATGAGTTCCCCCTCCCGAACCCCCCTCCCACCTCCCCGCTCCCTTTGGGTCATCCCCGCATACCAGCCCCAAGCATCCTGTAACATGCATTGACCCTGAACTGGCGATTCATTTCACATATGATAATATACATGTTTCAATGCCATTCTCCCAAACTATCCCACTCTCACCCTCTCCCACAGAGTCTCAAAGACTGTTCTATACATCTGTGTCTCTTTTGCTGTCTCGAATACAGGGTTATCATTTCCATCTTTCTAAATTCCATATATGCGTTAGTATATTGTATTGGTGTTTTTCTTTCCGGCTTACTTCACTCTGTATAATAGGTTCTAGTTTCATCCACCTCATTAGAACTGGTTCAAATGCACTCTTTTTAATGGCTGAGTAATACTCCATTGTGTTTATGTACCAAAGCTTTCTTATCCATTCATCTGCAGAAGGACATCTAGGTTGCTTCCATGTCCTGGCTATTATAAATGGTGCTGCGATGAACATTGGAGTACATGTGTCTCTTTCAATTCTGGTTTCCTTGGTGTGTATGCCCAGGAGTTCGATTGCTGGATCATATGGCAGTTCTATTTCCAGTTTTTTGAGGAATCTCCACACTGTTCTCCATAGTGGCTGTACTAGTTTGCATTCCCACCAACAGTGTAAGAGGGTTCCCTTCTCTCCACACCCTCTCCAGCATTTATTGCATTTAGACTTTTGGATAGCAGCCAAGGAATTAGTAGTTTTTTAAAACCCAGATTTAAGATAAAACATGAACATAATCTATGACCTTAAAGACTACTGAAATAGTAAGTGCATAAATTACATTAGAACACAACCTGAGAAATGCCATTAAACAGTTATACTTGGGCTTCCCAAATTGCTCAGTGGTAAAGAGTCCTCCTGGTAATGCAGGAGATAAAGGTTCAATTTCTGCTCTGGAAGAATCCCACATACCACAAAGCAACTAAGCCCATACACCACAATTATTGAGCCTGTGCTTTAGAGTCCAGAGCCCAGGAACTACAACTAATGAGCCCATATGCTGAAACTACTGAAGCCTGTGCACCCTGGATCCCCTGTTTCACAACAATAGAAACCACCACAACGAGAAGCCTACATACCACAACTAGGTAATAGCCTCTGCTCACAGAAACTACAGAAAGTGCAGGCAGCAAAGAAAACCCAGTACAGCAAAAAATAGAAAACTAAATCTTAAGGAAAAAAATATTATACAAGAAAATCTGCAAAGGATTTCAAGGATAAACCTAGAATACTGCTTGTATTTTAGATAAGATTAGCTTTAAACACTGCAATAAATCATTTCATCATTTACTATGTAAATACAAAATAACACAGATTCTTACCTAAATTGGCGTACATGACAAACAGATTGAAATACTGCTGTAAATGACGACCATGTTCAGACACTTCCCTTCTCAGGAGATTTAACACTGCTCTTAGTAGATGATCACTCAAACTTAAATTGTCACATGCCTGTGAAGCATAATTTACTGTTTTATCAGCAACAAGATACAGAATAGTATACTTCTATTTGCATTAAAAGGGTATGTTCACAGATGATTAAAAGGGTATATTCACAGAAGTATCACACAGAAATTTATTAAATACATTTGCTTTTTGAGAGAGCAGGAGCTGGACAAATTTCGTATCAGATGTTTTATATGCTGTTTTAAGTGTTAGAGAATAATAAAATAAAAACCATATGTAGCTTTATGCTTAAAATGTAGTCAACAAAAAAACTCAGTCTTTATAAAATTAACATTAACTGAAAACTTAGTAGAGAGCCTCAAATAACTGAATAAAAGACATTTTCCTTATATTTTAAAGTGTCCAATAACCATACCTTACTGGGAAACAATTTTAATGAACCCAGTAATGTGCATATACTTCACATACAGTACATATCTCAGACAATACATGTTTATTAATTTCAACTGGAAGAAAATATAATTTACACTTAAGTATTTCATAATTAAAGCAAACCTTTCAATTACCTGACCAGAAGGTCCTGGAGATGTGAAAGATGAAGGACAAGGCCCATCTTGCAAAGAAAAATGTGCAACAAATACTATAAGTTTTGCAAATGCACCCCTCACTTCAGCACTGGGGCACTCCAGAAGGTATTCAGAGAAACGATTTGAAACACTGAAAAGCACATTATGAGCAAACCAAAAACGTACATTCTTGCTGTGACGGAGTAGAATGCACAATGCATCATACCTGAAAAAGGAAAATAAATGAATTTTCAACATGGGGCCCCATTTTGATTACTATAGTGAACAGGTTTCTATGAACCAAATAAAGAGGAAAGATCACTATAATTAATAATCTTAGGGGTTTTGGGGTGAGAAGAGAGAGGGGGGCATGCCATTCACCTTGTGGAATCTTAGTTCTCTGACTAGAAATTGAATCCTGGCACTCTGCAGTGCAAACACAGAAGTCCTAATCACTGGACTGTCAGGATACCCAGTCACAGTTGGTTTTAATACAAATACCAGCCCTCTCACTTTTCCACTCCCACAGTCACAAAATGAATTTAATGAGAACTGTGTATGCAGGGGAATACAAATCTATTTAATAATGTCTTTTTGACCTAGTGATATCTCCTTAACATTTTCTAATCTGAGATGCTATGAACAGTTATCATATCAAGGTATAGTGTCTTCAATACCTTTATAAATATAAACTTAAACTATTATTGTTATTTAGCTGCTCAGTTGTGTTCGACTCCTTGCAACCCCATGGACTGCAGACCGCCAGGCTCCTGTGTCCAAAGAATTTTTCAACAAGAATCCTGAAGTAGGTTGCCATTTTCTTCTCCAGTGATCTTCCCCACCCAAGGATCAAACCCCCATCTGAGTGGGTTTGACTCTGCATCAGCAGGCAGAGTGGCAGGCAGAGTCTTTACCACTGAGCCACTAGGAAAGCCCAAACTTAACATACAATCATTTAAAATTCCTCTACCTTTTTAAACATAAGCCAAGACTTAACAAGCATTTTCAATCTACAATTTCTCTCAACACTACTATCACGACTTTTATCTTTAAAATTTGAACTGATTCCCACAATCAGGAGAAAATAAAGCACTCTAATCATGAACTTTACCAACCGTAAGTACAAAGTAAATAAAATGAAAGCTATGTACCAATCACTGGCAGGGCCACGGACTATTTTCTTGGTGTGAAATCCAGTGGTAAAGAGGAACCTAGCTGCAAGCTGAATGCTAATCATAGTAATTTCTTCGGCTTCAGGCAATAAGTGATCTTGTCCTTCAATAAAAAGCACATTAACAATCAAACACAATCTTTGCCTAAAAGTGCTTAAATAAATGCTGTATTTTTTTTTTTAATTTTATCGGCACTTAACCAATCTACGTTTCAAAGTAATGTTTAGTCAAAACTCAGGTCCTAAGTTCAAGTTTTTCTGTCTCCAGATATTGACTGCCAGTATTCAAAAGTATGGGTAACTTAGTAATTAACTGGCACTGAATATGCTGACACATTTAAACTAAAATGAGTCTAAATAATTTTATGAAACAAACTTACCTGGAGCAGGGCTTAAGTAAATACCATTACAGGTAAGCAATTTTTTCACAAACTGAAAATATTCTAAACTGTACTGCATTCGGTTATGCATGAATTGCACATTTTGTTTTCGCACACT